>NC_143387.1:17749207-18357931 GCF_980474605.1 Leiobunum rupestre | reverse complement strand
GCCGACTGTCCGGCGCCGTCCTTCTCTCCTTACAATGGGTACTTTTGAATTTCAACGGTTTCCCGTGAAATTCTTCTTTTGTTACATTTTATTTTGTAGGCATTATTTCAGATACACTTTTATAAGATATTTTACATTTTGGTTAAATTTATAGTTACTGTTACTTTTATGGTTATTGTTGATTTTATACATGAGCAAGTTTTATTTTATTATTACAAAAAAAGAATGATTAATTATACAAAAAAATTGTTATACTCTATTCTGTGAGTTTTCACAGAACATGAAAAATGGGATTTATTTTCGTTATGGATTTATCTTCATTTATTAGGTTATGTCCAGTGGCATTATTTCCTTAAGAGAAACCACTATGGTGGTATGGGTTAATTTGGAATAAGCACGCACTTTTAAGTCACACGAAACCGCGAAATAGCGACTGCATTTTCAAATAACCCTTTTTAAGAGGCACAAACACTTAGTTGCCAATAAAAAAACATACATTACCTGTCTCAGCTAGTTTCAATTATACAATTCCAAATAAATAGGTGTTTCCATAAAATAAAACTATAAAAAAATAAAAGTATAAAAATATTTTTATCCGCGTCACGAGCTTGAGCTTGATAGTATTTTATTGGCACGCGAGTTTCGCACGTGGTCTTCGAATTCCAAAATCTTTATCGACTCGAGCGCGTGCTCTCTATCTTCAATAACTATAGCTAGTGACGTGAAAAAAAAACATTTACACGTGACCTCCCGTAATTTACAGAAACACCTATTGAGGACGGCCTATCCAAACTTGGAAGAGAGAAGTATTCTGGAGTGGAAAAGTCGGGCGCCACCTGCGGCTTTGTAAAATTCCCATCATGCACTTTTTGGTCGGACGTCATCAAGCCAGAATGATGGCAGATAAAGCTGACGTCCGACCAAAAACCGGGGTAGTCTGGGTAATTCTAACAGCAATAGGCGGGAAAGGACGTTCTTATTACCGCTTTGGGATTTTCCACTCCAGAATACTTCCCTCTTCCAAGATCCAAATACGACATTGTAGATTTTAGTCATATTGAAGTATAGTTCGATACGCGATACACCAAAATGATTTTTAGATTGAGTGCCTAAGGAAAACGCCCTAAGCATGGGGAATATAGGGGACTGATTACTTTCCTTCATTTAGTTCTGGTAGTATTGTCAACTGAATAAAATTCATCTTCATGAGTTCTACTTAAGCAGTTTTTCCATTGGCTCAGATAGTATGTAGCAGCGGCAATAACTAAGTTTGGAGGTTTTTTTTTATAAATAAAAGAACATAATTTTAAGCTAGAGTTTATATCAATTCACAGATTACTTGCCTTATGAAAATTAATACGACGAAATAGGGCCGTGAAGTAGACTTTATCAGATACGATTTTGTTTTCCTACCTCAAGTCCGACGCCCACTAGATGTAGATTGATTCATTCAATGATGTCCAAGGCTCAACTTAATTTTAAACAAAATTATTTTGGTGCGTCCAATATTTTATATCACTTTCCGAATTTGAAATTAAATAAATGTTGTATTTACCTATTAAATCGTCAATCATTTAGCAACGGCACAATTTAGTGAAACTTCAAAATCTAAAATATGCCCAAGTTTCTCATTAATTTTCGACGTGACTGTTATCAGGGGGTAGAAACGTACGCGAAATGCGTTGTCTCATGCGATTCCCTAGTGGGAGAGGTGGGGGTGGAAGTTTAGTCTGAAAAGTTTCAGCGGGTTCGTCTGCTTCGATATATGGACCTCGTGTCCTCGTTCGGGCCTCGGGCTAAAAAGGGATCACGCTTATTGTCAAAATAAACTACCCAAATCTAAAAAGCCAAATGGTTAGTACTACAATTTTAATTATCATCGATGTAGTCATAAATTGTTTGTTTTAAATATAATCTCAGGGGTAAACTTTAAAAAATGCTTCAAAATTAATATCTTTGCCCAATGAAGAGATTGAATCTCCTGATTTACCTTTTGTATAAATAAGTTTTAAATGCATAATTTCAAATGTTTTACTATATTTTTATTCTTTTTAAACTTTTTTGCTTAGAAAAAAAGTAAGGCTAGAGGTCGGCGGAACGAATAAATTAACATTTTATACGAATAAACAACGATTTAACATACAAAAATAATCGATTTTTTCGTATATTTTTTGGATAATTTGCGGTTATGAATAAAAATAAATAATTGGATAATTTCTTATTCAAACGCCGATCTCTAATTAATGCAAATCTAATAAAAAATTATGACAAATGAAGCATTCCAATAGGCTTAGTTGTCCATATTTACAATTGAAGGCACCAACGTTATTAATAAACTTCGCTACAATTTCAATTTAACCCAACTTATAATTAAAGATGATTTGGGATAGTTATTACAACTCTGGAATTGGCAAGATTTTCCCATATTTAGTTTATACCTTGGTAAAATAAAGAAAATTTACGCTTCAAATCAAACTTGGTCGAAACCTCGGGCCTCCAGTCCCGATTTTTACGAGATTTAAAACTGAACCCGCTACGAGACCATTGAAAGGATGTTGCAAGCTGAATTCCATTTTATTCAAATCATCGTGCATTTATATACAAATATTGTTTCGCGTTACAAACAATTCGCGCCACCAAACATTTACAAAATTCGTCACTTAAAAATGTTTTTAAAGTAAATATTTGATAGATTTTAACATAATCTAAATTATTTATCACGGTATCAAAGTTCATGTCAACACGCATTTCCCAGTCTTCGAGACAGTTGTGTTGTGTCTGTGAAGGATGGGCTATTTCACACCCATAACAACATTTACGGACACCCTCGGTCAATTGTTCAATAATTTCGTCTTTTAACATAGAATGTACTCGTCTTGTTTCGTTAAGATACGTCATAACGTCGTCGTGGGTATCCTACAGAGACTTCGCTAGGGTATATCCAACGGAGAAACCCTTCTTAGTCGGAAAATATTTTCCATACATTTTCCCGTAACCAGGCATCATTTCTCTGACATCCAGAATTTTACGGTTTTGATACGTTCGAAGCTCGACACGTTTGGTCTCAGAGCCGGCGAAAAACCATGAAAAGTCCTGGGCGTCGGCTTTCTCGAAGAACTCTAGAATTACGTCTTTCCTTCTGAAAAGTTCGTGGAAGTTGTGATACCCGTAGTACTATCTCGAAGGCCTAGACGTATATCAGGCGTAGACGTAACCTCTATGAATTTCTCTGACGATAGGGGAAACAAAACTTAAACAAACATTCTAAGAAAATATATATGTAAGGAACATAGACAAAATAATAATTTAGTAAAAAAAAAGTATACTTACATAGTTGATTTCTGGATGGTACTTGCTCCTTCGAATTTGTATGGTCTTTTTCAATGGTGCTACTTATATTTATACTATTAAATTCCACCCGCCTCTCTCTCCCGATTCCAGCCTCACCCACAGCCCCTCTTTCAAACCGAGCCTCACCCACAGCCTCATAGCCTCCCGCAGCCTCACAGCCTCTCTTGTTTTTAAATCGGCAAATTCCTACTACTAAAGTCAAATAAAATAAACTTATTATTATTAAACTTATTATAAGCAGCTGACAAAACCGGCGTTTTGGAAAGAGTGGTATTTTGGGGTACTGTATTGCTCTGTTTATTTGAAGGTGGTTGATCAACCTTCGTTAACACCGACGCTTTTGGTTCTAGCTGCGAAGAAGTAGTACTCCCTAAAACCACCATATTAGAAATTTAATAAACGTATCAAATCTATAAAGTTGTCTTATTGATAGTTATAAAAATACTTACTTATTGTCGATGGTAAAGGTGGTGGTGTGGGTAACTTAATCATTTTACCTTTTGTTGGTTTCCGTCCACACTTAGACCTTCCATTATCAGAGTCGTCTACACAATGATAAGGGTGAAAAGTTTAAAAAAAAATGGAAATAGCTTTCGTTTAAACAGTATATATATACCAGAGCTGGAATCTGGTTCTGATAATATCCTCTTCTCGACCGCTTTTTGTCTTTTGCAGTTAAGTCTCTGGCCTCTTCCATATTCGGCTAGCCAAATCAGATGTCAATTCGGCTTTTTTGGACATTTCTCTGCATCGAGCGTAAATCACTTTAATAAGAAAGTAAATAAATTAAACGCAAATATTATTTCTAGCGTTTTAAAATTACTTTTTGAGTTGTACTTGATTTGTATAAAATTTTTCCTGTGTAAAGTGTCCAATCCTCGTCATAGGGAACACATTCCGTTATAAAAAACGGTACATTTTCGTTTGGTAATGGTGGCCAATAGCACGAATTTTGGTCCGGGCACCATTTCAACAGTCCCTTCCTTCTCGAAACTAAATACAGCAAACATCTGAAAAATAATGTTATTGACAACACTATGCCCGAGAGACTTATAAAAATGGGTTCGTTAAATAATAATTTTAATATAAAATGATAACACCGAGTATTTCAGTATGAAAAGTTATTTAATAATTGACTTTTAACAAGGTTTGCATTATTTATTTCAGTATGAAACGTTAATTGACTTTTAACAAGGTTTGCATTATTTATTTCAGTATGAAACGTTAATTGACTTTTAACAAGGTTTGCATTATTTATTTCAGTATGAAACGTTAATTGACTTTTAACAAGGTTTTATAAGTCTCATCTGCAAAGGAATTGTACAGTTGGACGTAAAAAAAAGTCCAAGGCTAAGTTTGTTTCCCTACGTCCGTCGGTAGACAACCAATGACGAACACATGGAAGCAAACTCACCCTGGGACTTTTTTTGAGACCAACTGTACATGTAATGTGTGAACAATACTATTTTCTAAGGTTATATTTTGAACAATTTAAAGTTTTGCATTATATTACATTTAAAAACTATGAAGTAATGGAACTATTTTAACCAATGAACTGTTTAAGGTTTCGAAAAGAAAACACTTGCTTTCTACCAATAACAGAGGATATTTTTTAATTCTTTTGAAATTCTACCTATAAAAAGTCCTAAAACTGAAGACTGAAGTGGATAAACAAAAATATCACTGTGAAATTTACACAATTTACCAAATATCATGGTGTCTGCATCATTGGTTTGGTAAATATGTTCAACCTTTATCACCTCACCCATTTTTAGTTTAAAACAATTATCACCAGATTTGGTTGATATGCAAAATGAA
This sequence comes from Leiobunum rupestre, assembly GCF_980474605.1. NCBI lineage: Eukaryota > Metazoa > Arthropoda > Arachnida > Opiliones > Sclerosomatidae > Leiobunum > Leiobunum rupestre. The sequence continues at coordinate 18,352,762 of NC_143387.1, read as the reverse complement.
GGGGTTTGGATTTTCTTGAAAAGGTTTGCTTAGTAGTAATTGTTTGGTCTTTATTTTTTTAACTATAAGTGGATAGTTTTCATTTATCCTGTGCAAAAGTTGTTGTAGGGGCTTATTTGGAGATCGCATTTTTTCTTAAGCATTTGCAAGTGGTTTTCGAATGGAAACGCGCTAAAATTATCCAAAGGACCAAATCGTTTTACATCGTCTGCGAGATGTGTTAAGGAATGGACATTTTGCACTACAAATTCCTTACCATAAAGTCAGGGCTTGACGATACAAATGAGTCTAAGAGTTGGCTAGCGTAATCACATAAGGTCTTACTGAATATTGGAGATTCCAAAATATATATAGCACAAAAAAACAATCTAAAATGGTTAAGAACATCTCTTGAGATAATACCCTCACCTAGAATTGGACTGGTATACAGCAAAAGCTGCCTTAACTCTGGGGCCTTCCATCTATATATTTATGGGCTCTAGGTTTCCTTGCGAATTCACTTGCAATGTGTTTTCGACACGTTTCTAGCTTATTGGAGAATTCATTTACCATCTGTCTGCCTAACCTTACTGCGTATCTCCCTTTTTTAACCCAGGCTGTTAAAATTCGTCTCATTGCACCCAAACATACCAGATGCATGTAGTCTAGGGGAAATTGCCTAACCATATCAATATCTAATCTTTCCAGTATGAAAGGGAGGCCTTCCAAATGATGCGGTTCGTCTTCACGATTTCTAAAGGATTCGTTAGTTCGCAAACTTATTGTCTCATTATTAAAATCTGACTGTAAAAAAACTGTTCGACGATTGTAATGGAAACCTTTGATGTTACATTTGTCGCACGAGTTGTACCCAGTGTGACCCTTTGTACGTTTTGTAAAAGCCTTAGCTGGTGTGTCGAATATAAATGGGCCATCTGGTTTGCAATTCAATATTTTAATGCCATATTCAAACTCATTATCGCACAAAGATGCCAGATCAACTACAAACGGTTCCAAAAAATTCATTAAGGGACCCAGGCTTGCCGTCGCCACAAAAAATCCCCACTGGAAAAACATCCCCTATTATCCCTTCAGAAATACTATAAACTGAGGCTAAAATAGGCCAAAGGCACTTGTTCGAACTTTTGAACAGAGGAACCCCATCAATATTTATGGCAAATGAAATATCTTCATTATAATGAGGTCGCGAATTTAAAAAGTTTGTAATTCCTTGATGGAAACCAATATGCCAATATTCTCCCCCAGCGATTTGTGTTATTCCCGTGGTGTGTCTCTGTGTATGAAGAAGTGTCCAGGAATCTTTTGGTAAATCATCATGCCCATGAGAGCGTAACACTCCTAACAAGCTATCAAGCTTAACAGTGTCTATATTATGTGTTAATGCCCAACTCCTAATATCGTCACAAATAATAAGTGCATCATTTTCAGAAGAGGTATTATCACTAGATAAACTGCTGTTAGCCCTCTCAAAAATACCACATTAACACTTCATTGCCTCTGAGAAAAAATTAAGTTATCGTCATTCAATTAACCTTTGGTTAATTTGTGGATATTCTAAAAATTTTTAATGCCTTTTGTTAGGATATTAATTAAGTTCAAAATACTATTAAATCTATATGTTAAAACTATTAAAATGATTAACTAATGACCAAAGTAAAAGCTTTTCAAATATAATATAATAATTAATAAATTTAAAATCACATTTAGGCTTACCTTTTCATAGATCACTTTTCAAAAATGGCCTTGCACCGTACACGAGGTTCACCTTTGTCCCAAGACTGTCGGAAAAAAATAAACTGATCGGTTCGACCATAGAGTATAAACAGAAGAGGAGTAGCCGGTTTAGCCTTTACTAGTGCATTATAAAATATCTCTTCAAATTTTTATTCTTCATTTCCGGTTTTTTATGGAAGACTTTCTTATTGGTTAAAATAAATCGTCTGCTACGAGTGTAGGCATTAGTTTTTAAGTTATAGGCGCTCTGTTAAGAAAATGATTTTCTAAAGTGATTGTTAATCATTAATAATGAAAATATACGAATTTAGAATTATTTAAGAATTTAAAAAAGGCAAAACAGCGTTTCCTTCAACAACAGTTAATTTTCTGTGATTATGGTCTAAAAATTAAACTAACAAAGGTAATGTGTTATCAATGTTTATATTGAAAATTCTTAGTTTGTAACTAATATTGTTGTATTTCATTATTAGTTTTGAAAGATGTCATCTCCAAGGTACCGGTGCTGTTATGGATTATGTAACAGAAAAGGTCTAACCAACGCCAAACAAAAAACGTCACCTCAGGATGGTTTTGCTCGCTTTCCATCGCCCAAAACTGAAAGAGCAAAATGTTACTAAATCAAGTCAAATATGCTATCGTCACTTTGAAGGATTCCAAGGTCCGTCTTTTGAAAATCCAGACCCTATTCCGTTAGTTAACGTTATGGATATTAATCTCTTGAACCCAGTGGATGAAAACTTAGTTTCTATGAATGATTTAAACCTAAGAAATATACCGCCTCAATTTGGTTGGGCAACAGAGCATTTTGAAAGCAGCGTGAAATTCAGTTAACTCCGAAATAGATTGGCAGTTTTAGATTGTACAATTACTAGTAGTAAGGAAGTTAAAATTGAAGTTATGGGTGAATGTATGGAGATTGAGAGCATGTGCCCCAATTTTCAACTTAACAAAAATGAAGACGTAACTTCGCTTTTATCTAAACTTGATAAATTTAACGTTTGCTCTGGAAATTCAGGTACAGATTTTATTGAGTCATTCAATAAAAAACCAAGGCGAAAACAAATGAAAAAAGGAATATATTCCAAAAATATGCAAACAATTTTCAGTGAAAACTGTCACCGTTTAATACCAGCCAATAAAGTTAGATGTTACAACTGCACACGTTATCGAGGATGTCTTAGGAAAATGAGATCAGTTAAGATTCTTTCATTGAAGAATAAAAAGAAAAAACCATTATTAATAAACATAAAGTATTAACTCTCAACCGTGATAATACCAAAGAAGCCATTTCCCAATTCAGAATAATTTTGCAAGAGAATTTAAAAATGGAACCAACTGCATCGTTCAATTCCATATTTATTCGACAGCAATTGCGTGCAATGCAAACATCAAAATACGGTATGAGATGGGATAAGACCTTCTTAAAATGGTGCAGTTATTTGAAAAATAAATCAAAATCATCATATGAAGTCTTAAGAAAATCTGGGTGCATATATTTACCAAGCATTAGAACATTGTACCGAGATAGGCATGTTGTTAATTCAAGATCGGGGTTTCTTGAAGAAAAGTTTGCTGAAATGGTTAAGGAAACCAACATTGTTCAACGACCATATTGGGATCGGTATTTCGTTATATTATTGGATGAAATGAAAATTAAGGAAGGATTACTTTGCCACAAAAACACTGGATTTTTAACCGGCTTCAAAGATATCAACAAAGACCTAAATAAATTAGATGGCATGAAGAGAGACGTTACGGCCAACGAAACTCCACCCTTAGCGGCAAATGTTTTGCAGCTCATGTTGAGGGGAATTACTAACAGTATTAAAATTTCTTTTTCTCATTTCCCAACAACAGGAGTAAATAGCACAATTTTTTTTGTTTTGCAAGAAGCAATAGAAAAACTGGAAAGCCATGGTTTTCGAATTCTTGGAATTGTTGGGGATGGTTGTTCAGCGAATCGAAAATACTTTAAAATGTGTGCTGAAGCTGCAGGAAAATTTCAAGAAGAAGGCTCGGAAATAAATTTTAGTATGCCTAATTTGTTTGCAAATGACGAGGAGAGAAGCATTTATTTTCTTTCTGACGCACCTCATCTAATGAAAACAGGTAGGAACTGTTTTCATAATAGTTATGAAGACTCGAAAATTCGTCACATGTATAAAAACAATGAAAACATCTCTTGGAAAGTGATTATAAAGTTGTATCATTATCAGCTATGCAGGAGAGTTTAAACATGCCAAAAATTTGACTTACGCCCATGTATATTTAAATTCGTACGCAAAGATGAAAGTATCCCTAGCTGTACATACAAGTTCTTAGTGATACCGTTGCCTCTGCTATTGAAAACTGTTTTGGAAAAGATTCTTATCCAGAAACTGTTAAATTAATTCGCATTTTTAACAAGTTTTTTGACATTTGCAACGTTAAAAACTGCAGAGAAGGATTTCAGAAGAGGAAAAGTGACAAGTTGCCTTTCAAATCAATTGACGATGAAAGATTAAAAGTATGCTTAAATGATTATTTAATTACGTGCCTCTTCTAAATATTTAATAACGGATTTTTCTTTTTAGTGGCTAGAAAATGATTTCATTAAATATCTCGATGAGTGGAAAACTAACGGAAATCAACGCCCTGGAAAATACACTGCTGCAGACCGGGCAAAAATGCTTCTTAGTAGCGAGACAATTGAAGGCTTAAAAATGACGGGTATTTTATGAGTATTTTAAATTATACGCACGCTTATTCTAAATATCAATTATTCTTAGCTCACTCAACAGTTGGGATTGTAAATCTTTTGCTGAATAAAGGAGCACCGTATGTTCTAACTCAACATCTAAATCAAGACCCGCTGCAACAATATTTTGGGCGGATGAGGTCGGCAGGAGGAAGAAATAACAATCCATCTGTGTGGCATTATCAATCAAATATTGATAAATTAGAATCCTTGAAAGGGTTTGTTTTAGAAGCTATTGGTGGCAATATGAAATCATAAAAAAATAAAATGGTAATAGTCTTAAAAAACGTTAAAAATACGTTTATTCTCTTAGGGCAATACTTATAAAAATTCTAGGAACAAATCTTTATCCGGATCGTTATCCAAAAAACTAAAATCTTCAATCTCACTAATTTTTGGTTCTTGCTTTTTAATCTCACTAATTAATTGCACGTTAGGAGCATTTACCATCACAGCTTCAGCTTTTTTTGACATAATCTTTTTTGGACTACGTTTCCGCGGAGAGTTTTCTTTATTTTTTGGAGTGACGTTACTACGTGGCAAAGCATCTTTAATTACCTTGTCAGCCCTATGGTCAGTCTTTATATTTGGGTTTTGTTCGCTCTTTTCCTTAAGTGACTTTCGTAAAGCCTTTTTGGCCTTAAGATATTCTTTATTGTCATATTGGTATTGTTGTAAAACGTCACCAACGAGTACTTTTCCACGAGTATTTAAAAAAGCGTCAATAATGTGTTTTAAAAATTTCAGTTCAATATCAATTTTTGCGATTTTTTGCCATACTCCTAAAATTAATTCATCCTTTAAAATCTCATTCTTCGCGGTCTCCTTTAAATTTTGATTTCTTATTTCATGAAAACATCCCGAATAATATCGGTCCGAAATGACCTTCATCCTTATAACGAGACTAAAAAAACAATCTGGAACGCGAATCAGTCCTTCTCTATCAAGTATGGCAATCCATCTTTCCGATTTATCCTCAAGTTCTTCCAATAATTCTCCCTTTTTTTCAATATTATCCATAATTTCCTTAGGGCAGTTTTTCAATTTCAACAATCTTCCTAAAAATCCTGCTACATACCGAAGGACATCTTCATTTTTTGGTGCGTTGTTGTTAAAATATGTTATTTTTGGAAACTGTTCTTTATTTTCTTCTTTCGTCTTCTTTTCTTCTTTTGCCTTCTTATCTTCAGTCTTCTTTTTCAGTTCGTCTATTCCAATTTGTGCAACATTCATTAGACTTGAAAAATATCTTCTATATATCATCTGAATAAATGACTTCTGAACGCATTGAGGTAGTTTTACGAATGTTGTGAAAGCCGAACAAATTATAGATTTTAATGGGCCATTACTTCTTTCGTTAAAGCAAATTCGTAAAGACGTTTCTACATAGTTTGTTTCTGTGGGACTATGAAGTAGCTCAGAGAGCTCTATTTCCTTTATTATATGATCTAGAAGGTGATTGGATAAAATATCGTTTGTGTTAAGCTCATCCAAAAAGGCTCTTAAAACATCCGAATCTTCCATGGAATTTAGAACTCCTTCGTTTTTAATTTGTGCCAAAGAGTCAGATAAGATGTTTCGATGATAGGCTTAAAATTATAAATAAATTGTGGATAACTAAAAATTAAATTTTCAAGAGCTAAGAATATCAATTACTGCAAACCTTTAACTTCATCTTTACTTAGATTTCCGCCGAGGCTTAAACGCAAACTCATGTTAACTATGTTAAAATAATTTATTATAAGATACAATTTTAGTAAATTAACGTATAATTAATTATTGTAATGTACAATACCTTTTTAAGATAAGGAAATATTCATTTAGAAAAGATATAGCAAAAATAAAAAGGAAATACTAAGAGTACTGTGGCGAGCAGCGATAAAACACCGAAAGCATAGTAGCAGACGACCGAATACAGGAAATCACAACCGGAAACAGCCTAGGAAATTTGGCGAGAGCTAAAATATTCAACTGGCTACTCCTCTTCTGTTTATACTCTATGGTTCGACTCGCAATTTTACAAAGACATGAACTTTCCCTAAATTCCTAGACCTCTGAACTTCAATACCATTATCCTCTACCGGCCCCCGGTCGAGTTACTACGTCACGCCTCGCTCGGAGTTAACGACATCTGTGTACAAATACTTTGATAACTCGTAGAACTACATTTTTACCTCTCCGAGGGGACTTTGTACCCTAGGAGGGGTTATACAACCACCGTGTCTGTCTGTCAGGCCTGCGAACGCGTTCGCATTTTCGAGGCAAAGGGTAATCACTGCGTAGGCAGTTTCTTAGAATCAGGGAAAAGGTTTTTCCAAAAGCGCCCTCTTTTTGTCATTGGGTGAAGTATAATTTTTTAATCGGCCGGGATTCGAACGACAGGTGAGCGTTCTACCGCAGAACCACGCTGCACTGAAAATTAAAAACTCTTCCGAGGAGAGGTATATTTTGGCAAGCTTGCCAACTTGTTAATTATAATTACTTACGATAAATATTTTCTAAATGTATATTTATATAGTAATATATATTTAGATAATTAAAAGATATTATTTTACTATAATTTGCCACCAGGTTGTGCTCCATTTGAAATAAGTAATATATGAACAGAATAAGAAAACCATTAATTTTTCGAATCGGGTTTTAGTTGGGGAACATAAAGTATTATTAATATAAATAATATTTTTTATTATTTCTATTATGATGAAATTAGTTTTAGTCAATAGTTAGAAAAGCCTACAGTGTCGGTTCAGAGTAGATATGTGGCACTTTGACAACACATGCAAGTTTACTCATGTTGATACTCTTTCCCAGCACTAAGCCAACAGCCAATGTGTCGGCTCGGAGTAGATATGCGGCATTTTGCCTACACACGGAATGTTAATCATTTTGCTACTCTGGCCCAGCACTAAGCCAACAGCCAATGTGTCGTTTTGGAGTAGATAGACGGCACTTTGCCAACAGACGTGAGAATACTCATTTGTCTACACTCGCCCAACACTAAGCCAAAAGCCAATGTGTCGGTTCGGAGTAGATATTCGTCACTTTGCCAACTAACGGCAGTTTACCAACTCTGCGACCCTCGCCCACCACTAAACCAACAGGCCTGTGCTACTAGGGAGGTTATTTTACGAAATACGTAGAATTGTTTTCTATTTATAATATTATAGCCTTAACAGTTGCTAAAGTTTTCTTCAAATATGTATCTTGACATGGCTGTTCCGAAAGAGTACTCTCTGACAACGGTACTCAATTCAAATCTGCCGTAAGGAAGGAAACGTTCTGAATGATGAAGACTAGACCAAGTTTCCCCACACCATGTCATCCGCGGATAAATTTGAGCGAAAGAGTTTTGGGAGAACCAATCAGTATGTGTGTCGGAAATTCTCATAATAACTGGGATTTAGGACTCGATTCACATCAACTGGCAATAAATTATGTTTACCAAAACGCCATAAAAACTACACCATACCAGAGAGTGTAAAGATTATGAGAGGCGTCTCTCTTTCAAAAAAGCGTACTAACTTTTTTTTTCCCAAAAATGTCCACTACTACCGTAAGAGCGATGGCGCCACCAGTGGCGCCGTTCTCACAGCGCGTGCGTTTCGATGTTAGGTTTAAAAGAGACGCAAAAACTTTCCAGATTTTTAATGCTAGTTTTACAAGGTTTTTAAATAATTTAGTAGGTCTGGGGTATATTCTTTTGTTTTAAATTGTAAAATATCGAAAACAAGAAATCCTTGTTTATCTTTTTTTAAGTTTCCAAAGGAAAAAGCCTGGTAAATTCGCATTTTCATTAGATAGGCTTATTGGCATATTAACTTAATATAAATTTTAGTTCTATTTTGTGGCTGAAAATTGTAAATAATGATGGACTTACAAATAAAACTACGGAATATTTACACGTTAACCATAGAATTTGCGCGAATCATTTCATTGATGCCAGTTTCATGAATATTAGAACTAAAAATAGGCTCACACCATCCGCTGTGCCAACAATTTTCAGTCTTAATGACTCTACACCATTGGAAATTTCAGAAAATGGTAATTTCAATTCAAGCCTTGCTACTCCTCTGGGAAGATCTAAATGATAATTTTGGTTTTAAGTTTTTATTAACGGACAGGATTAGCCAAGATTTTGTAGATAATTTTCTTGGATCTATAAGACAGAAAGGAGGCAACCGTGATCATCCCAATAGACAACAATTTCGAGCTGCATACAGGGCTGCCTCTGTAATAATCTCTTGAAACCACCGGATTCTAATTGCATTGATGATTTGGATGAGTTCATTTTAAACATTGACACTTTTAAAACTGCAACTCCAGGACCGGATGAAGATTTCTCCAATTTTGAAAATCTTGTAGTCTCGCAAAGCCAGGGGCAATGTTCCGATGAAGACTTAGAATTTTGTAAATCTATTGAAAGTCCAAACCTGCTAAAACAAAATGTTCTTAGTTACATTTCAGAATATCTAATTCACCGCTGCTACTCAAACCTTCAATGCTCTTCTTGCATAAGTCAACTCAAAAAATACAATCCAATTGTTGACCCAGCAAATCTGCTCTTTTACTTTTAAGCTTTCAAACCAGCAAAGAATTCTTCTATCAGCTGTTCAGCAGCCTCATCGTACCAACTGATAGTTTCTTCAAATTTGTAACGGAGACAAATGAAGTATTTGACACCAGTTTTAAGCTTTTATCGCACATGACAAATATTAAAGGACGTTTGGAGAGATTCATCATTCAAAGAATTGACAAGAAATATTTTAAAGCTAATGAAGATTCTCCATGTGCAACTGCTTACCAAAACATGATATCTTTTTTCATAGAATTCTGCATACATAGTTCCCTTAAAAAACAAGATCTCAACCATGAATACATGAAAACCCAGAAAAGTTAAGTTAGGAAACTGTTAAAAATACAATATTAATCACATTTTACCAACTTCAATGTTTCCTCGTATTTTTTAACTTATACCGCTCTGTTCTCGTTAAGCCTCGGCAATTTCATAAAATTTCCAATGAATTTCCTTGGTTAATCAAACAAATTAATTCTTTTAGTATCAAAATATTATAAATAGTCCGCTTTCTTGTACTTACGTTTCTTTATTTTTCATGGAATTGAATTTTATTAATTTTAAATTAGCATAATTCAACTATGTTTAACAGCCATGACTGATGAAAAATACTTTCCGGATGTTTACAAAATTTAAAAATTTTCCAGTAGCGACATCGTGTGTCGGATAGTATCGTAACCTCTCCTATGGGCGCGTGCTCTCAAAATCTTGTACGAAATTTTAACGTTACGGGAATAGGAAGAGACGCCTCTCATAATCTTTACACTCTCTGACCATACGGTCGAGAAGCACCTCTTCCATGGGATTCCGAGGAAAAGTGTGGCGTCACAGACGAAATTGATCCTGCCACGTTAAGGGAGTATGAGCAGAACCCTCTGACAGAACTTCAAACTCGTTAAGATAATGCTGGGAGATTTGTTGTCCATATTATGACCAACAGTATAAAAATTCTAAGAGAAAGTACCTTTCCTGAAGCAGACGAAGATTATCCACAATTATCGATATCGAGTGGAATAAATTATACGATGAGCAAGAGCTTATTCCTGTATCTGAAATTAGTCTAGTGGAATCAGAAACAGTCTTAGTAAAACCAGATCAAGTTGAAAACGGGATGTTATGGGTAATGGGACTGGAGCCATAGCAGATTAAGTACTGTATCAGATCCAGAATCAGTAAATTATTCATACTCAGAGCCATTAAAATAAGGGTGGATTCGAGAAGTAGTATATCGGAAAAATCTTATAAAGGGCCGAATAGTACACGTTTGTTATAGTGTATTCTATAGTCTAATTTCTAGTCCCTTTATAGTCCATATTGTCCTTTAACATTTAGCACTTCTCATAAAATAAGCAGACCACATTTGCAGTTGTTCTGGGCACGTTAGGAAAAAGACATGAACTTAATATGATATCAACTTGTAACTAGATTTGTTAATAAATAGTTTATAGTTAAACTTGAAAGTAGTATTTATTTCGTTAATGCATAGAACCCATAAGTCATCCCAACCAGGGTTAACTAAAAATAACAACGTTTATTACTATACTTTGAATAATAATAAAATAATATGGTTCTAGAATTACGCTGTTAGATAATAAAATAAATAAAACCACACGAATAAATGCGTAAATAAAGACAGTCTTTCATTTCAAAACATTTAAAATAGTTATTGTCGACCAGTTTCGGCCGTATTAACACCATCATCAAGACTAACAAAATTATGTCGCGATTACACTTGATTACATGGATTTTGTTAGGGGGGGGGGGGACCAAAAAAGAAAAAACAATGACACAACAGATTACCTTATCTATCCATTAAATAATTTATTCCATGCGAAACTAAGATAGGATAAAAAAAATTACAAACACAGCAATGGTCTTAATATGGGAAGCCCATTTTCCCCAATTCTTTGTGATGATTTTATGCACAGTCTTGAAACTAGGTCATAACGACTTCCCCAGTTCCTCCCACTTTGTATACTAGATATGTAGATGACACTTTCCCCTTCTTTCCTGAAACCACACGAGATGATGATATACTTTTTAATAATATAAGATACACGGTTGAAAAGGAAACTGAAGGTAAAATCAAAATAGTTTTATAACCAATGTTTTTAGAAAACCTTTCAGTGTTAGTTTATTACCCCATAAAAATTATTGTCACCCAAATTCTCAAAACATGGGTGTTTATAAAACCCTAATTCATAGGGCTTTAAGAATCTGTAGTGATTTTAATGACTTTGTAAATTATGTTAATTACCTGAAAAAAATTGCAACTAGTCGTGGGTTCAACTCGGAAATGTTAAAAAGATTTTTTAGTAAAATTTGAAGAAAATATGAAAAACCTTAAACAAATCTCATCCCCATAAAAGATAATGTTAAAAATAGAACTTTCTCGGCCCTGTCATTTTTTACAAAAATCTCTGTTAAAATTGTGAATTGTTTTAAGAAAAGTGATGTAAAAATGGCATTTAAACCCCAGAACCAACTAAAAAATAAGTTCAATAATGGGAAAGACCGCATAAAAGACAATAACAAACAAGGGATTTATGAAATTCCGTGCAAAGTTTGTGTTCAGATATATATTGGTCAAACAAAGCGCAATTTTAAAAAGAGACTGGCCGAATACAAAGGTCACTTAAGCCGTTGGGAGTGGGATAATTCGGCCGTAGCTTATCATCATAAAAAAACTGGCCACGAAATAGATTTTGAGCAATCTAAAATTATAGCTCAACCGAATACGTACGCATAACGTAATATACGGGAGATCATTGAAATACTTGGATGCATTTGGACGATGACCCTTATCTTAGTTGTGCATGGAAAAAACCGTTTACGGTGGCAAATTTATCACTTTTATGTCCGGAGCATATTTTCAACGGTGTTTCCCTAAATATGTAGCTTTGCCGACACTGTTTAATGATAGGGTACCACAAATCTTTAAACTGAAAGACGAATACGGCTTAAACCCCTTACACGTTTCTTAGAGTTCTGTCTACATTTAGGTTATCACTAAGAAAACGAGCAATTAAAGGAGGAGTTCATAATCCAATTTTCATTAAACGAAAAAGGAAAATTGAAAATGATCGTGGAAGAAATTGCAAAATCGCGTAACGATCACAATTGCGCTAGAGCATCGTTTTCTTTGGAAAATCAGTCGACTCTCGCTGAAATTATTGGCCCTGAGAAATGGCTTATTCAAGTCTTACACGTAGGACCAACAAACACAAGGAGAAAGCAGCTATACCTTTAAACACGCTAACGCAGTGTTGTGTACAAATTTCATTTGACGAGCCTTTACGGTGAGCGTTTTACGGAAAGGGGGATGACAATTTCCGAAATTTTCCCTTCCGACGAAAGTAGGCGCTAAAGCGTCTAACCAATGAAAAATACACGCAAGAAAATGCACCACTTTTGACGGGTTGCGTTCTCCTTGTGTGGGGTGCTGTGTTTGTTGCTCCTATAGCTTACACGTTATATTGCGCTTAATTTCCTCAGGTCTGTCCATTAATTCTGAAACATTTGAGGCTTACTGCGAGAGTCTACGAGAGCAAAATCGATCAATGTATCATTTCCCCTTCTATCCCGCGAAATCACAAAAATTATTAATTAACTAATAATAATTGATAATTATTAAAAATACGAGCTATCGATAGACGTATCAGTACCATTTTAAGCTTAATGGTTGAAGAATTATTTGAAGTGCAGCGGCGACTACGCACCATGTTAATATAGTGATCGAGTGTAAAAATGAACTAGAATGTTATTGCGTAGTTAAAAACCAAGTACTTTATTTATAATAAGTGACACTTACACTTAGTTTCGAAACTCTTCGTTTCTTCATGAGGTGAGATTCTAGAGAAGTGAGGCGAAATTAGAAACAGACTTGGGGAAAAGAAGGAAAATAAACCAATACAAAAAATTAAGAAATCACAAATTAAAACGATAACCATAGTGAAGCCTGGTCCTGTCTCTCCTAAACACTTCTTTAAATTTCAATATTCTAATATTTCAAGGGATTATCAGACGTTTTATTTAAAATAATTATCAAAATGATGTAAAATTTTACTATCGTTATACTTATTACAATTATTTAACAATTTTTTTCAAAATAACAAATACCCGAATACACATTATGGTAAAGAAAACAGAACGTCTTCCAAAGAACCCGACGGAAAAGTGTCCAGAATTGAGGCGGCGTTCCCACGTTGGATAGCGACTGCTATGCGTTGAATGAGAAACGCGACCGAGCGTTTTTCACCCGTCAAATGGCGAATCTTCCGACCGATGGCATGAACCAAACCGAGACCCTCCTACCAAATGAACACAGAGTTTTGACTGCAACAGCCTAAAAAGTAAATCGGTTCTCGAGGCCGACATACATTGCCCTCTTCCTCGAATCAGCCTGGGAAGTGGCCCAGAGAGGGGCTGACGAAGAAGATTCCAAATACGAAGGCGCGAAAGGGTCCGTGCAGGTAAAATCCCACACGAGTGATTTACCACCGGCCCAAGGCACCAGAGACATACCATCAGGACGTTTGCCGTCGTCCCTGGACAGACATAGGGGTTCCAACACGGAAGGTAAACCAGCATAACTTAGTTTTTTTAAAGATGATCTGACAAAGCCAAAATAAACTCTTTCGCGATTCATACAACAATTTAATGTTTGTTTAATATATACTTAAAATTGGGTTTGTTTGCGCAATGTAGACACTGTTGCAAGTAATAGAAAATTTATCAACATCAAAGTTTCGGGCCAATGAAATTTGATAATTATTACTATCAAATAGAGGCTTTATAATACATTTACTAAGTTGGATACCTAATTTATCAGATATATAGAAAGAAATACTGCTAACCATTTTTCTCTTTTTTATAAGGAAGGTTTAAGTTAATTTTAATTTCATGTCTACCTATTACTTTAGATACAATTTTATTTACAAAGTTACTTTTATATATGTCTCTATCATTGGCTTTATCTGAAATCAGATTTATTTCATTTTTTCAGCATTAGGATGGTTAAGTTCGCATGTCGATATGAAGATAGTAAAGTGGGTATTTTTTAAACATAATATTTATAATAAAATGGGGGAAAATAAAGAAAGGATCCACTGTCAATAATCCTTTAGGGATGTTTGCAATTTCTTAATCACTGATATTATTGTATATAAGGATCTTTTGTACATATCTTTTTTTTTTAAATAAACGAAGTAATAATTTTTTATCGACATGTATTTGAACGGATCTTATTGAGAGCTACACCACTGATAAAAATCAGTGATATTATGCAACTATCATGTCCAAATCAAAAACCATCTGGGATAAACGTTGAGTGAAAGTATACAAGGTGTTTTAATTTGATTGCCAAAAACATTTTGCTCAAAAAATTTATTATTATCTAGAAATGTACACTATCGGGGAAGGTAGTTTAAGGTCGTTGTTATTTGTAAATTGCAGCAAAGTCATAACATTTTTCACGGTTTCGGAATTTTTTTTTAACTTTCAATGACATGTACAAATGTAAAAAACAAGAGTTTTTTATTTAATTTGTTTAAATAAATGGTAAATATGTTTATGTATGTCGTCAAGACATATTTTGCAAACCATTTAAAGCTTGAGGATGTACTTGAATAAATACTAAAGTATACGTTAAAACGAAGCCAATATAGGAAAGGACTAATTTGGTATTAATTGGAAAACAGTCACCAGCTTTTAGCATCATATTATTCTGGTTAATTTTCCGATAGATCATCTCAATTTCAAAATAAAATCCCTTTTTTTGGGAGGATAGCGAGAGATCATCTAGCAAAGAGCGAGTATTCTCTAAAGCTTTTTCTATTCTAGAAGCCACGATTACCGTCAGCAAAAGCAATAAAAGCAAATGAAAATGAATGAAAATTTGATGGTAGATGATAAAAAAGTCATAACTACGACACGATATTATATGTAACATACCATAAGATGTTAAAACAAAAACTATAAGAAGCCATAACAACACCAAATATTGAAATTCTACGTTTATCTTATAAACAATACGTTTAACATGGTGTAGATCTTCGTTAACTTCAAAAAGTAATCTAGAAATATCAATCCTTTTATTAAAAATTGCATCCTCTAATTTATTATTCGTAATCTGTAAAATATTTCCAAGTGCTTGTGCCATAGTGCAATAAATTAAAATGTAGAAAGAAATTAATCCGTAAATCACAAAAATGTAAATAAAAGGATCGCCAAAATTAACAATTTCGATGCAAAAGGGATTGTTATGGCAGAAATTAAACGTCAATATCGTTTGCCACTCCACAATATCATTTGTGTTGGTGCATCTCGTATACCAAACGCAGGCTGTCTGGGATACAAAGAAGAGTAGTATAAGAACCATCCAGAATTTGAAGAGTTTAACACAAGAGTGGTAAGCACCCACGTCCATATTGCGCAAAGTATCAGTAATTTCGAACACTAGATGACTAATTAATTTTCTTCTTAAAACTATTCGGTAGACTGACACCGATAACGCTAATTCCATCGTGAAATACGGCGTCAACCATTTGGATCCGTTTAGGTTTTTTATGAAGTACATGGTCATTGATATGTGATACCAATGTGAGGATATGAAGCCCAAAGTTGTCCAAACGCGAACTAAAAGATTGAATTTTGCTACTTTACAAATTGGACACATTATAATTAAGTTACTTTCGAGAGATTAGCCAAAGCGATATTAGGACGTATTCTTTCTGATAAATAGGAAGAAATGGAACTCAAATCCTTTTCATTTCGTATTGCAAGTGTGTACACGTATTACGATTGCTGATGGGTTTTTCCGGAATTTTTGGAAACAAAATAAGAAAGTTTCAGTTCACTGAGCCATATTTCAAAAGAAACAGGTCACATCGTAGTTTTCAATATGCACGAACAAGAAAAGATGTGCCCCAGTAAACACTGTTATTAATTCACACCGACCAACGTAAATATTTGGTTTTCTCATCAAAACACTTTCAATCAATTGGCTTTTTTTGTGATGACAGGTCGATGGTAATCACGGTGAGCCGATTTGCTACGTAACCAACTGTATTTTTGAAAAATAACCAATGATTGTGGCACATTAGATTTTAACTATCTGTAAATATACTAATATAAAGGTAGGTATACAAGGTTATTTCAAGTGCACAAAAATATTTTATTTAAAAATATAAATATTTACAACCCGACTAGTTTCGGACGCACTATTTTTGTGTGCACACCTACCTTTATATTAGTATCGGTATTTGGTATGTGGATAAAAAAATTCTAAAGAACCAAGCAGTATATGAAAATTTCTAATGGATTATTTTTTTAAATATTGTACATAAGCACCGTTTGAAAAAGATATTAAAAATGGTTTAAATAATAAATTTAGACAAACAAACATCCGAATCACTATTGCTGATTCTGAGTACCTACATGAATTTAACATTGATAGTTGTCTTATCTAAAAAACGGTATGAAAACCGGTTATTAGCAAAAAAATGTGCATGTGAACAGATAAAACAGATGAGCAGAACATCATATCACTGACTGTGACCAAAACATAATTTCAGATCTAGAACATAATCGAATAAATAGTGTGGTAAATTAATAATGTTAATTAATTAAGGTTTTTAGAAATTATGGTGTCGTTGTTGAGGCTGCTAATTGGTTTCAAAAGCCCTTATCAGAGGCTCAGAAATTTCCCAGATTGTGTCTTAACAGAGCGTAGAAACTGTTTCTGTATTTATTACTTCTGGCTAAGAAGTATATTAGGTTCTATTTCGTTTAATATACCGATTTTTTTATTTGACCGCCAAGACATTTGGTTCAAAAACTATAATACTTGGAAATGTGAAATTTTCAGTATGTACACTATCGGAGAGAATCGTTGTTATTTTTATTTTTTAAACGCTAGATGGTAGACCAAAACTGTCAATAAAAAAGTTGCATAACATAATCGAAAACCTTAAATGAAATTAGTTTGGTTGGAATAGGTTAATTTGTCACTGAGATGTCATGAAAAATGACAAGTTGGTAGTAGGTGGTCGGAGCCTTTTTACAATTAATTTAAAAATAAACCTATCTAAATTGTAACGTTTGTATGATTGCTAAAAATTAACGTTTTTTAAACTAATTTTATTATTGGTAATACATTTTGAGATTAAAAAAAAATCCGATAGTGTTACAAAATTTACAAATGTCCCAGTCTTAAACTAAATGAAGTTCAATATTTCCACCATACGCTGCTATACACGTTCGTGTGCGATACAGCAAATTTTGAAATGAAACACGGACCATAGCTGCAATTACTAGTCGAAATGCTGCAATTATTATCTTGCCCAAGTCTTCTTCACTAGTGACTGGCGTCTTAGGAAAAGGCCCGGCGTTGTCAAATCTGGGAATCTAAGAGGCCATCGCACTCGACCATTCCTTCCAATCTAACACCCAGGGAACTCGGTGTTAAGGAATTGTGAGTGAGGAGGCGTACCGTCATGTTGGATCCAAAGGTGTGGGATATTGATCAAAGGTACATTTTTCAACACTTATGCACTTCATTTTGTAGGAAGGCCAAGTAGTTCTCCCCGTTAATCCGATTCGGTGGAAAAAATGGTCCAATAACGCGATCTACAAGTAGACCAGCCCAGACGTTAAACCGAAATTGGACCTGATTGTGGTGAGGAAATCCCCAGTTCAGATTTTTATCGCTCCGTATGTGGTTGACTATCTCTCGAGAATGAGTACTCGTCAAACAAGAGGAGCAGACGGAGTAAAGTTTAATTTGCATCGGCCATGGTACGGACCCAGTTGTAAAATTCCAATCTAAGTCTCATATCATCATAGTGAAGTGTATGGTGGAGCGTAGCACGCAGGGGCGTAGGAAGGTCTTTATTTCAGGGGGGGGGGGGCAAACCGATAAAACTCCAAGTCTTCCCCCAGTGTTGAAAGAAAGCCTATTTTTTTTCCAAGACAAGAACCCTCCAGATATAATTTTTTTTGTTATTGTTTCTCTTTTTGGGTAAGAATTTCTACGGGGGATCAAAGTTTTGTAAATTTTAGGTAATTAAAAGAAATAAAATTTTACTTAACTATTCTCAGTTTCTCACTGAAAAAAAATATCCATTGAATCCAAATACATGATAATTAAATAAAACGTTTTAATTCAAAATCAGAATATAAATGCTAGACCGAATCGCAATATTTGGATTCTAGATAAAACAAATTTGTTTTATTCAGGACTAGAAAAAAGCGGTACGAACTTAACTCAAATCAGATGTGGATAATTATGGTCAAATGCGTTAAAACCGTGGAAAATTCGATAATATTTTCGCTAAATTAAAAGTAATTTTTTCTTCCGGCCGATTACCCCTCATTTATATTCGATCCCTCTCCCGCTAGCCCAAACCTCTTTCCATCCTGTAAAGCGAAATCGAATCCCTTACAGACTCGCTTACAGACACTAAGTAAAAACGTAAAATATTTAAAATTCAAAAACAATACATACTCCCTTGTTGGCCTTAGTCTAAAGCCTGGTTTTCACTTGGCGATATCTTTCAGCAGAACTTTGAAGGTTTTTTTGGCGGTTTTTTTGGTTTGAGAGATTGAACGTGATTCTAGCAAAGGCCTAAAATAAGCGATGGATGATTTATCGGATCATAGTAACGAATCATTGATTGAAGCGCATATAAGCTTTATAAATTTAATGTTATTCTACATGAAATATCGAGTTCAAAGAAGTATGACCTATGAAAGATCCGTTTGGCTTAAAGAGATTTATAAGAAAAGGAGACAACAAGGTTATCAAGAAAACTTAGTGAAAGAAATGAGGTTTAATGACCAAGAGAACCATTTTCGGTATGTTTAATAATTTTGGAGGGAGAGGATAAATGAATGAATAAATATATATATATATTTAATTTTTATTAGTTTTTTCCGAATGTCAGCTGATCAATTTGATAAGTTGCTAAAAATGGTCGGGCCAATAATAACGAAAAAGGACACCCGATTCCGAGCAGCTATTCCTCCACAAGAAAGACTGGCGTTAACATTGCGGTAATGAAAATTTTATCTAGCGAAGCTTCTTATTCTCTAAATAGCCAATTTTTAATAAAATTTAGATATCTTGCGAGTGGAGATATGCAAACGAGTATTTCTTTTGGTTTTCGGATAGCAACACCCACAGTCAGCAATATCATCCGTGAAACTTGCGCTGCAATATGGAAAATATTACAGTCAAATTATATTCAAATGCCAAAATACGTTCCTGAGTGGTTAAAGATAGCTGATGGATTTGAAAAAAGGTGGAATATGCCACATTGCTTAGGAGCTCTCGATGGCAAACATGTCGTCATTGAATGCCCGCCGAAATCAGGCTCTAAATACTTTAATTACAAGGGGACGTATAGCATTGTTTTATTGGCATTATGTGATTCGCAGTACCGATTTATTATGGTTGACATTGGAGCCTTCGGTAGTCAAAGTGATGGGGGCATATTTTCCGCTTCATTGTTTGGTCACAAATTGAAAAATGGTACTTTGCTTCTGCCAGAAAACCATTTACTACCCAATTCTGATATTTCATTTCCCCATTATTTTGTTGGCGATGAGGCGTTTCCCCTTATGAAGAACTTAATGAGGCCTTTTCCTGGTCAATGTTTATCTTTGGAAAAAAAAAATTACAATTATCGTTTAAGTCGAGCAAGGAGGGTGATAGAAAATTGTTTTGGGATTGCAGCCGCAAGATGGCGTATCTTTCGTACACCTATTAAAGGGAAACCCGAAAACATTGATAACATTATAAAGGCTGTCGTATGCCTTCATAACTTTATGATGACAGAGGAACTTTCCAAAATACCCCAAGAAAGACAATATGACAGCCCTGGATTTTCAGATGCAGTAGACAAAGATGGCAATACGATTGAAGGTCGATGGAGAACATTCGAATTGGAGAATGTAATTGAAGATTTAGCTCCTGCACGATGCTCTAATAGGCATAGTATTAAAGCTGGAAATTTTAGAAATACTCTTTCAAATTATTTGTGTAATGAAGGGCAAGTGCCTTGGCAAGAGGAATATGTCAACAGAGCCTAATTTAATTGGTTTTAAATAATTCATTGGTAACACATTGATCAAATCTTTCGTTTTTAAACAATTTATTAAAATATGTGTAATACTTTTCAAAAACATTTTAATTCCATTTGTTATATATTCTTTAAAAACATTTTAATTCCATTTGTTATATATTCTTTAAAAACATTTTAATTCCATTTGTTATATATTCTTTAAAAACATTTTAATTCCATTTGTTATATATTCTTTAAAAACATTTTAATTCCATGTGTAATATATTTTTTAAAAACATTTTAATTTAATTTATAATAAGTTTTTAAAAATTATTCTTCTGTCTCTTCAAATCCATACATCATATTTTCCACTTTGTGTCTAAATTCCCTTTGATGTTTTGGTTTTAATTTTTTGAATCTACTCATTAAAGAAGAAAAATAATAGAATTCTTCGCCCTTTTCCTTTTGATTCACCACCAAATTTGTTAAACAAAGTTTTGTTTCGTCTATCATCGTTTTCATGGATTGGTCCATTTCATCTAGTTTTCTTTTCTTCGAAGCAACTCGCTTTTTCGATAATTCACCCTTGGGATATTCAGCTGATTGACCATTAGATTTGAAGGTTGAACTTGATGGTTTTATTTGGGTGCACTCATCATGTTCATCAGCAATATCCCTAATATTTCAATTAGTTAATATATTTGGTTGAAATATTTTTTCTAAATATTACTCATACCAAATAGTATTTTCTATAATGCCTTCAAAAATTTCTTTGGCTGTTGGTTCCGTATCTTCATCTTTATTTCCATCACCATTTTCAACTATTTCAATTTCATCGTTATTTTGGTTTACAACAGTCATTTGTGACTCATCCATATTTGTGGAACTACTGGAATTGTTATTTAAAATTAAAATACGAAACAATCTACAGTAATGTAATTAGGAGATATGTAATTTTCTGTAACATTCTCAAAGATAAATACAATTTTAATTAAATTAATTTGATTATCATATTTATTATAATTATTATTATTAAACAATTTGATCAAATATTTTACATTCTTATTTATGTACTAAATTTCTGACCATCAATATAAAATTACTTGTGAATTTGCAATCAGGTATATTTAAATTGTATCTCTTACTTACATAACTGCTAAATTAACTTAAATCTAAACAAATATTATAAATGATACTATGGATGTTAGATTTGAAAGTGTATAACTTCCTCGATTTAGATTTGTTGATCAAATCACTGGCCTACATATGAAAACAAACTGTGTGCAACTCCTCTACTCCCAATATCAAATATGAAAACCCTAACTTCCCTAAAACTAAACTCTTAGATTATAAAAGCCTACTCTGGCTTCAATTTGTATAACCGACTAACTTCCTCCTCCTAATATTTCTTAAAAAATTCCATACTTTTCAAACTTAAAATAACTTCATACATTTTTAATTATTGTTATATAATGCGTTTTAAGTGTCCAAAGTTAGCCACAAGAGTGGTGTATTTAATTTTTTTTAAATATTATAATTTAAAGGTCCTAGTAAAATGTTTACTACATTATTGAATAGAATACGGTTCATTTTATTTATTGAGCATATATTAAAATAAATCTTGCATGAAGTAAACCCACTAAACCTTATTTCGTTAACTAGTATGACCTACATTCCTTAAACTTTTTAACTAATATCAAAGTAGATAATCACTATACCTGATTGAAGTTCATCCATCTTGATAACTTAAAATCTGAGAAGCAGAAAATGTTTTGCCCGACTAAGTCAAAGGTTAGGGCTAAAGGAAATAACTTTTGAAAATCGTCTACGTTGTCTGCTTCAGGCGGGTGTTTTTTTTTAGTTTAAAGTGTCCAATTTTAGCCGTGTCCCAACTAACCCGAAACCACCATACCTATTTATGGTATTTGAAGAATAAAACAATTGAAATTCAATTACAAACTTTTATTTATACTACGTTGACACAGGAAACAAGTGTAGTTTAATATTATGGACTTTATACAGCATCCAATAATATCAATAAAAAACATGCGTAGAAAATTGCAAGTTCTTCACATAAATATAGATATCTTAAAAAACACAAGTTCTACTTTAGATTTTAAGACCACGAAAACGTTAGTACAGATAGAAATAGACATAATATTACCTTACGCGAACCGAGCTTAGTACGTCTCTGTCGCTACTGGTTTCTGTGAAACAGACATAAAAATTACGTCTTAGCCAATTCCTTTTATAAAAGCGGCTTGACCCCTAAAATTGGTTTATGCAGTGGCCTATCGATTGTGTGCGTCGCCCGGGTGCATGCATTGAAATGGCGCCCTTTATTCGTGGTACAATTACCGCCAGTAACAAGCTACTTTCATTTATGTAAAAAATATTCCAATCTAAACAAACGACTTTGAGAGCCTTTTATAATTTTCTGCTTGACGCTGTAGCTCATAAACATTGGCTAAAGCTTTCGAGGGTGCACCGTGTATTAATCATTCTGACAAAACGCCTTAGGAGCATTAATGCTGTACTACGTATTCGTACTCTCTCGATGTTTTCGATGTTCGCCGGAAGGGGTATAACGATAGCTTACGGAAGTGAAATAAAACTAAATTTTTAATAACGAGGCTACCGAAATGAGCCTGGGTGACGAAATGGCGCTAACACATTAATCGTCTACTAAACCTTCTGCTTCTGCAGATTTGACAGTAATAACTAATAATGATAGATTTAGTACTATCTCGCTGGGTTCGACGATTGCCGAAAGAGGCATACTGATAGTTTTCGTTAGCTAATTTTATTTTAAGTTTAGTTTAAGGTTATGTCTATTCAATTTACTGAATTTTTATTCAATTTAAATGAGAATATTCTAAAGCCAATATCACACTGTCATGGCGGATAGTAATCATAGTACAATATAACCGATTTTTCTAGGAACGTTGATCATAGTATAGTAGAGATTCATTATTAGTTTATAATCAAATATTTACCAGACGGCAGTTTCTAGTCGTCTAAATTCTAAAGAACTATATCAATAATGGTTCAGCAATGAAACAAGGATGGTGTAACAGACTCACAGTTGCGGCTAGTCTAGCCCATGACATGGTGAGTAAAATATATCCTGTCAGCGATGTGTACATGACGTTGAAATTTACCGGTGCGCATGTAGCGTACGGGGATTGGCGTGCGGCCATCCAGGCTACGTATGTCAGCTGGGATTCCAGTGTAGATTTGAGGAGGACTATCGTCAGCTATTGTGTGGCTGACAGAGAATTCCAAAACTTGGAAGGGGAAAGGTAAATTTTGCATTACATCACTAACTAATTAAGTCATCAGTACCTAATTAAGTTATTTTGCACACAATTCGTTAATTTTATTCTTTAGGTATGCGCAGAGGAATGTTGGTAGCGCAAGAAAGCGGGAGATCCCACGGACTGCCAACCCATATCACCCACAAAATTCCTCGCCTAGTCGGCCGGTGTCCTCGGCGATGGTCTTAAGCACATCAAGTCGCGCACAGTTAGGAAAGTAAGAAATATAAGAATCCTCTTTTCTACCAAAGGAAATACAATAGTAGAAATAGCTATAAAATCTCTGTGTATATTTAATTTAAGCCTGATCTATTGGAAGGTTCCTTAACAACTAATTTATCGCGCAAAGCCATAGCTTAAAGGCCTAGGTTTTCTTCTGCCTGTCCCCCTTTAAATTAGGCCAACATGTTCAGCGGTTGGCCTACCACCAGGGTATTTGTGCTCCACTAATTTAATTTAAAGGGGGACAGACAGAAAAAACCAATAGGCCTTTAACATTGAAACGTTAAAATATTTTAAATTCATCGTGGAAGTTACAGAACTTTGCTATTACACTTATATTTTCTTTGCTTCTAATATCATTTTGAGTATTGATAACTGTAAATGAACCGCTTTTATTTCCTGTAAAAAAAGGTCAATTGAAATAAAACCAAAAGAATTGATGAACGACCCAATGTTTATCGATGATAACAGTGATGATGAATTCTACTCCTCTCTGCCCAGCCATATTTTAGACGGCCAAGGAACGGGAAGCGATTTCACTCCCGAAGCAGAGCCCTTACGGAAAAAACTATAGAATTCCAATTGGATTTTAAATGGGGCTATTGGATCATGTATAGGAAATAAATTGGGCTTGAACTCCAATCCAAAACCAATTGGGGAACAATTGGTTTTGCAATTGGAAAGTTCTTGGTTGTACAACCAATTAAAAACCAATAACGTTCCAATAGATAACCTATTAAACTTTAAATTGTTTTTATTGGTGTTTTCCGCCAATAAAATACCAATTAAAAAAATCATTGGGACTTTACGGGTGAAAAACACCAATAAATTTCCAATTAAATGTTTTTAATTGGAACTTTATTGGGGTTTTCCGCCAATAAAGTACCAATTAAAAAAATCATTGGGACTTTATGGGTGAAAAACGCCAATAAATTTCCAATTAAAAACATTTAATTGGAAATTTATTGGCGTTTTCCACCTGTAAAGTCCCAATGAATTTTTAATTGGTACTTTATTGGCGGAAAACGCCAATAAAAACAATTAAAAGTTTAATAGGTTATCTATTGCAATGTTATTGGTTTTTAATTGGTTGTACAACCAAGAACTTTCCAATTGCAAAACCAATTGTTCCCAAATAAAAAATAATTGGGGCTTTGTTGGTGGTGGATTCGACCTATAAGGTTCCATTAAAAAACTTTCGTTTTATATTGGTGTTTTCCGCCAATAAAGTACCAATTGATTTTTTATTTGAAAATTTAATAGCGTTTTCGATCCTTAAGATTCCAATTTATAAAGTAATTGAAATTTTATTGGTGTTTTTAGGTACTTAAAATTACCAATAAAATATAATTGGGTCTTTATTTTTGGATTGGACCTATAATATTTATTTACTTACTGAAATAGCATTAATAGAAGCATACAGTTTTCTATCAATTATTAATTTTGGTTTAAATGCATAGATGCTAAAATTATTTGAAATTGTAAATCAGGGAACATGTATTATATTTTTTAATTATTATGTTTATTTTTAATTCACATAATACCTTTGGATTCAATTGTGTTTGGAAATTTACAAATATATATTTTCCTATTTACATTCATCAACACACATTTCTGCTGAATACTCGCTAATTTCAATACATAATAGTTTTTAGTTTTTATGCCAATTTTTATATGTGGAACTGATGTTTCTTTTGTTTCCAAATGTTTAATTATGACAACTTCATTGTTATTTGGTTCATTTTCATTATTAAAAAAAATGAAATATTGAATTTCGCCATAATACTCAGATCCGTTATATTTAAAAATAGCCACACTGTTGTTTTGTTTGGGTGCTTTCTGATAAGTTATTCCACTTAAAATCAACCCCTTATAGAAACATCTTTCTGCAATGCGGTGTAATTAACTTTCACTAAAAGTTGTATTCATTTCAT
Organism: Leiobunum rupestre; assembly: GCF_980474605.1. Classification (NCBI taxonomy): domain Eukaryota; kingdom Metazoa; phylum Arthropoda; class Arachnida; order Opiliones; family Sclerosomatidae; genus Leiobunum; species Leiobunum rupestre. Next base: position 18,327,179 of record NC_143387.1, on the reverse strand, counting down.
TTGTGAATGTCAAGTATTCTAATTCAAGAGGTGTTAAAGGTCTAATCTGAGATTGTCCCAAAGGATAAATGTGATCTACACATTGCCTTGCATTGTCATATCCTAATCTTTTGAAGAAAGATAAAGTTTTAACATTAATATAACTTGAAAATGGCTGGAGAACTGATTGAAATAAAAAATTTCTGACGTATCTAGAACAAATTTGACTTGGTACACCTTGAGTCCCATTAACCAAATTAATAATATTACCATTTTCGGTTTCAAAAACAAAGGACGAATGAGCCCAAAGAGGTCCAAAATTAAACACGCTTTTTGAAAGATGTAAAGACATTTGCTAACATTGATCTTTCTCCATACAGTAGTTGGTATTGGTAAACAAATTTACAGATTAGAAGATTTGCATCATTGACTTCTTTAAAAGATATATCTGACTTGAGTAATATATAAATGCCACGTGAAAGAAGAGTAAAATGCTTTAAATATTTTTTTGGCAAAATTCCTAAAACACATGGATACGCATAAAAAAGTAACCAGTTTCGCCATTCATTTGCCTTCCAAAGTATTCTATCCTTTAAAGATTTAGGCCTCCTAGTAATTTCTAACGGAGTTTTAATATTCTTCAAGCGTGCGTCAATTACTGATATATTTTGTTGGGAACCAACATAATACTTTTCAGCAGGATCAGATAACCATTTTTCAACTAAACTTTTAACAACTCCTAATAGAACAACGTGCATGTAATCCAGTACAAATCCTTCTATGACATTAAAAAATGGCAAATTGATTAAGACGCTTGGTCCTTTAAACCCACGGACTGATTTTTCTGTCACTAACACTTCTTCCATGTCTCGAATGGTTTGTTCTTCTTCTCGGTCACTATAATTGTTTTCATTTTCTGTGTATCTTACACAACTTTTACGAGAAGATTTTGATGTATGTAGTAACTTTACAACATGACCAGGGTGCAGACACCAACTACACCCATAGTATCCATTGTACTGTGTGGAATTTTGAGTCTTCGGTCGTGCCACAGAATCAGGACAGGAACATATAGCTATTACTTTGCTATTTATGATATGTCCTTCAGAATTTTTCCATTCTAGACCTACGTCATAAAGTCGCTTAAGTTCTGAAACAAATGGTTCCATAAACACTTCCATTTTTGGGTCAAGTCTGCCACACCACAAACCAACCAATAATACTTTCTTAAAACGTTCTTTAGGAGCAAGTTCGTTTACTACAATAAAAAGGGGCCAAACTGAATACTTGCTTGATTTAAATAGTGCGGCACCATCTGTACTGAATAATAAAGAAATATTATTTGGGTCACTTAATGGCATTCCTGGAACTGAAAGTTTTTTATATATATTCCCATCATATATATCTTGAATCTTATTCGGTTCATTTCTTCTTTCAAATTTGTAATTTATATTAGAGTTCTGGAGAACACTTTTTAGTTGCCATTCTAACGGAACAGTGTAAAAAGACACTTTTACATCATCTTTCTCAAACAATTTCGAGCAGTTAGGGCAAGTTAGATTTTCAAGCTTATCATAACAAATATCACATATTAGATGTTCAATTCTTGAGAAGTTATTGAAAAATTTCTTAAAATGGTATTTTGAAGTCAGAACGGCATTACTTCCAACCACTGTATTTATCAAGTGAAGTAAATCATCAATTGCAACTTCAGTTAAATTATGTCTTAGAGAAAATGCTTGGACAAGTAAAAGTGCTTCACCTTTTGACACACTGGAACCTAATATAATGCTTTCATTAAACAATTCACGCATATTTTCATTGATGTTTTCTGTTTCATCACTGTTTATGTCGTCCACATTGAATGTTTCACTTTCAATGTCTTCCCAATCTGAATTGTTATTTTCAGCACTGTTCCTATCTGGTTCAATACCATTGCAGTTTGGCTGAGCCGTCTCTTCGCTTCTTACACTAACTTGATTTACGTCATCATGTATTTCATCAGATTCTATGTTCTATTAACAACTTCTATGACAGCAATCCTCCGCATGGGGTTTCTTGGAAAGGAAAGGAGAGTCCATTTCTTCACGTTGGTCTCTTCTAGCTGCGTCAAAAAGTCCCAAAAACAATATTTATACAAAATAAACCCTTAAAGGGATACTAACACTTTTTACGAAATCATTATTTAACTTTGTAGAATTTGTGAATTCCCACACGGACTTATAATTTCGGGTTTTTTTTTTTGTTTTTCCTATGCTGTGTTAATAGAGTTCGTTCAGTTAGGTACTTACGGTTTAGTTAGGCGTCATTCATTTGCTATAGGTAATACTTTTATACATTCTTTGTTTCACTTTCTTTGTTTCGTTCTGCTGCTTGTGATATTAGATTTGAAAATTTGGGTAATAGGCCGGTCAACTCCTTTGCCCCTTTTACCCTTTTGGTTTTGTTACTTTTCGAGTTTAATGTTTTGGTTTGAAAATTAAATTGGTAAGGAAAAAAATTATTTACTTATTGTGATTATGTTACTTATGGTAGTGCTAACGGGAAGTGTTATTTTTGCCATATTTTCATATATTCAAAAGTAAAATAACATTCAGTTCGACTTTAATTTTAAATTAATTATAAAGGGAGTGTCTTGCTTATACTTATTATTCTACTTACGGTATAATCTATAAATAATAACAACCGCGAGCCCTTCGAAGGACAACCCTACATTCAGTTCGACTTTAATTTTAAATTAATTATAAAGGGAGTGTCTTGCTTATACTTATTATTCTACTTACGGTATAATCTATAAATAATAACACCCGCGAGCCCTTCGAAGGACAACCCTACATTCAGTTCGACTTTAATTTTAAATTAATTATAAAATTTCGGGGTAGGTTCATTTGTTCGAATTTCAATCGTCCGAACCGCCGAAATAACAAATGTTTCAATTTTTCGAATTGGACAACTTGTTTGTTTCATTTGTCCGAATTCTGTCGCTAAATTAGTATTTCTTATTAGCACTGTTTTTTTTGGTCCGGATTGTTTTTAGTGCAAGAATAAAAAATAAAAAACTACGTTGTATGTATCGTTGTTTGTTCAAGTTGTTTTTTCTTAATTGCTGCGTTGAATGTTGTGGATATTTTGGGTTAGGTTAGGTTCACGTTAATGTTACTATTTTCTTATATTAACAATATTAAAAAAAAACAAATCCTAATGTTCGAAAAAACGGACCAATGATTATTCGAACAAATGAAATTCGTCAGTAGAGTTAACATAAATTGAACGACTAAATCACCAACAAAAGTTGTGATAAATTTTTCGGGCAAATGAAATACGTTTTCGGACATACGATCCTGTTTTCCGGCATTCGGACAAATGATCATTCGGACATTTGTACCACCGTTCGGACGAATAAAATTCGAACAAATGTACCCAAATCTAAAATTTCATTTGTTAAAATTATTTTAGGGGGGAGTGGGAGGTGAAGGAATTGCCGGCCTATTGCACAATTTCAGCATTGGTTTATTATGAAATGATAGACGCAACTGAGTACGAACAAACATGAGATATGGCTTTGATGGCATAATACACTGGTTGCTTCTAGACTCAACCTCTTTTTTAAAACTTAGTGGTGACCTCTGCTGACTGAAAAGATAACTAACTTCCCAGTATTTTTGCGTTTTTAAATTTTAAAAATTGCAAACCCGCCGCGAACAACAGTTTCGCCACAAACCATCAAATCAGCTCTGTAGATAATGTTGACAAGTTTATAAGCTATTCCTTCGACAGGTGGTGACATCTATTGTTGCGTATTTCTGCCCTAATGAAAGGGTTTTCCCCCCAACGGAATCGCGTGTATTCGAGTCCCGGCGCCGGACTGAATAATTTTATAATAGAAACGAAAAGATGTAACTTGAAAAAACTGATAATTAAAATTTTTAAACGCATTTCAACGTTAATAAATATAAATATAATCATTTTTTATCACAAAAATTTTGGTATAGATAATTTAAAAATTAAATATATATAGTAGTCAGTGGCATAGCAAGGGGTGGGGCACAGGGCCATAGTAGTAAGTGGCGTAACCAGGGATGGGGCACAGGGCCATAGTAGTAAGTGGCGTAGCCAGGGATGAGGCACAGGGCCATAGTAGTCAGTGGCGTAGCCTGGGATGGGGCACAGGGGGGACGTGCCCCCCCGAAACTTATGATTGTACATATAATTTTTTCAATGTGTTCCCCCTCCGAAATCAAATTCTGGCTACGCTACTGATAGTTGTTTAAGTGACCATAGATGGTTACTACGACGTTTCCCCGAAATAAAACCCACCTACTCAAATTGAGAAATATGCCGTCGTCGAAACAGAGTCAATCGGTTCTTGTTTTAATACATAGCTTACGTATGATTTACCTGTTGCTTTTAAATAGTCATAGCAGTTTTGCTCTCCCTGTGAACCAATTACGAGGAGTATTATCGCGGCTCGAATCAGAGACACTGAACAAAATGCAAGTTGTTTATAAAGATTTGAAATTGTTAGTTTTTGACGAAATATCTATGGCTAGCATTAAGATTTTTAATTAAGTACATACTAGGGCCCAAGAAATAATGGGTTCTAAGAAATCATTCGGTTGTCTCTATTATTGTGGTTGGAAACTTTCACCAATTACCACCGGTCGCTGGTAATTTTGTTTTCGACTGCTAGAGCGACAACCCGTATGCTGCTTTAAATAGGAGTCCGTTATGGGAAGAATTCAAGTACTTCGAATTAACCGAAATACTGATCCAGAAGAACGACAAGCCTTTCGCCTCGGCATTAAATAGAATGTCTGTTTGGGCAATGACGCAGGACGATATAATTTTATTCGAACCCCGAGAGACCTCACGAACTGGGAGTTTACCTGATCTTTGCCGGGTATTGACTGATTTGGTACAAGGGTTGTACAGTTGGGTCTCTCAGCCGGGGCTTAAAAGTCATAGCACGTCCCTTCCTTCCTCACCTCCAGGGGGGTTATGAATCCGGGGTTACAGGGTTCTACCAGAAATTCTTTCTCTCATTCGGGTACACCGGGACTTTGCTCAGTTCCGCCTGTGCCTTCTGGGGGGTGGAGGCTGGTACTTTTCGTGGGTCTGGGGTTTTCTTGTCTATACCTTCCTTTTCGGGCATTCCTTTGGAAAACCCCCAGTTTTTTTGGGAGACTTACATGATTAGGTTTTGTTCCATGGGATAAGTTCTAAGGTGGTTGTACGTTTTTTGCCGAAGTCGTTGCTGGACTGGGAATTTCGGGATAGATTTCTCTCCCCCGACAGGGAGTGTCCTGAGGGCTGATCTTTTGGGTGTAGTTCAGTTGATGGGCGAAAGCATTCCTGCTTTTCGTCGGTGGGTGGTCACTTTGAATTCCCTTTTGGGGAGTCCATTGCCTGAATCCGAGCTATTTAGTCTATTGCTGTCCAGAATTGATCATAGGGTTCGGGTCTGCTTTTCCCGGGCACACTGTAGTTATATTAAAGAATTGATGCAGTGGTACGAAACTGGGGGCTGGAGACTTCGGAGGGGGCGAAACCTTTGGATGATCCGTCGAAATTCAATTCGGTTCATGGTTTTGGGAATTTGTATAGGGCAATAGGGAACTCTGGGACCGTGGGTTTATATCCTTGGCAGCGGGGTCAGTCCCGGGATGTTCAGAGGGGGGGGGGCACCTGTTTGGCAACGTCCTCGTTCTTGTTTACATAGCGGGGATCAGGGCCATTTTGTTAGGGATTGTCCCTCCCAGGTGAATTCGGACCACCCTCTTCAGTCACGGGATGAGACCACCACTCCTAAACAAGCGGATTCGGGAAACTCTTGGTGAAGCCTTTGATGGGGTCAGGGGGTTTTCACCTAGCAGCACTGGGTCTGGTAATATAACGTTGAATTCTGTTAGTTGTGGGGGAGGGTTACGGGGGATTGAGGTACGGGTCTCCAATGTTGACTGCACGGCGTTTTTAGATCCTGGGGCGGAGATTTGTGTGATATCCACGTTTTTGTTTTAAAAACTGGGGGTGGAGGCTTTGGTCATTAGGGTCGAATGACCACATTTTCCAGCAGTGGGTCCTATTGTTTCCAAAAAAAGTTAAAGACTATAGCTTAGTCGGAGAGCTAAATTTGGCTAATGAATGTCTACCGACTGAAAAATAAACATTCCTGAATTCGTACGACGCACTTTAACCCAGTCCGGACTAAACTAATAACTTTAAAAAAATCACGACTCGAGAATGCTTATGTTAAAGGAATTTAAAATTGAAAATAAAAAATATTCATGGCGATACATTAAGAAAAAAAGAAAACTTATTTACAAAATAAAGGTACAAATAATAACATTTTACTTAAAAAGCAATTCCATATCGGAATTGTTACCACTCCCATCGGAGGTTGAAAAAAACAGTACTAGTCAAAAAAAGGTCCTAGATAAATTTCGCTTCCATTTCGCTGAAGATTGCTGGTACCAGGGAGAGGGGGATAACGAAGAATGCCCAGGAAAACACTGCTCATTGATAGTGGAAAGTTTTCGCTAAGCTCTCCGGTTTAACTCAGTCCCTCGCACCTGCAGAACTGCTTTTGTCGGAATTGGCCATTGTGGCGAAATACTCGGGAAATCCACAAAGATACAAAAACATTTCTTGTTTCGTCTTAGAGCCCATTTTGGTAAAATATATTCTTAAATATCCGGAATATTAAACCAAAAATACATTATTTTTACTGATCAAAATGACTAATCACTGATATTCACGATTACTATTAATTACTACTTATTAGCATAAAAAACAAACAAAAAGATTTTTATAAAAAAATTCCTCAACACAAACTCCCCGCCTTAAACTATCAGTTCAACAATCAAGGCTAGGATCGTTTATTTCCAAATGATATAAATACTTGATGGGTCGTTTTAGCTCGGTCCCATCGCTTAATTTCAGAACGCAAGTCCTGACTTGCTCATCTCTTCCTTTTTGAGCTTCTTATATTTGACCAACTTACTGAGAAGTCTTGGCGTGCGAGGCTCCTCTAGGATAACTACGTCACCGACCTGTAAGGTCTTAGATTGTCCTTTGTTTATTCGATGATGCGCTGATCTCAGGTCCAACAAGTAGTCCTTCTTCCAACGGCTCCAGAATCTGTCTAATAAGGTCTGACGATATCGTAGACGTTTGGTCAGCTCCTTCCTGTTAGGAGGCTGGATTACACTGGCAGGAAATGACGGCGAGGGAAGGGAAGTAAGTCTGTTCCCGACTAAAAAGTGTACAGGTGTCAGCGGTGATGGCTCGCCTGCTTCATTGTAGATAAATGAAATTGGGCGGGAATTCATCACCGCTTCCGCTTCTATTAAGACTGTCTCGATTTCCTCGTATTTAAGACGTGATCAACCCAAAACCTTGCGTAGGGCGATCACCGTTGTCTTAACCATACGCTCCCAGAAGCCGCCTACCCAGGGCACGTGATCCATGCTGAATGTCCATTTAATGTGATGCTCAGCGGCGAAATTTTGAATTTCCGGGCTTCTTACCGTTTTTTTAGGACGTCCAAATCCTTAGTTGCTCTCTTGAACGTCTGTGCGTTATCGGAAAAAAATTTGGTGTGCGATACCTAGAGGTCGGCGTTTGAATAATAAATTATCCAATTATTTATTTTTATTCATAACCGCAAATTATCCAAAAATATACGAAAAAAACGATTATTTTTGCATGTTAAATCGTTGTTTATTCGTATAAAATGTTCATAAAAAACAGTTAACCCAACTTTTTATGGTTAATCGAAATTTTGCCGGTTAATTTATTCGTTCCGCCGATCTCTAGCGATACTGCGCCGTGCAATAAAACGCCTGAAGGCTAACGAAAACTTTTCTGTTGTCAAGTCCGAAACCAGTTCAAGATGTACCGCCCTCGTGACGGCACACGTGAACAATGCTATGTAGCATTTTTCACCTGACTTCGTGTAGAGCGGACCGGCGTAATCGATACCGCAAGTTTCAAAAGGTGCCGAACATGTGACTCTGCTTTTTGGAAGGGATGCCATTGGAGCTGAAGATGTTTAAGCGTGAAACCTCTTGCATTTTCCGCATTGGTTAACGATCTTTTTTATTAGTTGACGCGCATTTTGTGATCGAGTTTTTCGCCAATGCGAATCAGTCCCTTGGAATCTTGAAAAAGATGTAACGTATAAACCTTTGAGGACGTCTTTATTTCTTCACCCGTTTCCATTGTGAGGTACTCTTCCGGGAAACTATCTTTGGGCCTCTTTAATGAGAAATTCCTCGGCGCTAGATGTCTCTTCTGTTGTCAAAACATCCTTCCTCTTATTTCTGGGGTGTCTACAGTTGTAAATGAATCCGTGTATCCAGACCGTAGTTCGAATTAGTCTAGAAAGATTGCTGAACCTCTCGAGGTCTAATAATTTTTCCCGTTCTTGTCCACTTGCCAAAAGAACTTCCATACCGGAAACGGCCTTCTTTTCTTCATTTTGAACCTCGGATGAAAAATCTGTACTTTTCAATGGTTCATACTGCGCTTGATAATCTTGGCATAACCAGTCGGGTCCGTGCCACCAGAGATGGCTCTTCACCAATTCGCTCATCTTCATGCCTCTTGATTGGAAGAGCTCTTTAAGTGCTGCCACATCTGCGAATTTGATAACCTTTGTATTTCACTAACTCTGTTGGCGACGAATGGTTTACATCTGGAAGCTGACCCTCCTATTCAGCGTAACGTCACCGTGGAATCCGTCCACAAATGAACGCTGGAGGGCTTGATAGATAAGATATTAGTGACATGTGTGACCAAACGAGTTCCCAATACTGCTCCCTTCAATTCTAGCCTCGGGAGAATTAACTTTTTAAGCGGCGCGACCCTTGACTTTGAGGCGATTAGGCAGGTTCTTATTCTTCCACTTGAATCTTGGTATCGCAGATATATAGACGTGGCGTACGCCTTCTCACTTGCGTCTACGAAACAATGGACCTAACGCGATTTGATCTCTTTCCCCTGCGCTTCTCTGTAATAAAATCTTGGTATGTTAATGTCTTGAAGGTGTGCTAATTCTTCGCACCAAACGTCAAATTGGGTTACTAGATCTGGTGGTAGATTTTCATCCCAAGCCAATCCTCTCTCCTATAGCCTTTGAAACATAATTTTTCCTCTGACCCTATAGGGAGAGAGTAAACCGAGGGGGTCGTATATTGAGGCTGTTGTCTTGATCAATCCTTCTTTGGTGGAAACTAGTTGATTAAAGAGCTGAAGGAGCGAATCAAGATAGTAATTGAGAAAGTCTTTTCCGGTATCCCATACAAGTCCCAATATTTTATGTGGCGTGTCATTTTCCACCGGTTGAATTCCACTTTTTCTTACGCTGACAAACGTGATGACGTACACTCTAAGAAAAAATGGTTTATATTAACACCCTTTGAGTGTTATTTTCTTGTCCCAGATTTAAAACCTTTAAAGGTTTAGGAAGGGTGTTATACTACACGGTAAACAGGTGTACATTCTTAAAAAGAAATGGTTTATATTTACAACTTCGAGGGTTTTTGTTCTTGTCCCAGATTTAACACCTAAAAAGGTTTATAAAGGGTGATTTACTACACGGTCAATAGGTGTAGAATGTATGTCATATGAAAAAGAGCGTTTTACCATTGGTTAGGGTGTTTACCTACACATTTTTGCGGTGCTTAATAACACCGTTTAGCGTGCTCTGGGGCGCTGTACTACACCATTAAGGGGGCTGACCTACACCATTAAGGGGGCTGTCCTACTTTAAGGGGGCTGTCCTACACCATTAAGGGAGTCTTAATACGGCTTCTGAGGTGCTTTAATACGCCATTTGGGATGCCTTAATACGTCGTTTGCGGTGCTTCACTACACCGTATAGATAGCTGTTCTACTCCCTTAAGAGTGCCTTAATGCGCCCTCTGGGGTGCATTACCACGCGATCTGGGGTCTTCACAACACCCTCTCCAGGGGACTTGGTCAGTTTCAGGAACAACAAAATGTTAACTTTTTGCCTATACTATGTGTTTTTTAAATAAAGCGACTCTTTACAGAAGTTTTAGTTTTTATTTAGAATGATTTTGGAATTTAGACACCGATTATTTTTTTATAGGGTCCAAAAATATTTTTCAATCCATTAGTTTGTTTTGTGATATTTAAGTTTAGCAAAACCGACTCAATGAAAGTAAGAGTTTTCGCTAAAACTTGTGTGTATTCCAAGTGAAAAATCCAAAAAGCAGAGAACCAAACTAAAACAGCTGACATTACGTCCTCTGCTTCAATAATTTTTACTCGGTCAACGTACAAAAAATAGTTATTACTTTTTAATATAGAGTTTCCAACAAAAACTACGATAGGTTCGTTTGGTAAGTTTAACACGTCTTTCTCGTTAAAAAGTTACGTTTTATTGTTTCTTGATCGTCATCAAGGTCTAAAGTTTCCAATAGCTTAAATCTTAGTTCCTTATTGGTAGTGAAAGCGTCATCCCATATCTTATCGGAAATTAATGTTAACGATTCCAGTATTTTTTTATCAATTGATAACTTATTCATTCTTTGAAATTCTAGAAAAAACTTAAAAAAGCGACTACTTTTAATTAAAATGTATTTATGGATCCCATAAAATGTCTACCTGTTGAGGATAGCGCAACGCCGGACATTCTTTTAAAATGTCTTCCACGCTCGAGCCGCTTCTTATTTTGGTGATTCTCTCTGAAAATGTTTTTTCCATTTTCATATTAATAATTCTTTCATCTACTTTAGTTTTTCTTAATTCTTCTATCATATGTTTTTTGTGAAGTTCCAAACTTTTAGGGTCTTCATAAGACGGCGTAACCTACGAGAACATTTTATTAGTTATCAACCACAACTTTCAAAAGCTATTAACAGTCTTACTTTAAAACGTGTTACGTGGTTGGTCGTTTTTTTCTGTTTTGTGTTTGACGTTTTCTTCAAAGTTTTCCATCTAAGATTAGTGGAATTAGAACTCTGTGGTTTTTCCGATGAGTGTCCAATTGAAGTCGAAGGGTAACCCAGAACTGATATATCATCCGTTGAAGACTGAGAAGTCAGTGTATTGAAACTTGAATCCTTTTAATTCGTTGGATTTACTACTTTTTCATTTGTTTTTGATGTTTCGGAAGATTTATTTAAATTTTTGATTTCTATATATGAAGGCAAACTAGGCTCTTTATCTTGAGGCGTTTCATTTCCGGAGATTATTTCGTCTTCAGATCCATATTTCTCGCGTTTTCGACCCTAAATAACTCTTGCACATTCTACTTGTGGGTTATTTTTCACTTTCTTTCTATAGTTTTTGAACTTATTTCGCAGACGCCTCACCCATTTGGCCTTCAGTTTACCAAAAATAAAAACTGATCAAAATTTTACATAAAGCAAAAAAGTATTAAAACCGAAGGCAACATTAAATAAAAATAGTTCACGCAATTTTAAATACGAAAAGTGCTACATATTTTTATATCAATTCGTAGATGATAAATAAGTAATAAAATAAATAACATTCATAAGCTATTCATTTTCAACCTACAAGCGTTTGGGTAAACCAGGCTTAAAAAATCGTTAAAATTTATATCATTGTAAAAAAACATAGAAATAAGTGACTTAATTCCGGATTTACTCTCAAACTCTATATTTTTAATTGCTAGTGAAGTAAAGAAATAACCAATATTTAAGAAAAGAGTCCAAAAATTTAGAAATATATTAAAAACGTTTGACACTTCCTTTTCTTCAAACAACAATTGACAGTTACTTAATTTCAAAGATTTTCAATTTGTAAACATTACTTCAGAACATGCTTACCGCATTCCCCAAGTACTTCCACTCCATTTCAATTTTCGTTGCAACATGCATAAGCGAAAGAGGATACTTGTTAAAGAGGGTTCATTTAAAAAATAGTTCCAGATTATTAAGATTAAAAAACTAACAAGCCATAAGCGGACATCAAAGGGTAAGACAAGCAATTTGTAACATCTATATCAACTTTTGCCTTATCTTCATCTTCCAAAGAAAGGTAACGTTCTTTATTAGTTAAATGGCGTAAAGAAGGTAATTTATACACTATAGCAAACTGAGCCTTGCTAATACTAATATCACTCTCGATTGCTTGCTTATCAACGTTGATAACACTGTTAAACAAACATTTTTTATGTATATATGAAAACGATGTAAAAAGGTATGAGCAGTGGCGTAGCGATGGGGACAGCTGATGCAGCCACCCTGAGTGCCACTCAATAGGGGTGCCAAAAATGTTTCGCGACCTTTTCCATAGGTATTTTGTTAGGCATAAAGTTTGCCATTCAAGAGATTTGCCCGGGGCGTCACAAACACTCAGTACGCCACTGCGTATAGGCTCCAATTCCATGGAGCTATGCACTTACTAGTTTGTTTTTCCACCTTTTTTCGATTCCGTTTCATCCATAACCTTGAAAAAAATTACATTTAGTATTTAAAGTAGAATAATGATCCCTAAAAGTTATATACTTACCTTATTTTCTGAATGAATGTCTGTAGTCTCATCAGCGAATTTTAGTTTTTTTGGGGGATTATTTTCAGGATCGTCACGCTTGAGTGATTCCCAAGTAATAAAAATTAAGCAATGGTACTAAAAATTTTGCATTTTAATGTCAATTCGTACTTGTTTTACCACCATTTTGTCTTTTATGTAAGATGAAGGTTCTAAATCGATATCTATGTTATATTCAACGTCATGGGACTTGACAGAAAACAAAGTTTTGTTAGATCGGGTTAAAAATAATTCCAAGATAACTTAAATAAACCAAAATATTTTATCTCGGATTTAACATAATAGTTTTAAATCTTTGAATGCATGGAACTACACTATGGTGGAAATCCCAGAATCCCGCTATATATTTGTATCAAATCATTTGGTAGAATATTTAATTAAAGTTTACCTCTTTATATAACTAGAACCACCCTTCAAACGAAACTCCCCGTTCACTCTCGCGCTCTCAACCTCGCTCCCCTACGCTCTAGCTCTCTCTACCTCGCTCCCCGTTCGCACTCGCGCTCTCTATCTCAGCCGAAAAAGCCAACACAAAGAACGACATGACTGTAAAATTGTGTATCAAGCCACTATAGTAATACCTACTTTTTATTTATTACTCATCTTAATTAAGCCCTTGAAATTAGTTTACTTCACCAACCTGAAATAGTACTTCTTCCAAATTTATATCAGAAAACGCACGATCTTTTGCGATTGCCGATATCAAAGATTCCAAATTTATTTCGTCTGCTTTATTAATTCTTAGCTTCCTTCTACTATTTCCGTAACAAATCAGGCACGTTATAAAATCTGACGCCATTGCTTAATTTATTCTTGAAATCCACAATCTTAACTTAAGCAGAATTTCTTAAATTATTTTACGAAGAGGTATTTTGTAGCTAGCCGTCTACTGGTGAATAGAACACAATGCCTACATTTCAAGAAATAGAACTCGGACACCCTTTTCAAGATCGCGACCTTCGAAAGCGCTTAAACACTCGTGGCGATAAAACGAAGAAACGATAACACTCGCCAACACATGGAAAAATACGGTAATAACCCCCAAAGGGGGAAAATTGGGAACAAAATTTACAGCGTCCAAATTTGGGAAACTACTGTTGGCGCGAATGTACGGTTTTAATCAGAGTTAATACATAGTGAGTAGTGTCGCTGAAATTAATTGTCAATGTCAAGTATAACAATTGAACTTAGACGAAAGTAAAAAAGGAATAAAACGTTCAGTAATTCCTCGAAAGTTTTGTACACTGCTTTAGGTACAACTAGTTTTTAAACAGTGGCGTAACCATTATTTTGTTTCGGAGGGAATACGTTACACAAAAACAAAAACATTAATAAATATATTTGGTTCTTAGAATAAAATTTAAATAATAATATTTCATTTGTAAACTGTACGCCTGAAGAGGGGTTCCGACCCGAAAGCTAGCGTGTTAAAGTGTATTTTGAACCATTCAATAGAAATTGTAAAACCATGAAGTATCCGTTGCGTCATATTTAAATTTTATTCTACAATTCAAACCATGGTCACGAAAATAAATATATACGATTATATTTGGTTCTTACATTTCGGAGGGGGCATGTGTCCCCCTTGTCACCCTCTGACTACGCCACTGTTTTAACTCTTGTTTAAAATAGACTGTAACTATCCTGTAAAATGAAAGACTATTACTTTACCATTTAACAACGATAAATTGAATAAAAATTTAATTAAACCCATTTCAATTTACGAAGCGCATTCGTAATCAGAATTGACACGCTACTCGCTATATATTTATTTACTTTAAAGATCTTCGCAATTTGCAGATAACCCGTTTCAGAAACTCATAAAACAGACGTATACACGAACGTCAAGAGTGTCCCCGACATTGTTTCCAACGTCAGGAAAAGCCGTAGACGTTTGACCTTAGCGTTTAAATTGAACTCGCTAAAAGTCTAATAGATCGATTTCAAAAGGCAGAGGGTGAAAGTTCGTCAGTATATCTCGCGAAGATTTATCTGCCGTACGTCGTAGCTTCCTTTGTTCCGCCGGGAAATAGGGAAGAAACGTGAACGAAGTTATGACGAAGAGGAAAGGAATTTGTATAAATTATGGGAGCCGCAATTTTCAATAATGTTTTTCGGGAATCGACCTTTAGTGTTTTAATTATTCTCCACGTAAGAAATTCTTTTACCCTCTCTGGGATGGGGAAGATGATTTCAGTCTAATATTTTCGTAAACAATTTATATTCCCCTAATTTCCCCAGGTAGTCACTCACTTCGAGATTGCATTTTTTCGTTCAACAAAATATAATCGTTTGGTTATTTGTAAGAAGAAGAGAGCGTCTGAAGTGAAAATGCAGCCATCACCAGAAGGATAGTCGTCGTCAGTTAAAGTGATATTTTTGTTTATTTCTAGTCTTATCATATGTGAGGAATCTTTCAAAGCAGTTAATATTAGTAATATCGTCATATAAAATGAGTTCGATTAAACTCTATCCGTGTAAACGATGTGTATTTTTTGTAAGAAAATACACTTTGTTATTGTCTCATATTAAGAAGGCTCACGGTAGCGAACGAAACTTTTATTTAGAATGTGTTTTATACACCGAATTAAATAATTTATGCGGTAAGGGTTTCACAAACGCTGAAAGTTGTCGAAAACACGTGTACAGACATCATCCAGATGTACTGATAGATGATGACGATGTCAGCGATAACGTACCTGAACTAAATGAAGTTGGAAATAATGAAAATATCAGAGATCAATTAAATTTTGGAATTCTCGATAATGAAGAGACCGAAAATGAGGTTCTCAAACCACCAGAAATAAGAGAAACAATTGTGAAACTGTTACTGGAATACAGGGAAAGCCACTTACTCCCGTGTACTGTTATTGAGAATTTATCAAACGACATTTTTGATTTTTGTATGGAGTTATTAAATACTCACAATTGAGTACCCGAGGTATTTATTGCCGATTTAGTTCAAAGTCGGCCGTAACGTGGAACTATATGAGATATGAAATTTCCCAAAAGGAGACGTTGCACTACCCATTCGATTTGCCATGGCAACCGAAAATGTTTTTGACCACTTACAACCAAAATAAGATTTTTCCCTTATTTTACCCAAAATTTGTTACAAATTTACCCTAAAACTGTTTCAATTTACCCAAACTTGATGAAATTTACCTAAATGTGATCCAAATTACACATTTCGTGATTTTCAAAATGTTTCAAAATTTTCTGTGAAACCGAGAAAATCCCATGCTTTTTTAAATGGAGTTTTTATTGTTTTAAGTGATCAAAAACATTTTCGGTTGCTATAGCAAAACGAATGGGTAGTGCAACGTCTCCTTTTGGGAAATTTCATATCTCATATAGGTCTACATTACGCCCGACTTTGAACAAAATCGGCAATAAACACCTCGGGTACTCTCCTTGTCAGTGTTCCGAAAATATTTTAAAGAGACCAGAAGAGTTTTCACGACATATGAAAGTTGAAACGATTCCGGAAGGACTATTAGCGCAATTTAAACAAGGTGAAATATCGAGGGCTATAACTGAAAATCAATCGGAAAACATTGATATACAATTACAGTTTTATATTGACGAATTTGAAGTAGTGAACCCCCTTGGATCGAAAAGGGGGAAACATAAGATAGTTGGCTGCTATTTTTCGATTCTTAATATTAAAAATCAATATAGGACGAAACTGAGTGACATACAGTTGGTTTTCCTCGCAAAATCCAAAGTTGTTAACGAATATGGTTGGGACGAAGTATTTCGACCAATGCTATTTGACCTAGATAGACTCGCTACCGAAGGTGTTTACATTGCAAGCGAGAGCCGTTACATAAAAGGATTTGTATGTATATTTTCCGGAGACAATTTGGGATTAAATCTGCTTGCTGGACTTAACGCGTGTTTTTCGAAAGGAAGAATTTGTAGATTTTGCATGGCAGATAAAAGTGAAATAGGTGAAATATTCCGTGAATTTCCGGAAACCTTAAGATTGAAAGAACGCCACAACCATCATTTAGAATATTTGCAGTTTGATGAAAAAGAAGGTCATATTTACGGTGTGCGGTCTGAGAGCCCATTAATGAAGTTAGGCTATTTTGACTTAACGAAATAATTACCCGTAGATATAATGCGTGACTTGCAAGAGGGAGTAATTTAAAAAAAATTAAAGTTCGTTTTAGAACAATTAATTTTCACTACCACCTTAACCTTTGAATTGTTAAATCAAAAAATAGAAAGTTTCGCTTATGGCAAAACAGAAAGGAATAGGCCTCAAATTCAAAATAAAACCGCACTACTTGGCAAAGGTCAAATTAAAGGTACAGCTAGTGAAATGTTCTGCCTATTTAGAATCCTACCCTTACTCCTTTTTACTAATGTTCCAGACCAAAATCCACATTGGGATTTATATCTCGAACTTCGAACAATTTGCGATATTATTTTGGCCCCAACAATACCTTTGAATTTATTACCCGTACTCGACACTATTATTGAATCATTCCTAATTCATGTAAAAAGCCTTTGTGGAGAAGACTTTCTAACGCCGAAATTTCATTATCTTACACATTATACAAATTGTATAAAGAAATTTGAACCGTTTCGATATATTTCGTGTATTCGTTTTGAGAGCAAACACTCCCATTTTAAGTCAATTTCCCAAATCAGCAGAAACTATAAAAATATTACTAAAACTCTAGCCAATAGGCACCAATTTTACCAAAGTTATAATTGGCTTTCAGAAAGTACCGGAGGAATAGAGCAAAAAGGAATGGGTTCGTTTATCGACCAAAAATCATTACCGATCGACCTTCAAAGTGAAGTTGAAAATAAAGGTTTACCTAACAAATTATATTCTGTAAGAAATGTGACCTACAACGGTATTATTTTATCCATAAACATTAAATGGAAATTAATATCAAAGTCCTCAAATGTATGCACTTGCATTCCATTCAGAGAACTTCGATGTTCTGGATAACTGCAAATTCGACTTTAACGAATAAATGTTTTTGATTTTTGGTTTAAAATTTTAATTTGCTTTTAATGTTTATGGAAGACCCCCGTCATTTTCAGGTACTTTACTCGTTAATTTGAAAATTAATTGCTTAAAGGTTCCACGAGATATCGAGCTGAAAATTTCGAAATGTACTGAGGAAATACTGTAGAAATTTGCTACCCAATTTCTAGCTGCGCATTCTCGCCCTATTTTCAGATAATTAGGGTTAAAGTTGTCTGAAAAGGAAAATTTCCGTGGTTTCAACCTAAATCACAATTTTTGAAAGGGTTAATTTCGTTCCAATAGATCCTAACTTTTTATAAAAATAAATTTATGGTAGGTTTATGATATATCAAAAGCAAGAGTATGTAGCGCACCCTGTAGATGAAGTAGCCACCTGGGGAGCTATCGTCTCCAGAGTTTTATTTTCGAAATTCTCTCACCAAAACAAAGCGAGATATGTATAAATGTTATAGGTAGATACGCTGTGGATTTTTGGCCGCAAATTTGTTTTCCAAGCACACTGTGCGTACGCTTCAGTCTATCAAAAGATCGTGGGTTCAAATACCGGCCCCAACAAGGTAGATAATTTATCATTTAAATCTTTTTGTAGTTTTATAAAATTGTTGTTATACAATCACCGTGTCTGTCTGTCTGCCCTGCAAACGCGTTCGCATTTTCCGTGCAAAGGTTAATCAATGTACGCAATGTCTCGAAATCTCTGCGTTCGCAGTTTTTCGTAGTGTTGGCAAAACCAGCGTGTGACGGAAAGCGTTAACGGATTATTTTGCGATTTTACACCTTTTTTTAACGGTTGAAGATGTGTTTCATTAAAAACCATTCCAACACCTGAAATTGTGTATATTTGGCAGAAATTGAACAGTTTCTACGAATATTTTTTTAGGTGTAAATAGATAATATCAAAGGTGTGAAAAAACCCAATTTTACAACTTTTTTACACCTTTTTTAACGGCTAGAGGTTTTATTTCATTAAACACCATTCCAACACTTTAAATGGTGTATATTTGGCAGAATAAAAACACTTTTCAATTAATAATTTATTTGGGAGTAAATGGATAACATTAAAGGTGTGAAAAAACGATTTCACACCTTTCTTACACCATTCGAACACCATGTATACACCTATTTTTTTAAGAGTATACCGTGGCGGCCAGAAGGAATGGGCTTGCTGTGACCCCAAAGGGTATTCTGGTCATGCGGTAGGTGCAAAACTTGGTTGATGCTTCTTGATTGCTGGTATTGATCCAAAAAAAACGGACGCTGTCACGATCTTCTTCCACGAGGGAAATTTGCAAAAAGGCCTTTTGAATATCTGCGATGAAGGCGATATAATTTTCTCTAAATCGGAGTACAACGTCGATTATCTCTGGCTTTAAATTGGGACCTGCTTCTAGGCAATCGTTGAGAGAAGAGATGTCAGTTTCTTTTGAGGAGGCATCCTATACTATTCTTATCGGCGTCGTTGAGATGGTAGTCCGGATAACTGAACGGTGCTGCAGGTAATAGAATGGTCTCCCATCTATTCTTAGGTCGGCATCCGGGAATTTTTCGATAATCCCTTCTTCTAATTGATCTTTGATTATTTGATTGTATTTGCATAGCAAAATGGTATCCTTTTCCAACTTGTTCAACAGATTATTGGTTCTTTTCACCGCGACGGCATGATTTTCTCCCCATTCGCTCTTATTATTCCTCCAAGGGAAACCAACTACGTACCGACCATCTTCAAACATTAAATTTTATTCAAATTGTTCTAAAACCTCGTTATTCATTTTTACATTGGGTTGCTCATCCTTTATTCCCAACGATTCAAGCTCCCAAAAATCTCGCAGTTGTTCAGAAAGTAAGTCTCTTTGAACCGAAAGGTTCACAACTACGATATTATTAACTCCAATCGCGTTTGGGCGCCGGTTAGTTCAACCGTGTATTATCCAGCCTAACTTAGTTTCCATAATGGCCAACGCTTTTCCCCAGTGACTATTTTCCAAAAATAATCCGTGCCTATAAGTATGTCTATAGCGGAACCAGACCCCCTTCTTGAGTTTACCCGCGGGCCATCCGACATTAATAAATTTATTCTACTTATTTCTCTGACGATATCGGGACTATAGGGGCTGCAAAAACGGCGTTTCTAACACGATAATGCTAATTCTGATTTCTGGAATGTGTATACTTATCAACTCTTAACGCACCCTCTTTCTGGTTGAGTAAATTGGGGTTTGACTTTCAAAGGGGAAAACTTCCAACGTTTCTTCGACTAAAACTTGCAATTTCAAGCTTCTAGAAATTTCTGAATTGATAAACGTTCGATGGCTTGCCCCATCGAATACGCATCGATATTTTTCGCTACCCCCTCCACCCACTAGAACTTGAGCTGTTTTCAATTAAATTTGTTCATCCACAAATTTGCGGGATACCGTCGACGAAGTGGCGACTGTAAATTTAGGGGTCTCTTTTTCTCCTACCGCGGGGCTCTTATTTTCCTTACGCGTTCTCTCTCCCTCATGACCCTTGAAACAAATAGGTGTGGCCCATTGCATTACCTACAATTCTTAATTCTAGACCTACAGAATCGTGCCTGATGGTGTTCTCTCAAGCACATAAAACATCTCTTTTTCTTTTGAACTATCTCCCGCCTTTCCGTGATTGAAAACGTTTTACATTCTACGGTTCCATGGGAGCTCGCTTTGCAAAAAATACAAAATCTATCGGACGCGGCCGTGTTTAATGCAGCTGCCGTTTAAGGAGGTTTATGACTAAAATCCGTGTTTTTCTCTGAGCTCGAGCGGGAGGGGTACTTTTTTCTATTTCTACAGTGGCAAACGCTCTTTCCCTAGTCGCTATTTATCCGCTTAAAAATTTTAAGAGATCACCCACTTTCCATTGAGCGTTGCGGTCAATCCCTCTAGTAAATAGGATAGCAATTTCTTCGGGTAATAGTTTAGTTAGAATGGGATACAAACGTCTCGAACGATATTCTTATAGCTTCTAAACTTCGGATCTCTATTTCGCACGAGTCCTGCAATTTTCTCAATGCGCTTACGTCATTAGCCTTTTTAACTTGGGTTAAGCTAATCAAATTGTTCATATGTGTATTTACAATTATGTCCTAACGAACGAAACGCTCGGTTAAAGTTTTAATGGCGGTTTCATAGTTGGCATGCGAAATACTTAAGCCCACTACCACTCTGGCGGCTGCTCCCTCTAAATATGACTTAAGATAACTGAACTTATCTGTTTTATCCAAACTGATGTTGTTGTGGATTCGTAGATACTCCAAAAACTTTGCCATTCTGCGATATTGCCGTTAAATCTTTTAATTTCCAGTTTGGGTAACCGGATTGTGGATATCATTATTTCTTGGTGGTGCGCAACCCTTCCTCTTTCATTGGAATAATGTTGTCCCTGACTTACATTCGCCTCGCCTCCATCTCCATCGTTCGGGTCGTCATTTCATTCCGTACTTATACTTCTGGTAATGACTTGAGCCTGCCCTAGCTTCGACTAATGCTTCTCTGTATTCTTGCGCTTCTTCAATTTCTCCTTCGTAGTCACCTTCTTCTTCTTGCAATACTAGCGGATCGATTTGGTTGTCTTATTTTGCTAATTCTTTTTCTTTCGCGGCGAGCTTCTGTAAGGCAATCTGGAATTTTTCGTCGTCCAACATTTTATCTTCGATATGCTGATTGATGGAGTTGATTAGACGCTTTGCTGTTCCTCGCGTTTCTTCTTTACTCCCGCCATAAGTTCTGATTAATTCACGAACTGATAAGGGTCATATCCAAACTTGCCCACAACACGTCCCGGGTTTCGGCACCAAAAAATGTACACGAAAAAAAGGGGTTAACGAAGAATGCCCAGGAAAACACTACTCATTGATAGTGGAAAGTTTTCGCTAAGCTCTCCGGTTAAACTCAGTCCCCCGCACCGGCAGAACTGCTTTTGTCGGAATTGGCCATTGTGGCGAAATGCTCGGGAAATCCACGAAGATACAAAAACATTTCTTGTTTCGTCTTAGAGCCCATTTGGGTAAAATATATTCTCAAATATCCGGAATATTAAACCAAAAATACATTATTTTTACTGATCAAAATTACTAATCACTGATAATTACGATTACTATTAATTACTACTTATTATAATTGAAAAACAAACAAAGATATTTATTGAAAAATTCCTCAAGACGTTTTCCGAGGACATTGGGGCTCTTCCGGTTACCTTTTGTGTGGTAGAAGACCTGGGCATCAACCTGGTTGGACTTCATTGATATGAGGGGGCTGCGAGTAGATTCTGTGAAGAATCTATTTTACTGTAGAGAATGGCTTACTTCCTTTGCGTTTCCTTGGGACCGATCGTGGCGTTAAAGAGCCGCGCGTTGGGAACACAGGTGTAGGAAATCTGGGGGAGTTGGCGATGGGCCAGTTGGGTGACGATCAGTGGGTTTATTTGGTGAACCTGTGCCAGGTGTTTTCTTCTCTTTTCTCCCCGGAAGTGGGTCGTAGGAGTGTCCTACGTCGCCGGATTCATCTTCAACCTGGGACTATTCCGCCTCAGAGACAGCCCTTTTCTCGTAGTCCACACGAGAATGATCTGTTGATAAATAAGTTGCAGAGATGTTTAAACGGGAGGTCATTGGGCCATCGAGAAGTCCCAGGGCTTCCCCGGTGCTGTTGAAGGGTAAACAAAATTGGGAGATACGACCCTGTATAGATTTTACTGCTGTTAACAAGGTGACTGTTGATCCTTTTCCTATTCCCCGTATTGATGATGTTTTGGATCGGGTGGGTAAGCCTAAGTTTATTACGCGGTTGGAACTGAAATCTGAATTTTGGCAAGGTGAGATGGCTTCTGAGGATATCGACAAAACCGCTTTCGTTACAAGGGAAGGGAACTTGAATTTCTGGTAATGCCTTTTGGGTTAATTGGGGGTTCGGCCACGTTTCAGCGACTGATGAACAGAGTTCTGTAGTACGCAAGACGCTTTGGAATTTCGGTGTATTTGGAAGACATAGTGATAGCCTCTCAGACCTGGGAAGAGCATATGGCTACACTTCGGTGTGTCTTTTCTCAGTTACGGCATGCTAGGTTAACTCTGCGGCTAGATAAGTGTAGTTTTGCCCAGCCGAAGTCTGACCTGTTTGGTTTTATTATGAATAGGGACGGCATGCAATTAGATCCTGGTAAAGTGAAGGTTGTTAGTGAGTTCCGTCGCCTTAGGAGTCTTCGGCAGGTTTCTCGATTCTTGGGGATATGTGGTTCGCACTCTCGGTTCATTTCGCATTTTGCTACCCTGGTTGTACCTTTGAATAATTTGAAACGGAAGTCTCAACGTTGGAGGTGGGGTCATGAGCAGGAGGCATCATTCCAGGGTTTAAAGGAGGAGATTTCCAGTGCTACTATGCTCCGGGTTCCGGATCCTGCGGGTAAATTCTTTGTGACTACCGATGCTAGTGTTATCGGGATTGGAGGTTTGCTATCTTAGGTACAGTAGAGGGAGGGGTTCCTTTGGCGTATGTCAGTCGGCTACCCCGGGGGTCTAAGTTGAACTATAGCACCCCTGAGCAGGAGAGCTATTTCTATTTTTTGTGGGGGGGGGTGGATGAGGTAATGGTGGCCTTGACTGTGGTATGGAAAACCACGGGATTGTTTTCAGGGAGGTTTCTGGCCACAAATAGGCGCCACATGTCTACCCGGTTTTGGTGGGAAGAAACGCCGATATAAGGAGCAGCTCATTAATTGCAACGGGCAGTCTCTCTCCGTCTTTCGACTAGAGCGGGAACTATCTGTATTGTATATTCATAATTTGATTTGTTAACCATAAGTCAAAGTAATAAAAGCCTACATGTATGCCTATTAAATTATTTATAAACTTTCTTAAACTTAAACCCTACTTTCCACGTGCACTTATAATGGTACTTCTAGAAAGTTAAAAAAAAATAACAAAAGTGATTGATTTCATACTTTAAAATAATACAAGACTAACATTTTATAACTTCAAGTTCTACTTCTAAAAATAGATTTTAACTTTAATTCTGTAAGTGGGCTAGGCAATTTTAATGTGAAAATTAGTAAGATACTGAAACTGCCTAGTTAGTTAAATAGTTTAATAGTTAATTTTATACATTACATTCTACTAACTAAACATTTAAAATTCAGTATCTCAATCTCAAGTGTTAAACCAAACAAAAGTTAGGTTTACTATCTAAATGTGTAAGAAGTTTTACTGATTTGTAGTGACCAGTCTAAATAATTCATTTCTTTAAAAAAATCAATAAATTTCTGGATCTACGCTGTATCCAGCTGGAATTATGCTTATCCATCAAAATTCCAGCTGGATTGAAACCGCCGGTGAATTGCAATCCCTAGCGGTGAAGTCAAACATAGCTATAAAGAAACTCCATTAAAAATACATTATACATAAAATGGTTTTTATTATATTTCGGAACGCAATCATTTGGCTCGCTGTGTGTTTCTGAGGAAATTAACCCCACAAAACTTTTCCAGTACAGAAGAGCCAAACAGGCTAATAAAGTCTACCTCTATTGAGGATCATATACCGTAACGATTCGTAAAGTTTACTTGAAGTTTTTAGTGCACGAACTCTTTTGCTTTGCTATTAGTTGTTTATCGACCTTCTGCATTATACACGTAGAGGCGCAATAATTATTTAATTCTCTCAACTGTGTTTTCCATTTTCTGCAACTGTTCGAGTTAATCGCTTTGTTTTCAGAAATATTCTCAAAAGGCACAAGAATAACCGTTGGTTTGATGTCGATTAAAGCATCACTGTTAAAACTTTATTTAGTTTCTGTATTTAAAGAAGGAACAGTAAAATAATATATAACAGCCAATACTATACGTATTGTATAAGTAAATAAAGATAACATTCATTTTAATAATAATATGGGCGAGATTGGTTTAAAATCATTTGGTCTTTTCTAAGTGGTCATACGCTAGGTTGTTTTGTTTTAATATAGCTAAGGTCAGTTACGTGAACAGAGTATTTTTTTAACATACAGAAATATTTTGAATATTTAATTCACTACCTACCATCAATGTTAAGTGGGCGACAATGGCAGGGGCTTACGTTTTGGTGCGAAATTAAGTCTAAATAAATGGGAAATTTTTAGAATGTTGCATAATGAATACCATTATAAAAACCGTTTGAACCCTATATTATTGTTTATTGATTAAAAAAGGGCGAATTCCCCAGATAATAAAGGTTTTATGCTTATTTATATAACAATTCCAACTGTTATATTTTTATGATGACAGTCTTATTTTATTTCTATTTTTTCCGAAGTCTTCAAAGGTGCTACCAACACGAGTTGGATAACTAAAAATGTCACAATATTTTCAAATTAAACCGTTAGCACTAGCAAGGCTGGAAATTTGCGTCTACCGAAAGAAAAAGCTAATTTCGTAAATAAATCGCTTTCAAGTTTGATTTTCGTTTAGAGTTAATTTAATTAGGAAACTTGTCTGATAGTTATATGAACTACAAGATTAAAGTCGGTAAAACTTTATTTGAATAAATAAATAACACAATAAATTAATAAATAAATAAATACATAAATAAATACATATCTAAATAAAGTTTCCAATTGGAATTTCCAAGTTAAACAGTAGACCGTCGTGATTCGCGATAGCAACTACACACACTTTCCAATAGACAGAAAACAATATAAAATTTCTATGCAAATAAATAATTGAATTGTTCTTAATGAGGGTGAATGGAAAGTCCATACGTGTTAAGATAAACAGCAATGACGGAAACAAATAACGAAATCAACTGAAAAATTATTAAATCACCGCTGATGATTATAACTGACAAAGGCCGACCGCTATAATAGTCAAATGAAGCACTGAGTTCGAACAGTATAGAATACTTGATTAATTGTGGATTAGGAATTTTTTAAATCCGCCGTATATAAAGTATTTTTTTAACTATAAAATGTGCAAGAACCAAAACCAGAAACAAAACATAACCAACAAAAATGAATTCCATGTTGATTAAATTGACGTAGTCAGTTTTGTGGTTTTTAATCTGGATTTCTCGTTTGGGGTTTAGTTGAAATATATTAATCCAACGTTCCAAAAGTCCGTGTGCGGTAATTCTTCTTAATCTGGCAAAAGAGAAAAACACGTTTTAAAGGAACTGTGTGTTACATATAGTAGATCTCATTACACACAATACAACAAAGTTCGACTTCTATTATGCATAGATTTCGTTTAAAATGTTAACCTTGCCTAAGAGGCTTATGTCGAAAATAAAAGTGTTCAAGTTGGATCACATGTTTCTTTGAAACTTCGCTTTTTCTTCAAACCATTTCTGCTTCGATATAGAAGTTGGGATTTATGTAACATAGGCTACAAACAACCTCACTGCAAACATTTAGCTTCTTAAAATATGGATATGACCTATGAGTAGTAATGAAGCTAGCGTACATGACTAGCGGACTAAGTCTGTGTCTTCGCCTTTAAAAACGTTTAAACGACCTTAGACGTGTATAGATCTATTTCGTTTCATTTACCTTTTTGCTAAGGTGGTTTAATTCTTTAGAATTAAATTTAATAATAATATTTATTCAGTTTACAATGCAGTAAATCACCACCTTTTCGTTTAAGAAAGCTGGACTATAAACCTTTCAAAAGGAATTTGATACAACATCTTTAAACACATAAGTGCTTAGACGAATAACGTACTCACACATCATTGAATTCCGCTTTGAAACGAAATGTCTTGGAAAAGTACATCACAATATAAGGCGACGAAACCTCTTGCGATGAAACATGGAAATCCTCAATTTTGTAGTTCTCCTTACACTTTTGAATGTCGAGCGTGAAAAAATACACATTGTGTAAAACAATAGCGTTGTCCTCCATTATTAGATTTGCAGCTTCGCATACACTTCGAACATGATTGCTGTTTTCAAAAAGCCCGGTGTAGTGCAATTTTCCTGTGCCCTAAAATTTACTTTTTTACATAAGAAATTATACAAATTCAAAATAAATAGCAAAAACTGTATAAAACTCGAAAATCTAAAAAACGACCAACGATTTGGGGAAAACCAATCTTTTTGCGCTGACGTACGGCGTTAATGAATAATGCTTAGTTTTTCCCAAATCATTGTTTTTTTTTGTTTTTTAAGTTTTATATAGTACTCTTTTTAGCCATATAACAAGTTATAACATTTTTCGCTACCTATAAACAATTTCAATTTTAAAGACGATCATTTTTTTCTGGTATTATCCTAACATTCTGAATTTGGGCTTTATAATACAATTACTTTTTATATCATGCCTATCCATTTTTATTAGATGTATCCGAACTAATTATGTGTTAAATAGTTCACTAATAGTAAATATATAAACATCAGAATGGTTTATAAAAAGGACCTTTATAATATTATTTCCTTTATTAGAGTATACTAGTTTCTTTTAACCTCGGGTAGAGACATCACTTCTACATGACGTAAATGCCAACGTATGTTACCCTATAAACGGATTATTCTATAGGTATATACAATAACTAGTCCTATTTTGTAATATATATTCCCAATTTATCTACATTACCTTTAAAAGTAAACGGGCAGCGGCAAATATGAAAAACAGTTTTCGATTTTCTTTAAAAACAGCATTGCGTATTTCAGAGATTAGATTCAACGGAGGAACTTTATAGACTGCATAAGCCGAAGATTGTAAAGAAATTTTTAAAAATGCCAAATTTAAAGCTGATATTAAATGGCAGGAGAACAACGTTAGAGCGACATATCCAATGGCAGATTTTCTCAAAAATCCTAAGAAAATTCAATATTTAAAATTGATTGAATTTACTTTGTTTCAAGAGATTACCTCCTCCTAAAACAAAGAAAATGTCTTTAAACCAATATATTTTCTTAGCCGCCATTACTGAGGTTCTGTGCCCAGCAATTGCTTTGTAAATTTTACACGAAATGAAATATAATAAAAAGAACGCCAAAATAGTAACGAAGTATGAGAAAGTGAACGGAGTACAAAAATACAGTTTATTCGCATTAATAACTATTCCTTCGGATCTGGAAATGAACGATACTGGATTTTGGAATGTTTGAACAGAAAAATCGAAATGTCTCGCTCTTTCCGGATTTAAAAACATTCCGTTTTGAGAGTAGTCTGCTTCCTACAAAGACAATTACTTCCCGGTTATCAACATGGCAGTCAAACCAATCTTTGATTTAAGTAATACGTACACCACGATTTAGAGCACCGACTATTCCCGTCCAGGAACCATTTTTTATTTCAGTACCATAATCATTATCCATTGGCCAGAAGACTGAACGTCTGTCGCAAAATTATTTGTAAGTTTCTTTTTACAAATTGTTGTTAAGCCTAATTTGATAAACTTTCTTCTAAATTATGCCGATTTAAGATCAATTGGAAAATACGTTGGAATAGTCGTTCTAAAGTGTTCTGTAAAATGTTTAACATACCTAAATCCTAATGCCTGAACAAGGGCATTTCCAATTTCGATATCTAGTCCGCTTTTGATTAGAACTTCTCCTTTTTTTCCTCTTCTCAAGGGCGAAAAGGGACTCTATTGAGAAACAATATCTGGCAAATTTCTGTTGCCTTTCACGAATCTTAACTTACAGAAATGATACCGCACGTCAGAGAGATGTTTTCCAACTTTCTCATTTTACAGGCTTTTAATTATATGGAAGCTCGTTCACTCAAAGAAAACTGAGCCCTATAGAAAAAACAAAGCTCACAACGCCACTCGTTTTTAAGATTACAAAAATCAATCCTGGGAGGTCAGCCGACTAAGTCTTCAAAATTGATTTTTATGGAGTCGATGAAGACCTCCAGTGGCCAATTTTCTCAAGCGCGAAGAAAATTTGGGATACATTACTTATTTCTAAAATATCACAATAAATAAATATATAAAAAATAAATGATTAATTTGGTAATGAATTTGTTCTTGTGAAAGTGTTTTTAAATGTACTTTTTTTCAGAAATATATGCTTACCCTTTTGAGGGGTTGGTTTAAAAAAAATTAAATAAATAATTTATTATATAAATAAATTCTTAATAAATAAATCGTCTCTAGCTTTCGTAGCGACCAGACGTGTTTTTTGTTAGCTCCGCTTACTGTGAATAGTTCACCTTAAAGTGTTAAGCCTAACGCGTTTTTGCCCTCGGCTATGTCGAAACTAACTGACTCTTCGAGACAAGACTCGCCTGACAAAAATCTCACTAATCTACCAGAACCGCCAACGATGACAAGGGACCATGCCATCGTTTTTAACACAATACTAGAGATAACAGCTATCAAATACGCTATCGTCATAAACAATGTGATTGATAAGTAAAATACCATCCATTACCGCCGCATATCCAAAGGTTGAGCCTTAGCCTACCTTCGAACCACAGAAATGGCGGAAGAATAAGCCATGACTGGGTTTGAAATTAATAGCATGCAGATTAATCTAGAACGTCTTCCAAAATCCTCAGAAAAATTTATTATATCAAACGTTATGCCCGAAATTCCCAATGAATTCCTAAAATCGTTAATCTCAAAATATGCGAAATTGACATCCGATATCACCCAAATTTCAAACAAACCAACGGGCGAAGAATAATATAGCAGAATATATTAAATGAATTTGATCAAAACAACAATTTCTACTCTAACCTGTTGGCAAGAAACCTTCCTGCGCAATTAGTACCCTTTAGCCGCCTTCACTTTTGAATCTGATACAAAACTATTTATCGGTTGCACAAACCATCAAGCCGGTGTCGCAACAATATACCACACCAAATCCTTTAAATCAAAACGTAATAAGAGAAGTAACTAACAGTATTCAGGTTTATCTACAGTGTATAGTTTTAAATTATACAAACTCAAATTTTAATCTTTTCATTCCCCAATCAAATACTGAAGCCATTGGCTTTCTCGAAAAATTGTTAAACTTTATTGACCAGAATAATATTTTCAACTTCATCCTTCTTGGCGATTTTAATTGCACAATAGATTACTACCTAGATATAATTAATACTGAAAAAGACGTCTTACCTTACGTCAAAAATTATGCCAATTAATTAATAAATAGAAACTGATCGACGTTCACCGAAATCTAAATCGCGATGGTAGACAGATGACGTGGCAATGCAGCTCTAATCCACAGCAAAAGGCGCGCCACGACTGTTTTCATGTTTCGCCGGCCATTTGGCCAATGGTGGCAGAAATAAACACGGTATACGGCGGTAGCAAATCCAACCACTAACCTATTATGCTCGAACTTAATATCAACTTTCCTAAAATAAACCTAAATATAAGCGATATCTGGTGCTTGAATAATTATCTTCTCAACGACCTCCATTGCGAAAATATTGTCCAACATTTAGAGAAAAAGCGGAATTCCCGCAAGATTCGGAACATATACTTCCTTGGTGGAAAAAACAAAATTCGAAATCAAATGCGCCACCAAAGAATATACCTACAAATCGAGAGTCCACCTAATTGATTAAGCGAGACAGATCATCAATAAATTAACGCGAGAACCTGATTTGTCTGAAAATAAAAAAATACAATTACTTAAAAGATTAGAAGAAATCGAAAATAAAATAGTGGAGGGAATACTCACTAGAACTAAGATCCTAAATGCTGTAACTACGAAATTCCCGCCGAAGGGAATTGTTGAAAGAAGAAAACCATAGAAACATCAATAAACTAATAACCGTCAAGACCGAAAAGGGGGACCAAACAGCCACACAAGAAGAGCTGTTCACAGAGGTGGTTAAATACTATAAAACTTTATTTGCTGACAAACCGACCGAAGATCCTAAAGACTCTTTACGTATTCTACCACAGTTAACGGAAGCAGATACCAATGAATGCAATAGTACTCTTTTAGAATCTGAAGTCGACCGAGTTATCAACATCTTACCTAAAAATATATCCCCAGGAAAAGATGAGTAGAAGGAAAGTAAGGTCGACCCATCAGTCCCAGGATCGAGGATCCAGGATTTAAGGGGTGAAATGGGGGTAGAATCGTCGAAAAGTCAATGTATTTATGATATTTCTCGCGACGATTTGTTTTTTCGTATATCAACATATTGTGTTCAGGCCCAACTTGTTTATTTATCTCCGCTTATCTCGAAAGACACTTGAACATATATCTTATCACGTTTTATCGTACGGAATAAGTTAAAATAATGTAAAAAGTTATATCCTGGGAGATAGCGCGAGGATTACCCGGGAGGCGCGGTTAATTTAAATTAAAAACATGGAGTATTTTGACGTCATAGAATATTTGTTGTTAAAGTGACGTAGAATGGAAATATTTTTAAACTTAATTTTTATATCATTGAAGTACTTAAATATGCTTGGCATTTGAACCTATATCATGATTATTTCTTAAAACGAATATCTCAATCGCGTTTTATCATACGGAATAAGTTGAAATTATGTAAGTTGTATGATACTTGATAACCTAGGCGGGAAAATAGTGTTCGCGCGCGCGTGCGGGGATTACCTGGGAGGCGCGGATTGCCCGGGGGCGCGGTTAATTTGAATTTAAAACATGGATTCCCTCTCCGAAATAATTCATGTACCCAAAATTGGACCGCAATTTTTTTTCTTTTTAGGGGAATCTCTATGGGAGTTTAACATTACAATAAAGCTAATAGGTCCAGTTTGGGGTACTTTTGGTCTGAAATGGGGTACATAGGGCTGAAAATGGTGACTTTGGTCGTTTTTAGGGTACTTTTGGTATATTCTGGTCCATTTTTGGGTACATCAGAAAAGTAGTTGGAAATACGGAGAGCCTTAATTTTTTTCCACCCATCCCCAAAAAAATACTATAAAAACCACTTACCTATATTTTAATTACGGTAAATTAAAAATACTTAATTAATGTACTAAGTTACGTTTAAAAGAACCTTTTGTAACAATTCCAATATGTTAATATAGGTATAAGGATTGAAGAAATACTTAAAGTAAATCGTTTTACTGATAAACTCTAAAGGAATTTAACATTAATGGGTATCTTAAATTATTGTTAATTTTATTCAACTTTAAAACGTATTAAGAGTCCTTTAAAGTACTATAAAAGGATTTTATTTACAAACTAAATTCATATTTTCTTCAAACTTTCAATTCGTTATAACGCGTCATCAACTTTACTGATTGGAAAAGGAAATTAGTGAGAATTCCTCGCGCGTTTCTGGCTTTGCACATGTCAAGTTTAGCTCGTGTCTCGCGATCACGAGATTTTGTTTCCTTGGTAACCTTTTCAATAGCGCAAGGATTATATGCATTTTTGAATTTTTGGGTCCGCTTAATGTATTTTCCGCGTGGAACAAGGTCTCATTGAATTTTTTCAATGGAAATGTTACACAGAGGCAAACTTATGAGTAATTATGTTACATATGATATTAGGTATAAAATTACGATAAAAACCGCTTACCTATATTTTAAATAAGGTAAATTAAAAATACTAAATAATTAACGTACTAAGTTTAGTTTAACTGATAAACTCTAAAGGAATTTAACTTTAAAGGGTATCTTAGATTATTGTTTTTAATTTAATTCAAGTTCAAAACGTATTAAGAGTCCTTCAAAGTACTATAAAAGGATTTTATTTACAAACTAAATTAATATTTTCTTCAAACTTTCAATTCGTTATAATTTCAATTTAAATGAAAACATCATGGATTATAGGTGCGTAATCTACTATTAGACCGAACGGATTAAAAAAATACTTAAAGTAAGTGGTTTTACTGATAAACTCTTAAGGAATTTAACTTTAAAGGGTATCTTAGATTATTGTTTTTAATTTAATTCAAGTTCAAAACGTATAAAGAGTCCGCGTTTTCCGCATACGGTGGGTGTAAAACATTATACATTTGTGTCTGGCTTGTTTATTAAGTAGTGGTGGGTGTTGTATGTTAAAACTTCGTTAAGTTTTTTAGTAATAGTAGGTGGAATAGGTTGTGAATGTATTGGAATTTTTGTTGTATCGTGTATAATGTCGTTTCTAGAGATTATTCCCAGGGGTTGAAGTAATTTAAAGAAAATTATTTTAAACTTCTTAAATATATATTCATTGGAATATTTCCTCACTCGAGTGCGTACGTAACTTAGTACATTAATTAAGTATTTTTAATTTACCGTATTTAAAATATAGGTAAGCGGTTTTTATCGTAATTTTATACCTAATATCATATGTAACATAATAACTCATAATTATGCCTCTGTGTAACATTTCCATTGAAAAAATTCAATGAGACCTTGTTTCACGCGGAAAATACATTAAGCGGACCCAAAAATTCAAAAATGCATATAATCCTTGCGCTATTGAAAAGGTTACCAAGGAAACAAAATCTCGTGATCGCGAGACACGAGCTAAACTTGACATGTGCAAAGCCAGAAACGCGCGAGGAATTCTCACTAATTTCCTTTTCCAATCAGTAAAGTTGATGACGCGTTATAACGAATTGAAAGTTTGAAGAAAATATGATATTAGTTTGTAAATAAAATCCTTTTATAGTACTTTAAAGGACTCTTAATACGTTTTGAAGTTGAATAAAATTAACAATAATTTAAGATACCCATTAATGTTAAATTCCTTTAGAGTTTATCAGTAAAACGATTTACTTTAAGTATTTCTTCAATCCTTATACCTATATTAACATATTGGAATTGTTACAAAAGGTTCTTTTAAACGTAACTTAGTACATTAATTAAGTATTTTTAATTTACCGTAATTAAAATATAGGTAAGTGGTTTTTATAGTATTTTTTTGGGGATGGGTGGAAAAAAATTAAGGCTCTCCGTATTTCCAACTACTTTTCTGATGTACCCAAAAATGGACCAGAATATACCAAAAGTACCCTAAAAACGACCAAAGTCACCATTTTCAGCCCTATGTACCCCATTTCAGACCAAAAGTACCCCAAACTGGACCTATTAGCTTTATTGTAATGTTAAACTCCCATAGAGATTCCCCTAAAAAGAAAAAAAATTGCGGTCCAATTTTGGGTACATGAATTATTTCGGAGAGGTAATCCATGTTTTAAATTCAAATTAACCGCGCCCCCGGGCAATCCGCGCCTCCCAGGTAATCCCCGCACGCGCGCGCGAACACTATTTTCCCGCCTAGGTTATCAAGTATCATACAACTTACATAATTTCAACTTATTCCGTATGATAAAACGCGATTGAGATATTCGTTTTAAGAAATAATCATGATATAGGTTCAAATGCCAAGCATATTTAAGTACTTCAATGATATAAAAATTAAGTTTAAAAATATTTACA
Source organism: Leiobunum rupestre (assembly GCF_980474605.1). Lineage (NCBI taxonomy): Eukaryota > Metazoa > Arthropoda > Arachnida > Opiliones > Sclerosomatidae > Leiobunum > Leiobunum rupestre. Next base: position 18,293,343 of record NC_143387.1, on the reverse strand, counting down.
TTCTACGTCACTTTAACAACAAATATTCTATGACGTCAAAATACTCCATGTTTTTAATTTAAATTAACCGCGCCTCCCGGGTAATCCTCGCGCTATCTCCCAGGATATAACTTTTTACATTATTTTAACTTATTCCGTACGATAAAACGTGATAAGATATACGTTCAAGTGTCTTTCGAGATAAGCGGAGATAAATAAACAAGTTGGGCCTGAACATAATATGTTGATATACGAAAAAACAAATCGTCGCGAGAAATATCATAAATACATTGACTTTTCGACGATTCTACCCCCATTTCACCCCTTAAATCCTGGATCCTCGATCCTGGGACTGATGGGTCGACCTTACTTTCCTTCTACTCATCTTTTCCTGGGGATATATTTTTAGGTAAGATGTTGATAACTCGGTCGACTTCAGATTCTAAAAGAGTACTATTGCATTCATTGGTATCTGCTTCCGTTAACTGTGGTAGAATACGTAAAGAGTCTTTAGGATCTTCGGTCGGTTTGTCAGCAAATAAAGTTTTATAGTATTTAACCACCTCTGTGAACAGCTCTTCTTGTGTGGCTGTTTGGTCCCCCTTTTCGGTCTTGACGGTTATTAGTTTATTGATGTTTCTATGGTTTTCTTCTTTCAACAATTCCCTTCGGCGGGAATTTCGTAGTTACAGCATTTAGGATCTTAGTTCTAGTGAGTATTCCCTCCACTATTTTATTTTCGATTTCTTCTAATCTTTTAAGTAATTGTATTTTTTTATTTTCAGACAAATCAGGTTCTCGCGTTAATTTATTGATGATCTGTCTCGCTTAATCAATTAGGTGGACTCTCGATTTGTAGGGATATTCTTTGGTGGCGCATTTGATTTCGAATTTTGTTTTTTCCACCAAGGAAGTATATGTTCCGAATCTTGCGGGAATTCCGCTTTTTCTCTAAATGTTGGACAATATTTTCGCAATGGAGGTCGTTGAGAAGATAATTATTCAAGCACCAGATATCGCTTATATTTAGGTTTATTTTAGGAAAGTTGATATTAAGTTCGAGCATAATAGGTTAGTGGTTGGATTTGCTACCGCCGTATACCGTGTTTATTTCTGCCACCATTGGCCAAATGGCCGGCGAAACATGAAAACAGTCGTGGCGCGCCTTTTGCTGTGGATTAGAGCTGCATTGCCACGTCATCTGTCTACCATCGCGATTTAGATTTCGGTGAACGTCGATCAGTTTCTATTTATTAATTAATTGGCATAATTTTTGACGTAAGGTAAGACGTCTTTTTCAGTATTAATTATATCTAGGTAGTAATCTATTGTGCAATTAAAATCGCCAAGAAGGATGAAGTTGAAAATATTATTCTGGTCAATAAAGTTTAACAATTTTTCGAGAAAGCCAATGGCTTCAGTATTTGATTGGGGAATGAAAAGATTAAAATTTGAGTTTGTATAATTTAAAACTATACACTGTAGATAAACCTGAATACTGTTAGTTACTTCTCTTATTACGTTTTGATTTAAAGGATTTGGTGTGGTATATTGTTGCGACACCGGCTTGATGGTTTGTGCAACCGATAAATAGTTTTGTATCAGATTCAAAAGTGAAGGCGGCTAAAGGGTACTAATTGCGCAGGAAGGTTTCTTGCCAACAGGTTAGAGTAGAAATTGTTGTTTTGATCAAATTCATTTAATATATTCTGCTATATTATTCTTCGCCCGTTGGTTTGTTTGAAATTTGGGTGATATCGGATGTCAATTTCGCATATTTTGAGATTAACGATTTTAGGAATTCATTGGGAATTTCGGGCATAACGTTTGATATAATAAATTTTTCTGAGGATTTTGGAAGACGTTCTAGATTAATCTGCATGCTATTAATTTCAAACCCAGTCATGGCTTATTCTTCCGCCATTTCTGTGGTTCGAAGGTAGGCTAAGGCTCAACCTTTGGATATGCGGCGGTAATGGATGGTATTTTACTTATCAATCACATTGTTTATGACGATAGCGTATTTGATAGCTGTTATCTCTAGTATTGTGAGCTAACAAAAAACACGTCTGGTCGCTACGAAAGCTAGAGACGATTTATTTATTAAGAATTTATTTATATAATAATTTATTTATTTAATTTTTTTTAAACCAACCCCTCAAAAGGGTAAGCATATATTTCTGAAAAAAAGTACATTTAATAACACTTTCACAAGAACAAATTCATTACCAAATTAATCATTTATTTTTTATATATTTATTTATTGTGATATTTTAGAAATAAGTAATGTATCCCAAATTTTCTTCGCGCTTGAGAAAATTGGCCCCTGGAGGTCTTCATCGACTCCATAAAAATCAATTTTGAAGACTTAGTCGGCTGACCTCCCAGGATTGATTTTTGTAATCTTAAAAACGAGTGGCGTTGTGAGCTTTGTTTTTTCTATAGGGCTCAGTTTTCTTTGAGTGAACGAGCTTCCGTATAATTAAAAGCCTGTAAAATGAGAAAGTTGGAAAACATCTCTCTGACGTGCGGTATCATTTCTGTAAGTTAAGATTCGTGAAAGGCAACAGAAATTTGCCAGATATTGTTTCTCAATAGAGTCCCTTTTCGCCCTTGAGAAGAGGAAAAAAAGGAGAAGTTCTAATCAAAAGCGGACTAGATATCGAAATTGGAAATGCCCTTGTTCAGGCATTAGGATTTAGGTATGTTAAACATTTTACAGAACACTTTAGAACGACTATTCCAACGTATTTTCCAATTGATCTTAAATCGGCATAATTTAGAAGAAAGTTTATCAAATTAGGCTTAACAATAATTTGTAAAAAGAAACTTACAAATAATTTTGCGACAGACGTTCAGTCTTCTGGCCAATGGATAATGATTATGGTACTGAAATAAAAAATGGTTCCTGGACGGGAATAGTCGGTGCTCTAAATCGTGGTGTACGTATTACTTAAATCAAAGATTGGTTTGACTGCCATGTTGATAACCGGGAAGTAATTGTCTTTGTAGGAAGCAGACTACTCTCAAAACGGAATGTTTTTAAATCCGGAAAGAGCGAGACATTTCGATTTTTCTGTTCAAACATTCCAAAATCCAGTATCGTTCATTTCCAGATCCGAAGGAATAGTTATTAATGCGAATAAACTGTATTTTTGTACTCCGTTCACTTTCTCATACTTCGTTACTATTTTGGCGTTCTTTTTATTATATTTCATTTCGTGTAAAATTTACAAAGCAATTGCTGGGCACAGAACCTCAGTAATGGCGGCTAAGAAAATATATTGGTTTAAAGACATTTTCTTTGTTTTAGGAGGAGGTAATTTCTTGAAACAAAGTAAATTCAATCAATTTTAAATATTGAATTTTCTTAGGATTTTTGAGAAAATCTGCCATTGGATATGTCGCTCTAACGTTGTTCTCCTGCCATTTAATATCTAAAATAACTTCTTATGCCTTAGGTTATTTTACTTGACTTTGGTTCGAACGTGTTAGAAAGTAAAACTCTGGGTAAGTTAAAGATAGTTTAATGAAAAATTACATTGAGAAAATAAGCGCCGAACTTGTCTTTGGTTCTTACTACTCTCACGAGTTTCCCGTTAGCTTCTGCTTTCTATATTTTGAACTCTCCCCTTTCCTTTCTTTTTGACCGTTGCTGCTAAAATCACGTGATACAGAAATTCCTTGGTCTATTGTTGGCCTCGACTCTCTCTTTCTAGGCCCGGGGCAATCCTCCGCATGGGTTTTCTTGGAAAGGAAAGGAGAGTCCATTTGTTCACGTTTGTCCCTTCTAACTGCGACAAAAAATTCCCCAAAAACAAGTTCGACTAAAAACAATATTTATACAAAATAAACCCTTAAAGGGATACTAACACTTTTACGAAATCATTTAAATTTGTAGAATTTGTGAATTCCCACAAATTCCCCCCCATGAACGATAGTTCATAACGTTGGTTCTTGCTAGTGGGAATTGTTTATGTCTAGTTCCAATGGGTGCAACAAGTTGATTGATCTTCTAATTAACTTCTTGGTGGGTAACTTTAATGAGCAAGAGCGCACTTTTGAATCGCGACCCTCAAAAACTTCTTCTACTCGTGCCATTTGCCATTGTTGTCTTGGAAGGTTTGAGTCGTTGACTAGCACGATATCTCCTGGCTTTATTGAACCGCGTTTTGAGAGGTCTACTTTATGCGCGGAACTTAATAGTAAAAGGTAATCGCGTTTCCAGCGGTTCCAAAATTTGTTTAGGAGAGTTTCCTTGTATCTCCATCTTTTCGCGGCTTCCTTACTCGATATCGCGTTCGTGGGGTCGAAGTTTGAATCTGGTGGTAGGGATGTCAATCTACGTCCTACTAGGAAATGAGCGGGAGTCAGACAAAAAGGCTCGCTGGCTTCGCTATAGAGATATGTCAATGGTCTTGAGTTTACTACGGCTTCGACTTCCGTAACTACCGTCCTCATTTCGTCAAAATTTAGCAACGCTTTTCCGAGCGTTTTCTTTAGCGCGGTCTTGGTCGTTTTCACTTGTCTTTCGTAAAAGCCACCCCACCAGGGTGACCTTTCGGCTATGAACTTCCAAACTATGCCCGTTTTTCCGAAAAATTCGTAGACTTCCGATTTCTTGATGTTTTTCCAAATTGCGATTAAATCGCGATCGGCCTTCTTAAAACTCAAGGCATTGTCCGAGTATATAACTTTTACTAATCCTCTTCTCGAAGTAAATCTTCTTAAGGCTAAGAGAAAGGTTGTGGTCGACATTTCCGTCACTAACTCCAAATGAATGGCTCTCGTAACGCCACACGTGAATAGGCAAATGTAAGACTTATACGGGGTTTCCCCCTTTATGAACAGAGGGCCGGCAAAATCCACCCCCGTTACTTCAAAACTTGCCGCTGATGTTATTCTATCCATGGGTAGAGGGGCAGTTTCTTCCTTCAAGGCCTTCGTATTCCAAGCCTTGCACTGTAGGCAAAGGGAGAGTCTTTTCTTTACTCCTTGCCTCCCTTGCAGGATCCAAAAGGTATCTCTTACTTGCGCTAGGGTGTTGGCCAGCCCTTGGTGGTATACTTTTATATGAGATTCGTCTATTACAAGATCTGTCAATCTGTGTTTCTTCGGTAGAATGATAGGATGTTTTTCCCCAAACGATAGCCGCGATTGATGTAAACGACCTCCTACTCTTAAGATTCCGGAATCATCCAAAAACGGATTTAATTGTTTAATATCCGAATCGTTCTCTAAGCTTCTTTGTTTTCTCAATTCTTCTATTTCCTTGAAAAAAACGTCGTTCTGAGCTTCTTTTATAAAATAGTCTTTCGATAATTTTAGCTCTTCGGCAGTCAAAGGTGTCTTGATTTTGTCGTCTTTGCGGTTTCTCCAGTTAACGATTGACCGTCTGATCCAGGCGTAGACTCTTACTGGGAACTGCAAAGTGCTATAGGCTTCCAATTTCAATAATCTTTCCTTCGATTCTTCCGTTGCCAAGTTTACCGCTAGGTGAGAGCAATCTACGTAATTCTTTCTTAATTGGGCGTTGTAGTTAATTTGCTCTTCCGGTTTTAGGTTTTCTGACCGTTTTTCTGGCCATTCTTCTCTCTTTTTCGTTAACCACTTTGGGCCCTTCCACCAAACTTCGTTATTCTCTAAGTCTCGTACCTTTTCTCCACGAGTGAGAAGGTCGGCCGGATTGTCTTTTCCCTTGCAGTAAGTCCACGAATCCGGTTCGGTTAAAGCTTGTATGTCTTCGACTCGATGGGCAACCATTGGTTTCCATTTTCTAGAGATTCCGTGGATCCACTTGATTACCGTTTGAGAATCTGACCAAAATTGTATCTTCTCCTTTGGTACCTTAAAGTTTCGATTTACTCTTTCAGTCAGTTTGGCTCCTACTAATGCTGCCATTAACTCTAATACTGGTACGGATAACTTTTTTATAGGTGCAACTCTGGTCTTGGATGTAATAAGCAAGGTGCTTATTTTTCCTGCTTTCGAAGTAACTCTGGCGTAGACAGCTGAACCGTACGCGGCTTCGCTCGCGTCACAAAAGCAATGTAACTCCTTCTCTTCGATTTCTCCTTCTGCCAAATTTGAAAGACAGTGTCTTGGCGTTGAGATTAGAGTTAGATCTGGTAGTTCCGCTAGCCAACTTCTCCACGCTTTTTCTATTTCCTTGGGTAATGGCTGGTCCCATCCTTTTCTTTGCAACCATAATTCTTGGAACATGATCTTGACTCTAATTGAAAACGGAGACAATAGACCGAGGGGTCGAATATTCTAGCTGCCGACCTCAGCAAGCTTCTTTTTGTGTTTTCAAATTCCGGAATACTTTTTATTAGTGAATCAACTTGGAAATTAAAAGTATCTTCCTTGTCGTTCCAAACAACGCCTAATACTCGTTGACTTTTTGTACCGCTTTTCAGAATTACCTTCTCAGTACTGGGTTCGGGCTCCCATCCAGTTTCTCGAATTTTTTCTCTGACAAATTTCGAACTCGTTCTCCACTTTCTTAGTTTCATTGAGGCCTTTTCCATGATTTCTTTCGCTTCTACGGCAATTTGGAAAGCTAATGTCTCGTCATCCGCTCCACTCGTTAAATCGTCTACAAACATGTCGTTGCTAAGAACTTGACACGTTTCGTGAAACTTTTCCTCAAACCCTTTTACGTGAAACTTGATCGTCGCCGCTAGGTGGAAAGGGCTCGACGTCACTCCGAACATGACTCTGGTCATTCTGTACGTGATCGGTTTTACGCTTGGTTGTGGAATGAAAGGATTTGAATTCCAAAGAAAACGAGTGGCATCCCTGTCTTCCGGCGCTACTGTGATTTGCAGAAAAGCTTGCTCAATGTCTGCCGTTAAAGCGACTTTTTTCATTCGAAATTTTAGTAGAATTTCGAAAAGGTCTGGAATTAAATTGGGGCCTGGCAATAAAACCTCGTTCAAGGACAAGGATTTTCCTTCGTGCGACGAAGCGTCGAACACTACTCTTAGTTTGGTAGTTTCTCTTTCTGGGTTAAGTACCGGTTGGTGTGGAATGTAATACACCGGCTCCTTGTTCTCTCGATCGCCTTCCGCTACCCTTTCTATAATTCCTCTTTTTTCATAATCTTCGATCACGGTTTTGTACTTGTCGAAAAGATCGTAATCTTTGCGAAATCTTTTGCAAAGTCCTTCTAATCGCCTTTTAGCCATGTTTATATTACTTCCTAGTCTCGTTTTTTCTTCCGTCCATGGCAATTTGACTCGATAGCGGCCATCTTCTAAATTTACGCTGTTTTCAAATAATTTTATGGCTTCCTTTTCGTTCTCGTTCATGGTCTTTTCTTTGGTCTCGACAATTCCAAGAGATTCTATCTCCCAAAACGCCTTTAAGCTTTCTCCTATCGCGTCATCTCGCGAGTTTTCCATGATTAAGTTAATCGAGCTCGCGGGCTCCTCCGCATCTATCGTCATGAGTAGGCAGGAGGCCGAGCTGGGACCTTGCACTACCCAGCCAAAAAGGCTTTCCATCGCTACTAAGGAATCGCTTAATCTTTTGGTTCTTGTGGTTAATATTTTCCAATAATAATCGGAACCGATTAAAAGTCCGAGTTCCGCCTCGGTTGGGTACCTTTCTTTTACGTCTTCCGCTAAGTTCATCTTATTTTCTTTAAAATATTCCATTATTTCTTTACTTGGAACTTGGATATTTGCGGCGCTGATTTCCGGCGTCTCTACAGCTTCTATCTCTATTGACTGTTCGTCGTGGATGCTCTTTACGCTTAGTCGTACTCTTCTAGTAAGGGCTGAGGTGGGTTTAGTCGCCCCGAAAGGGAAATAATTGAAGGTCATCTCCCCTATTACGGGCAGCGCTAGTTTCTCGGACAGGTCTTTTCTTATAAACGTCCGTTGGCTTCCCCCGTCGATCAAACACCTCGCGACGGAGTTTTTATCTCTTCCTTTCAAGAGTACCGTAGCGGTTTGCAGTAGAATCCGGCCCGGGGGGCTCGCCCGATTGGGGTTTTCGCTCTGTACAACTGTGTTGTTCGCGGAATCTTCGATTCCCTCCTCGCCCCTTTTATTTTCCTCTCTTTCTCTAGTTTCACACATTGCCGTGTGGTGGCGTCTCTGGCAGTATTTGCACGTTATTTTCGAGTTGCATCTTCTAGACATGTGGTCCTCTTTCAGGCATCGAAAACATCTTCTCTTTTTCTTAAGGATTTCTAACTTATCCACTATCTTAGATTTGCAATTTTCGGCGCTGTGAGGCGCTTCGCAAAAAGTACAGCTTATCTCTACTACGTTACTTAGCATAGCGCTTGATGAAAATGGCTTTTTTCTTTGGTTATTTGACTCTCTATAATTATTTCTTTCTGGTGGTTTGTTTTGATAATCTTTTGAGCGCTCTCTACTACAACCTTGTTCACTTCTATCATTTAATTTCGTAAACGCTTGGGCTCTCTCTTGACTCTCTACTTCCTTCCTTATAAATTCCAATAAATCGTGAACCTTCAGTTGACTCGTCTTGTCTAATTTTCGGCTGTACTCTAGAGCTAAATCGTACGGTATCATCTTAGTAATGATGTGATGCAGGAAACCTCCCTCTGTCGTTTTTCCCAACGATTCTAAGCTTCTAACCTCCACTATACACAGATCGTAGAACGCGCGCAAAGCCGCTAAATCTCCCTTTCGACGAACTGGGTTCAAGCCTATTATATTGTTCATATGGGCGTTTACGATAAGATCATCGCTTCCGAATCTTTCCTTTAATATCGTGATTGCCTTATCGTAATTCGTCTCTGTTAAGGCTAATCCGTCTACCGCCGTCAATGCCGCTCCTCCCAAATAAGACTTTAAATAATTGTATTTATCTACCTTTGTCAATGTGCAATTTTGATGAATTGAAACTTCGTATTGATTCCAAAAATTCTGCCATTTACTGGGGTTGCCGTTATACTTTTCTAAGTTTATCCGAGGTAGTTTCACAGTCAGCTGTGGCGTGGGTCCTGCTTGGTTTAAAGGAATTGACTGTAATGGCGTGACTGGTCGCGTATTCTGGTTGGAATTCGGCGTAGAAACTCCTCGAGTCGTGATGGCTTCTAAGGCACTTTCCGCTTCATCTCGGCAGTCGTTGATGTTGTCCTCGTACGTTTGGACGCTGACTAGTTCTTCGTCCAAATCAGCTACGGGCGTTAACTCTTCTATTTTTTCGTCAACACCTTTTAATTCCGCCTCTCTGGTTGCTAGATGCTGGAGATTCTTTTCAACGTCTCTTTTCACAACAACTGTCTTTTGAAGATCTTCTTTCAGCTTATTTATGTATCGGGTTACATTCGCTCTCTTCACTGTTCTTGTCTTTTTCAGACGTTCTAATTCTTCTTCGGGCGTCATTTCTCTAAACTTTTCTTACTCTTTCTCTAATTATAAACTAATTTTCACTAATTAATTTACTAATCTAACAGTCCCGGGTTTCGGCACCATAAAATAACTTCTTATGCCTTAGGTTATTTTACTTGACTTTGGTTCGAACGTGTTAGAAAGTAAAACTCTGGGTAAGTTAAAGATAGTTTAATGAAAAATTACATTGAGAAAATAAGCGCCGAACTTGTCTTTGGTTCTTACTACTCTCACGAGTTTCCCGTTAGCTTCTGCTTTCTATATTTTGAACTCTCCCCTTTCCTTTCTTTTTGACCGTTGCTGCTAAAATCACGTGATACAGAAATTCCTTGGTCTATTGTTGGCCTCGACTCTCTCTTTCTAGGCCCGGGGCAATCCTCCGCATGGGTTTTCTTGGAAAGGAAAGGAGAGTCCATTTGTTCACGTTTGTCCCTTCTAACTGCGACAAAAAATTCCCCAAAAACAAGTTCGACTAAAAACAATATTTATACAAAATAAACCCTTAAAGGGATACTAACACTTTTACGAAATCATTTAAATTTGTAGAATTTGTGAATTCCCACAATATCAGCTTTAAATTTGGCATTTTTAAAAGTTCCTCCGTTGAATCTAATCTCTGAAATACGCAATGCTGTTTTTAAAGAAAATCGAAAACTGTTTTTCATATTTGCCTCTGCCCGTTTACTTTTAAAGGTAATGTAGATAAATTGGGAATATATATTACAAAATAGGACTAGTTATTGTATATACCTATAGAATAATCCGTTTATAGCGTAACATACGTTGGCATTTACGTCATGTAGAAGTGATGTCTCTACCCGAGGTTAAAAGAAACTAGTATACTCTAATAAAGGAAATAATATTATAAAGGTCCTTTTTATAAACCATTCTGATGTTTATATATTTACTATTAGTGAACTATTTAACACATAATTAGTTCGGATACATCTAATAAAAATGGATAGGCATGATATAAAAAGTAATTGTATTATAAAGCCCAAATTCAGAATGTTAGGAAAATACCAGAAAAAAATGATCGTCTTTAAAATTGAAATTGTTTATAGGTAGCGAAAAATGTTATAACTTGTTATATGGCTAAAAAGAGTACTATATAAAACTTAAAAAACAAAAAAAAACAATGATTTGGGAAAAACTAAGCATTATTCATTAACGCCGTACGTCAGCGCAAAAAGATTGGTTTTCCCCAAATCGTTGGTCGTTTTTTAGATTTTCGAGTTTTATACAGTTTTTGCTATTTATTTTGAATTTGTATAATTTCTTATGTAAAAAAGTAAATTTTAGGGCACAGGAAAATTGCACTACACCGGGCTTTTTGAAAACAGCAATCATGTTCGAAGTGCATGCGAAGCTGCAAATCTAATAATGGAGGACAACGCTATTGTTTTACACAATGTGTATTTTTTCACGCTCGACATTCAAAAGTGTAAGGAGAACTACAAAATTGAGGATTTCCATGTTTCATCGCAAGAGGTTTCGTCGCCTTATATTGTGATGTACTTTTCCAAGACATTTCGTTTCAAAGCGGAATTCAATGACGTGTGAGTACGTTATTCGTCTAAGCACTTATGTGTTTAAAGATGTTGTATCAAATTCCTTTTGAAAGGTTTATAGTCCAGCTTTCTTAAACGAAAAGGTGGTGATTTACTGGAGTTTCTTATGTCCTTTGATGCATTGTAAACTGAATAAATATTATTATTAAATTTAATTCTAAAGAATTAAACCACCTTAGCAAAGAGGCAAATGAAACGAAATAGATCTATACACGTCTAAGGTCGTTTAAACGTTTTTAAAGGCGAAGACACAGACTTAGTCCGCTAGTCATGTACGCTAGCTTTATTACTACTCATAGGTCATATCCATATTTTAAGAAGCTAAATGTTTGCAGTGAGGTTGTTTGTAGCCTATGTTACCTAAATCCCAACTTCTATATCGAAGCAGAAATGGTTTGAAGAAAAAGCGAAGTTTCAAAGAAACATGTGATCCAACTTGAACACTTTTATTTTCGACATAAGCCTCTTAGGCAAGGTTAACATTTTAAACGAAATATATGCATAATAGAAGTCGAACTTTGTTGTATTGTGTGTAATGAGATCTATTATATGTAACACACAGTTCCTTTAAAACGTGTTTTTCTCTTTTGCCAGATTTAGAAGAATTACCGCACATGGACTTTTGGAACGTTGGGTTAATATATTTCAACTAAACCCCAAACGAGAAATCCAGATTAAAACCACAAAATTGACTACGTCAATTTAATCAACATGGAATTCATTTTTGTTGGTTATGTTTTGTTTCTGGTTTTGGTTCTTGCACATTTTATAGTTAAAAAAATACTTTATATACGGCGGATTTAAAAAAATCCTAATCCACAATTAATCAAGTATTCTATATTGTTCGAACTCAGTGCTTCATTTGATCGGTTATTCTACTGTAGAAATATTTTTTTACATCTATTCTTTAGGCCAGCGGTCAACGCAAGCGATTTTATAAGGTAAACAATCATTTTCACCACGATTTCCAATATATAAGGCCAAGGCTTAATGTGTGGTTTTCGTTTTCAGGCTAGTAGGAGCCATTGAGTTGGGAATATTAATCTAGAGCTCCAATCGAAACGTCGGATTTCAGTATTTCGCGAAACAAGTTTTTAAAAATAGAATACCGTCGTCTGCTTCCAAATGACGAGAAAACGTTATCATTCTACCCGTGGCGCCGTCTATCTCTCGATAGTTAAATAAGACGCGTTTTCCGGCAAAAAGATTTTATTTTTCAAAAATAATGGATGGCGCCACGGGTCATATGATAACGTTTTCTCGTCATTTTAGAGGAGACGACACATTCGTAATTTCCAAAAACTTGTTTCGCGGGGAGCAGATTTGATTGGATCTCTAGATTAATATTCCCAACTCAATGGTAGGAGCCGGCTTATAGGCAGGGCAGGAAATAAGAAATTAAAGTTATCGGACATTTGTCCAGTGACCCCCCCTCATTTTAAAAATTTTATCGGACATCGTCCAATAATTTTTTTATTTTGTAGAAAAAAACATTCCCAGTTTATTGAAAAAGTTATCGGACAAATGTCCAATGACCCCCTTAGATTTTGAAAAAGTTATCGGACATATGCAAAATTTATCGGACAATGTCCAGTGTCCTGTGCTTATTTCATGCCCTGCTTGTAGGCCTGTTTATAGATTTGATTGAAACTTGACATTTGACAGTAAATGGTGAGCAGTGTAGTGTGTGCTGTAGGACTGCGCGATAATACGTTTGACAATTGTCGTGGGTTAAACATCTCATTTCATTAATTTCTGAAAGATCAACAAATAAGGGCGGTATGGCAGCTCTAGGAAAATCAGATGATTTTCAATCTACTCCAAATTTGAGAGTATGTTCTGCTCACTTCACATCATATAGTTTTCATCCGCGTACTGCTAAGCTACCTATTTGTAAAAAAAGAGCTTTATTAGCAATTATCACAAGTGAAAATAGACTAAAACTTAAACCAGAAATCTATTATAAACCCTTTTCGGGGAGAAGTATCCAACCGCAAATTTTCTAGAAACGTTCTTTTAACAATTTACAGCTTGTGGATGTGCACAATTTTATAAACAATTGAAAAATATTAAATGTATGCACTCCTTCCGAAAATTTTACATTATAGCAATGTTCGTTTTCAGGTTCTTTTAGAACTTGCTTATATATATTTTAATCCATTCTCCTGTATTTATTACTTAAATTATTGTAATTTAAAATGTTGGTGAAATAAGGTTTATTATAAACTTTTGTTAAAACCAAATAGTATCTTATACGTGTATTTTCCTGTACGTAATGGAGGTAGTTGGCTCGAGAACATCAATTTCTAAACAATTTAATCGAAATTTTCTCCAATCGAGACAGTGCTCAGCGTAAACCAGGGGTTTCTCGCACTAATCTTCCTATCTCTCGACAACAAATACTCTCAGTCGCTGTAGGCATTGGCCTGCAATTACCGCAAGTACACCTAAAAGAAATTGTGTATGCTTAAATTAGTATAATGATTAGTGAAAAATATTCAGAATTCATTTTTACCAATTGGTATTTCCAATACGTTCCTTATTTCCCGCTACTACTGGCTGTTCATTTTCATCTTCATTTGCAAAATACTCGGGCTGGTCAACAAGTAGATGCTCAAAGTTATACGGAACGAACCCTAGATTCTCCAATTCTTCAGCCATAATTTCGAAAATGACTGAAATGGTATTCTGTACGAAAGTTATCGAACTTTAGAAGTCGAATATCGACAACGCTCTCGAAGACGATGTCGACAGGGAAATAGCTGTCGACATCGCCTTCGACTAACTCTCCTCCAATGAGATTCTGTTCTTCTGAAGTCTCACCACTGAGCGTGAAAATTAATGGCTGCTGTAAATTTAGCTCGCCTTCAATTGATTAATTTAGCAATACAAATAGATCGAGAAAATTTAAGAAGGCAACGGGTTATCCGAGATAAATCAAAGGCTTTTGAGCTAACCAACCAAAACTTTAGTAGATTATATCAAGAACGTATATATGTATAAAAAAGTTGAACAAAAGGCATCGCTTGGGCCATGATTTAATCGGTTTCAGAATATCTCCACCCTAAAATCCGCGTGCAGCGCGCGCTTGAGCTAGAAACGGTTTTAACCTTTAGCGCGCGCCGCACGCGGTTTTTTGGGCGGAGTTATTCTGTAACCGATTGCATTATGGCACCAGGTGCCAATTTGATCGTTCAACGTTCTTATACATATATACGTTCTTGATTATATCGCCTAAAAATGCACATATATGTAGAGTTATGTCAGCAGCTCCGTGGGCCTTTGTCAGGCCAGCGAAAAACTACCTGTAGATAGCAAGGTAGGTCTCTAACAATCTCTTGCACCTTAATTTTTTTAAATGTACTAAGTATTATATCTATTTAGATCGTAATCGAGCTTCGCTGTTATACGGTTGGTTCTTTCTAACTTTGAGTTGGTCAAGATCTATTTCTTGAAATAAGTCAACCAACAGTCTACAGTGATTTCAATAGTTTTGGCCCCCTAATTGGGTAAAATTTATAAGTAATGAGATTGAAAGGGTGGCTACAGAGATGAGGTAACTCTCAAATAAACATCAAATTATGTCAGAGAAATGCTTGACAATAACATGCGTAATTATTTAAAGGTTTATGGAGAAAACTAGAGTTTCGGGTGTGACTGATTCGACGCGTGTGTAATACGTGGTGTTCCGAATGATTACAATGAATTGGAACCTTTAGGAGCGGGAGAATATGGCCCTGATGATGGGTTATAGATTGATAATCAACCTTGAGAAGATGTAGCACCACCAGCAGGAAATCTAACAGACACGTGGAACAACAAACACAGAACTAAATCGTCAGAAGGAGATTAACATAATATTATCTTATCTTAAGTTGTTTAATTAGTTTAACAAATTAAAATACTCAATTGTTTATTCAACATGAATTACCTTCAACAAAACTTTGTTGTTTTATATTTTTTTTAAACAAATTATGACTATCAATGGTTATTCAATATGAATTACCGCGAAAAACATTTTGATAATGCAGTTTTTTTTTGTCTAAAACTTGTCCTAGTATATTAACTACAGAACTAAGTATGTCATTTGTACGCCTTCGAGTAGCTAATTTCAAGCTTTGCAATTTCTTCCGTTGTTTTTTCGTGCTTCTCTAGCGATCATGCAAAGCCTTTGTATGCATCATTTTAGGAATCTGTTAGCTTTTCTAGTAATTCTGACATATTTTCCTGTTGAGTTTTTGAAGTCTTCCCTCCAGCCATCAGTTTTTGGCGCTTTGCTAGACCACGGCCGTCTCGAGATCTGCTTCGCGCTCATAGCGGCCCAGGCGATCGTACGAAAATCGCGTATGGGAAATTAGTTCAAAAACTTCTCACATCGTTTTCTGGCGCTAGTCTAGCCCCCCCTTGAGAAAATTCGCAGCCATGTTATCGAATGGGAGGAACTGCGCGGAACTTTGGAATTTCAATTATTATCGCGTAATGTGTAATTTTTTGTAAAATATTTTTTTTAGTAATATTTAAGTTAATTAATAATAAAAAAGTTAAACACCTCTTGAGATTTTTTAACGCAAAGTAAAGTTTTGAAAAACGTTATTAAAATTTGGTCATTCTGGAGCCAGAAGTCGCCGTCGACGTTTTCTGTATATAAATGTAAACATAAACACGTGGTTCTCCTTACAGCTGTATTTTTGCTATGTAGTAACTTCCAGAGGCCTTTGTTTTGTATTAATGTTTAAAAATTTATTTTAATTAAAGTAGTGAAATAAATGAATTTTAATTAACTATCTGACACTTGGAAGATCACTATGAATGAAAATAGTGATGGAAACTTGGAAGGTATTTAAATCTGATAAATATAATAAACCAATGTGAATTTCCGACTGAATGATACACAACTAAAAATTTAGAAAACTAAAATTTACAATTTGAGTACTTTTCAAGAAAGAGGCTTATGCACAAGTTCTTTCACTTTCTCAAATTTTGCGGACAGAGTTTTGGTAATATTTGTGATAATTGGAAGTACGACCTTTCAACAAATTAAATCCAATTTCATTCGGTGATTATTATTCAAATCACATTGGATGTAAGGGCATAGAGCAATTTTTGGCCACAAGTGGATTTCAATGTTTTTTTAAAATGGCAGGTGAATCCCGGAGATAGGATACAGCTCTCTCTATGAATGTTGTTACTATAGCCATTAACATGATAAAGCTTTGCTGCGGATACCTAAGGTTTCCTCTGTCGGACAATTTTATCAATCCAACTAATGGTGAGTCAGAATTAGGCTGTGATACATTTTCAAGGCACAATTCGCAAAAATGTTTTTCCTCTAGGATTTGTACTACATAACCAGCCAAGTATGCGATACTTGCTAGCCGTAAGGTGCATCTCTGTGTATCTGGGTACTCATAACTTCAGATGGTAACGTAACTTCATTGCCGTTAAAAATAGTTGAAAATCCATCGAGTCTAGTATCAATCATGGCTGATAGATCTGTGAAGCTGTCTTGGGGAACGTTAGATGTTTTAGGTTTTGTTAATGATATAGTGCCTCTCTTAAGGTAGGATTCCAAACTGAATATAGTTTCTCTCGCATCAAGCATGTCATTCCCTCCAGCCATTTTCCTGAGAATGCTGAAAAACATTTCAATAGCATCGCTCGTTAAATTTCTTGTCAAGACAAACTGGAAACCAGATTTAAGGAGGTATGACACGCAAGATATTGTAGACAATGAAGTTATTCTAATAGATATTATAGATTCATATGTTTCCTTTGTCAATATTTTCTTTAATTTGCGGATCTTTAGACCTTGATAGTAATCACTTTCCTTAAAATGTCCCACTACAAACAAATCTTGTATGATGCATAAGCTTCATTGACCCCAAAATCTTTTCTAGATATGTTCTTAGTCCATAATTTGCATAAACTTTCATCAACTGGAAACTGATGAAATTATACATTGATATTCTTCTTAGATTCACAGAATGGAACACAACAAATTTTTGTGGTGGGCATTTTTGCAAATTAAAAATAGGCAATATTTTAAAACTTAAGTTTGAGAAATGTGAACTTAATTTAAAGAATAATAAAGGTATTTATTAAATAATATGAATAATATTGTGGTTATTTATTTAAAATTCTGATAAAAAATGCGAATACTGGTTTGAAAATTGTGAAAAACAAAAGAAACTTTGGTTAGGCTTAGCAATTAACTAATAAAACTCAATATAAGCATAATACTTTAATTAAATAAATGTTTTAAATGAAAACTTATTAGATAAAGATCAAATCATAAGATGTTTATCCCAAACTTTCCAGAAGTTTTTGAAAAACAATGCAAAAAGGATTAACTAGTTGAATTTACCGCCATAGAAAACTATTAAATATCCCGCTAATTTTTTACATTTAAGGGGGGGGGTCAGACAGCGCTCCTAGTGTTAAAAGAAGGTATTCGCGGAAATACATAGGAGAGGAAATCTTTGCCTGGGCCGCTATGAGCGCGAAGCAGATCTCGAGACGGCCGTGGCTAAACTATCTAAAAAGTTAAATATTGAATTTCCAATCGGTTACGGTATTAAATTTGATTTAGCAAGGATACAAGCTTACTTTTTGCTGACTTCTTGATCCGCCTCTTCAATTCAGTATTACTTTCAGTATGCTCGATGATATCTTCATCTACGATAAAGTTTTCAAGACCATAAAACATTGAGGAATTGCTATGAATAATACCAGGAGACATGACTGCTGATAAAACTTTATGATACTGATTCTGGATCCCTTGATGATAGATTTTTTTTAGAGTTTTGCATTGAATTTTCCGATCTTGAGGTATTATTTGCATCAGTGCGAGTGTATTCATTGTTTTTTAGGGTTTGCGCTTGTACACGCTGCTACAAAAATAGTTAAACTGATGTGAAATCTCTTCCGTAGACTGCCAACAGTTTTTCTTCTAGCGGTGTAAAAATAAATAATCAGCTAGCTACGTAGGAGGGTGTTGACAAGCCCTTCATGCCACGTGAGTCAACAGCTCCCTACACTATATTACCCCTTTAACCAGTGGGGAGAGAACTTGCAAACTCAACACAGAAGGAGTTGTTCAGAGTTTTAACCCAGTACCAATAGCTGAGATCTAACCCGGCTCCTCTTGCTCCTTTAAGAACTTCAATGGTGTTATCACCACCACCCGTTGCATTTAATGATTTCTTAGACTTACAGTTGCTTTTCCAATCAGCCAACACCTGCAATTATATTAGAAAATATTAAAATTTCTAAGAGAAAGTTTTAGAAATGTTCTTACTTTTCTTCATTAATCTGCAGTTTTGCAGGGTCCCGTACCATCAGCGTTCAACCATTCAGTAAAAATATCCCACATTTTGTCAAAGTCCTCATTCGTAAACCCAGCACTTAATTTTCACGTTTTCAACATTTCATTCGCTTCTAAATAATTAGTTTGTTGTTGTGAAAAAGATGTACTTATGTTTGGTCGTCTGCTAAAAATATACTCATCTCATTTGTTACTGTAGTCACGTGGCTATTACGTCACTAGATTAGACTCTCCCTGTCAACCGGAAGTACGCCTTACGTTCGACTTCTCTCCTCTTGTCGAAAATCGACTTCTACGGTATCGATCTCGAATCGCACGAGTTACAGAATAGCTTATCTCGATCGAGAGCGATCTCGATCGATACGGGGTCGGTCGAGATCGCGTTCGCTTCGACATCGAGTTCGACAACTAATAAATTTACAGAATAGCCTCCCTGGACATGACTCTATGCGAAAAATCCGTCCAACAGCGCTAACACCCGACCAGTATTGCCCCCTATTGCGAAAAACGCCCATGATATCATCGTGATCGTACGGTTGGAAAGACCTTGAAATGCTCTCCCCACTCTTAGAGGGGCTTAAAAAAAGGGAAAGACATTTCGAAACCACGGCCGCTGAGTTCATGCACGGCCCGTATCTCGTCAGTCTCTCCTGGGATAGTTCCTCTATGGTTTCCCTATAGGCTGGTTGAGGTTCGGTGTTTTTTCCAACTTTATTCTTCAGTTCACTCGTGACTGATGGGAGAGTTCTAACCCAGGGTCAGTTGTGGCTACTATCATTTCCATGTGGCCGTTTTTCCCACAATATTTCGTCACCGAAATATTGAACTACACTTACTATTTTATTTAGATTTGGAGGATTTCTTAACAAATGGCTAATTTTGCGGAACAATGAGGTGCTTTTTTCCCCCTCTCCCGTTTTCATGTACCTTTAATACTTTATCACAGCCTTATTATCAAGGGTTTTTGTATTTTTTCCTAACTTCCATCGGATTCGGTCGCATTCAGTATTTTTTAACTTATTTTTGGGAACACAATAAACGAAAACATTGCAACCTTTAATTTCAGTAAGTTGGGGTGGAATTTCTAAAGTTTTGCCTTCAAAAGTATTGTTTTGCACCTTTGGATATTATATCTCAAACCTTTTCTTCGGACAACGTTTCGTTTACATTTTTCATAAACACATTAAGTGAGTTATCGATTTCGTTATACACCTTTTTTAAAGGTACAAAAATTAACAAAAAACATAAAATCAAAAGACTACGCCAAATTATCACGGGCGTAGGAAATTTTACCGCTTAAAAACGTGAAAGGGCTACAAATTGGTACGTAAGTTTTACCAAAGTCAGATGAGGGGCCACCAAATTCGATATCCATGTTTAAAATTATGCTGCGTTCAGTAACTCTAAACGAAATATCAGAAAAATTATTTTCATTGTGACCGTTGCTAACGTAGCGTAGGATCTTGTTGAACGATTTTAAAGCTGGTTGTTAATTTTGTAAAATATCATCTGTTGCGGCGTCTGCGTTAAGCAACGGAAAAACCTGCTCGACAGCCTATGACTTCGTTGCTCAACGTACGGGCAAAAAACCGCTGACCGTTGAGCTCAGCGCTGAGCTTTTTTAGAGTTACTGAACGCAGTCATATCAATTATCTAAGCTATTTTATAACCAGCATCGCAAAAGGCCTTAGACCTTATTATAGCGGTATGGGTAAATTGAAACCGTATTGGTGCTTTGTGTCTTACCCTGTAACTGTTAACCACCAGCACACTTTTAAAGAGCCCGTTTTTGGCAAAAAAATCAAATAATTTTCATATAAATAGAGTTTCAGCAACCCATTTCTAGGCGTTAACGCGATCGTCTACGCCGAGAAATGGGTTGCTGAAATTCTAATATTATAATAAAAAGCCTAAGCTACGCCAAGAAAAAAGATTATATACAGGATGTTACGGATAAGTATATCAAAAATTCAGGAGTGTTCGATTGATTACCATGAGCGAACACAACCTTAAAAGTGTCAAAAGTTCAATACTGTGCTTAAGACAAGGGATATGAGTTATTTTTAAATACTTTAAAATAACTAGTATCGCTTGTCAGACCTATCTTACTTCTAAAAGCGCAATAATGAACTCAAATGTGCTCAAAGGGTAGATACGTTTAGGAGTTTGCTTTTTATCGGGTCAGCGCCTCAAAGGCTCATTTTTGTAAAATGTACTTATATTATAGTACTGTGGTTTTTCGAGCCAAATTTTTAGATTTAAGAAACGCCTTGACGACAACGCAACAGCTCCAATAAGATAGCCCCTCCAAACATGCATTTTTCAAATTAGTTAGGGCACCTTATTGCACCGTAGTGCACGAATAAAAAATGTTTTATGTAAAATCGTGGGAAGGCGGGAAATTCAAAAATAAAAGTGTGGACTAAGTTAACGACACCCCCGATATTCGATAGCGATAATAATAACATGCCTAATTGATTGCACCATCAAAATATTTTATTGCAGCCTCATAAAAAGGTGTTAAATTAAAAAAAACGAAAATGTGCCGTAATATTCGATATTGACAAAAACCCGCCTAAACAACTGCAATAACGATGCACTACCATGCACCACATAGATTTGTCGTTGCACTATACCCATTTATGATATATAATTGATTTTGCTCTTCCAAGCTTTTAAAAAATTAAAATATTTTCTGGGGGCTATGTTAATTAAAACGTAACTAATCGAATGCACCAATGATGCACTACCATGTACCACAGAGATATTTCATCGCACAGCACTCGTTAAGGAAATATAAAGGGTATTAGTTAAAATAATAACAATCTTTTTTTGGGGTGGGGGGCTAGCTTGACGACAGCTCCCTCGTATTCGAATTTGATAATTTTAACGCGCCTAACCGATTCCACTCTCAATGCACTACTATGCACTGCAGTTAGTTTTCATAAAAAGTTCACAAGGGTTTAGCTGATGTTATCATTAACTTGAAAGATTTAATAATTAGTCAAACTTTCCAGCTTAAATTTAGTAAGTTCAAAAACTGGTGCACACAGAGGAAAAACGCTGTTTTTTTAACAGCAAGGTAGTGGCGTTCGTAGATGCCAGTAAAGTGCTGTTTTTATAACAGTGAATCGACATTGTTAAAATAACAGAGGAAATTACAGTTTATTTTTAAACAACCTCGCTGTTTTTGCAACAGCATTATGGTAGATTTTTAACATCAAATGCAGTAAAATAAACGGTTACATATACTGTTCCAATAGTGTTTGCTGCGGTTTGGTTGACTGTCGATTACTGTTTTTTTTAAATAACTCGCTGTTGTTACAACAGCTTTTTGGTGCATTTTTAACATCAAATTCAGAATAATAAACGGTTGCATATATTGTTCGAATGGTGTTTGCTACTGTTTGGTTAACTGTCGATTACTGTTTTTTTTTGTAAACACCACGCTGCTTTTGCAACAACATTTTGTTAGATTTTTAACATCAACAACAGTATAATAAACGGTTGCATATATTGTTCCAATGATGTTTGCTGCTGTTTGGTTAACTGTCGATTACAGTTTTTTTTTTAAATTCATCGCTGTTGTTACAACTGCTTTTTGGTACATTTGTAACATCAAATGCCGTATAATAAACGGTTGAATATACTGTTCCTATGGTGTTTGCTGCTGTCTGGTTAACTGCGGTTACTGTTTGGTTTTCTAAATACCTTGCTGTTTTTATAACAGCTTTATGCTGTATTTTAACATCACCTGCAGTTCAATAAACCGTTGCATATACTGTTTCAATGGTGTATACTATTCTAATGGTGTTAGCTGGTGTTTAGTTAACTGTCAATTACTGTTTTTTTAAATACCGATAGCTTCATTATTTACAATGCTCACTTTTTCTTGGAGCTGTTTGCTGTTTTAAGAACAGTAGTTTGTTACTATTGTAACTAATTAGGCAATGTTTATTGCACGTTGTCTGCTGTTTTCAAAACAGTTTATTGCTCAATTAACGATAACTACCGTTCTTAAAACTGTTGAATGCAAATTTGTTACTACTGACCATTACAGTAAGCTGCTTTTAAATAGTTATATTATAAATAAGAAAAAATCTAGCGTTTTTAAAAATAAAAAAATAAAAACAGAACAGTCATTTTGAAATTTTATTAGATTTTCTTACAAAAATTTAGTCATCTTCTAAATTTCTGGAAATTAGAATAAAGTATATTAGTGATTTTATCAGATAATTTTGACATGTTTATGATTCACACACTTTCCATTGGTTGAGTCGTAGTTTCCTATTATTGTTATTAGAGAAAGACCTTTGGGTTTGTTGGAGGTGGCTTTAATTTAATTTATTTATTTGAAATAAAAGAATATGGCTACGAAGCTAGTTATAGCTTGTGTGTAGCCTTACAGGAAACATTCTGTGACCATAGGGTACCAGAAAGATATATACAAAAGGATATTTACATACAAATAGTGAACCCAAAAGTTGTGACACTAAGACGGAGATAACAATGAGCGCGTGACACAGTCAAGGGCACTTGGGGGCAGTGAGTTCTACCTTTCGACAGCACGAAACGCAAGGTACCAACGGCGGACATTTGTCTTGACACGTGGCTTAAAAATCTTAGCGCGATGGCCCAGTGTCTTTACTCTTGTGGAGAGTAGAGAACTGGAAGAGAGTTGAGGCGGTTAGCGCAGATTCACCAGACCACATGCTCCAGATTTGCACAACGTCGTTAATTGCGTGGCGATGTAGCGGGGCATCAAGGCCAAGGCGCGTATCCCGTTCGTCTGGCGATAGAGTGGCAAGACCTTTAGTTAATTTGGTGAAGCGATTACGCGCCTTCGTTAGTCGAGTTTGGTCGCCTAGCAGCGGCGGGAGGCATAGTTAATTTGCTCAAGCACCAAGGAGTTGTATAGCGTGCGGATAAGTTTCGGGGAGCGAAAGAAAAACGTTCTACGTGTCAGGCCTTTGATTGAATTAAGTTTTTTGACAACACATGTGTGGTTACTAAATGTTAAGGAGGGATCTATCCATAATCCCAAATCGCGAATGGGAGCGTCAGGGTTAAGAAGGGGGGAGCCATCTACGCGATAACGCTCGCGGGGGTTGTTGGTGCCCAGATGGTTGACACCACTTTTCTTGACGTTAAATGACATTCCGTGATTATCCGCCAATGCTGAAACAGCGGCCAGGTCTTTCTTTAGCTGGGCTCATTCCAAATCAGTCACTACCGCATATTTTAAAATCATAATTTAAATATATTAACAACATGCAATTGTGAGAAGTTTATAACACTTCCCAAAAATACTGTTTACAATTAAAGCATAACTTTACCTCTGAAGGAATTCCAATGTGCATTTGCGCTCTTCCGGGTACTCTATGTTCATCGTGTAATACCAAGTCTATCGAAGCAACACCTTATTTACGTCCGAAAGTAGATAACGAGAGCCCCTATGAACCACGGCGATCGGTTTTAAACGTCTCTTCCAGTTTCCAAACTAGAATTTCTCATCTCTCCGACCTAAGCCGAGAGCCCGACACAGCAGTCTGACAGTGTCCCGTGAACAAAGTTCAATGCTAGACTAGCGCGGTTTTTCCCCGCCTGCACTCGATGTCAACTTCCCGAAAGCTTTATCTCGAAAACGAAACTACAAATAACGCCGTAGGCCTATGACGCACCCTGTAAAATATTTCCAAGGTTTAAAAGATAGCTATCCAACGGCAAAAGTAAAAAAAAATAATTTAAGTTGTCACTGCATCACTGATGTTCCGGGTGGTACATTTGTACTTTTTTAAAACATTTTAGATTTTGAATACGTATTTAGTACATTTTGTAAATTTATGATAGAAAAGCAAAATTTTTGATACGTATTAAGTACATTTTTAGGAAACTTTGGACAGTTTTTTCATTCAAACCACACCAACACTGTAATACTTGGTTATAAAGCACGAACTCGTCGGTCTCTTGAAGCCTAGTCTAAGCTATCTGTTTAATTAGTGCTGATTTTTCTATCATTCCGCGCAGTAAGGTTCGCTGTTAGGTAAATCTGCATCGCTATTTATTCCTATTAACGTTTCGCGCCACCTAGTAGTGATTTTTGGAACCTGTGGAAATCTATAGGGGCAACTAAAAATTTAAATACATAAATATCATGCGGTTATTTAATAAATCTTGTGCTAATATTGAAACATCACGCCAAGATTTAATAAATATCGCGCTGACATTTTAAATGCTAGGTGTTTTTATGAGTTATACTAACCAATAAAGCTCGTGAATTATCTGAAATAGTTTTTAAATCGCGCTCTTTTATTTTATCGTATGTCTATTTTATTGAGGCAACGTTATATTTAGTTTGAAGTAACGTGCTGTTGCTTTGGCTGCAAGGTACTGTTTCGCTTGAAGCTCAATTTGAGGCAAAGTACAGTTTCGCTTGAAGCTCAATTTGAGGCAAAGTACTGTTTCGCTTGAAGCTCAATTTGAGGCAAAGTACTGTTTCGCTTGAAGCTCAATTTGAGGCAAAGTACTGTTTCGCTTGAAGCTCAATTTGAGGCAAAGTACTGTTTCGCTTGAAGCTCAATTTGAGGCAAAGTACTGTTTCGCTTGAGGCTCAATTTGAGGCAAAGTACTGTTTCGTTTGAGGCAACGTACTGTTTCGTTTGAGGCAACGTACTGTTTCGTTTGAGGCAACGTACTGTTTCGTTTGAGGCTCAATTTGAGGCAACGTACTGTCAGAGATCCTGGCAGTTATAGAGATGCGAAACTCCGCCGAAAACCTGACAAAAAAATGCAAGCATCAGCGCCGCCCTTCGGCCGGAAGGAAGCGCCCGTTTCAAGCCGAGAGACGCAAAAATTGTACACAACGGTAACAATCCTAGGATCTCTGCGATTACTCCCCACGTACAGGCGTCGCTGCGATCGGCAAAAATTTAAAAAAAACTGGTTTGCTTAGGGTATAGGGAGTTTCGCCTCTCTATATCTGCCAGGATCTCTGGTACTGTTTTGTTTAAGGCAACATACTGTTTCGTTTAAGGCAACGTTTGGTGTATCTTGTAGCAATTTACTGTTCCAAAGGGAGTAGTGTAATGTTTATTTTTATACCATTATATTGTTATTTTCCTAAAAGCTTACTGTTATTATTACACCAACTATTTTTTCTCTCAAAAAACACTAACACATTGTGAATTTAACTGCAAGTTGCAATAAAGTATCGCAAACCACAAACTATTGTGTTTTGAGAACCCATAACTTTTAAATTAACAATATGAAGAAGTACTTTTGAGTGCTACATACTGTGATTGCATAAAACAGCATAATGTTGTATAAAATACTGTTAATGTTGTATATTTTCCAAAACAGCAGCATGCTTTTATTTAAACCGTAGTATTTACTATTGTTTTGACAGTAAGGGATGAGTGTGAACTAATAACTTTAGACTAAAATAATAGCTTCAAACTAAACTAATCGTCTAAAATTAACGTTTTAAATCACTGCAAGAAAGCACAGAAAATGAAACACGTTTTAACTTGTCGACAAAACTAATGTCTGGCAACAGCCGGCGCTCTTGTATCCTCTCCAATAGCACCGCTTTAAGCGAGCAGTCGCTTGGTGAACTTTTTTCGAAGACGTATTGTAAAATCCGATTTTTTTTAGTTTCGGTTTTTCGCCAATATTTCTAGAACCGCTGCTTCGATTATTATTCTGAAAACGGTTTTGAAAAGGTAAGAGTGCCAAACATGAGTACACCAGTACAACAATAAAATAAATAAATTGTGATCCATTTATTTCGGCATAATTGGATTAGTCCAATTCTGCTTTCGGGAGAGGAGATGTAGGAGGGGTAGGGGAGGGTTCTCCACAAACATGGGAATCAAACATAAAGCCATTTCCAACGATTGTCCAAATTCTTTCATTTACAGGAAAGACGACATCAGACTAGTTAAGCCAGCACCCTAAAACGTGCAGGGATTATTAATCCAATCGGGAACTATGGCTAAAAGCCAAAACATTATCATGGAAATTAATGTTGTAAAGAATCCAAGAATGAAAAAAACAGATACATTTCAATGGAGCAGTTCGTAAGCGTAGGCCTAATCGCGGGCCTAATCGCGGGCCTAATCGCGGGCCTAATCGCGGGCCCAATCCCAGAGACCAAATTTGCCACCCAAAGTATGAAGGTTTCGAACTTTCAGGAGATAGTCAAATGATGTATATTGGTGAAACAAATCTGAAATTCAATAAATGTAAATTAATTTTTGTCATAGATTAAACTAACGCTATAATAATGAAAGAACAATTTTTCGGTAAAATGAATCTGTAAACTGCATAATGAACGAGTGGAACAGTGGCGTTGCTAGACATAAAATTGAACATCTACCCAGTCTCTACGTCATACTTTCACGAGAAGTCAAGCCGGCTAAAGATTCCGAAATACACAGAAACTTGGTAGAAATAACCGTTATTTTAATAAGAGAAAACCGCGGTACTTCGAGGCGGGAACAAGATTTGAATCTTGTTCCCGCCTCGAAGGCATATATTGCCGAAGTCCAGCGGTTTTCTCTTATTAAAATAACGGTTATTTCTACCAAGTTTCTGTGTATTTTGTAAATGTTGGACCGTTGGTGGCTTCTCATGTTTAAAGATTCCGACTCGCGCGCGAGTTAAGAAAAGGGATTTCAAATCCCATTGGTAACTCAAATATAATAGTGAATGCGTAATATTTAATTCAAATCATTATTATCAACGCATATTCATAAGCAGGGTGTTTTGAATTTCTCTTACTGGGCATTTTTTTCAGAAGCTGCAAAAGATAGAGTTGCGAAATTTTCAGGGTTTTATTTCAGAAAAATCGGAAATAATTTCGGGTTTTTGTAGGTGTTAGAAAAAACGTTTCAATGAGAAAGTTGTAGACTGCTGTCGAAAATGTTCAGAGAAATTGGTTTCATTGGAAAAGAACACTTTTTCACGATGATATGAGCTGATGAAAATAAAACAAGCTGTCCATAGGGGCCAATAGCCTTTGCATTTTCGTACATAATTGAAAGAAATGTCTCAAAGATTTAATTGAACATTTAAGTTGAATAAACATGAGAATTTTACAAGTGAGGAAAATCCCAGTGAGGATTTCAGTCACACCCCATGTGGATATTTTGATGGTTGAAAGGCCCATCTCACCCAAAGGAACACTCGTCGGTCACCAGCATTTGATTGATAAAATTTGGATTCTAATCAGACATGGTTATTAGCCAGTTGCGTAAATCAAATCTACGTTCCATATCTCCTTCGTGCAGAGCTTGGTGCGGGGTCGCTCTATACGGATGGAAGTTGCGATTGTGAAGAGTGGTCCACACTTAGATCGCCAATAACCCGAGATCGTCGCTAGCACCTCTGACGCTTGCTCGAGGATACGCGACAAAATAGGCTAGAACAGTGTCTTCCATGTTGATGTTTTGACGACCTGGTCCGCGAAATCTGGGATTGACGTTTCCGTAAGTCTGAAAGTAACGAACAGCTCCAAGAACGGTGTTGGGAACTTGGGGCTTGGTCTACTATCTGGATATTGAACGGTGAACAATTCACTAACCCTAAACGCGTTACGATTGGCTTCACCATAAAATAACTCGACCATAAAAGCACGCTGATCACGAGAATAATTTAGTGGCATGTTGTTTGGAGTTAATAAACGTTAGAGAATGGTTGTAAACAAAACGATTTCACGTTAAATACCTATTGAAAACTTAACCATTCTGCGTAGTTGGCCTAGCTGATACGTTTTAGCCCTACTGTAGGCCTAAATTAAGGTTTTGGTAAATTACATATACTTTTTTTAAGGAATTAAATCTTTTAGACATTTCTTTAATTTACGTACGAAAATGCAAAGGCTATAGACAGCTTGTTATTTTTTCATCAGCTCATATCTTCGTGAAAAAGTGTTCTTTTCCAATGAAACCAAATTATTTGAACATTTTCGACAGCACTTTACAACCTTCTCATTGAAAAGTGTTTTTCTACCACCTACTGGTAATTTTTTTTTAAATCGAAATTATTTCCGATTTTTCTGAAATTTCGGATTTAAAGCGATCCCACACTAGAAATTATACCCTGTAAATTTCGCAACTCTATCTTTTGCAGCTTCTGAAAAAAAATGCCCAGTCAAAGAAACTCAAAACACCCTGTATTTATATAAAAATTAATATGGGAAAAAAATTCTGCTTATCTCTTTAACGAAAATAATTTATCGTTAGCTAATATAATTTCAATGGAGCTAACGAAAATTTTATTTCGTTATGTCCTTACGATAAGACTAGAATCACGCCCCAGATTACACTGTGAATTTTTGTGATGTTTAAATAAAGTTAACTATTTTTAACAATTATGAAACAATTAATTACAAATACTTACAACGTTAGATTAAGCCTTGGGAAGGCCTTGTGTTACTGTGTAACAAAATCTAATATTGGGACAAATACATTGGGCTAGTAAAAAAAGAGCAAGGGGTCAATGGTCAGTGTGGTCACAAGGACCACATAAATAATTGTAAATGTAGGGTTCAAAGGTCACAAGGAGCAGTTTAAATAAGAAACGTATTTCCAAGCCTGGTTTCGAAGGTGTGCAGACGTCGTAAAACCGTACGAGCGTCCGAGGTATAAATCAGAAACAACGGTTTTAGAGGCAAAGCACAGTTTAATACGAAAATCTGCGAAAGGTAAACGTCCGGCAGACAGTTAAGGAAAAAAGCTCGATTGAAAACTAACAAGATGTCAAGGACATTACCATACACACAATCCCGCTGATGTGTAAATCCTCACAGTCCGAATAAAACATTCACCCCTGTCCCAGATTCCAAAAATCACAGACCGAATAAAACATTCACCCTGTATCAAAATCCGCATCAGAAAGTCTCCAACATAGTAAATAATTTCAGGCCGATATAAAACATTCACCCTGTGCAAAAAATCGTGTCAAATCAGACTATTAAATTGAAAGAAAAAAATTCGTTACAACGCCCTTCTTATTCACCAACAACCACCGTGTATAACAAAAGTGAATTTTAGAACAGATAAAATAATTAACAGGAACACGTGAAATAAATAAGAGTCTAGTAACACCTAATTGATACCGCTATTCGCCACCGAAAACTACAGCTGCGCCACCTAGTCACACTGCCTAGAACTATATTTGGGTGATACGGGTAATGGCGTTATGCGAAAATGCGCGTTTTATAACATCAATTAAAACATTTTACTAACGATTTTAGCATATTTTTTAAAGCGTGTTCGAATGTTTTGTATTAACAAAGGTGTATGTATATACGACATTTATTTATTAATTTTGAGCTGTCAATAGGTATTGAATTCGTAAATATAAGTATAAATATTCGAGTTTAATAACACTATGAGTAGGCCTTGGAGAATTCATACACGGGATCAGTTTGAAAGTTTTAAAGGTATGTAGGAAATTTATTATTATCTCCACATTAGAACAAGCCCAGATCTTTATCTTTAAAATGGGCGCTGCAAATCTGTGCCCACTAACTAATCTTCCCTGATTTTATATTAGTTAACCACACATTAAAAAGATTTTTGCATTTCGGAAAATTGTGAAACGATAACTCCAACGTTCTTTTCTCACCATCTACTCGAATTGTAATATTTTTAAAGGCAGTATTACTACAAAAAGGCAATTTATGCCACCTCTGCGCCTACAATCCGCCATTTTAATCGTTTGTTTTGATCAACAAAGTACGCAGACAAATCAAGCTGCAGGGGTAGCGACTGTGGCGCCGCCTATACCCGTTTCGCTAGCGAATAAAAGCTATTCTTGGGTGTTGCGGGAAATTCGAAATTCGATGAAATTTGGATTCTGTCCCATTGGAAAGTGCAAATGACCATCTTCTTGTTTTTACCTCTCCGAGGGGACAAAGTCCCCTAGGAGGGGTTATACAACGACCGTGTCTGTCTGTGGGTCTGTGGGTGGGTCTGTGGGTGGGTCTGTGGGTGTGTCTGTCTGTCAGGACTGCGAACGCGTTCGCATTTTCGGTGCAAAGTGTAATCACTGCGTACGCAGTTTCTCAAAGGGTTGGCAAAACCACCGTGTGACGGTGAGCGTTAACGGATGCATTTGCGGTTTGGTTTGGATGGTGTTTTTTCGCTCACCGTCGTGACGGTTTGGTGTATTACGTTTTTGTAATGTGTATGCGTAGGTTGTGAGTGTTGAATTTGCTGTGTTTGTGTTCTGATGGTTGTGCATGTTGAGTCTGTTGTGTTTATATGGGCGTTTTCTCTCCAACTTCTTCTTAATGACTTTGGGACGGACCGAGTGCTGAGTGTAATGCTACCTCTCAACGTCCAATGGCAGGGTTTCCACCAGTTGTACACGGTATTCGTCTTAGTATCAATTTGCGATCGCATCGGGCGGGATTTGAACCCGAGACCTCCTGATTGACAGGCGGACGTTCTACCACAGAACCACCGACACTTGTTACGCCTTATTGAAAATTAGACCTTCAGCTTTATTGGAAGCGTATTTAATAGAGT
Source organism: Leiobunum rupestre (assembly GCF_980474605.1). Classification (NCBI taxonomy): domain Eukaryota; kingdom Metazoa; phylum Arthropoda; class Arachnida; order Opiliones; family Sclerosomatidae; genus Leiobunum; species Leiobunum rupestre. Next base: position 18,262,559 of record NC_143387.1, on the reverse strand, counting down.
ACGAAATTTTGGTTTCATTGAAATAGAATTGAAATTGAAATTATTGCATCGAAGAAATTCTAATTTAGCGTTTCTCTATTGATTAAAAACAAATGCGCCACCCAGGTTTCGAACCCAGACCATTCGGCTTGGCAGTCGAGCGCTCTACCACAGAACCACCGATAGCGGCTTAGATTCACTGAAATTAAGACAGGCATCGTAAGCATAATAGGTAATAAAGTCTTTTTTTATTAATGAATTTATGAAGGCCTAATCTGGTATTTTTTAAAGGTTAAATCTTGTTTTAGCGCAGTCAGCCGAGATTAGAGGGTTAAAGGGTAGACCCTGTGGGTGGTCCACTTTCTTAACGACCTATATATAGTTCTGTTAATTCAAAGGAGATAATTTAACGTTAATTGCTTTAAGAGGTGGCGGTTAGTCAAGTGGCTCTCTGTGCTTTGTTGATGGTAAGGTTTTTGCTTCTTGTAAATACATTTGGTGTGGATATTTGGATATCTACGATTTCTAACGCAGTCAATGATTTCCTGGGTGTGCGAGTCATTATATGATATTGGAAATTGGACGGCATTGGTCTTTTTCATGTGGTATGCGTCACAACGTCAACAGGAAGTGAACGAGTCGTCCACTACCAGATATCTACGGTATCTTCATCAAGGGCGAGTGTTGAAATAAAATGAGCGTTAAAGATGCGGCAAGTATTTCGTAAGCGAGTAATTCCAAAAAGCCTCTGTAGATATTTCTTTCATTAAAATTTGCTTCGTATTATATTTAACTGATAAACTTGTTCTGTAAAAGGGTTTAATTCAATTGTGCATTGTTATAGTACGTCTAACTTACTGTTGTAACTACTTAACTTATGATATTCTGAATAAATTAAAATTGGTCGTTTCGTCTCAATTATTTTAATTATAATTAAAATTTTATACCGGGCGGGATAGAAATGGGTTAATATTTTTAACAAATAACTCTAAATTGCGGAGATATATCTTTAAGGGTTATCTCGAGAAATTAATACCACTAGGGACAATTCTACCGAGGAGAGGTATATTTTGGCTTGCCAACTTGTTACCTCTCCTAGGAGGGGTTATACAATAACTGTGTCTGTCTGTCTGTCTGGCCTGCGAACGCGTTCGCATTTTCGGGGCAAAGGGTAATCACTGCGTTCGCAGTTTCTCGAAGGGTTGGCAAAACCACCGTGTGACGGTGAGCGTTAACAGATTGATTTGCGGTTAGGTGCGGTTTCGTCAACGCTCACTGTCGCGACAGTTTTAATTGGATATTTCGTTATTGTATGTTTATTTGTAGGTGGTGAGTGTTGAGTTTGTGTTATGATGGTTGTAGATGTTGAGTCTGTTGGGTTTGTGTCCAACTTCTTCTTAATGACTTTGGGACGGACCCAGTGCTGAGTGTTATGCAACCTCAACGTCCAATGGCAGGGTTTCCACCAATTGTACACGGTATTCGTCTTAGTATCAATTTACGATTTTTTGGCGCTGGTCGGGAATCGAACCCGGGTCTGCCTCGTGCAAGAGATGTACTCTAACCACTCAGCCACCAACGCTTGTTAATTTACGGTGTTTTTCTAAAAAACAGCTTTGGCGAATATCCTTTACAAAGTTATAACGTTAGGTACTATAATTTATTCTACATCATTTTAAATATTTATAAATTACATTAATCTTATATTTAATTAAATATTTATAAATTATATTAATCTTATATTTAATTAAATATTTATAAATTATTTTAATGTTATATTTAATTAAATATTTATAGATTATATTAATCTTATATTTAATTAAATATTTATATATTATATTAATCTTATATTTAATTAAATATTTATAGATTATATTAATCTTATATTTAATTAAATATTTTAGTATTTTAATGTAAAATTTGATCGTGATCAGGAATTTAACTCGGGTCGCATTGTAACAATGCGGATAGTTCACCGCCGAGCCATTGGCTTCCTTAGGGAAAATATTAAAGTAAAGGAACAATTATGATAAGGCGGGTTTTTTTACTAAACGGATTAATACAATATCTGTATATATTGTTTATTGAACTTTGTTTGTTTATTCTTTGGTACGGTTTTTTGTTTTGTTTTAAATTTTTGTTAAATTATTAACAAAATTTCGTTAAAACACAAAAAGTAGTTCATTGTTACCTTTTAATAACGCTTAGAAAAAGGATAATTATTCAAAACTCCCGCGGGAACTATATCAAAGTAATAATATAGCGCCACCGTGTATAGAACTATCAATAAAACCAGGTAAAAAATATAATCTCTTCAATTTTTCGAACTTTAGTCAAATCTCGACGGGTCAAAAAAAACACAAAATCAACGTATATAAGGCCGTTGCCGTCAATATAGAAGATTTAGTCTTTCTTAGTTCTTGGCTGTCAGACGAACTACTACAGGACGGGGTCCTGGTGTCGGTCAAAAGTTATGAGGTAACTTTCCGGTTTTAATTAGTATGTTCGGTCTTCGGTCAAGAAAAAGAGTAAAATTGTGTTTCGCGTTTGGAACGTGAGTGAATGGACTTAAGTGTATGAACAGTGCGTGTTTAAGACTGAAAGTGTCAAAGTAATTGTGAACTAACTCAAGTCAGCTGTAAGATAAAATTGACTGTTATTATTTTTTGAATTGTAATAACCTAATTATACCCTTAAAATTATCAACTCAACCTGTGAGGCTAATTAAGTAGATTCGAAGTAATTAGTAGCGAACAGCTCTCAGCTGTTAATTAAGACAGAGTTTATAGTTAGGTAGTTTGAATTAAGTTAAAATTACTCAGTATAATTTATGATATTTACTTAAGTGTAACTGTGTTTTGGTTTATTTTTCAATCACGATGAACTAAGACAAATCTAGTCTTAGACACTTGAGTACCAGTTCTGTACAATTACGTAGAAGGGATATATATTGTTGGGTTATTGATGAAAGTTAAATCTAGAACGTTCGATAGACTGTTCTGAATAAAAATAAACATTTATAATTTTGCATAATTCTGGTTGCCATTTTATTTTCTAATCACTCGCCCACAACATTACAGTTCTGGCAATCCCGAATCATATAAATTTTCGATATAACGGCGACGGGAAATTATTCTCGTAAATTTATCGCGCGGCCTTAGGGAAAATTCTTTTAACAAAATTTCGATAAACTATCGTTTATTTAAAATCGGCCCGATTCCATTAAAATTATAAACCAAAAAGCCAATGGTCGTTATAATACCCTCTATAGAAATTTCTTTCATTAAAATTTGCTTCGTATTATATTCACCTGATAAACTTGTACTGTAAAAAGGGTTTAATTCAATGGTGCATTGTTATAGTACGTCTAACTCACTGTTGTAACTACTTAACTTATGATATTCTGAATAAATTAAAATCGGTCGTTTTGTCTCGTCTCAATTATTTTAATTATAATTAAAATTTTATACCGGGCGGGATAGAACTGGGATAACATTTTTAACAAATAACTCTAAATTGCGGAGATACATCTTTAAGGGTTATCTCGAGAAATTAATACCACTAGGGACAATTCTTCCGAGGAGAGGTATATTTTGGCTTGCCAACTTGTTCAATTTTAAAAACGTTAACAGTGGCAGCTGTGTTTTAATAGTCCCCATCGATTGGTATATTTGGTGTTTTTGTAACGCAAACTGTTTAAGAGTAATAACGCAAAATTCGTTCAAATTTTAATCGCCAAGAAGCGTGAGGGTTCACTAAATTGGGCAAATGACCAACTTCTTAGCACCCGATTCAAAAAAAATTGGCTATGGCGACGAGGGTTTTCTAAGTCTAATCGACCAACGTATCGTTTGATTTTGTATTGCAAACGGTTCGAGAGTAATCGAACGAACGTTGGCGGCGGCGGACTACACTGTACGTGAACCTAATACACTACAATCCCTATTGTGTAAAAAGTGTGTAAAGTTAAAACAAAGGGCAGCGCGCCGTTTTTTGATCGGCGGCGGAGGCGTACGCTGATTTTTGAACAATCTTCGGCGGCGCGATCGTCGCATTCAAAATTATTGGCGGCGGCGGCGGCGTTAACGGCGGCGCAAGCCTCTACATATATCCACTAAATTTAAAACGAAATTATTTATTTTTACTTATATATTTTTCAGACGTAATATAAAAATTACATAAAAAGCCCAAAATATTAAAAAAAAATCGTTTATTGTAAAATTTTTACCAATTTCGAAAAAGTCGGAACAAATTTAGTCTTAAAACGCCAAATTGGGTACCATTTTTTTACGGTAACTCCCGCTCTATTAGTATTTACTAGCTGGGTAAACAGAGCCGGGTTTGGTTTCGGAGGTGGTACACAATCTCTTTAAAAAAGTATATAAAAATGTTGTTCAAGATGAATATCTTTAATTATCACACTTTATTATGTACTTATGTCTATTTCTAATAAGATATTTTATCATAACAGATGACAATGGAAACCAAATATTCATGGGCCACTGTAGGGCGGAGGCGACAATTTCCAAAGAAACGAATCTGGCCGGCAAATTATTTTACTAGTGGGAACCAACGACATTTTTCAAGTGCGTGTTTATGTGAAACATATATTTGATGCCGTCACAACTGCAGCCGCAGAATTTTACATAACTCATCGACTAATAGAAAATGAATAATATCTGATACGTCAAAATATTCATAATTACAAACCCTCGATAGCTTTATACTAATTTCACCGATCGAGGACCTTGAACGTTGGCTGTGCCCTTATTGGTGAACTTCACCGTTATTTGAACGTTCTTCTACTAAACTCTTCTACCGAAATGGTAAGATGTGTAAATTATACATAAATCGAATGGAAATTTTGCCTACAATCTGGGTTTATAACAAATTTGAGATAGTGGCCCCAAAAAAACCTCGGCATAGGCCAAAGGGGCTTCTATATGTAGATGAGGAACAGAAGATCATACGCGCTTGTTAAAACATTAATATTGGCTTCAGTGGCACACCCATGATTTTTCTGGGGGGGGCGATGATTCCAGAAACATTTTTTGGTATATGAGCGCCTCTTTGGGGGGAGGAGCTTTTATGGAGGCTTCGGTCATGCTTATTGTTTCTTCCTGGGGGAGCTGGCCTTAACAAAACTGACTAAAACATATTAATAACATAAAGGTTCTTAATTAGAATGTTAATTCTAGACTCATAGAATTAAGTTAATAATGCGAATACCATTGTATTTAGTTTGGGCTTAAATAATTATTTTTAATTATTATTTATTTATCTATTTAACTTAAGCTAAGCCTTCAAATATTTAACATGTGTGTGGAGTTTAGGGTGTGTGTGTTAGGTTTTTAGTTGTTTTAAAACAGACTACTATTTTCTAATTCTTTTTTAGGAAAAGAACGGAGGAGACAACGAATTTGATACTTTAAAAAAAGACATGTTAAATCTTAAAACAACATTTTTGGAAAAAGGAAAAGAGGTTCTGTGGCTTACACCCCCGCCGGTGTTAGGATTCAAATGCGGCGAAAAACTGTACAAACAAATGATAGATTTGTATACATTCATGGTTGGAAACCTATCAGAAGGTCAGTTCATATTTATACAGATCAGTTAAGCAGCTTAAGTTATTCAATTTCAAAGGGTTTACAGATGAATTTTGATTAACTGAAAAGGGAAAACCCAAAGGGGTGGGTGCTGGTACGGGTGTTTGGATTAGTTTAGCCGACCTGACTTAACACTAATTTAACCCGCCTACCACTGGTATTGCACCACTCGCCCCTAGCTACAGCTCTGTAACAAGCTATAATCTTTAAATATATTTAAAAGGCCAAGGGCGGTCTGGAAGGCCTGAGACGGTAAAATAATAAAAAAATAATTTGGCGCAAACAAGAGGAGTGAATAGGGGCGTGCACTCCAAAATAAATCGTATAGTATGAAAAACGTTCATGGCCAACATTTTGTACCCTTCGGCCCCAATTGCTGACTACACCACTGAGAAATCATTCCGTATGCCATATATTCAAATATAAACCGTCTCTACCTCGAGATTACAGATCCAGCCATCCATATTCTCCTATAATTCCAGAACTATTTTGGAACTCGCAGAAAAAACTAGCAAATTTCAAACGCCGTTCTCGCCGTTTATTTCTTAAAGAGATAGGGAAACAATTTAATTTTTTAATTTAGTGTTCTTAATAAGATAGATTTTTATGCCCTTATTCCTAAAATATATATGTTATAGTACTTAAAAATATTTAAGTATAAAAATTATATTTAAAATTTTGGGTTATATTGGCTTCCTTGAAACTCTACCCAGTCTCTACGTCATACTTTCACGAGAAGTCAAGCCGGCTAAAGCGTCCTACTCGCGCGCGAGCTGTGAAAAAAGCTTTCAAAACTCAGTAGTGACGTCAGAAAAAAGCCTACCCATCCATTTAAAAACTCAAATATAATTGTGAATGCGTAATATTTTATTACAATCATTATTCCCACAATTATAGTCAACGCATATTCATATATTTTATGTAAAAATAATATATGGGCCAAAAATTCTGTCATTTTCTCTTTAAGTAACCTAAAATAATTTTGTAACCCAAAATAACACGACTGCCATAACTTTTCTAATGACCACTATATCGCTAATGCCCTATTTGTTGAGACCCTACTTTCCGAAATTGTTATCGACGTATCGTTTATCTTGGTCAATAAAGCGGTTGCTTTTATTAATTTATATTAATATATTTCTGTTGTCATAAAGCCAAGACGCTAATGTTTGTGACCCCTAGGGCTTAAACGGGCATCGCAATATCATACGCATAAATATCAGTTAGGCCACTGTAATTATAGATTGAGCTGTGTTTTCTTCTCGGCATTGAACTTAAAATGATTTAGTCTCTGAAACTTAATTATTTCAACTGAAACGTGCGACGATTTCTTTCTTTCCCGCAACGCTTTTTTTGCCCTTTAATTGAAAAATTCGTTGTATAAAACTGTATATTACCTAGTTACACGTTTTTGTTCAAAATTTTAATCCTAGGTAGTCAAATTCAAGTGGTCAATCTCAAACCAATTTATTTTACACCACAAAAAAAAGGTTCAGATTCAAGTCATTTGTTAGGTAAGTATTTTCTTTATAAAGCACAGTGTACACAAAGCCGATGGCGGCGCTAGTATATTTTAGGTGGTAGGAGAATAGTTCATAGACCCTATACTTTCGATTGGTACCTGTATATATCTAGAGGTCGGCGTTTGAATAAGAAATTATACGCTTGTTTATATTTATCCATAACCGAGAATTATTCAGAAATATTCGAAAAAAATGATTAATTTTGCATGTTAAATCGTTGTTTAATCGTATAATTTATTCGTATACAACAAATAATACTAATTTTTATGATTAATTGAAATTTTTGCGGTTAATTTATTTGTTCCGCCGACCTAAATCTTTATCTACATCTAAATCTATGAATCTAGTATATATATGTATCTAGTACGTGCGTATATATATATATATATATATATATATATATATATATATATATATATATATATATATATATATATATATATATATATATATATATATATATATATATATATATATATATATATATATATATATATATAGACGTTTTCACTGCATAATAATTATTATTATAACTAAAAAAACTTCAATACAATATCCGAATACGGATGGGATTTAATGAAACAAGAAATATCCAAATTATTATATTGGGATGCTGAAAAGGTAATAATTGTTAATATCTTCTAAGAAGATAGTCGTTTCTGATAGTGATTTTTTTAATTCAGATGGATTAGTTCACAACAAAATTAAACTGATTGATTGAAAAATAAATACATATTTTATTATAAGTAAAATAAAAAATTAATTTTAATTTCTTATATACAAAGATATATATTACATTTAAATTTGATGGCTTTTTATTGAGCCAAGCTCTAATTGTCGTGAGTTCAATTGGAATGTGGACTGTTTGTTCGCAGTCGGGGGGTGAGGGAAGGGCCAGAGGAGAGAGAAAACTGGATAAACTTGGCTGTGTTCGCCGTCGCTCCAGTGGCGGCACCAGAAATTTAGGGCAAGGTAGACCAAGTAAGTTGATGGGCCATAATTTTAATTTTTGGGCCACTTAAATTTCTATACTTCCTCCAAACTTTTATTGAAATATTAAGTAATTTAAAAGTTCACCGTCAAATGTTTCGCTAAAACTCATTTTTGGTATGATTTTGGTGGACCTCTTTCGAATTTCATGGTAGGCGGCTGCCTGCCCCGGCCTGACCCGATTACAGCGCTGTTTTTTAGATCTTGTACTACAATAATTGTTCCGGATTTTCTAGGAAGCCAATTTTTTATTAACCTTTTATTTATTTATAAAAAAAAAATCGAAATTCTAACAAAACAGTTATAAATAAGTGTGACACTAAATATTTGAAAAAATATTAAATATAATATAACCATAATTAAGTAATACATAAGTGTGACACTAAATGTTTTATTACTTCCGATCATATTTTATTAGAGTTTATATGTAAAAATGAAATATTCTTCGCGATTTCTGTACAGGGTGATAAAAAATATTCTTCATGGTTTATGTACAGCGGGACTAAATTTACGACCGTGATTTATGTACAGGGTGATAAAAAATATTCTTCATGTTTTATGTACAGCGGGACTAAATTTACGACCGTGATTTATGTACAGGGTGATAAAAAATATTCTTCATGGTTTATGTACAGCGGAACTAAATTTACGACCGTGATTTATGTACAGGGTGATAAAAATATTCTTCATGGTGTATGTACAGCGGGACTAAATTTACGACCGTGATTTATGTACAGGGTGATAAAAAATATTCTTCATGTTTTATGTACAGCGGGACTAAATTTACGACCGTGATTTATGTACAGGGTGATAAAAAATATTCTTCATGGTTTATGTACAGTGGGACTAAATTTACGACCGTGATTTATGTACAGGGTGATTAAGATAAGCTTAGATATTTATTAAGGTATGCTTGCTTAGCATGCCAGTTAGTCAAGATAGTAGCGAACTTGGCTAATCGCATACTAACAAGTCGTCGCGTGGAACTCGTCTCAAAATTATCCCAACCAATGTTAACTTTAATTCATATCGTTTTCGATGGGTTGAGGGCACTATTTCAAATCGCATACCAACAAGCCGTCGCGTGGATCTCATCTCCAAACGTGGCCAGCCCATTTTTAATATTTATAACATTAAATATTCATTGTACAATTTTTTAAAAAAAATAAAATCTTTTATTTTTTAAGTTGGAAAAATACCTTATATTTTTTTCTGTTTTTAAGCCCTAGACTCTTCTCTTCGATGTTAAGTTAAAAGGAACCACCTATGGACTGCCTTTCAAAGGTTGACAAAATTAGCGAATAAGTCGATTATGAATAGGGATAAGGCTTAATAAAGCTCGAAGACCTATCGGTACGAGCTATTAGTAAGTTTATAAATTTCTTCAAATTTGTTTCGGGTTTAGCTTTATTATCCCTTTTCATAATGGACTTATCTACTTATTCGCTAATTTTATCAATCTGCTCTTCTATGCCAGATATACACGAACTCGGTTACATAAAAGTCTTCCATGATCATGTTCGTATATGCTTGAATGTATGCCACGTGTATGCACGAAGTATGTCAGGAGTAGGCACGAAGTATGTCAGGTGTATGCACGATGTATGTCAGGTGTATGCACGAAGTATGTCAGGTGTATGCACGAAGTATGTCAGGTGTATGCACGAAGTATTCAGGTGTATGCACGAAGTATTCAGGTGTATGCACGATGTATGTCAGGTGTATGCACAAGGTATGTCAGGTGTAGGCACGAAGTATGTCAGGTGTATGCACGAAGTATGTCAGGTGTATGCACGAAGTATTCAGGTGTAGGCACGAAGTATTCAGGTGTAGGCACGATGTATGTCCGGTGTATGCACGATGTATGTCAGGTGTAGGCACTAAGTATGTCAGGTGTATGCACGATGTATGTCAGGTGTATGCACGAAGTATTCAGGTATATGCACGAAGTATGTCAGGTGTATACACGAAGTATTCAGGTGTATGCACGATGTATGTCAGATGTAGGCACGAAGTATGTCAGGTATATGCAAGAAGTACGTCAGGTGTATGCACGAAGTATTCAGGTGTATGCACGATGTATGTCAGGTGTATGCACAAAGTATGTCAGGTGCAGGCACGAAGTATGTCAGGTGTAGGCACGATGTATGTCCGGTGTATGCACGATGTATGTCAGGTGTAGGCACGATGTACGTCAGGTGTATGCACGATGTATGTCAGGTGTATGCACAAAGTATGTCAGGTGTAGGCACGAAGTATGTCCGGTGTATGCACGATGTATGTCAGGAATAGGCACGAAGTATGTCAGGTGTATGCACGATGTATGTCAGGAATAGGCACGAAGTATGTCAGGTGTAGGCACGAAGTATGTCAGGTGTATGCACGGTGTATGTCAGGAGTAGGCACGAAGTATGTCAGGAGTAGGCACGAAGTATGTCAGGTGTATGCACGAAGTATGTCAGGTGTATGCACGAAGTATGTCAGGTGTATGCACGATGTATGTCAGGTGTATGCACGAAGTATGTCAGCTGTATGCAAGAAGTATGTCAGGTGTATGCACGAAGTATTCAGGTGTATGCACAAAGTATGTCAGGTGTAGGCACGAAGTATGTCAGGTGTATGCACGATGTATGTCAGGAGTAGGCACGAAGTATGTCAGGTGTAAGCACGAAGTATGTCAGGTGTATGCACGATGTATGCCAGGAGTAGGCACGAAGTATGTCAGGTGTAAGCACGAAGTATGTCAGGTGTATGCACGATGTATGTCAGGAGTAGGCACGAAGTATGTCAGGTGCTTACCAAAAGTGCGAAAGGTTCTCTTGAATATCTGGCATTGAAGAGAAGAGTCTAGGGCTTAAAAACAGAAAAAATATTAGGTATTTTAATAAAAGATTTTATTTATGTTACAAATATTAAAAATTTTTTGGTATGCTTTTTCTCTAGGCCGGTATGCTTTTTCCAGAATAGCTCCAAACGGCGTAGAAACGTTAGCAATTATCGGTAAAATTGAGTGGAAATGTTTTAAAATGAAAATAATTTAACGAAGGTTATTCTAAAATGTTTAAAATCAAATTAATTCGAAGTAATGTTAACGATAAAATTGGATGGGACCCGTTTAAAATGAACCCAACGCGATGTCTTGTTGGTATGCGATTAGCCAAGTTCGCTTCTATCTTGGCCAGCTGGTATGCTAGGTATGCTAAGTATGCTAAGTATGCTTTTTAGTATTTGCCCCTCGTTTGCCCCTGAAGTTAAAGTTCATTTGTGTTTTGTATCTATGTACCTGATATTAAAACAATTTAAACGTTAATATAATGGTTTTAAAATAGTTCAATAAACGTTTAAAAAAGTTCCGAAAATTGCGTTTATTTTACGCTACTCTAATAAAGTAAATAAACGTTCAAAATTGGTTAGAAATTACTTTTATAGAAACGTTTTATCAACCGTTTTTAACACGTTCCTTAGCTGGACACGATCAACGAGTCGATAACGTTTAATCAACAACTAATTATAAACCGTTTTTCAACGGATTATCAACGAGGACTAAAATTGTTAATAAAATGTTTAAAATACGCCTCATAAGTTATGTTCAATTTACGTTATTGTAATAAACGTTTATAATTGGTCAGAATTTAGTTTATAGGAACGTTTAATAGAGCGTTTGAGCACGTTTCTTAGCCGAACATAATCAACGAGCCAATAACGTTTAATAATTAACTTTTCATTAACCGTTTTTCAACCAAATTTTGCTTACGTGGGTGTGAACGCATTTCTGTACAAGACAGTTATGGGACAGGATTATAGGGTGATATGACAGTGCCTGGTAGGATATAGCTTTGGGACACGCTGGAGTGGTCTACCCACATTACCCGGGTGACCTCACAGGACGCGCGTGCATTGGGTTTTGTCAAACGACATCTTTCCCACTGCTCCTTCAGCACTAACGACGTAAGTCTCTGGGGATCAAAGCCTACGTTCTCCCTATCTTGGAGTACTGCTCGGCCGTTTGGGCACCCGCCACGGCTAGCGGTATCCATTCAATTGAGGCTGTCCAGAGACGGGCTCTTCGGTTCGCGGCTAGCATCGGCTTTTCGTGGAGCACCTGTATGACCAATGTTATCACTAACTTCAAGTGGAACACGCTTGCCTCTCGTCGCCGTTTTAAACGCCTGGTCATAGCAAACTCGGTCATTCACCGCCAAGGAGACGCCCTTGCGCCTCTTTCCGCTGTTGTTTCTCAGTGGTTCCGACATCCCCGTGGTCAACGTACGGCGTCTTTGGTTCTCCCAGGTCTTCGCATTGCGTGCCGCAGACACTCGTTCCTACCCTCATCCATCCGGGACTGGAACTCTCTGCCCGATCATCTCAAGGGCATTTCCAAGCAAACCCTGTTCCGAAAGGAGCTTGCGAACTTTCTTGAGCTCTACGAATAAGGGTCAAAAAATCTATCCTAACAAATTTATCGTTATTATTTCTCTATTTTCGATGTATGTATATATTTCTATCTATTGTTTGTACATATTTCATTTCTCGATGTCTTGACGTGATGGGTCTCAGACCTTTTGTTAAGCAAATAAAGAACTAAAGAACTAAAGAACACAAACCTTTGAATTCATGGCCACATTTCACAGAACCACCGTCCGTTCCACACTTTTCTTCAACAACCAATCAACAACAATCATCAACAACTCAGTGGCCTTTGGATAGTAAATTACGTATTTAATATGCATCAACTGTTGAAAATTTAAAATCTCACACTATAGTGTGAGATTTTTGTGGCCATTGTGGTTAGTGCAGAAAATACATCTTAACCTCTTATGAACAGAACTTTGCTATGGAAGTAAGAAGTCTTTAGTTAGAATAATTCTTACTGGTATGAAATTAAAACTAACAAATGTATGTAGATCGTTAACGAAAATAGAAAAATATAATAGTATTTTTTAAGAGCCTCGAAGTAATTAGCACGAAGTAGCTATTTAGTTAGCTAATCCAAGAAACTTTTAATATAAAAACCAGATATCGTTCCATAATGATTTTATTTGTTTAAGTAAAGTTTGTTTACATTTTCCGTAAAAACATATTTTGAAAGCCATTTAAAGCCTCAGGTTGTATTTGAATGAATACCAGAGTATACGTTAAAGCAAAACCAATATAAGAAATGATTAATTTCGTATTAATTGAAAAACAATCGCCAGCTTTTAGCAACATATTATTCTGGTTAATTTTCCGATAAATCATATCAATTTCAAAATAAAATCCCTGATTTTGGGATATATCGTCTAGCAAAAAAAGAGTGTTTTCCAGCTCTTTTTCTACCCTAGAAGCCACGAAGACAGTCAGGAAAAACAATAAAAGAAAATGGAAATTCAGGAAAATTTTGTGGTAAATACTAAATATGTCATAATTTTGATACGATATTAAGTGTAGCAGACCATTAGATGCTAAAACAAATACTACAAGAAGCCAAAACAACACCAAATATTGAAATTCCTCATTAAACCTTTTAACATATCCTTTAACATGGTGTAAATCTTCACTAATTTCCCAAAGTAATCTACAAGTATTAGACCTTTTATTCGCTTTTGCGTTATCTAATTTTTGGTTTATAACAAACAAAATGTTTCCAATAGCTTGGGCCACAGAGCAATATATTAAAATGTAAAGCGAAATTAAACCGTAAATGAAAAAAATGTATACAAAAGTATCGCAGTTATTAACCATTTCGAGGCAAAATGGATTGTTCTTGCACAAATTGAACGACAATATTGTTTTCCATTCTGCATTATCATTATTTCCTGTGAGTATCGTGTATCTCGTGTAAAAAACGCAAGCTATCTGGGTTGCAAAGAAGAGCATTAGTAAAATCAACCAGAATTTGAAACGCTTGACGCAAGAAAGGTAAGCTCCAGTGTCCATGTTGCGTAATGTTTCTGAAATTTCGAAAACGAGATGTCTAATTTCTTTTCTTCTGTAAAGTATTCTGTAGACTGACACGGATAATGCTAGTTCCATAATAAAATACGGCGTTAACCATTTCGACCCATTTGGCTCTTTTATGAAGTACGTTATCATTGATATGTGATACCAATGGGCGGATATTACGCCCAGTATTGTCCAAACGCGAACTAAAAGATTCAAATTAATTAATCTGCATACTAAAAACATACTAATATGAGTGGTTCTTGGACGTATATTGCCCGCTTTATCCGAAGAAAAGGCATTCAAACCAATTTTCAATTGCAAGCGGTTCCACATATTCTTAAAAAATTCAGCTTTATTTAAATTTCGCTGCGTAATATGTTTTTATAAAATTTAAAAACCCAATGAACACGGAAACGTTTATTGTAACAACTGGTTTAAATAATCGGAGCTGAACTTGAACATAAATAGGTGTTGCCGTATTTTGAAATATGCGTGACCAATAAAGGGTGTGCCTATTATAAAACTACGATATAAAGAAATGTTTTTAGCAGAAACACTATCAATCAATTGGTCGTCTTTGATGTGATGATAGATCAATTATATATTTTTAACGACTCCATTTTTTTGGGAAATATAACGAATGATTTTGGTGTATTACAATTTAACAAAAACCAAGCGGTTCATGAACATTAATTAGCAGACACTTTTAAACGATATTTTATTTAATGATTTAGCAACAGACATTTAATAATGAGTTACTGCTAGCTCCTAGATTTTAGACTGATTATTTGGTAAGTTATAATAGAAGCTCTTATTCTAAATTCAAGACAGAAATTGAGCGCTAAGGAAATGTAGTAGTCAGTCACTCTTGGGCACGTGATTATTTGAGTTCAAGACATTTTCAGTGATTAAATTTGATTACCTACATTTATTTTGTGATTTTCTGTGATTTTTCTTGTATGATTGTTATAAATTTACTTATTTAGTTTATTACTCGAAGATCTATTTGATCCGAGTTTCGCGTTGCTCGAAGACCTATCGGTACGAGTGATTAGTAAGTTTTTAATTTTCTTCAAATTTGTTTAGGTTTTAGCTATATTAGCCCTTTTAATTATGGACTTATCTACTTTTTCGCGTATTTTATAAATTTACTTATAATTTCTAGGTATGATTGCTTAAGTTACTTCCATCAGAGATTAAAACCGAGGATTTATTTTTTGTCTGAAACTATTACTATCTTAAAGGGATCCCTCACTCACAACAGGGGAAGGCATAGGGGTAAAAAAACTGGTTTTGAAGCACACTCCAAGTCTGGATTTTATGTTACCCCTATGCCTCCCCCTGTTGTTAGTGATGGATCCCTTTAAGTTACTTTTGAAGTGAATTACAACCAGTCATTGTAATAAATTTCACCTATTGTTTGGCTTTAAAATGAATGAAAGTTTTGCCATAAAGTAAATATCCTACATTAGAATATCGAAATTGAATCAGAATTATTTTGTTAAGGTTTGCTTGATATCACTCTAAACTCTCTGTATCTTATAGCTTATCAACAAACACCTCTTTCCATAAAATTATCCGTGATCGTCTTGCAACCCTGACTACATTGTTAACAGAACTTTGATACTTGTGATGACAGCTTTGGTAATGTAAAGAAAACCGATCTAGTCACGATAGCACGAACTTTATATTTGACATAGAAGGGATTCTATGAAAACTGCAAGTACTTATGCAATTTAGAGGAAAAAAAAAGTATAAAATGAAGGCGTTTTTGACTTATTTGTTCTAAAAGGTGTTGATTCTTGGTTCGAGTTTGTCGCCATCTTTGAAGTAAAAGCTCCGACGCCCGCGAGAAAGACGAATTATTCTTTACTACGCAAGAACACAATTTTTTGCAAAGCATCTAAAGCTTTCGGGTGTATTTGAATAAATATTATAGTATAAGTTAAACCAAACCCAATGTAAGATAGAAATAGTTTCATGGTAATTGGAAAACAGTCCCCAGCTTTAAGGAACACGTTATTCTTATTAATTTTCCAATAAATCATTTGAATTTCAGAAATAAGACCGTTACTATGAGCGCAAAGCGATATTTCGTCCAGCAAAGAGCGAGTGTTTTCTAAGGATTTCTCAATTCTGGAAGCTACAAAGACGGTAAGAAAAATCAATAAGAGCAAATGGAAATTTATAAATATATAGTTGTAACTAGAAAGAATGTCAATGTAGGGAAAAAGTATAATGATATGCATCAGACCATTACATGAGAGAAGAAACGAGATGAGAAACCACATTAGAACCAAATATTGAAGTTCTTTGTTTATCGCGTTAACATACTCCTTAACATGATGCAAGTCCCTGTTCACTTCAGAAAGTAAATTCGATATTTCGCTTTTTCTATTTAAAGTCGCGAACTTGATCTTGCTATTTGTACTCCTTAAACAGATTTCGATTGCGTGCGCCTTAAAACAGTATATTAATATGTATAAAGATAATAAACCGTATATGAGACCACCGTAAACAAAGGTATCAACCATATACACGATTTCCAAGCAAAGCTGATTGTTATTGCAGAGATTAAAAGCCAAAATTTTAATCCAACTAAGAATATCATTAGTTCTCGTACATCTCAAGTACATAATGCAGGCTATTTGGGAAACAATGAAGATCAAAAGGGCGCAAAACCAGATCTTAAAGTGTCTCACGCAAGTGTGGTAAGCTCGCGTGTCCATACGGCGAAGATTCTCGCTGATGTCGTACATGAGACGTCCAAGTACTTTTCTTCTATACAATAATTTATAGAGAGATATCGAAAGTGCTATATCTTTGATGAAAAATGGCACCGTCCACTTTGAATCTGTTGGATCTTTTATGAAATACGTCACCATTGATATTTGGTACCAATGAGTGGATATCAAGCCAAGTATTGTCCAAAAGCGGAGTACATTTTGAAAATATTTTTGAAAATATTCCTTAACTTCTTTTGCCATATGGTCAGATTGTTTAGATTTTGATACGTCGTCCACTTTGTTAAGGCGTACATCGCCCGTAATTTGAGTAAAACACGTCGGTTTTTTCATTGTTAAATTGCAAAAGGTATAACTCCACGCAACGTTTCGTCTAGCTGCACTGTCGGCTTCTGTTGAAAATTGTGTGTACTACACTTGCGTTGGAAGAAAAACATATCTTAAATATCTGCAATATTTGCGTTTGTTGAGACGGTCACACCCATTTTCGTTATTTTCGAAGCATTATAACACTATTTGTGTCGCATTTGTTTTGAACCAAGAATAACATTTCTAAATGTTACGATATTTACAACTGGAGTGCAGAAATCAGGAGGGTCAACGCCCTTCTAATTACTTTTGGTAGGCCAAAAAAAAAACCGACGAGTTAAACGTATTAAAAAGTAATGGTTTATTAATTTATTAAATATGTAAGAAAATAAGGTGTTTAAGAAATGAGGGTGAACACCAAAATGTTCAAAGTTTAATTTAAAATTGAAATTAAATTTAGTTTTTCATTAATTTGGTAGTTAATTCATTCTTTCCACGTGGGTTTTTCCGTGTAATGTAGAGTCACCTAGATATGTCCCCGGATATTTGAAAATGCAAATATATTTTTTTTAAATTTGGACCACTTGAGCTTTTGTTCCATTATTTGCGATCCCTTAATTTTTTTAACACTTAAACTCCAGACCAAACCAAGATATCTTATTCAAATCACAAAATTTTTGTCATCGAGGTTACATAAAGTGGGACCTTTTCAAGAAAATCACGTTAAAACCGGGGAGGTTATTATTTTCGTCCTTGACTCCTAAATATTTGCCCGAGCTCATCAAATTCCGTAAATTTGGCTTCAAAATCTTCTGAAATGCTCAGAAATTAAGATTTTTATCTAAAATTCTGCCAAAGTGTAGGAACATGAGAGCAGAATTGTCATAGGAAAAACAGGTAGCGCAAAATCCTACAATTTTTATTAAAGGCCAAAATATTTCATTATTAGATGACAAAAATTAATTTTGAAGCGACCTCTTAAAACAGTTGGGTTAAAATCGACCCAAAATGGGTTATTTTTGTAACCCAACGCTGGGTCAGTATTTACCCTACCCTTTTTTGGGTTATTTAAATTTCAACCCAGAAATGGTTAGAACTTGCAACACAAAGTTGGGTTGTTACGTTTTAACCCACAGTTGGGTTACAAGAATAACATAAACTGGGTTATTTTTCGTAACCCAAAACTGTGTTAATATCTAAAACAACCCATTTTGAGTTGCAATAATAACCCAATTTGGGCTCTTTTTTAAACTGAAACACCCCATTTTTGGTTGCAATAATAACCCAATTTGGGCTCTTTTTTAAACTGAAACACCCCATTTTTGGTTGCAATAATAACCCAATTTGGGCTCTTTTTTAAACTGAAATACCCCATTTTTGGTTGCAATAATAACCCAATTTGGGCTCTTTTTTAAACTGAAACACCCCATTTTTGGTTGCAATAATAACCCAATTTGGGCTCTTTTTTAAACTGAAATACCCCATTTTTGGTTGCAATAATAACCCAATTTGGGCTCTTTTTTAAACTGAAATACCCCATTTTTGGTTGCAATAATAACCCAATTTGGGCTCTTTTTTAAACTGAAACACCCCATTTTTGGTTGCAATAATAACCCAATTTGGGGTCTTTTTTAAACTGAAACACCCCATTTTTGGTTACAATAATAACCCAATTTGGGCTCTTTTTTAAACTGAAATACCCCATTTTTGGTTGCAATAATAACCCAATTTGGGCTCTTTTTTAAACTGAAACACCCCATTTTTGGTTGCAATAATAACCCAATTTGGGCTCTTTTTTAAACTGAAATACCCCATTTTTGGTTGCAATAATAACCCAATTTGGGCTCTTTTTTAAACTGAAATACCCCATTTTTGGTTGAAATAATAACCCAATTTGGGCTCTTTTTTAAACTGAAATACCCCATTTTTGGTTGCAATAATAACCCAATTTGGGCTCTTTTTTAAACTGAAACACCCCATTTTTGGTTGCAATAATAACCCAATTTGGGCTCTTTTTTAAACTGAAATACCCCATTTTTGGTTGCAATAATAACCCAATTTGGGCTCTTTTTTAAACTGAAATACCCCATTTTTGGTTGCAATAATAACCCAATTTGGGCTCTTTTTTAAACTGAAATACCCCATTTTTGGTTGCAATAATAACCCAATTTGGGCTCTTTTTTAAACTGAAATACCCCATTTTTGGTTGCAATAATAACCCAATTTGGGCTCTTTTTTAAACTGAAATACCCCATTTTTGGTTGCAATAATAACCCAATTTGGGCTCTTTTTTAAACTGAAACACCCCATTTTTGGTTGCAATAATAACCCAATTTGGGCTCTTTTTTAAACTGAAACACCCCATTTTTGGTTGCAATAATAACCCAATTTGGGCTCTTTTTTAAACTGAAACACCCCATTTTTGGTTGCAATAATAACCCAATTTGGGCTCTTTTTTAAACTGAAATACCCCATTTTTGGTTGAAATAATAACCCAATTTGGGCTCTTTTTTAAACTGAAATACCCCATTTTTGGTTGCAATAATAACCCAATTTGGGCTCTTTTTTAAACTGAAACACCCCATTTTTGGTTGCAATAATAACCCAATTTGGGCTCTTTTTTAAACTGAAATACCCCATTTTTGGTTGCAATAATAACCCAATTTGGGCTCTTTTTTAAACTGAAATACCCCATTTTTGGTTGCAATAATAACCCAATTTGGGCTCTTTTTTAAACTGAAATACCCCATTTTTGGTTGCAATAATAACCCAATTTGGGCTCTTTTTTAAACTGAAATACCCCATTTTTGGTTGCAATAATAACCCAATTTGGGCTCTTTTTTAAACTGAAACACCCCATTTTTGGTTGCAATAATAACCCAATTTGGGCTCTTTTTTAAACTGAAACACCCCATTTTTGTTTTCAATAATAACCCAATTTGGGCTCTTTTTTAAACTTAAATACCCCATTTTTGGTTGCAATAATAACCCAATTTGGGCTCTTTTTTAAACTTAAATACCCCATTTTTGGTTGCAAAAATAACCCAATTTGGGCTCTTTTTTAAACTGAAATACCCCATTTTTGGTTGCAATAATAACCCAATTTGGGCTCTTTTTTAAACTGAAATACCCCATTTTTGGTTGCAATAATAACCCAATTTGGGCTCTTTTTTAAACTGAAATACCCCATTTTCGGTTGCAATAATAACCCAATTTGGGTTCTTTTTTAAACTGAAACACCCCATTTTTGGTTGCAATAATAACCCAATTTGGGCTCTTTTTTAAACTGAAATACCCCATTTTTGGTTGCAATAATAACCCAATTTGGGCTCTTTTTTAAACTGAAACACCCCATTTTTGGTTGCAATAATAACCCAATTTGGGCTCTTTTTTAAACTGAAACACCCCATTTTTGGTTGCAATAATAAACCAATTTGGGCTCTTTTTTAAACTGAAACACCCCATTTTTGGTTGCAATAATAACCCAATTTGGGCTCTTTTTTAAACTGAAACACCCCATTTTTGGTTGCAATAATAACCCAATTTGGGCTCTTTTTTAAACTGAAACACCCCATTTTTGGTTGCAATAATAACCCAATTTGGGCTCTTTTTTAAACTGAAATACCCCATTTTTGGTTGAAATAATAACCCAATTTGGGCTCTTTTTTAAACTGAAATACCCCATTTTTGGTTGAAATAATAACCCAATTTGGGCTCTTTTTTAAACTGAAATACCCCATTTTTGGTTGCAATAATAACCCAATTTGGGCTCTTTTTTAAACTGAAACACCCCATTTTTGGTTGCAATAATAACCCAATTTGGGCTCTTTTTTAAACTGAAATACCCCATTTTTGGTTGCAATAATAACCCAATTTGGGCTCTTTTTTAAACTGAAACACCCCATTTTTGGTTTCAATAATAACCCAATTTGGGCTCTTTTTTAAACTTAAATACCCCATTTTTGGTTGCAATAATAACCCAATTTGGGCTCTTTTTTAAACTTAAATACCCCATTTTTGGTTGCAAAAATAACCCAATTTGGGCTCTTTTTTAAACTGAAACACCCCATTTTTGGTTGCAATAATAACCCAATTTGGGCTCTTTTTTAAACTGAAATACCCCATTTTTGGTTGCAATAATAACCCAATTTGGGCTCTTTTTTAAACTGAAACACCCCATTTTTAGTTGCAATAATAACCCAATTTGGGCTCTTTTTTAAACTGAAATACCCCATTTTTGGTTGCAATAATAACCCAATTTGGGCTCTTTTTTAAACTGAAATACCCCATTTTTGGTTGCAATAATAACCCAATTTGGGCTCTTTTTTAAACTAAAACACCCCATTTTTGGTTGCAATAATAACCCAATTTGGGCTCTTTTTTAAACTGAAATACCCCATTTTTGGTTGCAATAATAACCCAATTTGGGCTCTTTTTTAAACTGAAACACCCCATTTTTGGTTGCAATAGTAACCCATTTTCGGCTTTTATTTACCCAAACCACCCATTATTGGTTACAATAATAGTCCTATTTGAGGTCTTTTTTTAATTTTAATCCATAACTGGGTTAATATCCCATCAATAACAGCCCAATTTTGGTTGCCTTAAAAAACAAAACTCTGAAGGAATCCATATTTGATTTACAAAGGGACACAAATATAGTTGGTTTCCAGACTATATATAAAATAGTCATAATACTGGACCTGTATTTACTGACATTTAGCTTAAAAATACACTCATTTAGTTTATATATACCGAAACTTCGTAACATTCTTAGTAAAAGAATCAAAACTATCTCTGATTCACCTAAAAGAATCCTTTCTAGCCTAAGCAGGTATAACTTAGCCCATTCATCTACCCTTTGTGAATACAATCAATAAATACCAAACTCAATCACTCAATGTTGTTGTAAATAGTTAAATTATGACCAGAAATACATGGGGAAATTGCCGCCCGAGAAAAATTTGTTCGCTGATAATTTCGGTTCATGTATTTCTGTTATGACATTATTGTATTTTAAAAATTATATTGTTCTTTGGTTTTTTTAAGTTCAAATTTTAACTCAACAGAACAATTATGTTACAAATTTTTAAGATACCTGTATTTTACCACAACTGTCAGCAAAATACTAATATTAAACTGTGGTAAAACAAATTAAAAATTGTTTATTACAAAACTTAAAAAACATATAAACCATATGAAAAGGAATTTGACTTAAAACTGCTTTTTGCTTCACAAATTATAAAACGTTCAGCCTCGCTATATAAAAGTATATTATCTTAAAAAATAACAATGAAAGACTAGATTTAAAAGTTCAGTGAAATTAGGATTAAAAAATGAAACTATAATTACGAAAAATTTTAACAAGTTGTTCAACTTATGTGAAAAATATAATTATTACACATTTGGCTGAATACATCTTAGATTCACGAAAGTTCAGTCTCAAAAATTTAGTAATTTTCGTTAATTTAATTATTTAAAAGTTAAATCTCATAAATAAACTGATGTTCACAATGGGCAACAAGTACCAAAACCTCAGTTACTTTTACAAAGGAAAGAAACCAAAAATCCTAATTTTTGAGAGCAAGATTTGACTAATTATTTTATAAATAGCAACAATGAGTCTGAATTAGGTCAGAAATAGAGGTATGATATAGAAATTATTTTTCAAAAACATTTATAAAAGTGTTAGTGTGGGCAATAACCATAAAAGTACCAAAACCTCAGTTACTTTTACAATAGAAAGTAACCAAAAATCCTAATTTTTAAGAGCAGGATTTAACTAATAATTTTACAAATAGTAAAAATAAGTTTGAAAAAGGTCAGAAATATAGGTATGATAAAAAAATGATTTTTCAAAAACATTTATAGAAGTGCTAGTCTGTGAAAGTTTAATATCACCCGTTGTATAACAAGAGATGAAGACCAAAAATCCTCATATTTAAGAGCAGGATTTAACTAATTATTTTATAAATAGCAACAATGAGACTGAAACCATACCTCTATTTCTGACCTATCTCAGACTCATTGTGGCTATTAAATAAATTATTAGATAAATCCTGCACTTAAAAATGACAATTTTTGATTTCTTACCCTTGTGAAAGTAACAGAGGTTTTGGTACTTTTATGGATATTGTCCACACTAACACTTTTATATTTTTTTTTAAATAAATTCAGTACCATACCTCTATTTCTGACCTATTTCAGACTCATTGTGGGTATTTATAAAATAATTAGTCAAATCCTGCTTATAAAAAGGAGGTTTTGGTCTTCATCCCTTGTTAAATCAACGGGTTTTACGAAACATTTATGAAACTTTCACAGACTAGCACTTCTATAAATGTTTTTGATAAATAATTTCAATATCATACCTATATTTCTGACCAATTTCAAACTGATTTTACTATTAGTAAAATTACTAGTTAAATCCTGCTCTTAAAAATGAGGATTTTTAGTTACTTTCCCTTGTAAAAGTAACTGAGGTTTTGGTACTTTTATGGATATTTCCCACAATAACACTTTTATAAATGTTTTTGAAAAATAATTTCTATATCATACCTCTATTTCTGACCTATTTCAGACTCATTGTGGCTATTTATAAAATAATTAGTCAAATCTTGCTCTTAAAAAGGAGGATTTACGAAACATTTATGAAACTTTCAAGACTAGCACTTTTATGGATATTTCTGACACTAAAAAATTATAAAAGTGTTAGCGTGGGAATTACCCATAAACTGTGTTTCATGATTCGGGCCGTTTCATCGCAAAGAGGCCATTAACCAACTGAAATATTACAATCAGATTATTTTTCTATTAAGCTATGTAGTAGAAATAACATCTTTGAATGTTCCCACTTAAAAGGTACAACTGGTAAAATGACTTGGAGTTAGTAATATATTTTAATTAACCCAATGGCTGTAAATTCGGTTATGCGAAAGTTAATTTTTTTTACTAAACTTCATATTCTAAGAGACCTATTAAATTTTTAAAATTAATTTATATATACAAAGTATCAGGTTTAATAGATAAAAATTTTGATATGTATGAGTAAATAAATTAAAGAGACTTAAACGGTTTTAAATTCACAATATTTTTATTTATAAATATATTACTAACTCTTCAAGGATTTTTACAAGTCTGACGATATAATGGTAAAACTTTGGGACGAAAAACATTTGTGCGCTTAATAGTTTTACCATTATATCGTCAAACTTGTAAAAATCCCTGAAGAAGGTGGAAGAGTGCCTCCGAAACGATGGATGTTATAAATAAATATATTGTGAATTAAAAACTGTTTAAGTCTCTTTTTTTTTCTCTTTACTTCTATGAGTTATTAGATTGGATATAAATCTCTTTGTGTTTGACCACTTGGGTAATTTATCGCAAAGAGGTCATAAACAAAGAAATATTGTATGAAATATTTTTGTATTTACCAAGTAGTGTTTTTTTATTCGATATAGTGTACTTTACAGCGTACTTCCAACTTTCTTCAAAACCATCAGACATTCAGCCCCGTTCGCTATTGAGCTTACAAAAATTAAATTTTTCCCAATGGTTGGATAATATATTTCATCTATGATTTTTAAGTTAATTTAGTTATGGTAGATTATCATATTCAATAATTTTAAGAAGACCATACATCTAATTCCACGATCTAGGCGCATTTGGTATATGTAATAGTTTACTTAAACATATAGAACGCAATCTGCTTTTGCAATTGTGCAAAGGTCTATTTATTAATTATTATTACTACTTTTTGTTATTCTGGCAACACTTAAGCCTAACACTTTGAAGCATGCATGTTTAGGCTTATTGGGGAAATAACCTTGAATGGACCTGTTCATGGATGACTTTTACCCTAAATATTTATTATGAAGATGCTGCACAATAAAGTCGTTAAACTAATTATCTTCACCGTATAATTGAAAAGGTAAAAATAATGAAATCAACATTCACTCACTCGAAAAAACGCTGCTTTCGCGCGAAAAATATGGCGTCGCGCGACTTACTGACGCATCGTTACGATAGTCACGTCATAATTAGTTTTCCCGCGAATTTTGTAACTCAATTTTGGTTGTAAGAACATGTGACCCAAAATTGGTTAATAACAACCCAGAATGGGTTTAAAAAATAACAAAAATTTTGGATTAGACATTTCGACCCAGTTTTTTGACCCAGAACAAAATGTAAGAAAAACCATAACGCAAAACTAGTCAATTTTAGCCATTTTTGGGTTAAAACTAAAACAACCCAAAATATTTAACCCAACTGTTTTAAGAGTGATTATTTGGAATTCCAAGAGGACATTGGTCCCCTTCTCCCTCGTTTTTAATACGCCCCTGATTTAAGTTTTGAAGATTCTAGCGAGACTGAGGAAAAACGTAAAGGCGGGAACTGTTTTTTAGGTAGGAGTACGTTGAAGCACGCTATTCAAAATACAAATTGTACTTCAAACTACAGTATACCGACAGGTACGAGTAGTCTTTGTAGATAGATGTACAGTAATTATAGGGACGTAAAACTGCGTTAGGCGAAATCGTTAGCCTGCTCTATCAAAAACCGTCGCGAAAGCTTTTCATTCGCGGCGAATCATTATACAACCGATTGAAGAACTTTATTTTATTTTTTTAATATTTGAAAGACTTCCTTCATCTTAAACTTTGGTTAGTACTAATTTATCTATTTATATTACTAAAAAGAACACTGAACCACTGCGCTGCGCAGTATTTCAGAAAAATTATAACAGTGCAAATTGCTTTTTATAAATAACACATACATAGGTGATTTAAAATGTCTTTATATAAGAAATACTTGTTAGATATACAATATGTTTTTTTTTTGTTCGGAAAAGTTATTTTTTTTTCAAAAACAATGTTTTCTAGAATGTTGAAAATTTAAGTGTACGTTATCCATAACCGAGGACACTCGTTAGCCAAATTTCATAGAAATCGTAAAACGTTTTCACGTTTTATAAAAATGTTATTTTCACCGCTAGGTGTTACATGAAAATTGTCAATTAGAAACTTGTAGAGCGTCATCGAAAACGCAGAAATATCGTTGACACGAAAACAAAAAATGAATTTTTCAACGAAAAAAATTACAAATTGAGCAAGCTAAAATGAGTGTTCTCAATTTCCATAAGTAAATTAGGATAATTTTAAGAAAGTCACCAGTTGGCAAAGTTTTCTTCAATTCAATAAATACCACAGTAGAATCGAGGAGACAATGTCGAAGGAAGATATTAAGTTGACATGATTTAAATTACGTATGTTGGAAAAATATTATAATTTTTATTTAACTAATTACAAAAAAAATTAAAAGTGGGGTTCGAATACTCCACCATCGACTGCGATGCAGGCTTGGGCGCGAACAATCATGTTTACGAATGCACGTTGAACCATTTCCAGGGTTACTTTCCGGCAAGCGTTAATAATTCGTTGACGAAGCTCTTCGAACGTTTCAATGGGAGTGGCGTATACTCGGTCTTTAATGAAGCCCCAAAGAAAAGAGTCCAACGGCGACAGATCTGATGAAATTGCTGGCCTGTGTACCGTCTCTGTGGTAATCAGGCGGGGCACCGTCTTGTTGAAACCACAGTCTGGCTCGTTGGGCGAACGGCAGTTCGTCAAGTTGATCTGCCAGCTCAGATTTTGAGGGAAAAATACTGGACAAATTAAACTGTTTCCTACGAGACCAATCCAAACGTTTAAGCGCCCAAATTTAAATTGATGACGGTGTTCAAAACCCCAGTGTGGGTTTTCGTCTTACCAAAAGTGATTGTTTCGGTGATTTTGTGGAGATTTATACGATAATAGCACGTTACGGATAGATTGAAGGTCCTCAGCCACCGAATTCAGCAGCCAGTTGCAAAAGTCCAGCCGTCTTTCTTTCAGCGTCTCCATCTACTAAACCTTGGTGAGGTGCAGCTCTGTAAGGATAGTACCTATGTCTACGTAATATTTTCCAGACGCGTGTTTTACTGCAACCCAAATCCGTACTTACCGCGGCATAACTACAACGCGGGCAAATAACGCTAGCACTGTTTTCAAAGTTGAAATTACGCTGACAAAGTCCAAGAAAATAGGCAATACATTACCACACTGCTGAAAGTCATTCACAGCTCTCCTCACTATTTATGGACGGTGTTCTATCCGGGTGTCGTTGTTCGAAGATCTCACTCACTCGACTTAGATTTCTTCCACCTTCTCCGTAGTAAATGGCAACTAGTTCCGTATAATATCCTCTGGAATAATATTGAGGTATTATTTTAATGAGAAATTACCACAATGATATAGAACACAGTGTACATTGCCTTTTTATACTAAAAAAAAATTGAGTATCGACTTCTCCAGGCGGTTTTGCATCTAGTCGTACGCGAAACCTACTTAAACCTGGAAAGGAGAGAACGGAAGGACCATGTGAATAGGCGAACCTCACCGCTCCAACAAATTGTAATCGCTTGAGCATAGCTTTCGCACCAGTGACGTTGCGTTAGCTTAGTAACGTTTATGTAGCTTTAGAGCTCGTCCAATTACGCGTGGTCTTCGACAAGGCTTAGTTAATCAGAGCGATGTAACTCGTGGCTAGTGCGCGAGCAGTGTGCGCAGTATGTTTATTCCTGTCGGACGCTTTCGCGATTGGCTGGCGGAAAGCTATGTTTCCACTAGCGCGCGTAAGAACGCGACATAAAGTTATTTTTTGTTTTGCCCGCACAAACTTCTGCATATGTCAAAGTTAGTGTTGTATTTTGGCGCGCTCTAGTGAAAACCAAGCATTTAAGGGAGTATTACCACTAAGGCATTCTATAAAGAAGATCCCCCAAAAAACCTGTCTGCCCTGTTCGCAGCGCTAAATCGTTCGAAAGCTTGGTAAGCCCTAAAAAATGTGAGGGGTTATAGTCCCTTTAAGCGAAGTCAACCTAGTATTCGGAATCGAGGGTTTACACATACCTTGCACCAGCTTTGCCGCAATACGTCGCTAAGTAAGATTTGCACACGTCTCAGATAACGTGCATTTAACGAATTTTTATCGTAACCAACGGTCGGACAATTGAGACAATATTTCAAATTTGGATAAACGTTTAGAAAATGAAAAAAATATCTTTAAAAAATTATGCAATTTTAAACAAAAATAAGGGAAATTGAGAAAACGTTTTTTAGCTTGCTCAATTTGTCACTTGTGAAAAGTTCCAAAAAAGTTTTAGTTCCACATGATATATATATATATATATCGAGTGGAACTATTGTTTTCGTTAGAATGTTGTTTAGTGTCGTTGTTGGCGTCCACATTTGCAACACCTTCCATATATTGTTAACGGAGTAACATAACCACGGGGTTTTTTCTGCGAATACTTAATAAGGTTTACACTATCTGCACTACCAAGTGCCGCACGTTAAAAGTAGTTAGCGGCGATTTGCCAACCCCTTCTATCCGACCCCCCTTCAACACTTTTTAAAAACAGGCTGAATTATAATTTTTGGTACGATTGACTTTTATATTCTTTTTCTTTTTTAATCTATATTACTGCTATACATCTACACTGCGTGCAAGCCTCAACTCTGTAATTTAAACGGGAAGCGCTACATCCACCCTTCTTCGATTTTGAGCGTTGATTTACGTACTCTAATTATTACCGAACTGAGTGACATAAACAATAGATTTTTTTTTAAATACGTATTTATCTTACTTTTAATGGTGTGCCAGATTATGGCGGCCTAGAAAAATTAGGAGGCCCTTGAGCGCCACTTGAACCACATTTCCGCTGGCGTTCGTTTTTGCCTTACGCAGAGAGCGTAACTTACTTATCGAAGCCGTGTATTTCCAGAAGTAACAAATAAGTGTGAAACTTACTTATCGAAGCCGTGTATTTCCAGAAGTAACAAATAAGTGTGAAACTTACTTATCGGAGCCGTGTATGACCAGAAGTAACAAATAAGTGTGACACTTAATTACTTATCAGAGCCGTTTATAGCCAACGCAAATCGCGTGCGATTTGAGGTATAACTTTGAAACTGGATGTAGTTATTAGGATGGGTATTGCGGATATTTTAACAGACCCAATTTTAATTTAACCAAGGCTTAGCATGCTAATATTGGGCTAATTTTAACGCAATTCGCGTGCGATTTGAGGTATAACTTTGAAACTAGATGTAACTATTAGGATGGGTATTGCGGATATTTTACCAGACTCAATTTTAATTTAACCAAGGCTAAGCATGTTTTGGGCTAAATTTAACGCAATTCCCGTGCGATTTGAGGTATTACTTTGAAATTGGATATAGTTATTAGGATGGGTATTGCGTATATTTCACCAGACTTAATTTTAATTTAACCAAGGCTTCGCATGTTTTGAGCTAATTTAAACGCTATTCGCGTGCGATTTGAGGTATAACTTTTTACCAGACTTACTTTTAATTTAAAGAAGGCTTAGAATGTTTTGGGCTAATTTTAAAGCTATTCGCGTACGATAATAATAATAATCAGCTAGGCTAATACCCAAGGCACCACCTTAGGCCCCAGTCATCTAGCGACTTATTTGAGGTATAACTTTTTACCAGACCTAATTTTAATTTAACCAAAGCTTAGAATGTTTTTTGCTAATGTTAACACTATTTGCGTGCGATTTGAGGTATAACTTTTTACAAGACTTAATTTTAATTTAACCAAGGCTTATTAATTTAAAATTATTTTTGTAATAGCTTCATCCCTACGTCACTTATACTAACAGCTTAAAGTGGTCCTTTTTACTTTCGGCACTAGGGTTCCGTTTGCATTTGCTATATCCTCCAAAACTTTAGTTAGCTCATTATGAAAAGGGTCTGTTCGTACTAAGCATTTCGCAGAATTTTGGTTAACTACGCTTGAATCTTATATAACCCGCCAAAAGGCTAAGTGAGCGTATGCGGTATGCGGATTTTCTTCGTAGTTCGTAATTAATTTGAGACATAGAGCGCAAACTTTCAATATAGATAAAGACGTTAACGGCTATGCTTCACAATTTTAACTAGCGCCAAGGCTTAGTGAAAAATTAAAGATTTTTTAAGCAGTTTGGTACCAATTCGATTTTTCATCTTGAATTTTGTTGATTTCAGCATATGATGTAAAATAATTTTTCTCACTTTCTTACCCGCGTGAGCTTTTACGATGTGGAACTAATATTACGGCCAGCCTTGGCGCACTTGTTTGTTTTTGCGCCAACGATATTTCTACGTTTTTGATTATCTAGTGCAATTCATAGTAATATTCTTATAAGATTCATTTAAATCTATCTGAAATCAAATATGTTACAAATTGAATGTTTTGTAAAATTTGGTACTGAATATAGTTTTATGACACAAATTAGTCAAAGTAAATACCACAACAGCCTCTAAAACCAAAACAAGGTCTTCTTCTTGGCCCTTCTGACTGTACCCAGATCCTTGCGCATTTTCCCTCGTCCTAGGAACTAGGCCACATTATTTTATCACTCTCCCAAGTGTTGTTGGACGCCTTTGTTTACCTGGCTATTCTGAGAATACTCAGTCAAACTTTGTTAACCCCCCCCCCTTCACTGGCCACTCTATTCTATTGTTATTATAATAATTAAACACGTTTTATTTATTATTTTTTAAATTGGTTTCAGTTTTCCGGGATTTATCAATTAGCCCAATAAGAAAGTCAGGCGAATTTTCATAGAGGACAGACAACGTAGCGAATGAAAGAATGGAAAATGTGTTTACCTTAGATAATTTTTATTTCGAAACTACATCAAAATGGATGCGTAGTCACTTTTATTGGACTTATATTATCGTCGCCACGTATCTCGTTTGCATAAAAGTGGCGGTAAAACTAATGGAAAACCGCAAACCTTTCAACTTACGTAAAATTCTAACCATTTGGAACATATCACTCGCGCTGTTCAGTTTGGCTGGCTCGTGCGGAACCGTACTGGAACTACTCGAGACTCTGAGCGAACACGGTCTGCACTACTCCATTTGCGACAACACTTACGCTCGGCAAAATATCAACGTGCTCTGGGGATTGCTCTTCGTGATCTCCAAAATTCCGGAACTAGCCGATACCTTCTTCATCGTCGCTCGCAAGCAGAAACTGACTTTCCTCCATTGCTTCCATCACGCCTGGACCGTCATGTTCACTTGGTACGGCTATCCCAACGCGCCCTCGGTGGCTCGCTGGTCATGCAGTATGAACTATTCCGTCCACGCCATCATGTACACCTATTACGCCCTGAGGTCGTGCGGTTACCGCGTCTCGAAGAAAATTGCTTTCGTGATCACTACTTCTCAGATTTTGCAGATGATCGTTGGTTTTGTCTTCTCGATTTACACGGCGATTGTAGTCTTCAACAATGGAAAGTGCGACGTCCCATTTGCTAATTTGGTCATCCTTTTAATTACTTATTCTTCGTTATTTTGCCTGTTTCTTAATTTCTTTCTACGCACTTACTTTTTCGCTAAGAAGGCTTCCCTTAAAAATGAATAAGATTTGCTCTTTTTGTAGTATTGGAAGGGTCCAAATAGTTTTCCAACAATCGTTTTTTTAACTTCAGATTTGCTTTCTTCTCAAAGTATCAAATGAACACGAAGAAAAAGGATACATTTCGTAAAAACTAGAGCTCTGCGTAACAGATAAATTAACCGACAAAATTTCGATTAATCGTAAATATTTTGATTAACTGTTTATTTATTTATATTATCCATGGATAAACAACGATTTAACATGCAAAAGAAAATTTATATTTTCGGATAATGGTAGGTTATGGATAAAAATAAAATAAGTGGTTAATTTTTATCCAAACGCCGAGCTCTAGTAAAAACGAAAAACACGTCGATTACAAACAAATTTGACTATAGAACCTTTATTAAAAGATACATTTGGACTCGTTATTACTTCGATTGGCTACTGTGACACTTTGGATAAAAATAAAATTGTGATTAAAACTGTGTGTAGTGCCGGGTCTCGTGGCGTAGTCCTGTAATCTCATTCGTGTGGTAGGCAGATAAAGTACTGGGCCGTGTAACGACAGCCACAAATACCCCATACTTCCGCCACGTGTTCTTATTTGTATTCCCCCATTGGAATGGCTTTTACAAATATCTCACGCCTGATTAATCAGTTGGAGGAGCGGACTGAATTGTCCCACTTTGTCTAAGCTTTGAATGAAAAACATATGTATAGCTCTATGATGCATTGTATAAATTTTTTCTTAATTAATTTTTTGCGCAGTATACGGCAATCAAGGGAAATACATTAAGAAAGGAAAATATCCAAATATAAAATGGTTTCTTATTGATCGAAGGTGGGGTGGCGGAGTGGTTAGCACTTTCACCTCGCAGCAAGAGGAGCCGGGTTCGATCCCAGCTAGTGGCACTGGGTGAAAATCCGGAACCACTCCTTCTGCGTAGAGTTTGTAAGTTCTCTCCCCACTGGTTAAAGGGGTTTTCCACCGAGATCTTCGGTTTCCCCTTCCCATAAAAACTTGCTGAGGTTAAAGGTAATAGTTAGTGTAGGGAGCTGTTGGCTCGCGTGGCATGAAGGGCTTGCCACCACCCTCCTACGTATTGTAACCCGGCCACCTGTTACTTGATCACGCACAAGCAACATTGCTTATGTGATCGAAGGTGGTGCCTTGGGTATTAGCTCTATTTTAAAAAAAAAAACAAAAAAAACAAGGTAATTTATCTACGGGTTAAAATCCTCATTGAACGGATCTTGAGCTTCTCGAAATTAAGTGCCTTACTTTGGTTAATATTTTACCGTCTGAATGTTTTATAAGATTTATAACTTCTATGGCCAGCTGACATTAACCTTTCGATTCAAATAAAAATTTTACATATTTACAAAGAAAATTCCTCCTGAATGGCTTTCTACTCAAGAATATTTGTTC
Source organism: Leiobunum rupestre (assembly GCF_980474605.1). Taxonomy (NCBI): domain Eukaryota; kingdom Metazoa; phylum Arthropoda; class Arachnida; order Opiliones; family Sclerosomatidae; genus Leiobunum; species Leiobunum rupestre. Next base: position 18,229,600 of record NC_143387.1, on the reverse strand, counting down.
ATATTATCGATGGCACTGTCTTAAGAGTACCCCACCATTTAAAAATCCAACAACCTGATTTACCACAATTAACACAAAAACCGCGCTGTGAGCGAATTCCGGAAAAATGACTATCCCGTCGCTCAGTGGGTTGAGAAATTCCAATGTTAAAAAACTACCGCTTCTCTCGGCGCGATCTCACTCAGCCCGCCGTCAGCGCTTTCTAGTGAACGAATTATCCCGCCACTGGAGGACGTGGCGCTTCAAATTGAGCAGGCTAGCGTGTCGATCAGCCGATTTCGCTCAACGCAGCGTGAACGATCAGTGACTGAGAGAATTTCACGGCGCTCGGCCTGAGCTGGTTCAGTTTAAGAGAGAGAAAATAGCATCGCCAGTATTGAGCACTAGCTTACTTGATCACTCAAATTATAAAGGTCTGAGCGTTCATTTCAGAATTCGCTCACAATTTTTGCCCACCTCTGTTCTCAACCGAAACAGCTAGTACTTCCCCACAATGCGTGCGAGTACTGCGTGTTAAGAGAGTTTAGTTTGTCTTCCATCGAAGGACACAACGGAAAAGCAGGGAGGTAATGTTCTGCAGTCACACAGATTTTATTACCTCTCCGAGGGGACTTTGTACCCTAGGAGGGGTCTGTCTGTGGGTCTGTCTGTCAGGCCTACGAAAAAGGTTCGCATTTTCGGGGCAGTTTCTTGGCTCACTGCGTATGCAGTCGAATAACCGTTTTAGCAGTTTAAAGTTTGGCAAAACCACCGTGTGACGGTAAGCGTTAACGGATAAATTTGCGATTGCGTATTTGCGTTGAGTTTGGTTGGTTGGTTGGTTCTATTTCGTTAACGCCTACCGTCGCGCCGGTTGTCACGGGTGTTTTTTTCAACTCGTTCTTATTGACTTTTGGGACAGACCGAGTGCTGAGTGTTATGGCAACCTCTCAACGTCCAATGGCAGGGTTTCCACCAATTGTTCACGGTATTCGTCTTAGTATCAATTTGCGATCGCATCGGGTGGATTTCGACCCCGAGATCGCCTGCTTGACAGGCGGACGTTCTACCACAGAACCACCGACACTCATTACGCTTCATCGAAAATTAGACCTTCAGCTTTATCGGAAGCGAATTTAATAGAGTATGAAATTTTGGTTTAATAGGTGATTATGAAAAATATCGGTGGTCACGTGATTTGGTTAAGTACTACCAAGTTGAAAGTATCAAAATTGGCCCTTTTTGTAAATTCGTCTGGCTAGTTGGGCAAGGGTTAGCGAGATTTCTATTATTTCATTGTTCAATCGAAATAATTTTTCGTTTTTCGTTTTGAGAGAAGTTTGCAAAGTCGTTAAATTAAGGTAATTGATTTATTAAATGAAATATTTTTAATTTCTATCCAAATTGATTTTAATTCATTTTCAGGAATAATGGAAACATGTATGTAAATATAACCTTGTGTCTTCTATTAAAATTGGGCTTGTTTCTTTATCAATACTTGGTCTAGAACTATAAGAAATAAAAAAAATATATAATAAATTTGTTAACTTTATGTTATTTAATAATTTTAGAAAAATACTAACTTTTCAAACAATCAATCCATGTCTGGTGCTTTTTACTAAACGCGGACGACCGTGGGCCTCGGTAGGTGCAGACGAATTTAAGCAGCCGACGCTTTGTCAAAAAATAACCAACTCCCGTGAGCCTCTGCGCGCAATTCTTTTTCATAATCACCTATTGATATAGAACAAGATTTCGTGTAAGATTTAAATTATTACATCGAAGAAATTCTAATTTAGCGATTTCTCTATTGATTAAAAACAAATGCGCCACCCAGGTTTTGAACCCGGGCCGTTCAGTTAGGCAGTTGAGCGCTCTACCACAGAACCAACGATAACTCCTTAGCTATACAGCAAATAAGACACTCATCGTAAGCATAATAGTTAATAAAGTCTTGAATTTTTTTACGAATAAAATTACGAAGGCCTAATTTGTTTTTTTTACGAATAGAATGAAATTATGAGACTTAATCTTGTTAAAGTCTACATTTTTTACGTATGAAATTTTAAAGGTCAAATCTTGTTTTCAAATATAAAAAGTAACTTTGTTTCAGGCAAAGTAAGGGTTTTATGTTATTTTTACTGATCAAGATAACGTTGTTTTTTTATCTATTCTTGGGCAATTGTTGATTTTTTAAGCTTATTTTTTGAAATCGTTCAGTTTTAGTGGAACCTTTAAAGTGGTTACATCGTGGCTTAAAGCTTATCCGGTTTCATTATAATAACGTCGAAAATTCGTATTTGTGAATTGTAAGGTGTTGCGCTTCTTGATTTTCTATTTTCTATTGCTTGGTTTTGAATTAATTTATTACTCGACTGCGTAATAATCTTTTTCTATGAGCTATTTTGATCCTGTAGTCTGATTGATTGGGATATTATTATAAATTTTTCTATTCTTTATTTTTGCTCTGAAGCCTGATAATTTGGGATATTATTAAATATTTTTCTATTCGTTATTTTTGCTCTGAGCCTGATCGATTGGGTTGTTATTACATATTTTTCTATTAATTATTTTTGCTCTGCTCTGATTGATTGGGTTGTTATTATATATTTTTCTATTGGTCGTTTTGGCTCCAAAGTTTGGTCGATTGGGTTTTTGTATTTTAATTTTTTGATTGTGTTGAGCTTTTGGGCGGTATTGTAGGCTTTTAATTATCATTTTTTCGTGTGAAGTGGTTTAAAGAAGGTTTTTTGTGTTGTTATTTCATAAGCGAGAAAAATACAAATACCCTCTGTAGATGTTTCTTTCATTAAATTTTGCTTCGTATTACATTTAACTGATAAACTTGTTCTGTAAATAGGGTTAAATTCAATTGTGCATTATTCTAGTTCGTCTAACTCACAGTTGTAACTACTTAATTTATAATATTCTGAATAAATTAAACTCTGTTGTTTCGTCTAAATTATTTTAATTATAATTAAATTGTATACCGTGCGGGATTGAACCGGGATTACGTTTTTAGTAAATAACTCTGAATTGCGGAGATATATCTTTAAGGGTTATCTCGAGAGATTAATAACACTAGGGACAATTCTTCCGAGGAGAGGTATATTTTGGCTTGCCAACTTGTTTATCAGATCATCAACACAAACGCTATGTAGCTCACTACAAACAGTATTTGTAGCACGCGTGCTAAGATAATATTACTAAAGCCCTGCTTTGTGACGAAAGAGCTACATTTTATATTGTTTGTTTTTAAGAAACTGATGTAATTTTGTTTTAACTATTTCGAAAATATTTAAGAGTGATTTGCCGCAGAGGTAGTAAAAACTGAAATCAAATTTAAACAAATTTATTTTCCGTGAAAAAAAATAAATGTAAAGAAAGTTGAAAAGGACAGGAAATGAATCGAACATTTAAAAATTCGAATTCGTGAAAGTGATACGAAAATATTGATACATTATACTGCAAACTTGTAATTTAACCGATTTCTCATATTTTGCAGCATTCCGCCCATGAAATTGGCCGTTTGAAAAAAGAATTGTGTGTGTTTCGGGCAGTATTGGGCATTTTCGTCAAAGAGCCGCTCACGCTCACGTCTTTTTAAGCGATAAAATTTTCGCTCCTCTCTTTCCGCTCTTTTTTTAGCAATAAAATTTCCGCTCCTCTCTTTCCGCTCTTTTTTGAGCAATAAAATTTTCGCTCCTCTCTTTCCGCTCTTTTTTGAGCAATAAAATTTTCACTCCTCTCTTTCCACTCTTTTTTGAACATTAAAATTTTCGCTCATCTCTTTCCGCTCTTTTTTGAGCAATAAAATTTTCGCTCCTCTTTTTCCGCTCTTTTTTGAGCAATAAAATTTTCGCTCCTCTTTTTCCGCTATTTTTTGAGCAATAAAATTTTCGCTCCACTCTTTCCGCTCTTTTTTTGAGCGGTAAAATTGGCGCTTCTCTCATTTTTGTTTTGGGCTCTTTTAAAAGGATATTTTACCGCTCATTTTCGCTCATAATAACCAATCCGCTCTTTATGAGATGAGCGGTGCCCAACACTGGTTTCGGGCCATTTGCGAATTGCCTTTCCCGCTTTAACTGCCGCTCGTGAGTGTTGTCACGCATATTCTTTCGTACAGGCATAGACTAAGAAATGTTTACACATTTCTTATTCCTTTGTACAGGTGTCATGATATATCACAGTACACGCGCGCCTTGTCGGGAAGTACCGGTGGATCCAATGGGCTAAGCAGCATATGGAGTAGTTTTAATAGGAAAAACATTTCATTTGCTCTATGTCATATATATTTCTCATTAGCCTTTTTCTAAAATGACTAATTTCGTTGTAATAGCAAAAACGTTTTTATTTATACTCATGAAGAATGAATGTGTTGAGCCGATCAGCAGCTGCGAGGCTATTCCGTAAAAATCAAAAACGACCAAAAATCATGATCCGTTATGAAATGACAGTAGGCGTGTGCACAAGAGGCTGTTATCGAAATATCAAACTATCGATATTCAAATTCAAAATCACAGCAGTCTGTAATGCCGAGGTATGTGATTTTAATGAAATGCTTCAACATACGGTCGATGGTGCCAATTTAAGTCTTGAGAACTAAAAATAAACAGGTATTTTACGTCCGCTTAAGCATTTAGTTTATGATTTGACTAAAATACCGGATAAAGCGTAACATATTGCAACTACTTAAAATTTAACTTACACAATCGATTGTTTGATATTTCAATATGCGCCCCTTCTCCACATGCGCATTTGTGGAGATTTATTTTTTTAAATTTTTACAGAATAGCCTTCCTGGGACCACGACAGGGAAAAAGGGAAACTAAAAAACTAACTATAGTTGTTCACGTCACCGGCAGACGTCATTGACTTTTAAGGAAGGAGAATATTGCCAGATCGTGGAATGCATTAGCTGAAACGCGCAAAATAGTTTTAACATAATCTGCATTCGTCACAAAATTAATCATTTAAGTCTTCTACACAAGTTTTTTAATAACAAATTAGAACTTAATTTTTCGTATTATTTTTTTTTAAGTGCGGAGTCTAGAACCCGTGGTCACTTGGTCAAACTACGCAAACCTACATTTAAATCTTCTGTTCGTTTTAATTTGTTTTCAAACAGTGTAATTTATAAATGAAAAGAGACTTAAAACGGTTTTAAAATTCACAATTTATTTATTTAAAAAATCCAACGTTTCGGAGGAACTCTTCCTCCTTCTTCAGGGATTTTTACAAGTCTGACAATATAATGGTAAAACTTTGGGACGAAAAAACATTTTTGCGCTTTTGATTTAGTTTTTTCATTATGTGCTTCTTTTCACTTCAGTGTAATTAATGATGATTGGAATTCGCTCCCCAATGATATTGTAACCGAAGAAAATTAACTCAAATTCCGCTTAAAATTGTCCCTCTTTTACAACGTCGATTTTTAAAATATGTTCTTTATCGCATTCTTTTTTATCTTTATTATTTGGTTATATTGAATATTTGTCTTTCTGCACATAAGCCAGCCTTTGGCTTCGCAGTTGTTGTTCAATAAATAAATAAATAAACATATTCATTCTCTATAGGGATAATTTTGAACATTTTCGATAAATTTTAAAAAGATATGAGAAAACCTAACACGATAAGTATACATGGTAATTGGGATAAATCTAGAGATGAAGGTAACCATGGTTTTGAGCCACGGCGATATTTTTATGATGACGTTACGGCAATTCGGATTTCAAAAATCCAGAAATTTTGCACATTTTTTCTGAAGATACGTTACATTTCTTATAGTTGCTTAAAATTATTGTTTCATTATGACACGTCGTAGCTCCTCTGTATTTTTGTCAAATATTAAACAGCATTTTCTAAATATATATTTATTGTTATTAATGAAACTTAAAAATCAACCGATGCTTAAATTCCAGAAGTGATTGATTTTCTGTTTCTTTTTTAATTTTGACCTATATGTATTCCTCCAAAACTGATAGGAATGTCTTCCTGGTTGGTTGGTAATTGCTTATAGATGGCTAATAAATTTTAATGGTTATGAGATCTGCCGCAAGGTTACCCCGCTTTATGTTGTACACCAATTTTAAATGATTAAAATTTTAAAACAGGTTTAAATAATAATAATTATATCAAGAATATTTTTTCCTTTAATTCGTTGTCACACAATTTTGGTAAAAATTAAATAAATACAGTACTACCTGCAACCTTTTCGCCTAACACGTGATTATAAAATATCTTAATTTCTTGATAAAGGTCTGGTCGTGAGGTCTATACAAAGTTACGCTGGGCTCCCGTTTTGCTATTTCAACCACAAATGTTTTGACAACTTCAAATTAAAAAATCTGCATTGAAAAAAGTATGGGATTTTCTCGGTTTCACAGAGTATAACTTACTTACTGTGAACATTTGAACTATTTTGGGTGAAATTCATCAAGTTTGGGTAAAATTGAGAAAATTTCAATGACTTTTATAAAAAGTGGAATATTTGCAAAATTTTGCCTAAATAGGGTCAAATAATGTTTTTTGAAATCGTCAAAAATTGGATAAATTTACCAAAATTGGGTAAAATGATCAAAATTCATCCAAATTACAAAAAATTGGGTGAAATTGTGTTAAAACAATTAATATCGGCTACAATTGGGTAAAAAGACAAAATTTGTGTAAAACAGCCAAAAACGTCGCGAAAAAATGATTAAAATTGAATAAAATGAAAGAAATTTGGTTAAACAACCGGAATTTGGGTTAAATAAATGAAATTGATTAGAATCGTGTTGAATTAATTGTATTGACAAAAATGAACGAAATCGGAAAAAGAGAGCAATATTTACTTAAAGGGGATCGGTCAAGCTTTAACCAAAATGATAAAATTAGCGAATAAGTAGATTAGTCCCTTATGAAAAGAGATAATGGACTAATCCACTTATTAACTAATTTTATAATCCTTTACAATGCAGTCCATAGGTGGTTCCTTTTAACTTAACATTGCGTATATACTAATCTCCACCACTCTCCCCCTATTCGGCTTCCCGTTGCTATGAAACTCGTTTTGAAATTTTTAATGTTTAGGCTTAGTTTCTCTTTTCGGTGTTATAGTCGCAAGCCAGATTTCCCGCACGGTGCTGACGAGTCTTAAATAGGACGAAACCGGTCTACCGTTGGAATTTCTGGTTTTTTTATTTAATTTAATTTAATTTAGTTTTTCACTCGAAGACCTATTTGGTCCGAGTTTCGCCTCTTTTTGGTTGCTCGAAGACCTACCGGTACGAGCGATTAGTAAGTTTTTAAATTTCTTCAAATTAGTTTAGGGTTTAGCTTTATTATCCCTTTTCATAATGGACTATAGGGATGCAACGGTTCAACTTTTTGTAACTATCTCGGTTCCTGATCCGGTTCCGGTTCCAAAATTTTTGCTTTATCGGTTCCGGTTCCGGTTCCGGTTCTTAAAATTTTAATTTATCGGTTCCGGTTTCGGTTCCGGTTCTCAAAATTTAGAACCGATCGGTTCCGATTCATAAACGGTTCCAGTGTGTTTAGTATTAATTAAAGTTAAATACACAAGCAATTCAAATGAAGTTAAAGAGAAATAAAATCCACCACATTTAATTATTTAGAATATAAAATTTGTTTTTGATAAATTATATTTTAAAAATAGTAGCTTTCTCAGTGACGTAGCTATTGTTTCGGGGTCCTCCCGCGAAATTCTTTTTGGGGTCCTTTATAATCATTAAGGCCGAGTCGCGATGATCGCCATTAAGAGTTAGGGCGAACATGTATCGCCTTCTACAATTAGATTTCACACGTACTTGCATGTTAAATATATAAAAACAAGACGTACGACGGTCAGAATACACACAATCCTTCTAATGTGTTAAGTTTGTTTGAGCTATTCACAGCAACCTGCAACGCCGGTATCACAACCAAAATATATCTACGGTCACACATATATACATATTTTTTTTCAGGCGGAAATATAAGTGTCACGCTTATTTGTTACTTTTGGTCATATTAGAACGGCCTCCGATAAGTGGCACACTTATTTGCTACTTCAGGTCATACGCGGTAAGCATCGCGTATTACTCCGATAAGTGTTACAGGTATTTGTTACTTCAGGTCATACGTTGTGAGAACGGCCTCCGATAAGTGTCACACTTATTTGTTACTTTGGGTCTTATTAGAACGGCCTTGGAAAATTCCATAGAGAAATTGGCGTAAAGTCTCTATAACCACGCGTATTTCCAATGTTGGAGTTGATGGGGGTACTTAAACGCTGTCCAAAAAACCTTACTAAGAATTAAAATTAAGCAACGAAATTGCAATTCTAGGTTATATGGAAACCACAGCTATTAAAAAATATAACTTTCATGAAAGTCGGACTTAAATTAAGGAACGTTATGTGGACTTTGAGCCGGAAATATAGAACCACGAACATTGGGGTCCCGTAAAAAACCCCGAAAACTATACTTAAATTTAATATTTACTAATATCACCGAAGTTGTAGTTCAACTTAATCCTAACATATCCAATAATTTTTTTTTTATGTTACCGGACTTAATTTTTAACCAAATATCAACCACACAAAGCCAAACTACCGAAAACGGTAAATTGGGCAAATGGCCAACTTCTTGGGCTTCGATTTCCAAAATTTATGAATGGCTATCAATGGCAATGCATTTACATTCGAACGAGATATCATTGACTCTTCTAGCCTTAACCGTTAAAGAGGTATGCGTGACACGGCGCCATCGGCATCGGCGGCATCGGCGGCAACGGCTACACTGTACGTGAGACTAATACACACAAATCCTTAGGATTGTGTGTAATAAGACGTACGACGGTCAGAATACACACAATCCTTCTAATGTGTTAAGTTTGTTTGAGCTATTCACAGCAACCTGCAACGCCGGTATCGCAACCAAAATATATCCACGGTCACACAGATATACATATTTACACTTATTTGTTACTTCTAGTCATACTTTGAAAGCATCGAAAATTCCTTCGATCAGTGTCACTTTTATTTTTTACTTCTGATCACACTTATTTGTTACTACTAGTACGCCGTTGAGTGTCACACTTATTTCTTCTGGTAACTTATTAGTTACTTCTGATCACACTTATTGGTTACTTCTGAACACACTTATTTGTTGTTTCTGGTCATACGCCGAAGACTAGGCCCGATCAGTGTCATACTTAATTGTTACTTCTTCTCATACGATGAAAGCGCGGCCCACTCTGAACGGCCTAGAAAATCGCCAGAGGGAAACGGGCGCGTAGACCTCTATAAACACGCGGATTTACAATGTTGGAAATTGCGGGGGTCCGTATACGCTACCCAAGAAACCTTACTTAGAATTAAATTTAAGGAACGTATTTGCAATTCTAGGTTAAATGTAAACAACAGCTATTCAAAAATATAACTTTCATGAAAATCGGACTTAAATTAAGGAACGTTATGTCGACTTTCAGGCGGAAATATAAAACCACGAACATTGGGGTCCGGTAAATAACCCTGAAAACTTTACTTGAATTTAATATATACTGATATAACCGAAGTTGAGGTTCAACTGAATCCTAACCTATCCAACAATTTTTTTTTAACGTTATCGGAGTTAATTTTAAAGAAAATATCAACCACATAAAGGAAATCACCGAAAATAGTAAGTTGGGCAAATGCTTAACTTCTTGGGCTCCGATTTCAAAACTTTATGAAAGGCTATCAATGGCGATGTCTGTACATTCGAACGAGTTATCATTGACTCTTCTAGCCCTTACCGTTGAAGAGGTATGCGTGACACGGCGGCATCGGCAACGGCTACACTGTACGTGAGACTAATACACACAAATCCTTAGGATTGTGTGTAAAAATGGCTCTAATCCCTAACAAGGAGACATTCCGAAGTGTAACCCACCGTTTCTGTTCAAACTCGGGGGATTGGTAAACCTTCACGTAACTTGAAAAATCCACCCGTTTTGCCATAGCAACGAAAAATGTTTATCACAACACAAAATATTAAATTTTCCCATTGAAAATTACATGGGATTTTGACCTCAAATTGATCAACAGTTGATCAATTTTTTTTTGTCAATTTTTATCTATTTTTTCTATTTTTCTCATTTTCGAAATTTCGAAATTTTTGTTCAAATTTTTCACAGGGGGGGTCCGAGGAATCGGTCAGAATCCCATGTTATTTTCAATGGGAAAATTTCCATTTGTTGTTGTCAAAAACATTTTTCGTTGCCATGGAAAAACGGTTGCCCATTGAATAAATTCCCTTTAGGATTTTTCAAATTACATGAAGGTCTACCAATCCCTCGAGTTTGAACAATAACGGTGGGTTAAACTTCAGGATATCTCCTTGTAAGTGAAACGATTAAGATAAATCACGGCAATGAGCGTCTGGAGCATTAAAAGCAAAGGTTCTGGTATGTAAATTGGCGGGAAAAGACACAGTTGAGCTTCTATAAGCTTTATATGCTTTTAAATTGAGAATTTGAGCTTTTGAAGATTTCAACTGACCAAAACGTTGAAGGGGCAATAACATTAGTTGCTCATCCCAGCAAAATTCTAGGGAGGGGCATTGCCCCCCTGGTTCCTACGCCCCGGCCTCATTTCATTTTAAAATATAAAGACGGGATTTCTATGACTCGTTTTGATTTCAGTTGAGTATGTCGTTCTAAATGGAGTCCATACTATTTCGTTCAATAAGCATTGTAAGCAAATCCATAAGTTGAAATTTTAGATTTTCTAAACAAAAATTACCCAGGCCAGCGATTATATTATGCAAACGAATGAGCCTTACCTTAAAAACTTTAAATTCAGAAACACAACTTAGTTATTAATTTACAAGGTTTAACGATCTGCTATAAAACACGTGTCTCGATACTTTTCAAACTTCAGTATGTTACTTTCATTGTGTACGACTGTACGTTGTTTGGATATTTATGCGATGGTTATTGTGGTTGTATTTATAAAGTTTTGGGCGCGCCTGTTGAAACATAAAGAAATATTTGAAGCAAGTAAAACATTAACTTGAGCTGACAAGAGAAAAAACTAAACGAGGCCTCGCGCGGTTGGACTGTCACTACACAGTCCCATAGGTAATTTGGGGGGCCCCTCGATGGAAGCAATTGCGGAGTCTGCCGGGGCGTTATTTACGCCACTGGCTTTTCTGCCGTTTCTCCTCTAAGTCGGTTCCGAAGGGGATCAAAACTTATGCTTGCCCATTGCCCCACTAAATAATTGCTCGGAAGGCACACTAGTAGCAGTAGACGACAAATATTTTTGTGGTCTTTTCTACATTTGTGAAATTGTTTTCCGACTGAAGAAATTAAAACTAAAACTATGGCGGGTTTCCGGATTATGCCAGTTTTTTTGCAAACATTTGGAGGACGAGCCCATTTTCAATTGAGAATACGTAAGGGTGTGTCAGTTGACAGTTACGTAGAAACCCACATAGAGTTATCTGAGATAGGATAAAGATGAAAAATTAATAGTAAATTAGGAAGTTTAATTACTAAATTTCAACATGCGCTAAGTGTTGGTAAATAAAGTTATAGAACCGTTTAAAAACCGTTTAAAACAATGAAAATCTCGGTTCCGGTTCCGGTTTCGGTTATCATTTTTTTACAAATATCGGTTCCGGTTCCGGATACGGTTATCAAATTTTTATATTATCGGTTCCGGTTTCGGTTCCGGTTATCCGTTGCATCCCTAATGGACTAATCTACTTATTCGCTAATTTTATCATCCTTTACAATGCAGTCCATAGGTGATTCCTTTTAACTTAACAAGCTTTAACCAGTTAGATAGCCCTATAGCCCAATAAAAACTAATCTTTATGGCGAAAACCGCATAAACAAATATTGAGTGGTTAATTTTCAATAAAATAAAGAAATTTCGGGAAATCGAAAAGCGCGCGTCCGCCGCGAGACCTGGTGTGAAGTCGGTGAGACAGAAAAACAAAGTAAAAGGGCGCGCTACTGAAGACGCAAAAAATTTGTTTTGCACGCGCGGCGCGTTCCAGTTATAAGAGACCTAAGCCTAAATTGCGCGATTTTAAAAGTTTGGATAGTTCGCAAATCACTCATACGGGGTTAGGGGCGCTGGCGGCAGCCCCTAAGATGGCGGCGAAAATTCAAACCCAAACACCTGGCGCTATTTTTCGTTTCAACTTTTTGGGCCAAAAGCTACTGTTCAAGACAAAACAAGTCGGCCAAGGCCGTAATATTAGTTCCACATGGATGAATTAATTAATTATTCTCTAAGCCTTGGCGCGTTTCAAAAGGTTAAGCATTACGTCAGACGTAAGCTTCTTTATCTGTATTGTAAGTTTGAGCTCCGTATCTCAAATCCACTAGGAACTACGAAGAAAATTCGCATACGCTCACTAACCCTTGGCGCGCGTTAAAAGAGTTAAACATAGGGTCAGACTTCAGCTTCTTAAATGTATAAAACGTTTGAGCCCCGTATCTCAAATCCAGTCAAGACTGCGTAAAAATGGTAAGCCTTCGTTAATTTAAAATTAAGTCTGGTAAAATATCCGTTATGCCCATCCTAATAACTAAATCCAGTTTCAAAGTTATACCTCAAATCGCACGCGAATAGCGTTAAAGTTAGGCCACAACAACCTAAGCCTTGGTTAAATTAAAATTAAGTCTGGTAAAATATCCGTTATGCCCATCCTAATAACTAAATCCAGTTTCAAAGTTATACCTCAAATCGCACGCGAACAGCGTTAAAATTAGGCCAAAACAAGCTAAGCCTTGGTTAAATTGCAATTAAGTCTGGTAAAATATCCGTAATGCCCATCCTAATAACTAAATCCAGTTTCAAAGTTATACCTCAAATCGCACGTGAACAGCTTTAAAATTAGGCCAAAACAAGCTAAGTTAAAAGAAACCACCTATGGACTGCATTGTACAGGATGAAAAATTGGTGAATAAGTAGATAAGTCCATAATGAAAAGGGATAATAAAGCTAAACCCTAAACAAATTTGAAGAAATTTAAAAATTTACTAATAGCTCGTACCGATAGGTCTTCGAGCGGATGAAAACGCGAAACTCGGACCAAATAGATCTTCGAGTGAATAATTAAATAAAATAAAATAAAATAAAATAAAATAAAATAGCCAGAAAATCCAACGGTAGACCGGTTTCGTCCTATTTGGGACTCGTCAGTACCGTGCGGGAAATCTGGCTTGCGACTATAACACCGAATAGAGAAACTAAGCCTAAATATTAAAAATTTCAAAACGAGTTGCATAGCAACGGAAAGCCGAATAGGGGGAGAGTGGTGGAGATTATTATATACGTAATGTTAAGTTAAAAGGAACCACCCATGGACTGCATTGTACAGGATGAAAAATTGGTGAATAAGTAGATACGTCCATAATGAAAAGGGATAATAAAGCTAAACCCTAAACAAATTTGAAGAAATTTAAAAATTTACTAATAGCTCGTACCGATAGGTCTTCGAGCGGATGAAAACGCGAAACTCGGACCAAATAGATCTTCGAGTGAATAATTAAATAAAATGAAATAAAATAAAATAAAATAGCCAGAAAATCCAACGGTAGACCGGTTTCGTCCTATTTGGGACTCGTCAGTACCGTGCGGGAAATCTGGCTTGCGACTATAACACCGAATAGAGAAACTGAGCCTAAATATTAAAAATTTCAAAACGAGTTGCATAGCAACGGAAAGCCGAATAGGGGGAGAGTGGTGGAGATTATTATATACGTAATGTTAAGTTAAAAGGAACCACCTATGGACTGCATTGTACAGGATGAAAAATTGGTGAATAAGTAGATAAGTCCATAATGAAAAGGGATAATAAAGCTAAACCCTAAACAAATTTGAAGAAATTTAAAAATTTACTAATAGCTCGTACCGATAGGTCTTCGAGCGGATGAAAACGCGAAACTCGGACCAAATAGATCTTCGAGTGAATAATTAAATTAAATAAAATAAAATAAAATAAAATAGTCGCAAGCCAGATTTCCCGCACGGTACTGACGAGTCCCAAATAGGACGAAACCGGTCTACCGTTGGATTTTCTGGCTATTTTATTTTATTTTATTTTATTTAATTTAATTATTCACTCGAAGATCTATTTGGTCCGAGTTTCGCGTTTTCATCCGCTCGAAGACCTATCGGTACGAGCTATTAGTAAATTTTTAAATTTCTTCAAATTTGTTTAGGGTTTAGCTTTATTATCCCTTTTCATTATGGACTTATCTACTTATTCACCAATTTTTCATCCTGTACAATGCAGTCCATAGGTGGTTCCTTTTAACTTAACATTACGTATATAATAATCTCCACCACTCTCCCCCTATTCGGCTTTCCGTTGCTATGCAACTCGTTTTGAAATTTTTAATATTTAGGCTTAGTTTCTCTATTCGGTGTTATAGTCGCAAGCCAGATTTCCCGCACGGTACTGACGAGTCCCAAATAGGACGAAACCGGTCTACCGTTGGATTTTCTGGCTATTTTATTTTATTTTATTTTATTTAATTATTCACTCGAAGATCTATTTGGTCCGAGTTTCGCGTTTTCATCCGCTCGAAGACCTATCGGTACGAGCTATTAGTAAATTTTTAAATTTCTTCAAATTTGTTTAGGGTTTAGCTTTATTATCCCTTTTCATTATGGACTTATCTACTTATTCACCAATTTTTCATCCAAAACAAGCTAAGCCTTGGTTAAATTAAAATTAAGTCTGGTAAAATATCCGCAATGCCCATCCTTATAACTAAATCCAGTTTCAAAGTTATACCTCAAACCGCACGCGAATAGCGTTAAAGTTAGGCCACAACAAGCTAAGCCTTGGTTAAATTAAAATTAAGTCTGGTAAAATATCCGTTATGCCCATCCTAATAACTATATCAAGTTTCAAAGTTATACCTCAAACCACACGCGAATAGCGTTGGCCATACACGGCTCCGTTAAGGAAGTGCCACACTTATTTGTTACTTCTGGCCATACACGGCTTCGATAAGTAAGTGTCACACTTATTTGTTACTTCTGCCCACGCACGGCTCCGTTAAGCGAGTGTCACACTTATTTGTTACTTCTATCCACAAACGGCTTCGATAAGTAAGTGTCACACTTATTTATTACTTCTGGCCATACGCGGCTCCGAGACGTAAATCACGCACTCTGCGTAAGGCAAAAACGAACGTCAGCGGGAATGTGGTTTATGCGGCGCCCAAGGGCCCCTAATTTTTCTAGGGCACCGATACCTGGCAAACCGTTAGAGCTAAAGTAAATACGTAATTTAAAAAAGAAATTAAATTTTTAAGTCACTCAGTTTAGTAATAATCAGCGTGCGTAAATCAACGGCCACAATCGGAAAATTGGGGCTTTTGCGCCCCCTATTTCCACGACAGAGCTGGAACGTGCGCACATTGTAGAGGTATAGCGGTTATATAGATTAAAACTTAAACGGAATTTAAAAGTCAATCGTATCCAAAATTACAAGACTGCGTATTTTTAAAATAAGACTGCGTATTTTTTTTAAAAGTGCCTAAGGGGGGTCGGATAGAAGGGGCTGGCAAAGCGCCGCTAACTAAATTTAACCCATGAAACTTGGTTGTGCAGATAGTGGCAACCATATTAAGCATTCTTAGAAAAAACGGTGGGGTTATGTCACCCCGTTCAAAAGATATGGAAGATGTTGCAAATGTGGACGACGACGACGACGACGACGACGACACTTCACAACATTCTAACGAAATCAAGTCCCACTCTATATATACATATACAGGGTCTTTTTTTTTGCTCGGAAAAGTGTTTTTTTTCAAAAACTATTTATAGTACCGATTTCAAATTTGGAAGGTCAATTCTCTATACCGGGGGACATCAGTTTGAGAAATTTGAGCGTTTTCGGTAATGTTTTTCACCAATTTTGAAAAATTATTTTTCGACCACTAGGTGCGAGATAAAAAAATTCTATTATAAAGTTGTAGGCCGTCATCGAAAACCCTTAAAAATTGTTCACTCGACGAAAAACAATTTATTTATCAGTGAAAATTCGAGCTTGAAAAATTTACAAGTTGGTGAAGCCAAATTACGATTGTTTGAAACGATAATTGAAACCGAATTACCTAATCCAGTTGAAACTTTGGTTAAAAAAACGACCGGATTTAAAAAACACGAGGCTATAGGTCAATCCTAAACATGCATTGGGTATTTAAAGGAAAACTTTGGGAGATTATTATCAGTGTTTGATAATATTTCGAACAATGCCTCGTTATTCAGTAGCTGAGCGTACCGAGATAGTTGCCATTTACTATGGAGAAGCAGCGCAAAACCTTAGAAGAGTGACTGAAATCTTCGCAGAAAGACATCCAAATGGAGCACCATCTGTAAATACAGTAAGACGAGCAATTCACGATTTCAATCAATTTGGTAACTTGCAACCTAGGTTTCGCGGATTGGGTCAACCGGATTTAGACTTCGAGAACAATGTACTCGCGTACTTTGTGGCATATCCTCGTCACAGTTGCGCTAACGCCGCTGCTGATTTGGGTTGTTCTGCAAATCGTGTGTGGAAAATTCTTCGTAAGAATCGCTATCACCCATACAGAGCTACGCTCCACCAAGGACTAATTGACGGAGACCATCAAAGACGTTATGAATTTAGCAACTGGTTACTAAATGCTGTCCAAGAAGATAGACAATTTTTGCGCCATGTTTTGTTCTCCGACGAAGCGTCATTTTCTAGAGATGGGCCCTTTAATCATCAAAACAGCCATCTTTGGTCTGACATCAACCCACATTGGGCTTTTGAATATCATCACCAGGTTCAATTTGAACGGGTCAATGTTTGGGTTGGACTTGTTGGAAACCGTTTGATTGGTCCCTTTTTCCTGCCGACGAACCTCAACGGCCAAAGGTGTTTACATTTTCTACAGAACGAACTGAGTGACGCAATCGACGACCTTCCATTGGCTGAAAGACGTCAGTTGTGGTTTCAGCAAGATGGCGCCCCTCCGCATTTTTCCCGGCAAGTAACTGAGCACCTCAACAACGAGTTTCCTGAAAGGTGGATAGGGAGAAATGGTCCAGTGCATTGGCCAGCAAGGTCACCTGACCTAACACCGCTGGATTATTTTCTCTGGGGATTCGTTAAAGCAAAGGTATACGCCACGCCCATTGAAACTAGGGAGGAACTCATTAGACGAATAATCAGTGCTTGCCGAGACGTCACACCAGAAATGGTAGAGAAAGCGTTTGAGAACTTAATTGTCCGCGCACAAACCTGTGTTGCAGCCAATGGTGATATTATTGAAAATGTTTTGTAAAAATTTATGTGAATAAAATATCTGCATTTAAAAACCAAACGTGTACATTTTTTCAAGTGTGAAAACTCTACTACGTTTGTATTAGACTTGTTCCCTTTTCAATTATCGTTTCAAACAATCGTAATTTGGCTTCACCAACTTGTAAATTTTTCAAGCTCGAATTTTCACTGATAAATAAGTTGTTTTTCGTCGAGTGAACAATTTTTAAGGGATTTCGATGACGGCCTACAACTTTATAATAGAAATTTTTTATCTCGCACCTAGTGGTCGAAAAATAATTTTTCAAAATTGGTGAAAAACATTACCGAAAACGCTCAAATTTCTCAAACTGATGTCCCCCGGTATAGAGAATTGACCTTCCAAATTTGAAATCGGTACTATAAATAGTTTTTGAAAAAAAACACTTTTCCGAGCAAAAAAAAAGACTCTGTAGATGTGGAACTAAAAAGGTACGTGTTAGTATATTAAACGTCTTGTTAATCTTTTGATACGGAAATAAGGTCATATTTGGAAAAGCTTATCCGTTCCCCTTTAAACTAAAGAAGATTCGACTACAATCGTCTTAAATCAAATGAAATTTACTAAAAT
This sequence comes from Leiobunum rupestre, assembly GCF_980474605.1. Lineage (NCBI taxonomy): Eukaryota > Metazoa > Arthropoda > Arachnida > Opiliones > Sclerosomatidae > Leiobunum > Leiobunum rupestre. The sequence goes on along the minus strand of NC_143387.1, from coordinate 18,211,720 downwards.
AAATCTGTCAAACTACCAAAAGTGATGAAGGACCAAAAGTAGATAAACTGAAGAAAACCAACAAAATAAGGTAAAGTAAAAACTAAAAAGTGATCAATTTCGTTGTTATTATCGGCGTCAATTTTCGAACCGGTGATTAAATATTCCTGGTTCTCTTCTGGACTTTCTGACCAAAACCCACTATTTTACTCTGAAAGAGACATGCTTCACTTTTCCCGTTACTGATTCACTTTCATGTAGTTGTCCTATTTGTTCTAAAATTCACTTTGTTAAATGCGCTCACTGCCGACCAAAGTTTTGGTTTTCATGTTTTTACTACGATTATCACATTCATTTTCAATGATTAAACGTGATGTGTTATTGAACATGAATTGAAACCTTTTCAGTAATATAACATGTTAGTTTATCAATAAAGTTACTTATAACTTCCTCTTCACATTCTGGACATTTTTAGTAAAACTATCCAACTTTACTCGAAAAAGTGATTTTTTTCAAAAACTATGTTTTCTAGAAAAATGAAATTTGTACTGTACATTATACGTGCCGGGGGACACTTTCTACCAAAATTACATCTAAGTTTTTCGAAAATTTAAATTTTAACCGCTAGGTGCTATAAGAAAATTGTCATATAGAAAATTGTGGAGCGTCACCGAAAACGTACAAATAGTGTTGACGCGTAAAAATAGACGTCTTTTTCACTGAAAAAATAAGACTTGAAAAAGTGACAAGTTGGGCAAACTAAAATAACTTTTTTAATTCCATTGGGAGAATAGTGTAACTTTATGAAAGTCTGAAATTTGTTAATATGGTATATATTAAACTTATTATTTACCATGGTGAATATTAGTAGAAATTATGTTTAATTCAGAGAAAACGGCATGGTATTAGAAGATAAAACTTATTTTATACAAGACGTTTCGAGCCGAGGCTCTTCTTCAGTCGTTCGTTAGTTTTAATTTGATTTAAAATTTTACCACGCGCCATATTCAAGTTCTAATATCACGCGAGCAGAAGGTCAGCGTGTTAAAAAATAAACAAAAGTTTTACTGATTTTAACAATTTACGTGTGTAATAGAATCAATGTAACCGATAAATCCAAAGTATATGTAAGTCAGTGTGAATTATTAAAATATAAATATAAAATAAAATAAAATTTTAAATCACAATATTACCCCAATTAGTTACTTCTTGACATCCTTTATCTAAATTTAAATTACCTAGTTTACGAATATACAATCCTTCATAGAATTTTCTTTTGTACCAATTGGTTTCCCGTTTTAAAATTTTGTAATCATCCCATTTAATAGAGTGGTTTAACGTAGACCAAATATGTTTTGAAATTCCGTTATTCATATCGCCCTTAGCCACGCAGGATTTATGTTCACGTATCCTGTCTAAAATGGAACGTTTTGTTTCACCAATATACGTTTTTCCACATGAGCAAGGGATTTCATAAATAACGCCTCGAATGGCGGAATCTTCTATTTTAGGTTTTAAATGAGAAATTTGATTTTTTAGTATATTAGTGGTTTTTGATACTAAGTTTATTTTATAATTTTTCAAAATACGTTTAAGTTTCTCTGTGGTTTTAGGTATATAGGGTAAAACTAAAACCTCCTCTTTAGGTTTACTTTTCATATCAGAAGGCATGCTGATTAAGTTTCTGTCAAATATGGTTTCTATAAGTGTTTTTGGATAATCTGATTCAATTAACTGATTTTTTATTTTTAATTTATCCGCAATTGGGTTATCAGATATGGATTCAATATGGTGTTTTAAACCTTTTACGACTGATGTTTTTACATGGTTGGGGTGGTTTGAATTAAAGTTTAAAAAGGTTTTTGAATGAGTAGGCTTTTGGAATAATGAAAAGGTTAGTTTACCATTAACATTTTTAATAAATAGGTCTAAAAAAGGAATTTCGTGGTTAACTTCTAGTTCAAGAGTGAAGTGAATAGAGTTATGTAAATTATTTAAATCATTGTGAAAAGTCGTTAATGAATCCAAGTCTCCCTTCCATACAAAAATATATCATCCATAAAACGAAGCCAGCAAGCCAAATGATTTTTGTCCATGTCCGACCCAAAAATGGTATCCTCTAGATTTTCCACGAAGAGATTTGCTATAACCGGTGATAATGGATTCCCCATTGCTAGGCCGTCTTTTTGTTTATAAATTTGGGAATTAAAGTCAAAATAAGTACTATTTAAACATAATTCCGAAAGCTTAAGAATTGTATTGATTTTAAGAGGAGATCTTTGTAATAAATTAGGGTCATTTCTCAATTTAGATTCCAATAATTTAAGGGCTTCATTTATAGGGATACTACCATACATATCGGTTATATCAAAACTCCCTAAGACGTCATTCTGGGATAAGACAGGGCAATGGGATTTTAGTTTTTTAATACAATCTTCAGAGTTTTTTAAACAAGAAATATTGTTTCCAATTAAAGGGGAAATTTAAAACTTTTATTAAGGCTTAAGCCTTAGTCTGACTAGTTTCGGCTAGCTTAGCTGGCCATCTTCAGAGACTAAGACTTAAGACTTAATAAAAGTTTTAAATATATGCAAATTTAACGAAATTTTATTTTAACCTACAATATATATATCATAATTAAATGTTTTTTAATTCCAGTATGACGTAGGTCTACGTCACCCATGCTATAAACTATAGATATTGTAAAAAGTTTAAACACCGATGAGTAAATAATCTAATTTCACCATCTAAATGGCGGAAAATGTTATTATATAATGCTTGATAAAAAACTAAAATAATTAGCTTTTACTCCTTAGCGTTTGCCTTTTTAACAATATCTTCGTTCGTTTTCAGTTTAGGATCATACCATGGGTTTTACAAATCGAAAAACAATGAACCCTTTATGACAAATTTTGGTTAATAGAGTTATTGTCCGTAAACTAAAGGCGGCCATTTTCAAGTAGTAATTTTAATTAAATCATTCTGTTCATGATTTAATCGATCTAATAACAATCATCGACGTAAGAAAAGTTGTACTTTTAAACAAAGTATGTATCATGGTTTTATCGTCAAAATCCATGATTATCGAACAATATTATGGAAAACGTTCAAGTATGTTTTTTTTCCTCAAAATTTGGGTATTTTGGATGCGAACGAAAAGGTGGTTTTTAACGAAGTTATAGTAGTTTTCGTTATTAATTAGTGTTTACGAAATTACAACGAAATCGATAACTTTTAAGTTTTTACTTAACCTTATTTTGTAGGTTTTCTTCAGTTTATCTACTTTTGGTCCTTCATCACTTTTGGTAGTTTGACAGATTTATTTCAATCAATTTCAATTGATTTAATACGATTGTAGTCGAAACTTATTTATTTTAAGTAAATACTGCTCTTTTTATCCAATATCGTTCATTTCAGTCATACAATTAGTTCAACACGATTCTAGTCAATTTCATTTATTTAACCCACATTCCGGTTGTTTAACCAAATTTTTTCATTTTATTCAATTTTAATCATTTTTAGCGATGTTTTTGGCTGTTTTACCCAAATTTTCTCTTTTTACCCAAAATTTCATCATTTTACCCAATTGTATCCGAAATTAGTTCTTTTAACACAAACATACCCAATTTTTGTCATTTGGACGAATTTTTATCATTTTACCCAATTTTGGTCAATTAATCCAATTTTTGACGATTTCAAAAAATAATTATTCAACAATACCTTGTAACATTTTGCAAATATTCCATTATTTATCAAATTCATTGAAATTTTTCCCGCTGAAGATGCCAAATATATTCGATATAAGTTTTTAAAGTATTTCTTTATCTATGAATATTAATGATTCCAACGAAATGGAGCGAGATAAAAAGCTTTTCTCGTTATTTTCATTTAAAATAATTTTTTCTTAATCTTAAGCAGGACTGAATACCAACTTTGCTTTTGTCACATTTTCGCCTAATTGTGAAAGCCACTTTCAAAAACAAATTATAAAATAGGGGTAGAATATAGAATAATCATCAAAGTTTTGGTTATATTTCTCCGTTTTCTGAACTCAAAACACATATTTTTCATATTTCTTAATTTTAAATTTTTTAACAAATCTGTAGTTACGTAAAATCTGTAACAAAAATTAATTAAAAGTAATAGAATATTTTATAATTGCTGCATGAATAAATTCATTAAGAGGAAAACCTGCTCATAATTCTCGTTCAGAAAATGAAAAATTAGGTACCTCAGGCAGAAAACGAACATGCACTCTTGAGAACAGTTGACTTATACTTACAGATGAGCCCTATGTGTACTCATAATTTATCTCTGTAATATTTAATTTTAAAGTGTCTCCAAGAAAGTATTTATTTATACTCAAGGTCAATTAATATGTCGTGATTATTTTTAGCGTTTCTCCAATTCTACCCGTTGGGGCCCCCGGTAAGCTCCTCCGCTTTAATAAAATCCAATAATACTGCAATCTCATTGGTTCTTAAAAATTACGTTTTTTTTTCGACGCGATTAACGCTGCTGCGAGGTCGCAAAAAATAAGACCGCCTCCTCCCCCCCCCCCCCTTAGCGTGACAGGGTTAGGGCCTCAACGTGTCCGTCGATAGTTTCGACATATTCATTCTCCCTGAGTTTAAATAAATACATTCTTAATTGGTGTCTCTACAAATAAATTAATTTCACAAAAATTACGAAAATTGTAGAAGTACAAAATTTTCCGGGGGTAATCTTTTTAAATTTTAATTTTCACGAAAATCAGGGTATTTTGCATGGTTCTGAAAAAATTATTTCTAGAAGGTTAGAATTAACTTGGTTTGGTTAAAATCCGCCTATTTTTCAAAAGCCAGTTAGTCGTAGGAGGCAATAGCTTTTTATTCCATTTATTTTAATCGAAAATTGTCAAAAATGTTTCTATGTTGGAGTTAACCACTTAGAACTTTCAAAAAAATAACATTTGACATTTTTAAATGAAATGAAGAATAAGCATAGACCTAAAGTCATCTGTTGTTTACTAACTTTTACTCTTACCATTTAGTATTTAAAGCTGTACCACTACGAAATCAAATTATTTTTCGAAACTATCAATTCATGTTAAGTAAGCCTCGTTATAACATAGAGCAGCGAATGGCCTCAAGTAGGATTTCGGAACATTTCCAATCATCTGAGACTCGTGGTTAAAAGTCACTCGACGGCTCGGGCCTAAGTATTAGGCATTGCTGTTTATGTTTTTAAAATAAAATATATTTAATACAATATCCAATATATGCCTTCATATAAGCAACTGGTGCATTTCGGAGGGTGTCTTATGAACAAATTTAATAACGTTATGAAATGCAAAAACTTTACTAGAAGTTGATTAAGAAAAGAGAACTATCGAACTACTTAATTGTTTCCTGTTGATATCATTTTTATGACGAGTTTTTAATCGCAGACATCCACATTTGAATAGACAGAGGTTATCTCAACAATGTTTTAAAATTCCAATAAAAATAAATTCGGGTAATTTACACTCTGTACGAAGTCCTCTATATAAAAACGCTACACACTAACGCATACCAAATGGAAAAATGACTAATTTTCGGCACTCCTTTACCCGCGTCATGGAAAACTCTAATTCTTCAACGAAAGGCCGTTTCACTGAAGAAAATAGATTTATTTTGACTAGTTCTAAAAGAATTGAATATTTTCTCGCCCACGTTCGAAATGCCATGCGCATCTCTTTCGAACGTAGGTGGGTTTTGGTTATTGAAAAGGCGGTTTTGCTCGTAAGGATTCATCATAAAATGTTCCGCGAGCTTTATCTTTCCAACAGTCCTTTTTCTAGTGTAATGGCTTCTTTCATCTTTTCCCCCATGTCGGTTTAAAACATCGGTACGCTAGATTGACATAACATCGCCTTGCGTGTTAATTTTCAGACTTGTGCCAATATTTGGTATAATAAAATTCCAACGTGTTAATAGAACCATTTGATTTTTGAACCTGCAGAAATTTAACTATTTGTAACGTTTTGAAGACGCATAATGCAAGAATTACGACTATTTAAGTTTATCCCGATTGCGAAACCAAGCTTACAATTTTTGCTACTTGGACCAGGCACAATCCTTAAGTTAAAAAACTAGCCTCAAACATCGTCACTCACGTCGTCAGTTTGCAAAAAGTATACTTTATTCTCAAATTTAAATTTCTACCTCTTACGCGTAACTTTACTTTTAGTATACCCATGGGTGCCCTCCGGAATGTTTCAAAGGGGTGCAAACTTGATACATAGTCTAATGGCCGGGGGACTTCATACTTAAATTAACGTTTCGATAATTTTTAGAAGTTTTTTCTTTTTCTTTAGCATCATTACTGAAATCGCAAAGATAATTTTAAAAATGGAATTTGTTTGGATTATTAATCAACTAAGGGCCCGGTGCAGAAACGTTTTAACGCTAAATTAACCGAAAGGGGGCGTAGTTTCGGAAAATCACGAACTTCGCGCCAAATCAGTGTGCAGAGACATCTCAATCGCAAAAATAACAGGAAAGTGTTCTGTTTATTTTGCGAGAGGTCTACGGCAGTCGATAGCCGCCGAAAAGCTCGCAAAAACAATGGCGGATTGTGGTACGCAACGAGCTCCGGAAATAAATTGAGAAGGAAACGCTTTTTCCCTACTTTAATAAGATAAATTATACAACACGATAGGTCAGAATCTTTTAAATTATTAAAATTTAAGTTTCTGGCTCATTATCGCTTTTCGAAAATGTTCTTGTCAAATTATTGTCAGAGCCAAGGCCTAACCACAATTACGGTTTACGAAACACCAAAATAAGCCAGCCACTCTTAGTAACTTTACAGGAAAGAATAAATTATAATAGGGAATCTTATACACTACTACTTAGGGTGTATTCTAAGCCTTGATTTATTTATAGATCCTTATTTGCTGGTAGTGTATGTAGTGGGTTTTAATTAATGAGTCAGTAATGACATGGTGAATTGATACAGTGTATCAAAGATCTTAAGCTATCAACCAGCGTTTATACCGATTCAAACCGTTTCCATCTACCCAGAAGAAACCATTTCTAACGTGTATTGGATGGTTTACTTACCACTTTGGAATCTGCCGGAATCACTGAATTGACTCTTCAATGCATTCGAGAATTAATAACAAATCGCTCACCAAAGATAGTATTTAAAGGAGTTTCTTCCGCTGCACATTGTCCACTGCGTGGCGTAACACAGGGGACAGTCTTTGGTTAAAATTTTAAAATATAAACGCTAGCTTTCGGGTCGAAACCCCTCGTCAGGCGTCAGTTACTCCAGACCCTGAAGAGGGGTTTCGATCCGAAAGCTAGCGTTTATATTATAAAATTTTAACATTTTAATTAAATGTTTTTAAACCATGAAGTATCCGTCGTGTGTATAAATTTTTTAAAAGATTAGTATAGACCTTTATAGTACAAAATCATAACAATAGATTAAAGTTGAAAAATTCAATTTCTTTTTAAAATTATTACATTAATATCACAATGCTTTTGTATTAAAAATTAAAATGATATTTCTAGGAACATTAAATTCCATTTTCTTACTAGATTAAGTATATCACAATTTTTTATTCAATTTTATTTAGCAATTAAAATGACTTCTAGAACTTAAAATTTAGGTTTGTGTTGCTGCAATAAGGATTTTCAAATCAAATTTCAACCAAACTTTAAATTTATTAGGGGGGGGGGGGCGCTAGGTTAGATGCATCACAATGTAACCATGACAAAATTCTAGGAACTAAATTTTTTTGGGAGGACTAGGTTTATCACAATATAAAAATGAAGTTACATTTCCATTTAGGCTAGGTAATTAACAATTGTAAAAATGTAAATTAACTTCCTAGGAACTTTCATTTTTTTATGTGGACTAGTTTAGATGCATCACTATGTAAATACATGACCAAATTCTAGAAGCTTCTAAATTAGTTTTTGGAGGGACTGGGTTTATCTCAATAAATTGAAATGTAATTACATTTTTATAGACTTTTGACTTAACTAGGTTAGATAAGTCACAATAGTAAAAATGAAAGTTGACTTTCTAGGAACTTTAAATTTATTTTTTAAGTGACTAGGTTAAATAAATCCCAATGTAAAAAATGTAAATTAACTTTCTAGGAACTTTAAGTTAATTTTTTATGTCGACTAGGTTAAATAAATCGTAATGCAAAAATGTAAATTAACTTTTAAATTTAATTTTTTTATGTGGACTAAGATAATAAAACTGAAGGGTAAATATTTAAGGAAAATGCCAAGCCTCTTCAAAACCAGAATAGTTATTTGAGTTTTCTTATGGAAACTTTTTCCTAATTTGAAGTAACGCACACAAAGGTATTCTGCGTGGGTTTTTTCCCCATATGATTATGAATCATATGTGAAAAATTCTGTACGCTGTATACCCCTATGTCCTAAAACAAAGAAATTATTAAGCAACGATAAAAAAATTTAATTATATTTAAAAATATTTCACCTATTTGTTAAAATTTTAGGAGGAGCTCCACGTCTCCTTAGATGATAATATCCTGTATAATTTATCTTTAAAACTCCTCTATTCAAACAAACGTGTAAAAAGTCCTCATGCTCCGTGAAGCAATTAATATTTTTGTCACAATCTTTATACATTTCTTGCATTGTTCTTTTTGCACTTCGAATGGTTTGCCAACAAATAAGACCTGATTCCATATCATTTTGTGCCAGAAATCCTTTAAGTAATTCTTTTTCTAAACCAAGGCTTAGCCACTCCGGTACACAGTTATTGCACTTGCAGTTTCTCCTTAATGAATCAATATCCAAATTTATTTGTAAATTATTATTTTGAGCAACTTGCTTATTATTGATTTCAGCCTGGGAATACTCTGGTTCGAATTGGTACGGTATTACACGAGACGAGTTCATTTAAAAAATTACAAATTTAAAAGGAAGTGGATCATCTCAAGGATGATATTACTAACTTACATGAAACTGACCAACTCACAAATGACCGGATGGATAATATTGAAACTACTCTCAAAGACACATCAGATGAAATAATCTCTTTTGGCACCATTGTACACAACCCTGAATTTAAATTTGACCAACTTTATAAAACACACACGGAGACAATAACAAATTTGTCTGATCTCATAACCTCGGAAACTAAACTTCTTAAAGATAGCTTTACCGCATGTCATCATGATCTAACTAATAAACTAGATGCCCAAACTTCTGCTATTGCTTCGGACGTTCTATCTCAAATCACACCGATATTTCAACGATTTGAAGCTGACTGTATTTCAAGGTTAACTACAAGTCTCGATTCATCAAAAATTGTAAATGAAGTTCTCACACAAATGGATCCTCTTGTTATTTTCCAAAATTTTAACCTTTTTGAATTTACTAAAACAGCGGGAAACTGATTATGAAACTAAATTGAACACCAAAATGGAAGCATTTGAGAACAAACAACAAGAACATTTACAAAAATATAACTTACTCCTGCCAAATGTACCTGAAGATCCTAATTCCACATATGATACGTTGGGTCTTGCTTTGGTTTCTGATCTACTTTATGAGAGTGCATTACCCTTGCATCTAAAATATTTTCGACTTCCGCCGACCAAACCCACTTTATCTTCATCTTCATCAAATTATCCCCGACCGTAAAATGTTTTATTTAATAATAGCTAATAAACATTTTGAGTGCCCTATATCTCTGGCCTAATTTTGACTTTTGATATTAATCATAGCTTCCAAAAATCAAAATTTATTGAACTTATAGTGTACCGTCGCCAAGACCCCACTTTTCAGTTGCATACCAGACCTGACAGAACTAAGACTCAGCAACAGCAATATCAGGATGTTTGGAATGAACTTCGCTATCGCCAGGAAAACGGAGAGGGAAATTTGCACATAAGACGCAATAGAGTGGTTCATGTCCGAAACCTTTCTGCCTCAAAATACAGCAACTCCTCAGCTAAATGCTACGCTACTCCAAATACCAAAAACAACACCGACCCTTCACATTCCTCAAGTCAAATCTCAAGATCAACTGATCCGTCATATCACAAGCAAAGCTTTACTGCTCCTAATTTCAATTTCAATTTAGGTTTTATTTATTTTAGAAAGACATACATGGCATTTAGAGGGCTAAGTCAACTGGCAACTTGTTTGCCCTCTTATTAATTATAGTAAAATCATTATACATAAAAAAGTTCACTAATTAAAAAAATTAACAACATTAAGCAACATAGGGCTAACATTCAAATCCGCCCACAACAGCTAGCTAGCTACAGTAAATCATGTTCATTCATCCCTTCTGCGTGCGCAATAAAATCCTCCTTGGTCCACTCAATTGGTTCTACAAAATGGCCCTACTACCCAACCACCTCACTCGAATATCTCTGCAACTCATAATAACTATCTACCTCAACCATCTCCAAATTTAATTCCCCTGGGTCAACATTCTTCCTTTTAATGACGTCACACCGTTTCTACCATACCTATTCCTATCCGCTCAACTATTCAAGCAAACCTTCCTCCAACTTCATCAAGTCAAGATAACTCTTATTTTCCAAATTGTCACCAAGTAAATGCCAGAAATCTTCGATCTCAAGAAAAACGTGATGAACTATCACTTTTAGCTACCTCCCAAAAATCCATACTTTTATTCATAACAGAAACTCGGTGCGATAGCTCGATTGGCGATTCTGAATTGGACATTCCAAATTTTACCTTCACTCGTAAAGATCGTCAGGGTAACACTTCGGGAGGGGGCACTGCTATCTAGGTTTCAACTGCCAATATTTCAACTACTCTCCTTACGCAAAATTGTGTAATTTGCTTCTCTAAACCATACAATGGATTGGATTATTCTGCAATTGAACTTTGTATCGGGTCTTCATCCTATTTTGTGACCTGTATCTATCGCCCCCCCCCCCCCCTCTTTTAAAAATAAACCTGATCTACTCCACCTTCTAAATCATATTGACGACTATGCTGCCGCAAATAGACAGTGCATCCTAATGGTTGGTGATCTAAACTATCCTGATATCGATTGGTCTTCACCCCAAACCCTCTTCAAGCGCGGATGAAGATCTTCTCACTGATCTCTCACTTCATGGTTATATCAAATTGTCTATGATCGTACTCGACTTTCCTCAAGAGACAGCACCTTAGATCTTGTTCTTTCAACTGATCGTTTACTAGTTTTTGGAGTTAAATGTCTGCCACCTCTTGGAAAGAGTGACCACTGTGTGGTTCCTTCAACCTACGGTTACCAATTCCACTCCAAATTTCACCCGTTAGCCAAATTGATTATTTCAATTCTGAATTTCTGATAACACTTCCCTTCAAAAATATTTAAATTAAATAAATTGGAGAAAACTCAAATCCAAAGGCATTCTTCAAATTCTTGAACAATAAACGCAAATCTAAGAGTGGTGTACAATATCGGAGGGTAAACGGATCGACTATCACTGATGATGTTGAAATTGCCTCTTCTCTAAATGACTACTTTTCTTCGATTTTTACATCATTAATTAAAAATGCAACTGATATCTCACAAACAAATGGTGCCAATTTCCAGGTTTCTGAAACCGAAGTGCGTAAGAAGCTTCGTCATCTCTCTTCTACCAAAGCATTAGGTCCCGACAACCTTCAGCCGAATCTTCTTAAAAAGACAGCGCAACAAATTTCCTGGCCTCTCACTTATATTTTCAATCAGAGTTTGGCTACAGATGACATTCCAGAATGCTGGAGGACAGTAAATGTAACCCCCATTCCTGAAAAGGCTGACCCGACTTTACCTGAAAATTATAGACCCATTAGCCTCATCAGCCATGTTGTAAAGATACTGGAATCCCTTGTCAAAGACAAGCTTCTAAAATTGCTTCAGAACTCGTCCTATTTCTCAAACCACCAGCATGGCTTTCTTCCATCTCGCTCGTGCACAACAAACCTACTTGAAGCTACGAATATATGGGCCAAAGCACTAGATGAAGGTCTTTCTGTTGATGTAATTTACCTAGACATCAAGAAGGCATTTGACCAAGTTCCTCACCATACACTTTTTTAGAGACTACTTTCTACAGGCATAAAGGGTGCCGCATTCAATTGGCCTTCTTGACACATCGCATGTAGCGGGTTGTCATACGTGGAATCCCCCCCCCCCCCCTTGCGACGTCACAAGTGGAGTCCCACAAGGATCTGTACTTGCACAATTCTTATTTGCAATATACATCAATAGTTTACCTTCAGCTTTCGACCATTCTTTCCCCAGTCTCTTTGCAGATGACATAAAACTTGTCAAAATTCATAGTACAAACACATCTAACGCCGAGTTACAACAGCATCTCTCTAAAGTTGAATATTGTGCAAAAATTCCGGTTTATCCTTCAACACCTCAAAATCCAACGTCCTTCACTTTGGAAAGAAAAATCCACGCACAACTTACCAGCTAAATAGTCCAGATATGGCCCCTGTCACATGCGTCCGTGATCTAGGTCTCCAAATCGACGAGAAACAAACATTTTCTGGGCATTGCCGTGTCCTAGCCAAGAAAATAAATGTTCGTTGGACTTGTTCTTAGAACTTTTCACTTTAAAACTCCCAAGTTAAGTAGGCTACAACATGCGCAAAACCAAGCAACAATGTAATGTGAATATTAAAGTTTTCGTTCGTGTGATAGGTAAAATAGGACTTCGTAAAAAAAATCGAGGTAACCAGCGTAAAAAAGTAAACTTAAACAGATTTAAAGTAGTGATGGACCGCGATTTCTCATCACTTTCAAACTGCAACAATGGAGTTCATTTCGAAAGAACTGGCGGATATTCATTTCGTGTATGGACTATCGGATGGCAATGCTTTGGCTGCTCAACGCCTCTACCAGGAAAGGTACCCGAACCGGCGCATCCCCGTCTCGCGGACTTAATGCAGCCTACTTCCCGGGGCTAGTAGGCCACACTTTGAAGCTCTCTTGCACACTTTCAACTCATCGTAGGAAAATGGGAAAATACAGACATACTTCTCAAAACATCCCCTACAACTCCTTAAGATTTTTGCATAACCTTTTGAAACACCCTGTATAAGACGTTAATTCGGTTCGGTAAAATCCTGTTGCTCCATTCCGTTTCCTTAGCACTCATATTTCGCTCATGTAAGCTTTCCAAAATAGCAAGCACTATCCGAGCATCCATCGAGGAAAATACTTTGAATTGGTATTTACCTCATGCAAGTTGCTTATTTCCAAAATTTCTGTCAATGTTTAACGGTGTCGATTGAACTCGATTCTTTGAAATAATGGGACTTGACATTAATAAAATCATTGTAGGATTAAGCCCACTTCTGCTTGTTCAATAATGAATATCTGGCTATTGCTATTGTGTTAATCCAAGTAAGTAATCAAAGGTAACAATTGGGCTCAAGACAGAATACCGAAATTCACTTTATTTGCTATGTCTTTGTTTTATGGCCCAGTTTTTGTGGGCCTAAAACTCTGAAACCAAGCATTTTAGTACTCATGTTCATAGGATATTTTGACAAATTAAAACCCAAAGAAAACGCCCTAATATTAATGACCTAAATATCGATCCGTAAAGCCCTGAATAAAACCTTAATTTATCTGGAACTCTTCCCAATAAACATTCGGAGCAAATATTTCGGTACATTGTCAATAGCTGTAATTCGTAAAATATTACTGATAGATTTGTAGCTTTGAGTTATTTATTTTATTTTGAACAGCTCTGTTTCTAAAATTGAAGTGATAATATTTGTAAAATATTAGAGATATAATTATAGATTGGATTTGAATATGTCAATAGAATCAAAGCTTAGATAATAAATATGTCAATAGAATCAAAGCTTAGATAATAAATATGTCAATAGAATCAAAGCTTAGATAATAAATATGTCAATAGAATCAAAGCTTAGATAATAAATATCTCAATAGAATCAAAGCTTAGATAATAAATATGTCAATAGAATCAAAGCTTAAATAATAAATATGTCAATATAATCAAAGCTTAGATAATAAATATGTCAATAGAATCAAAGCTTAGATAATAAATATGTAAATAGAATCAAAGCTTAGATAATAAATATGTCAATAGAATCAAAGCTTAGATAATAAATATGTCAATAGAATCAAAGCTTAGATAATAAATATGTCAATAGAATCAAAGCTTAGATAATAAATATGTCAATAGAATCAAAGCTTAGATAATAAATATGTCAATAGAATCAAAGCTTAGATAATAAATATGTCAATAGAATCAAAGCTTAGATAATAAATATGTCAATAGAATCAAAGCTTAGATAATAAATATGTCAATAGAATCAAAGCTTAGATAATAAATATCTCAATAGAATCAAAGCTTAGATAATAAATATGTCAATAGAATCAAAGCTTAAATAATAAATATGTCAATATAATCAAAGCTTAGATAATAAATATGTCAATAGAATCAAAGCTTAGATAATAAATATGTCAATAGAATCAAAGCTTAGATAATAAATATGTCAATAGAATCAAAGCTTAGATAATAAATATCTCAATAGAATCAAAGCTTAGATAATAAATATGTCAATAGAATCAAAGCTTAAATAATAAATATGTCAATAGAATCAAAGCTTAGATAATAAATATGTCAATAGAATCAAAGCTTAGATAATAAATATGTCAATAGAATCAAAGCTTAAATAATAAATATGTCAATATAATCAAAGCTTAGATAATAAATATGTCAATAGAATCCAAGCTTAGATAATAAATATGTCAATAGAATCAAAGCTTAGATAATAAATATGTCAATAGAATCAAAGCTTAGATAATAAATATGTCAATAGAATCAAAGCTTAGATAATAAATATGTCAATAGAATCAAAGCTTAGATTATAAATATGATGATGATAGGCCAAGCCTATTGAAACCAGTCAGGTAAATAATCCATCTTTTATTAAAAATAAATATGCAAATTTAACGCAGTTTTATTATCATGAAATATACAATATTTGTGATAGAAATATCACATTGATTTTGATAGTATTTTTGTTAAATATTAGTAATAGAGTTATTTCTTTTATTGTGAACATCTCTTTATATAAAAAATAAGCGAAAAAGCTATATCGTTGATTTTGAATAACTCAATTTATTAAATATTATTTTTTTTTAATTTAATGTTTTGATTTTAATCTAATTTGATGATCCCTCGTAAGAAGACGATGATTTTCGGTTCAACTACTGCGTGGCTTTGATTACTTACCAATGAAACGGAGAAACCGAATATTTAGGGTGAAGGCGTTTAGAAACACTTTTTGCCACCGAAAGTCGGGGTAAATACGAACGGCTTATATTTACTGGCAATTGTATTAATTTGGGTAAACGGTTTCTACGTTTTGAGAGTTTGAAATCTGTGTTAAAGAAAATACATTTACTTTGGACCATTCTAATTCGAAAAATCATTTAACATTTTATGTGTTTGGTAGGTCTATAATCCGCATGCACATGGTTATTAACCATTATACCTCTAAAAGGGCTGTGTTGTTGAACACTCTTAAGTTAAAAAAAATTGTGATTTCAAATTCGGAAACCCAAAACAATTTGAAAAGTGCACAATAGAAATTTCAAATAAGATTTGCACCGGTGATAAATCTTTATCCGTGGACAACCTTGCACTTTCGTAAAAAGAGTTTACGTAACTGATTATAGATTTAGCATTATCAAACGCTGTACTCAGTATCATGTGTATGTTTTCAATATCGGTTAAGGTTAATTCAAAAGTCAAGATATTAACTTTTATACAAACAAAAAACAAAGTACAATTAACTCCTAGGATTCCGTTCATTTTCACAAAAAGGCAAAAAAATAATTTCTATATAGATCTAACCAAAGAGATAGGACTTGCTTCTCACTTTAAATTGGCACGTCGTTTTCTATTTCTTAAAATGTAGATTATCAAAACATATGATTTAATTATTTATTTAGTTTTGGATTTAAGATAATGTTTCTTTAGCTCAGAGTAATTTCTTTGGCCTCATTAAGCTCTTTAGGACGTTTGTGAAATCTTTGGAACAAAACTAACATCACGTTTGAAATTGGAGAGTCAAACATAATTTTGATGAAAAACGCTATTATGTGACTGCTGCATAAAACTCCAAAGAAACTGAAAACCTGAAAGATAAATGTAATTGAAATTTCTCATACTCAGATATGTTTAGTTAAATCTAATAAACAATTATTGGTTGATCTTTCATAACGGTCTTTCGTAATAGCTGATTGATTAAAATGTTTTTAAGCAATTAAAACCAATAATTATTATTCGAATAAGATCTCCGTAAGTGTATAAACCACAATCGTTTTAATTTCTGTGGAGATTCAATTAAAGAATACGTGACTGTTGTTTAAAAACTAATTTAAAAATTGGGTGTGGAATCTACTATCTATTGATAAAGACAAGTCAATTATGGGAAAATATTTTATCGATATTTCTTAATACAATGTTGTTACACTGCTACTTAAAAATTTAAAGTTCGCCACGATTCTTATAAGCAAAAGTAGAGTTTAATTTATAAGATTGTTATCGTCTTTGTCGTATTTTGAAGATTTCAGTATTTATCATCTTGATCGTTCAAATTTAACTCTATGCCAAAAATGCATTTCTTCGAGCACTCTTTCTCTGACGTACAAATAGACTAATATTTTGAAAGACCCGACCTTCTCATTGCCTGACAAATTGAAAAAATACCTTATCAATGGAGCCACGTTTGAAATTAATTCAGGTTCATCTAAACAAATTAATAAAAGCAAACCCCTAATGAAAGAACCGTTAGAAAATCAACATTTAAAGTTCATTTGCAAATCTTTAAGCAAAAACCTTTCTTATTATAAAAGACAATTGATATTAAAAAAGATATCAGGAGCTAAAAGTTTTTAGAAAACCTTGGCAAACTTCCAAGATGCTCAGAATTGAACCAGATACTTTCCAAGAAAACGATCTAAGCTGACTAAATGTGATCACGTTCAAATAAAAAATCTATCCTTTATAATTAGAGACCTCATTTGCACTGCACTGCATTTTCTAGATGGCAAAATGGCCAAGTACATCTGCGAGATTTTCCAAATGAACTTACATGGGTATAATGAGTTGGATCAATCGGTCCGAGTTTACTGCCAGCTATATAAAAATAAATCGGCAAATGAACTAAGTAGACTAAGTAGGATAGTCGGACGAATGGTTGGAACGCAGACCAAGAGAGAAATGTATTAATAACACCTGCAAATAAAATGTTCAGTTCATAAATATAAATTCTTAATCGGTTTCCACTTCCAATTGAGGTTGCAGGATTTCTGTCTTATTTCACCAATGAGAAAAGCGGAACCTTGACCGATTCAAAGTTTTTTCTCTCCTATTACACACAGAGCGAAATTCGAAATATTTTAGAGGACATTTAAGGGTTGACATCCGCGCGATACTTTTCTCAATGGCAAATTGAAGCCACGGGAGTGTATGTTACCTCCTTTTCCGTAGTAGCAGGCGAAGACCACCCAGGCCATACATAGTCCCCAGGCTGTCCTCTGAAAGGCTGCGTAAAAGACGGTTTCAACCCTCGAATAACCATCGCCCTTGTTCCAAGGATACGATGCGTAAAGAAGAGCCATAGCGGTTGCAAATGCAACAGGCCATCCCATCATTGCTATTCGCTACGAAAGATATGAAAAATTAGAAAATTATATATTGAGTAACGTTTCGACCTCAAATAGCGCCGTTTAAAAGTCGAAAACGAAAATTTTGGTATTTCGTTCTGAAGAAAGCGCCATTTTTTAGTTGGTAATGGCGACAATTATCTTATAGCATAGATAAAAATTGTATTTACAAAATTGTAATAGTGATTATAAAACTCACTGTAGAAAGCTTATATTTTTGATTTCGGACAATAAATGTTCCCAGGTAAAGTCCAATGGCGTAAGGTCCAAAGTGAACGTATGGCATCATATAGACATAGATGGAATACGCGGCGGTATATCTGAAACACAAGTTTCGAGTTAAAATTGGTGTTTTTCAATTTCATCTGTTATAAAATATGGGTATTTCACCTTATATCAATTATATTCCTGGCTAAAAGTGTGGGTGTCAAATCGAAAATATAAGTCACAATACCGCTTGATAAAATGCATCCTACTGCCATGAAGATTAGGAAAATGTTTCCTAATCTTTTGTTTCTGAAATTATATAATAGTGATTAATAGTGAAAAGTAGTGAGGAAGATTTTTTACTCCGACTATGCTTTAGATGGCGCTACACAACACTACATGGGGCTTACCCGTTGGTGTTATAACGGCGCGTCACGCATGCGCTCGGTGGCACGTGCTACTTCCGAGCAGGGGTCACATACCGTTATTGAACAGAAGCGAGAGCGCCCCCTAGTTTTATGTAGCTCCAACTAAAGCGAAGTAAATATCTTCATCATTTAAATACATCATTACTTAAAAAGTAGAAGAAAATAGATCAGGGAAACGAGAAAGCCCTGGAATTCCGAAGAAATGTACCAAGTGTGTGGAAGACACTAAAGAAATATAGAAAACCACAAGTTAATGCAATTTTTCAGACTGATGTTTTACTTTTTACAGCAGTAAATACTTATTCACACGGGTCAATATTTTTGCCAAAACGTTGTTGATGAACAAAATTCGAAAACCCAACTGTTTCGTGGGAATGAAGAAAAGTGTTCACAAATTGCTAGACGCACAAACGCTTTTGTTCGTCCAGTTTTTATCGAGTAATTTATTAAAATATTAAAATCTCATAATTTATAAACATCCCTTTCATTAAAAAATAATAAAAAATATAAATTGACACACCTTTATTATGAAAATTAACATAATTTGGAGATAAACTTTATTTTAAGAATTACCAGTAATTTTTAAAATTTATTTTAAGAATTACCAGTATTTTTTTAGTCTCAGAAATATTTCGTGTGAAAAAAAATGCAACAAGTTTTCGACTTCTTGTTTAAAACTGTGTCAACCAACAAACGTCGGCCAAAATGATGGCTCGTGTGAATATACCTTAAACGATTCTACTGTAAAGTTCTTAGAACCAAAGAATTAGTTATCTCAGTAAAAAGTGCTCAATTTTGTGACTTTTTGACGTGAGATGCTATTATAAATGTATAATTTTAATTTTTTAGTTAAATAAAATAGTAGGGTCATTCCATGTGAACTCACCCAGTGATGTCACCATGGGTACAGCGATTTTATTCAAATTTTATACCCGTTTTATCCAATATTCAAAACTACTATTTATAAATTTTGAGCGCAAAATAGTTAGTAGTTTTAAAAATACGACTATATAACCACTACCCCCAGTTTTTTGGGTTACGCGTTCAACGAAATCGCCCCCCTCGACCAAATGTTGAATAACTTTCTTTTAAATCATTATAATTATATGAAATTTTGGTTTATATGGTATATTTAGGTGCGGAATATCATGGTTATGCTCAAATATTTGTAGACCCTGGGGTTTTTATTTTAATGACCCTGAAATTGAATAAAATGGGTTTTTGGGGGGTAGCGTTCGTTGCGCTATATAGTGACGTCGACAAAAGAAATACACCATTTTTAAAATACAGTTATAAAGTATACCAAGAGGGCTTTCTATTGATATCAAAAAATCTTTGCGTTTTTAATTTTTCTTCATTTTATAGACGAAATACCGATGTTTTAAGATTTTACAAAACTACTACTTTTTCCGAACAAAGAATAAAACTGGGTTTAAAATTTAAAAAATTTTCATTAACTAATTAATTTCAAACACTAAATAATTATAAATTAAAAAAATTTCAATGATTCAAATCAAATTTACTACAATTATTTATGGCAATGGATTCGATAGACTCTATTTTGAGCAAACTCACGAAAGAACACGTAGTCGAGTGATTTCTTGATTCTTCGGGATCCAGAGTTTGCTATTTTTGCATTAGAATAGATTGTATTTCTGTTTCACGTCTCGCCGGTTCACAATGCAGAGTTGACAGTTTTAAAATAACTGATTTCACATTAAACTCTAAACCTTCATAATATTCAGAAAAAGAAGGGCATTTTTAACTAATTTTATCCGACCTGGTTGGGAAGAACGCGATTCGCGACCAAGATGGCGGCGGCTGAAACTGGCTAATAAAAAAAAATCAAGGACAGTATATTTTAACACCTTGTCCGTTCAGTGTGACTCTAGAGTCGTTGCCTTAGCAGACGAATTTGGTTTTTCCCCCAACTGGATTCGATAGACTCTATTTTGAAAAATTAGCAATTAAATCACTCACACTTTCTTTAACATCAATTAATTTTGTTCGCCCATCCACATGTAGCCACAACTTATGTGAAATGTCATCATCTAATTCCACGTCCGCGTCTTCAAAGAGTGCGATTAGGTATTTTTGAAAATAACTTATTTCCAGGACACCTTTCACATCCGTGAAGCATGCATTGTCGTTCGTCTGCGGTGCAAACCTGTTTCAATATAGACTCCTAAACGCGCCTTGCCAATTGACCGCCATTACCTTACAGTCTACGGAGAGGGTGATGAAAACACCGGTTTTAGGGTGATAAAATTTCTGCGGTAGAGGGCTTGCTTGTTGGTTGTCTGTACGATAATGGCAGCCTTTAATGGGGGAACCTTTATGATTAAAATCGGTGCTATTTAAAAGGGCCCCGAGTTGTTTTTTTTGGGGGGGGGGGGCGGATTTCCTAGTTACGCCACTGAGCTTTGTTATTAATTTTAACTGGTAGAGCGAGTGTCATACACTTCATGTTTTGGTGAATTCCATTGGACGAAGCAGTTACGCACCACTTTGGTCGTAGGCTACAAAACTGTAGATCTCGCGTATGTTGGATAGCAAAAGCTTTTTATGTTTTTGAATTTT
Organism: Leiobunum rupestre; assembly: GCF_980474605.1. NCBI lineage: Eukaryota > Metazoa > Arthropoda > Arachnida > Opiliones > Sclerosomatidae > Leiobunum > Leiobunum rupestre. The sequence continues at coordinate 18,190,832 of NC_143387.1, read as the reverse complement.
AATATGACCTTGTCGGATCGTGGCAAACTCTTTCCTTCTAGGGCACATCCTAGAAACCTCTTCGTCTTCGTAAAAAGAAGACGCTGTAACTTCTACATCCAATGATAATTTATTCCCACGATTTTGATCTATGCCTGGTAAAATTCCTAATTTATTCTTAAGTCCACGCGGTTTTTTAACTAGGTGTTCGGATACGTCCAACTCCTCCGAAACTTTAGCTATCGTCCAGCAATTTGGCACTTGTCTAACAGAGAGGAGTATCTAACCTTTTCCTTCAAGTCGTTAAAGGGCTGTAGCCAAGACATCGATATAGAACGGGCGAACCATATTTTAGGAGGGGCAAATTGTCCCAAAAGGGGGCGTCGGAGTTGAGTTGCAGAAAAGGCTAGGTCGGGCGAAAGAAATCCCAGTACGGGCGCCGCCCGTACTGCCCCCCCCCCCCCCTGGCTACGGGCCTGAGTCGTTAACAAATGCATTTATATCACTGGAATTAGAAAAACACGGGTCGCAAGCCTCTTCTCTAATATTCAGAACTTCAGAAACTTTCTTTCTGATCCCCGCCAAAATCTGCATAACCGTTCGTTTCCCATACTGATTTCGCTGATGTGACGATAAACCACGCAACTTTATAGGTGATGTATCAAAGGCATGTTAGGTTTCATTCAAGGCATCGAGTTCTAATTTTTTATCCTCTTCTGTGTTTGGAAGTGGCTGGTTTTCTCGACCTAAACTATCGGTTACTTCGCTCTGTGACGAGCTTAATTCTGTAGTAGCACGAGATGTCTTAAGGGTATAAAATTTCGCGCAACAATTTGAGCAGAGCTTCTGACTCGGTTTTATGTCCTTATCCGTGATTTGGTTGATGATAATTGACTCTTCCAAAGATATGACCTGTCTGATAGAAGGCCCAGATATGTATTTTTGTGAAAATCAAAGGGATCGCAACATTCCAGTTGTCGTGACGAATACGTTGTTAATAGAGCTCCAAAATGATGGTAACATAACGTTTTTATACAACTTTTGTCGATGCTTCTGCTCTTTGAAATGAGGAAAATGTCTTCGTCATCAAGAATTTATTTATATTATTTATTCTATCTTCTTAGTATGCCCATTTCTGTGACAAGGTTCGTTATTAACTTTACCGATAGAACATCGCGGTGAAAAACTTTCATTCATTTTTAAACCGTTAAATTACCTGAGCAAATAAAATTTTAAATTACTCTCAGTTATTTTAAAACTGTCAACTCTGCATTGTGAACCGGCGAGACGTGAAACAGAAATACAATCTATTCTAATGCAAAAATAGCAAACTCTGGATCCCGAAGAATCAAGAAATCACTCGACTACGTGTTCTTTCTTGAGTTTGCTCAAAATAGAGTCTATCGAATCCATTGCCATAAATAATTGTAGTAAATTTGATTTGAATCATTGAAATTTTTTTAATTTATAATTATTTAGTGTTTGAAATTAATTAGTTAATGAAAATTTTTTAAATTTTAAACCCAGTTTTATTCTTTGTTCGGAAAAAGTAGTAGTTTTGTAAAATCTTAAAACATCGGTATTTCGTCTATAAAATGAAGAAAAATTAAAAACGCAAAGATTTTTTGATATCAATAGAAAGCCCTCTTGGTATACTTTATAACTGTATTTTAAAAATGGTGTATTTCTTTTGTCGACGTCACTATATAGCGCAACGAACGCTACCCCCCAAAAACCCATTTTATTCAATTTCAGGGTCATTAAAATAAAAACCCCAGGGTCTACAAATATTTGAGCATAACCATGATATTCCGCACCTAAATATACCATATAAACCAAAATTTCATATAATTATAATGATTTAAAAGAAAGTTATTCAACATTTGGTCGAGGGGGGCGATTTCGTTGAACGCGTAACCCAAAAAACTGGGGGTAGTGGTTATATAGTCGTATTTTTAAAACTACTAACTATTTTGCGCTCAAAATTTATAAATAGTAGTTTTGAATATTGGATAAAACGGGTATAAAATTTGAATAAAATCGCTGTACCCATGGTGACATCACTGGGTGAGTTCACATGGAATGACCCAGACTTAAGATAATGTTAGATAAAATGCTTTATAATAACTTCCTAGAATAGAAAACATTTAAAGTACTAAAAAATAATTTTAAATAACTCAAGTATTTTGTTTGGCGTCATTTGCATACCATTTCAAAGAGTAAGTCTTACAATTCTGTTAAGGTAATCCATGTTAGCGAAAAACAAAGCGTTGTGCCACCATTTTTGCCTGCACATATTTGCTTGATCACCCATCAGCTCCTTGAAGAATGGTCCATACCCGAAGGCTGGAAGTACAATTACGATGGATATCACCAACATTAAAGAAGGGAGCAGCCTAGACGATGAAACAAGTGACGATTTCGCCAGTGTGAGAATGTAGCTTCAACTAAGTGTGACAGAATAACGAAAAGTGTCTCAATTTGGCCGTTTTTGGAATGAATGTCACCCGGAGGTAAAAATTGGGAGAGGGAGTGTAGTTCTTGTAAAAAAATAGAGCCGCCTGTTGAAAAAGTTAGCGTACTTTTAAATTTTTAGTCACTCGACTGGAACACTATCGCCATCTATGTTCGTTATTCAAATCGAAAAAAAGCCTTTAAACTAGTCTTCAAAGTGAATTAACTGGATGGGGATATTCAGGATATCTTTAGATTTGGAAAGCTTAGGGCTGACACACTTTTGGTAAGGATGTCATTTTTTTTTCTAGAAAGGAATTAAAATACAGATGGACTTCCAGTACCTAAATATCCTAACAAGGATGGTGCCAAATATTGGAAATCTGTTTCCAGCGTCAACATGTCTCACAAGATGATAAGCAACCAGCACCGATCTATAAAGATTTTGGTGTTAAAGCGTGTTGTAAAAGGCTTATATCAGGGCTGTTTAACATGTAGAAAACTGACATTAGCGGTTTTGGTAAAAAAACTGAAGATTAGTTAACACAGTTGTCAAACATTCTGACAATATCTAAATTTACAGCTGGAGATATACATGTATATGGGGGGGGGGGGGATAAATACAGTCTTAGCAATAACTAAGCCCGAGGGCCAGGGTTTTTTAACAGTATCCTCCTTTGTCAACGCCGGTGATATTGTTGTTAAACAGCCCTAAATTAAGGAACAAAATTTTACATACGTGATAATGAAAAAAGTCTCTACTGTATGGAATCCGTTGAGAATGGCTTGAAAGGAGAAATCTCCCACGTATTCATAAAGTATTACCAATTCCCCTATAATATCCATTAAGGTTTAGCATTAAATAAAGACCTACACATTTTTGTAGAGATACACGTTATATTGCATTAATTCGGTTTTTATAAAGCATTTTAAAATTAAAGAGTAAAATTGTAATTTCCATTGAAAAATGTAATGTACTTAACACATTTTATTATTTTAAAGGATCTAATGAGGTTCTTAGAAGGTTTTTAGATACCCAACAATAAATAATTAAATAAGCTTCGATTTTCATTCTAACCTTTGCGCACGAGACCGCGATAAATAAAAATAAACTGGCGCGCCACCTGGTGACGTCTACCAAGGCAATGACACGTTTTGCCCTATTGTTGTGAGCCCTCTTTTATCGCAGCCTTTTTGTTTTATTTTAAGAACCTCATTAATATTGTATTCTAGAATAATACTTTAATGACTTGTATTGTTTTTTCATTGGAACAAAGCATTGAAACAACTAACACTAATAGATAAACTTTGTTTTGGAGCAAATTGGTGAAGTTGAAAGTGAAAAACTTACTTATTAAATTACGCTCAAAAATGAAGTAGGAGTGGCCTAACACAACCCACGTCAGGGAGATGACTCGCATGCCGTTCATGCAATCCAAACTTCTATTCGCTGGTGTTTTGGTGGCAATGAGGCTAGCTATGTTCCGTCGAATGGAAAAGGCTTGAATTAATTTGGTGCCGAATCCCTTGTTTTTGTCTCCGTTTTTGGGAATCTCATCCCAAATCGTAGCTAAGACGCACAGCAGAACAAATGCCAAGTAAAGGCCACTGAAAGAAAGAAAGGTTCCAAGCAGAAGTAAATGTCTGGCCAGAGAGGTTCTCATCTCCCTGTAGTGCTCAAGTTATTCGTTTGATTTGTCAAAAGACGTTTTGGAAAATAACATTACAAATGGTGGCAAATAAAAGGACAGTTATTTCCTTAAACAATTGCACGATAAAATACGTTTTCTTAATCAGTGCCAGTTTTATAAATATTTTACGTGCTAAGATGAAAAGTACAAGCACCAATTTATGTTCCGCGATGCGTTGTTCATATCTTTGTTTTGATTGAAAGCTATTGCGCTTTGAATCCGCGTCAAGTGTGCGAATATACATGTTGAATTATAATTCTCGAGATGAATACCTCTCTCGTAAGTAATGCAACTTTTTTTTAATAAAATAGATATTTATGTAGGAAACAAGAATTGTTGCGAGAAATTACATTAGAAGAAATTTTTTAAACTTTACACAAGGATCAACTAATTAAGTCAAGCAAATTCGACTTAACAAATCTGTAAGCTGAAACCAACTTATTCTGGAGAAAATCAATGTTTAAATTCTAACGTAATTTTTTCGATATTTCACGGCATTATTAGTTTAAAAATGAAACTCTCTGTCCTTACATGAATGAAATTTGCAGAGTGTCCAGAGAAAAGGGTTCCTTTGTAACGCAGAACTCGATGTCCGATTGCTGTCCAAACCGAAATAAAACTGAAATTTTATGATAATATTGTGACATATACTGTATTTGCATAAATAATTTTATTTCTCAAAAACTATTAACTTATTGGTAAGTTCAATTTTAACCGTTTTACTTTAAATTTAGAAATTAACGCTAAAATAATGTAGGCTAGAAAATATAATAATTTTTTTTTTATTTCTAGCTGACAGAAATCAATTTAAAACTCACGTGGTTTCAATATTTGAAAAACTTCTTCTTTGGAACAGGCTGAAGGTACGCACAATCCCACTTTTAGAGGTGTGTCATATAAAATGGCTATTGACCTGACTAATTCGTTCATTACCTTAAAAAAATTAACCATAATTTATTTATTTTTAATATATCAATATTTCTCAGAGTAAAATGATATTTTAGAGCCATGGCATGTAGGTATTCGAGAAGCACGTCATCAGTAACAGAGAATGTGAATCTAAGAAGGTTGTTCCTCTTGTGACTTGTAATTATAGAGCAGGGTTAGACAGTTCTTTTACATTAAAATTTCGTATAGAATTTATTTTGTTTACATTTACGTTATTTCCTAATTTTATTATTTAAACCTTTTATACGCTTCCTATAGTTTTTTTTTAATTTTTGGTCGCGTGGTTCTCTGCTGCTTTTAATTTTTGGGAGATATCTTCGTCTTTAACTTTAACTGGTTTTTGGTGTTGTGTGATTCAAAATGGTTTTCCATTGTTGGTTTATTAAGATATTCTTTACTTTTCAACGTTAATTGATTTTGATTTTAATAATTTCAAAATTTGCTTCGAGTTAGCAAACAAATTCCATATACCAATAATAAATGAATTGGAGCTTCGAAAAATCACACTTTGTAGCCAGTCGGAATCACGATACCAAATATTTCCGTTTGATCAGTTAACACGCTACTCTGGCTAATCAATAAAGTCACCTTTAATCCATTCAAAAGTCGAACTAAGTCAACTAAGTTCGTTATTTTATTTATAGGCACAAATATCTGCTTAAAAGGAATAGATACTTAATAGAAAAATTGTCTTTTTTGTTGACATAACTAGCCACAAGCATCTCTAGCGTCATAAACGTGAAATTCGTTTATCCGCCATACTCCCTTTAAGACTGGTTTTTAGTTTTAAAAGGGCCAAAATATATTTTCGCGTCGACGCTAGCCATCGCGTTTTGTCTTTTTGTAAATCAAGCCTTGTTTCGGCATCGCTTTGTGCTGAAGCGGCCAAGAACAAAAAAAAGAGTCCAGGCTCTCTGCATAGATACATCCTAGCAAATAGCTGAATAGGTTTTATTGATGATGCACGATTGATCCCTGACCAAAAGTGTGGGACGGATTAAATCAATGGTGACAGAAAAACCCTAAAATGAATAATCCACTTATCCTTAGACCACAGAGGTAAGAAAAATACACAAAACGACTAACACTGAACATTTGTGGTTTTCTAGCATTGGATTACTAAAATAAAGGACAAATGGCGTAAAATACGAATAAAGTCATCCGAATGGTATACTTTCCAAAATCTAATTTTCATTACATCATGTCACTAGCTACTTTTAAAACTCTGGCCATATATTCGTACTCTAGAATACCAATACAGATTTTGTTCTAATAGCAGTGGCTAAAATTTATTATAAGATATAAAAGAAAAAGCTTCGACACCCACGTCACAAAGGATGAATGGTTCTAAAGTTTTAGACATTTTTAACAGGATTCGTTTATAGCGATATTCATAAACTAATGCCCTTGTACCTCAGTTTTTAATGTAGCGTTGATGTGGCTGAAAACGTGAGAATAAATCTGCATTTTCCTTGGTCTGGGTGGAAGGGGTGGACGGAGTCGAATGACGCAGAACTGACCCGTATGAGCCACTTTTGAATGTCCTTTGGGTATTTCGATTTCAATGCACTGAGAGTAGCTTCCGATGGCTGACGGCGTTCCTCTCATAATTCCTCCCAGCGGTATTCCAGTTGAATCGACCACTGATGACATAAATAAGAAGACATTTGCAGTCGTTATAGAAAAGATTGAAGAATTTTAAAACTTTAAGAATTATCCATAGTAAGGAGTTCATTACAAAATTATAAACGCATATACTATTGTCATCTAATAGAGATTGTGTAATTAATTTTGAAAAGCCAGAAATTTTGTACAGTGAAAGAAATGTGTTTAAACGTAGATTTCGATGAAGCTCTTTTTATTAAAAGCATTCGTCTAATAATAGTAATAAATTAATTAATTTAAATTATGGCTATGTGAAGGCCAAACATTGGGGCGTTTTTGATAAAAAAATTATTTAAAAAAAACTTGTGACAATACGTAGTAATTTTAGTACTGAACATTTTTATTTATACATTTTTATTGATTATTTGTCTTAACGAATGAATTTTTTTACGGATTATTTTTAACTTATTAATGTTTTCGTATTTATATTGTACCGTAATAGTCAATCAATTTGTTATTCTTACGAAGGCCTTCGGGTCAAAAGCTCAAAAAATACCATGGGTGTCTCTTCTTTATAAATTTTGTAAAGAGCGAAGAGGAATGGGAAAGTTTAGGGTGGTTTCATTAGGGACTTTTTGAGTGATTTGGTACTACGGTTATGGCTACTCCTCAATGACCGCAATTTGCTTCACTTATATTTGAGTAAATTTGTAATCTTTTCTATTACCTCATGAGACGTGCCTCTGGCTTCAAAACTATTTGGAACTGAAGCCAGAATTCGACTCCATGATTTCTTCGTATGTCTGTTAGAAAAACGCTACCAGAATATACGTACTAGAGTCATTATTTTAGTTTGGAAGACACAATCGGTACTGTGTTTGAGCATGAACCAAGAATCTAAAGGGACTCATTGCGTTTGTTCTAAAGCACGGATGAACAGTGGGAATAGGGAAATAACAGCAAATTTCAGATTATTTAGCTCAAAATCTTATGTTACCGCTGTTGATATCTGTTCGACAAACGATATTTGAATTGAATTCTTAAAGGAATATTTTGGTCGTTGTGATTCTGAAAAACGTGGTTGTATAGATAACTTACTTCGAAATGCCCATAATTTCATGTCTTTAAGGCCGGTAATTAATTTGATCAAAGATCCCATGCATTGCGGACTTAGTTCGGCTGATGCACTTCCTCGGAGAAGCGCTGGCAGTATTCGTTTCACGATGCTTTCTATGAGACTCGAAGCGTTAGATTCCATGTACCGGAGCTTTTCGAAGGCGATTTCTTCACTTTCCTCCGTCACCGGTTCCGGGAAAACACTCAAACCATCCGATTTCACATGAGGTATAAACAGAACCAAGCACATTCCCGCAATTACAATGACTTGATTCATGTTAAAACTTCGAAATTTTAAGCACGGAAGTCCAGGGTTTAAAGGGTAATCTGTAACAGTAAAAAATGAATAAGCACCGGTCTTTGTATCTTAAGAGCAGGCGTTTAGCGCCTCCAATTGCGCATTTGGGTGCCACGAACCAACCCCATAATTTAGAATATGACCATTTTAGAGTCACATACTTGGCGCCTTCTGAAACATTGACAGAGCAATCCTTACGACAAAGACATTGACTTAGTTCAATTATTATTAACCATCGGTGTTTCTGATGAAAGTCCAAATATTTAGTTAACTAATTTAAAAGCAACCAACAAGGTTCTTGAGCTCTATAACTTTTTAAACTAAATCTTCTGGGAACCTAACACTGAACGTGAGTAATATATAAACTACATAACCGAGATTGTAGCCCCATTGGTTTCCATTCGCAAACCGCAAATTTTGACAATTATTTCCAAAATACCTTAGATTATCGAAATGTGTATTTAAAAAATATAGACTTCTTAAATATTAAAAAAAGATTTAAATGTATATTAAAAAATAGACTTCTTAAATGTATATTAAAAAAAGGCTTAAACGTATATTACAAAATTTTGCCTTCTCAAATGCTTATATCAAATGTCTAAAATATACATTTCTAAAATATACAATTCTAAAATAAGCATTTCTTAAATATAAATTTCTAAAATATACATTTATAAAATAAGCATTTCTTAAATATACATTTCTAAAATATACATTTCTAAAATATATATTTCTAAAATAAAGCCTTCTTAAATGTATACTTCAGAATTGTATATTTGATAAATAAATATTTTAGAAATGTGTATTTAGAAATGTTTATATAAGAAATGTATATATTATAAATGTGTTTTTCAGAAACAAATATTCCATAAATGTGTATTTTAAAAATAAATATTGCATAAATGTGAATTTTATAAATGAATATTCCGTAAATGTGTATTTTAGCAATAAATATTCCATAAAGGACTATTTTATAAATAAATATTCCATAAATGTATATAAAAGAAATGATTATTTTAGAAATAAATATTCCAAAAATGTATATTTTAGAAAAAAAATTCAAAAAATTTATATTTTAGTAAAAATATTCCAAAAATGTATATTATAGAAATAAATGTTTTAGAAATAAAAATTTCATAAATGTAGGTTTTAGAAATGTATATTTTAGAAAATATATTTTATAATGAAATATTCCCTAAATGTATATTTTAGAATTACATATTTCATTATTGTTTATTTTAGAAATGGATATTCTATAAATGTATATTTTAGAAACTCCCCCTGAACTATAAATATACCTTCAATATTTCATTATGCTGGCTTTTTTTTTCCACAATCTGAACGACGAGTTAAATCTTTCATTGGTCCGTTATGTTATTTTTAGTTAGATTTTATTCGGTTACAAAACGTTTCTGTTTCAACAATTGTACCATGAGCGTCGCTTACTGTTTCGACACAGTTCAAGGAAACATTTTGATAAATTTGTTAAAATTTATTTTGATACATATATTGAATAAATGTTTCACTTTAATCTAAACAAATTGAAGACTTTGAAGCTTCTCCTGGTATTGTTGAATTATTTGTTCATATACCAACCGCTACCCTCAGTCAGAAATGATGGAACGATGATCTGAACACATTTTTAAACTTTAATTAAAAGTTAAAATTAACAATTCAAACTTTCTCAAATAAGTTAGGACGCCGTCGTTGTTTATTTTCAACTTTTTAGTTTGATATGTTTGTTCAGTACATTGAAATAGCTTAAATCGATTTAAGTAGCAAGGTTTTCCATAAAATGAAATAATAAAATATAGTTGACTTTATTACTGTTATCCAGCAAGTTTCAGTCCCAAGTTTAATTTAACATTCCTGGCACACGCGTTTACACGTGCGCTTTAATTTCCGAAGTGGCTAGCGATTTCAACAAGTGACGTCGAAAACATTAAAATGCTTAATTTCCACTATCTTGTTTAGTTTCCACTACCTTGTTTAGTTTTCACTACCTTGTTTAGTTTCCACTACCTTGTTTAGTTTCCACTACCTTGTTTAGTTTCCACTACCTTGTTTAGTTTCCACTACCTTGTTTAGTTTCCACTACCTTGTTTAGTTTCCACTACTGTGCTTAGTTTCCACTATAATGCTTAGTTACCACTACCTTGTTTAGTTTCCACTACCGTTTTTAGTTTCCACTACCTGGTTTAGTTTCCACTACCTTGTTTAGTTTCCACTACCTTGTTTAGTTTCCACTACCTTTTTAGTTTCCACTACTGTGCTTAGTTTCCACCAAATTGAAAATTAGGCCCTTCATCCAATTTTTTTTAGATATCTTGAAATAGAAAAAACCACTACCTTGTTTAGTTTCCACTACCTTTTTAGTTTCCACTACCATGCGTAGTGGCGCGTCACTCAACTTTAGAACGTACACACGTTATTACACTTATGGTGCTACAAAATTAAATTATCAGTCAAGTCACTAGGCGTTATTGGCAAACCATATTTGGAGTGTGAAATATTAAATATATATTTTACTTTTTAGTTTGATCGGTAAGTCGAATTTTAAATTTTATTTATAAAGACTTTTTTAAAAACGTTCAAGAACTAACTAAAGAGAGAGATAAACTTTTATGGTGAAGAGGCTAGAAGGTTTTCTATTTTAGAATTTTGAAATCATACAATTTATAAAAGTTCAAACCAGAATACCCGGTCGATATGTGTTATCCGAAGTATAATATATCTCTTACGAGAGAAGTATCTTTTACCCAATCCTGCTAATGTTATTGGTTTCAAACCCGTACCCTCCTCGCACGCAGCCACGATTTGTCAAAATACATTTCAAAATAAAACTAGTGCTGTTTTAACTACTTCATCTACCAACATTCTAACACAATTACATCCTGGTAACGGTTTATAAAAATTATTATATCTAGTGTAATTTCTACATTTATCTATAAATACACGTGGTAAATGTTAGCCGCGATTTCGCAGGAATTTCAGTTGCATCGAAAAATGCCTCAAAACGGCGACTTTTCATGTTTCTTGGTCTTGTAAAAATATTTTAAGCTTCTGGTTTTTGTAAGAATCCAAACTTTATTACTTAAGTTTTTTCTATTTCAAGATATCTAAAAAAAATTGGATGAAAGGCCTAATTTTCAATTTGGTGACTTATTGAACAGCTCTGAAAAAGGCCCAGCCAGTGCAATTAACCGCTAGTGTCATTTCTACGAAATATGCTGTTTTATTTACGATTTATTAACATTTAATCCGTGGTTAATCTTCACTTTATACATATCCCTTAAAAGAAGAAAAACTTAACAAACCTTTTGTCCTACAGGTAAAGTTATCCAATATGTCGCCCGAAAATATCCCTCATGAGTATATTCTACAATACCACCATGCGAGATGTAGACTGTCTGTGTTCTAAAAAGTCTACGACTTGTAAAGTATCATTTCCAATTTTACGCTTGAAGGTCATATACAGCTTGCAGGACAGAAAGACATACGTTTGTAATTACGATCGACTGACGAAGCAAGAAAACAATGTTGCTTGAGACATTGCGTAAAACAGATTTGCCTATTATCGCCCAACGACATTTTTCGGAGGAATAAATGAATGATGTCTCCCGGGGCCATCATTCCGAGAGGGGGCGCTACCAAACGCCGTTGACGGACACATTTTTCTCATTTAAATGCTAAAAATTTCCTGAAGCAAAAGTTTCTCACCTACGGACTTCCTTCCACACTAATTGATATAACGTTAATGAAAATGAAAAATATTAAGAGCTCGAGGTCCAAACGTTTCGTCAATTTTTGATCAGTCTATAGTGACCTTAAACAGGTAATTATTGATATTGTTTGAAGGTTTCAAAACGTTCAATTTATATAATTGAAGCTTTATAATAAAAGGTAAATGATTAAAATTGAAACTTCATTTAGTCCTTGACAAGGTTTTGTTGTAACTTCGCTTGATTCATAAGGGTTCTATTATTTTTGATATTTAATGAAATTAAACGAGTAAATGTAAAACTAAGAAGTGTTTCTCCCAACGCTTCGAAATAACGCCTAAACGGAGCTGCAATAAATTCATCCCCGACTCTCTTTAAGGATCACAGACTCGTTTGAAAATTGTGACTTCGTTTCACGTAACTCGTCCTCTTCAGTCATGTAACTCTTTCATACTTTCCCACTTGACAAAACGCGTACTGATGTAGTCCCACGCACCAAATTCAAACGATCCTCCTCTTATACAGGGTGTCCGGAATTACTGACCGGGCATTTGGCTCCAAAACTGCAAGAGTTAGAGTTGCGAAATTTTTTTACGTATAATTTTTAATGTGGGAACGATTAACGTTCAAATGTACAGAAAAAATCTGAAACATATTTCACGTTTTGAAAAAAAAAACATTTTTTGGCGGGAAAATGCTAGTTAAGGAAATCTACAATGAAAAAGATTGTAGAGAATTATTGAAAATGAACAGTAAAGTTGGCTTCATTGAATAAATGTAAGAAATGTCTTAAATGGTTATTTTTTTAAAACAAAAGGATATTTTTATTCATGCAAATGCACAAAATTTACTAGTGAGGTTCTATGATTCCACCGTTAGCCGCGACACAAATCTCGGCACGATATGGCATCACTCAAAACGAACTTTCAATCATATCAGGAGTGAGGAGTCCGATGGCTGCAATAATTCGGTGTCGTAAATCTTCGATACTCGCCACAGGCGTTTCGTAAACTCGTTCTTTGATGAAATCCCACAATAAAAAGTCCATCAGCGTTAGGTATGGAGACCTCGGAAGACTTTGAACGGGATCATTTTGACCAATCGAACGCTAAGGGAACTCGTTGATCAGATGCTTTACAACACCTCGAATTTGATGGGGTGGCGCACCGTCATGTCTTGTACCTTAGCCAGTCTTGTAAGTGGCCAGCGGAACATCGACTAACGCGCCTGCTACTTCGTTCTTCAAAGGCTTAAAGTAATTTTGTCCATTAATACGATTTGGAAGAAAAAATGTGCTGAAAACTTGATCCCCGAGCAAATCTGCCCATACATTTAGTCTACATCGTTGTTGGTTATGATGAGGGAAACCTCAGTGAGTATTTTCATCACTCTACACATGTTATTTTTTCTCTTGAAAGGCCCATCTCTCGGAAAGGAACACTCGTCGGTCACCAGAAGTTGATTGCGCAAATTTTGGTTCTCATCAGACATTATCACTAGCCAATTACAGAAATCATATCATCGTTCCGTATCTCCTTCGTGAGGAACTGGTGGAGGGTCGCTTGAAACGGATGGAAGTGGTGATTGCGAAGAGTGTTCCACACGTAGTATCTGGACAAACCCTGATCGTCACTTGCGCCTCTAACGCTTGCTTGAGAAAAAGCAGTAAAGTTAGCTAGAACGGTGTCTTCCATGTTGAGGATTTGGTGATCTGTTCCACAGAACATGGGATGGACGTCTCCGTTATCTTTGAAGTCTCGAACAACTCCAAGAACGATGTTGTGGCTTGGTCTCCTGTCAGCATAGCGAATACTAAACAAATAACTAACTCTTTGAGCATTACGATACGTAATACAACTTTATCATAAAAGCGCGCTGTTCACGAGAATTAAGTGGTATAGTTAGACTCAAAATCATTAGAAAATGGTTTTAAAATGGAAAGATTTTCCTTTAAATACTAATTAAAAAACCGACTTTTGTAAATAAGCAAAGGAAATGTTTTATTAGTAGGCCCAATAATTAAAATAAATTGAGACCTCAACTAGTAGGTCTGTAGTAGGTATGTATAAAAATATCCTTTAGTTTAAAAAATAATTAAAGTCATTTCTGATATTAACGTACAAAATGGAGATATGAGCCAAGGCTTAGGAAAAGGGATGGAAATATTCCTTACAAGATCAATTCGTAAAACTTCCACACACCATTTTTACGAGGATCCGCTATCGACCAATTTTTTAGGATTTCAGTACTACCATAATTTTAAACATCAAATTTCCTTAGTTACCAACTCCGCTCATTTTCCATTGAACTATCACTCTTTTAACGCCAATAACGGTATGATTTTTAGACGTGTGCGGCGAACTCTGTACCCTCTTATGGAGATTTTTTTCTGTAGTTCCCCGATATTTTTCAATGACGTTTGAACTGCTGAACTTCCGATATTTATCAATCTGGCAGTGACGGTAGCCTAACGGCTTACATTTTCTAAAAACAGGTTGCAAAACGCAATGACTGAGTCAGCTTCTCTTATTTATATTAGTGACTTATGCCAGTTTTCATCCTCGCGTTTTTTTCCTTCTCTTCTCAGTTAATTCCCAAATAAAAGCCAAGGGCTAAAAAATGTAATATTCTGGACCTTTTTCCTAAGAATATTGTGTAGTATCTGTTCACGGTCTAGTCACGAAGGAAGGGAATGTTGAAGAGGATGTTATTAGCGATGATCACCCGGGTTTTGCTTTGCACCATTACTTCCGAACACCACCATGCCTTACCATTGTAGGATAATTATAGACCAATTTTTTAATGCGCTTGATAGTAAAAAGTTGGTAGTGGTGTAGCAAAGGCCAATAGTTTTCATATATTATCTAAGTAGCTGTAAATAAATGCCACTTTAACTGGGGAATAATTTCCCAGAATACTTCGCAAAGTAACTGAACTAAATTTTCGTGCTTTGTCAAATTTGATAGGAGGCACAGCCGAAAAAGGTAGATATGAGCTACAGTCACACATTTAAATATAAATTCAATACGAAAATTTTTCTTAGAGGGGAGGAATTTAAGAGGAAATGTAGTTAATCGTGGGTAGTTACGCGCATTCTACTGCTACATGGCTCAAGTGTAAGCGCAGAGCACTATAGTGATTGCGATATACCATAGTTTATATTTTTCTACAGAAATCGATTTTAATTAATCTAGAAAATTGCCGTCATACTTGAGTATTACAATTTAAATAGCTAATTTACATTTCTCAATCAAACCCCACAGAAAACCATCAAAGCAAAAAGATAGGTAATTTGTCTTAACACTATGCTCTTAATGGGAAAAAACCAACCATCCAACCAAATTATTTAAAATTCTAAATACAAATTGATTTTTGACTTATTATTCGGTACAGGGTTTTCCTTAAAAAATATTTATTGAACTTTGAATCGGAAACCAATATTTGATATTCCATTTATTTCCCAAAAAATGCTATTTCCATACTCCTAATACAAAGTCGTGGTAGTAATCACAAATATATTCAAATATAAGCATTATAGTGAACTTGCCACGAGAAAGATCGGAAGGCAAGGTCATGTTGTATATGACTAATCATTAAATCAACAAAACCCAAAATGCGAAGACATTACGTCAGTTTTTGAAGAAATTTAAATTATAATCCTGGTAGATTGTTTTACCAACTTGTTATTGTCCTTTTCTGCGCAATTATATTTGCATTTTCTTTGGCGTCACGCTAAAATACATTAGCGTTAGAGTGGATAACATAAATACAACAGACGTTATTAAGGCCTCCGGGCGGCGAGATATTTGGAAACCTATACCTTACTTTTGTTAATGGACTTTGTGAAGGGTAACTGTAATCGAATACCGGTCCTCTAATGTATTTTAAAATCTTTAAATATTAAAACGCCTGCTACAACTACCACATGCTTTTCTATGAGGAAGTCACGCGTTTTATGTAAATTATAGTACTTTAGCTAATTGTTTTTTTAATAAAATATTGTGTTCTCAATGCCAAAAACAAATATCCAATCCAATACCGTGGCATAATTATTTATGATCGTAATTGGAACGAATTTATACAAAAGTTTCTTAATTTCTGCTGGTGATGTCAGAAAAAAATTATTTTACTGAATAAAAATTGGAACTGTCATACTAAATAAATTAAGAAATATTTAAATAAAATCCAAATGAAATTAATTGGTTAATTATACAAATATTGTAATGATTAAATTAACAAATATTATTTAGCAAATTTGTTTGGAGATGTATGATATTATAATGAAAAGGCATGTTTATAGGCTGCAATGGAACCACCCTGAAATAAAATAAAATCAAAACTTGTAATCAACCGAGGGCTCCGTCACTTCGAAGATTCTCGTACGGGCCTTGATTCCGTGATTTCCTTCAAGATTTTGACAACTAGATTTATTTCGAGAATCACGGAATTGAACAAGAATCACGGAACCAAAGTAGAATCGGAATTGAATGAGAATCAAAGAATCAACCCAAGTAGCAAAGCAACGTTGCAATTTGGTTAAATTTTGGTTATCTGGTTGAAATATCGTTATGAGTTATTTTTTCAACGTTCTACTAACGTTGAATTGCAGTTTATAAATTTAACTGTTTCGAACCAAATTTTACAATAAACTTCTTAACGTTAAAATAACGTTGTTTTTAATAAATTTCGTCTCAGTTTATTTTTAGACGAAAATATAACGTTTCTTTTTGGTTTTGTTAAAAACTATTTTTTCATTAAGGATAAATAACCATATAAACGTTCTTATAGAGTCTAATTCAACGATTAAGTTTCAAATTTAACTTAATACTTTAGTATATCGTTGTTAAAAATACTACAGCAAAACCTCTAAAACTTATTTTTAGTCTTACAATTTGTCATTTACCATATTTTCACCCGAATTAAGTTGCCTATTCGTAATTTATCCATCTATAGAAAAAAATTCATTTCATCCCCTAGCTCAAGCATAGCTCAAGTGATGTGTTATAATAATTAATTTTATTGTCGGGTATAGAAAGTTATTCAACACTTTTGTACCCCGAAACGGAATTCTAGATGCTACAATTGTAATGCGCGTAGGAGTGTGGTGGCAAGCCCTTCATGCCAAGCGCACGTGGACTAACAACTCCCTATAAATGCGACCAATCAAAGTCTAAAGTGAAAGTAAAAGCAGTACCTACGCATTTGTATTATAGGCAGTGGTAAAAGTATCGCGCCATTAGGCATACCATTAGCACGGTCGGTTTTAAACAATCAATAAATAGTGCTGTAATTTGAATGAATATGGTAATTATAAGTATTAAATATATTATCAAGTTAATGATAAGCTTATAAAACATTTATAGATATTTACTAAATGTCATTTGACATGATCGCTTGGTATTTAATAATTGATTATCATGACCCAGCAGTTAAGCCTTTGTATCACTTTCCAAAGTCTCATTTGCATTAACAAACTTTTTTAAAAAACTATGATTTTATGAATTTATTCAAGCTATAAATCGGTTCACATTGTGTACAATAAATTAACTTAGGTTCAATTTGTTTCCAATAAGTTTAAAATTTAGAAATTATACTTTTTATTTGAATGTTGAGTATTGAAATTGAGAAAAACTACATTTTTCTAAATCTTAAAAATGAATTATTATTACCAGGGCTATATTTACTGCTAATCTTGAAAAATATAGGCCATCACAAATTCATATTATTAATTAAAAAGTTTAGCAATAGACAGTTGTGACAAAAAATTCAAATATTTAGCTCTGATTACATGATTCTTGGTATGTGATAGAGCGGGTGAGCAAAATACCAGTGTATTTAATGTGAAAATTTTAAATTCTGGGAGCAAATATAATTCCATTCCCAAATTGATGTCTCTACATTAGTTCACAATGTTTGCATTAAGTGATTTTAGGAAAAAAAAAATAGAAATAATGCTTTTTAATTCAATGTTGAGAGTTGAAATTTTTAAAAATTCTACATTTTTCTTAACCTTAAAATATGGGATTATTTTCATTACAGCTATATTTACTGCTTATCTTTAATACTATAGGTCCCAAGAAATTCATATTATTAATTTAAAAGTTTAGCAGTAGAGAGTTGTGATAAAAAATTCAAATAATTAGCTCTGATTACATGATTCTTAGTATGCGATACAGCGGGTGAGCAAAATACCACAGTCTGTATTTAAAGTAAAAATTTCCAAGTCTGGGGGAAAATATAATTCCATTCTCAAATTGATGTCTCTACATTAGTTCACCATGTTTGCATTCAGTTATTTTAGGTAAAAAAATTAGAAATAATGCTTTTTAATTCAATGTTGAGAGTTGAAATTTGGAAACATTCTACATTTTTCTTAACCCTAAAATATGGGATTATTTTCATTAGGGCTATATTTACTGCTAATCTTAAATACTATAGGCCATCACAAATTCACAATGAAAAAGTTTTGTAATAGTCAGCTGTGATAAATAACAAGTTGGCTAGCCAAAATATACCTCTCCTCGGAAGAATTGTCCCTAGGGGTATTAATTTCTCGAGATAACCCTTAAAGATATATCTCCGCAATTTAGAGTTATTTGTTAAAAATATTAACCCATTTCTATCCCGCCCGGTATAAAATTTTAATTATAATTAAAATAATTGAGACGAAACGACCAATTTTAATTTATTCAGAATATCATAAGTTAAGTAGTTACAACAGTAAGTTAGACGTACTATAACAATGCACAATTGAATTAAACCCTTTTACAGAACAAGTTTATCAGTTAAATATAATACGAAGCAAATTTTAATGAAAGAAATATCTACAGAGGCTTTTTGGAATTACCCGCTTACGAAATACTTGCCGCATCTTTAACGCTCATTTTATTTCAACACTCGCCCTTGATGAAGATACCGTAGATATCTGGTAGTGGACGACTCGTTCACTTCCTGTTGACGTTGTGACGCATACCACATGAAAAAGACCAATGCCGTCCAATTTCCAATATCATATAATGACTCGCACACCCAAGAAATCATTGACTGCGTTAGAAATCGTAGATATCCAAATATCCACACCAAATGTATTTACAAGAAGCAAAAACCTTACCATCAACAAAGCACAGAGAGCCACTTGACAAACCGCCAGCTCTTAAAGCAATTAACGTTAAATTATCTCCTTTGAATTAACAGAACTATATATAGGTCGTTAAGAAAGTGGACCACCCACAGGGTCTACCCTTTAACCCTCTAATCTCGGCTGACTGCGCTAAAACAAGATTTAACCTTTAAAAAATACCAGATTAGGCCTTCATAAATTCATTAATAAAAAAAGACTTTATTACCTATTATGCTTACGATGCCTGTCTTAATTTCAGTGAATCTAAGCAGCTATCGGTGGTTCTGTGGTAGAGCGCTCGACTGCCAAGCCGAATGGTCTGGGTTCGAAACCTGGGTGGCGCATTTGTTTTTAATCAATAGAGAAACGCTAAATTAGAATTTCTTCGATGCAATAATTTCAATTTCAATTCTATTTCAATTAAACCAAAATTTCGTACTCTATTAAATACGCTTCCGATAAAGCTGAAGGTCTAATTTTCAATAAGGCGTAACAAGTGTCGGTGGTTCTGTGGTAGAACGTCCGCCTGTCAATCAGGAGGTCTCGGGTTCAAATCCCGCCCGATGCGATCGCAAATTGATACTAAGACGAATACCGTGTACAACTGGTGGAAACCCTGCCATTGGACGTTGAGAGGTAGCATTACACTCAGCACTCGGTCCGTCCCAAAGTCATTAAGAAGAAGTTGGAGAGAAAACGCCCATATAAACACAACAGACTCAACATGCACAACCATCAGAACACAAACACAACAAATTCAACAATCACAACCTACGCATAAACATTACAAAAACGTAATACACAAAACCGTCACGACGGTGAGCGAAAAAACACCATCCAAACCAAACCGCAAATGCATCCGTTAACGCTCACCGTCACACGGTGGTTTTGCCAACCCTTTGAGAAACTGCGTACGCAGTGATTACACTTTGCACCGAAAATGCGAACGCGTTCGCAGTCCTGACAGACAGACAGACCCACCCACAGACCTACCCACAGACCCACCCACAGACCCACCCACAGACCCACCCACAGACAGACACGGTCGTTGTATAACCCCTCCTAGGGGACTTTGTCCCCTCGGAGAGGTAAAAATCAATCTTCATCTGCAGTTTCTGTTTATATTGATAGACAAATTTATATTGCTTAGTTAGTACTAAATAATTTTGAGGAATGTCATTATTGTTATATTTTGAATTTTGTTTTCTGTTGTCATTGAGTTAAGGTGATTTGTGTACCTTCAATAATGAAATAGATTTTGTAGTACCATATGTTTATGCTTTTCAAAATAGGGATTAATTTGAAAAAGACTTAAATATTTAGGAAGTAATGACAAGTAAGAATAAACTTTTTTAAGATGTTTGACCAAACTGATGGAGATTTTAGATTAAGTATTGCAATAAATAGCGTGTATATTTTCCGCCAAAAGCAATTTGTGATATTTTAGAAACAAGTGAGATATTATATTCGCTGTATACATCGAAATTAATATTTAAAATTAATTAATTAAATGTTTAGTTTCAAATATTCTCGATTATTGGAAATATGATTCAAGTATTTTTAAATAACGTATATTCAAGTTTTAAGTAGATCCAATTTTTTATTGTCCAAAAAAGTGATTTGTGTTGATCTAATTAACTAATATGTTTTAGTAGTTCATATTGCATTGTAACCCAAAATTTTTATAAAAAGGACAGTTCTTTCTTTTCTTAACTTAAATTTTTTCCAGTGTCTGTTTATATTTTTATGGCTATCAATAAATTTTTATGTGAGAGATACATTAAATAAAAATTGAGCTATTTCGGAGATCACGCCTGCTTTAATTAGTATGTAAAAGGCATACATTCTAATATAAGAATGACGTTATTTTAACGCCTAAAATACGTTGATTTACAGTTGGTTTCAATTAGAGCACTAACGTTAGAAAAACGTTTTATGGTAGTTTATTGAACGTTTAATAAACGGTTTTTTGTATAACGTTTTATTTACGTTGCACAAGTAACGTTTCTATTAGAAAAATTCTAACGTTAACTAAACGTATTTCTAACGGTTTTTTTATAGTATAAATCACCAGACATGATCTACGTTATTATAACGTTTGATTTCCTACTATTTATCAACGGTTTTTAACCAAATTTTGCTACCTGGGAAAAGATAAATCACGGAATCAAAATAGAATCACGGAATATTAAGGAATCATGGCGGAATCACGGAATCTTGCTTGAATCAAGAATCTTAACAGAATCAAGGATCGGGGTAAGAAGTGTTCAAAATATTCGTGACGTCACATTCATTTAAATAGCCCAATGTTAATTAACCGTTCCTTGCCTGAAGTTTTATTAGGGGGTTAACTAAAACAATATAGAGCTAATAACTCAATATGTGTTTAAGGTACGTAAATTACATTTTCAGAGTTTATAAAACTTGTAGATTCGACAATGAAAATTCAAGGTCATTTAAAACATATATCGATAACCGTTAAAGATAGAAACTTGGTTTCAATTAGAAAAGTGATCCCCATCAATATTTTATGTTGAAATGGCTGAAGCTCAACGTAATGTGACCAATCGGAACCTGATAAATTTTACAACAAGCACAAGAAGGTCGGAAAGGTAATAATGATCTAAAACTACTAATTCTACAGCATCTAAATTATCATGAGAAACTAGTTTGAAAATTCAAAATTTACAAATAAGGATGACATGACCTTGAACCAAAGATCGAACCGAGCCTCGGCCAAGGCTCGGCCATTTTTAAGACTCTCGGCCTCGGCCCGAGAGTCTTAAAAATGAAGCCGAGGAACCGACGATTACTTCGCACTTCTTAAAAACATGAATGACTGAAATTTTGGCCTATTTTCCACCGTAAAATATATACCTAAGGAGTGCTATGCTTATGTGGAGACGATCGGCGGGCATTTTTTCTTGCGCGGGGGAGGGGGGACAGGATCAAATATTTCGTACTCTCGAGTGTTGACATAGTTAGTTTTAGATTTGTTTTAGGATATTTTCGTGGGAACAGTTGAAAAGCGAAACGTGAGGCGGGGCGGCAGGGCTGGATTAACGATTAAACGAGATAAGCACACTTACAAAAACTTTCTTAAGACCTCTTAAGAAAAATTGTAAATAAAATTCATAGGAATTTCTTAAGGGAAGTCTTCGAACCTTTTTAAGAAATTTGGCACTTTTTCATAAAGAATTTCCAAAGAATTTACTTAATTTGTAATCTTCCCTCAAATTTTCTTAAATGATTCCCAAGATTTTCCTTAAAAATCTCTACAAAGGTTTCTTAAGTTTTTCGTTAGAAAGATTTAAAAAACTCCTTAAATTATCGTTAACAAGTTAAATATATATTCCAAATATCATCTTTAGACATCCCAAAGAAAAGCCATACAAATTCCATACACTTTCCTTTAAAATTATCTAACCTTTTAGTAGGAACAAGCTTCGTTTTCCGAAGGTATTCCTAAAAATTACTAAAGCCACCCTAAGAAGTAATTCGAGGTTTCCTTACGTTTTATATTAATATTCGATACAATTGCTTTATAAATTCTTTTACGCTGAAACTTTGCACATTTATAGTTAATTCAAGAGCATTATTCAAGTGTATTCTATTATTTGTATATTATATTTATTTTTATATTTATGTTTATGTTTATATTTATGTATTATAGGAAAAAGCTCAGCTACGCTGAGTAAAGAAGGTGATATATAGCTAACCCTGGGCATTTTACTGCGGCCAAGAAGGGACAGGTATTTGAGAAGATGGTACCAATTGAAAAGGCCCTAACTAGCATCGTACCTAATGTCATTTTACTAAGTGAAATCGTACCACGGGACGTCGCCCTAAGTAGAATCGTACCTAGTGGCATCGCCTTAAATGGCATATAGTACCTAGTGGCATCGCCTTAACTGGCATATAGTACCTAGTGGCATCGCTCTAAGTGGTATCATACCTAATTTGGTAATGAAATCAGTGTATTGAGAGGGGAGTTTTGCTTTTGAGCCTATATATAACGGCCTTTACAAACTAAGTAGGCAAACTTTACCCCCGTATTTAAAAATTACTTTTTATTTAGTACAGTCCTGTTTTCAAAATGATTAAAATAAATTTATAATATAATAAAAACGTTGATTCGTGGGCCAATGCGCGCTGGATGACGAAACGCGAAAATTTCAAAACTTTACCATTTTCTAATTAAGGTACGGCAATCTAGAGCCCCCCCCCCCAAGATAATTTTACGGTGACGTTACCAATGTTACTCTACCACTGAGAAAATGTTTTTCCTAAAAATGATGTGCACTAATAAAGCTATTGTGATGACGCAAAGCAATGTGGAAAACGTCACTAATTGAAGGACTATATTTTTGACAAAGTTATCTTAAAGGAATATTGATTTTTTATGGAGATATATTTTGTATTTAAATGAAACATGAAAATAGTAATAACACTATCCTGACTAAAAATAAATTTTTAAATACGGGGGTAAAGTTTGCCTACTTAGTTTGTAAAGGCCGTTATATATAGGCTGAAAAGCAAAACTCCCCTCTCAATGCACTGATTTCGTTACCAAATTAGGTACGATACCACTTAGAGCGATGCCACTAGGTACTATATGCCATTTAAGGCGATGCCACTAGGTACTATATGCCATTTAAGGCGATGCCACTAGGTACTATATGACATTTAAGGCGATGCCACTAGGTACGATTCTACTTAGGGCGACGTCCCGTGGTACGATTTCACTTAGTAAAATGTCATTAGGTACGATGCTAGTTAGGGCCTTTTCAATTGGTACCATCTTCTCAAATACCTGTCCCTTCTTGGCCGCAGTAAAATGCCCAGGGTTACCTATATATCACCTTCTTTACTCAGCGTAGCTGAGCTTTTTCCTATAATATCTGTCCCTTCTTCAGAACTATAGACGAGTATATTTCTTGAAAATGTTTGGTTATACATATTTTTTAATACCAGTTCACATAACTATGTCAAAGAGTCAAGTCGACGGAAATTAAGAAACGCTCTTTTAGAAAGAAACTGGAAGTGAAAATCTTTAAGTGTTTATTCATTAAAATCGTTGGATACTTTTTATGTAAATTTTTAACTCCTTTCGTAAAATTTCAAAAAACAAAAACTCGGTTTTCTCAAAACGGGGTTCTAAAACTTCCTTAACTTTGTCTTTCACAACGTCAGTGACCGATATATTACACTTGAGTCGATTGTAAGTTCTATTCAAATGACGAAACACTAAATTTAAATTTATAATTATTGTTACAAGAATATGTGTAAAATAATTTAATACTGATGCAAAACGAGACGAGAATCAATTTAAAATGAATGTATTTAAATACATAGCAATATACAAAACCAATAATACTTTAAAGCATTCAGTGACACTTGTCATACCATACATATTTCCAAAACTAATTTATTCGTCATTTAACAATATGTTGAAAACATTTACATTTATTTCTATAAGGTTTACTGCTTTGTAAAATAATAAAGATTTCTTCAATTTAATTTATAAAATTATTTTTCATATACTTTATCAAATTGAGCATTATGAGCAATTTTTTGTTGTTTCCTAGTGATCACTGTGCTCTCTAAAACACTTCATCAGGGTAATTTTTGGAATTCTAAAACCTCTAAGAAAAGCAATTTTAACTTTATGTGCAAATGTTTTGCCAATATACTTCCTTACTTTTTACCATTTTTCCAATTCCGTTAGAATTATTTATTTGGTAACCCTGAATTTCTTAGTAGAACATAAAATAAACGAGGAAAACACTGATTTAAATGAAAACTAAAATAGCGGTCACATGAAAGAAATACCTTAATTTAAGTAAAAACTAAATGAGGTCATGCGATCTTTTTTAAATTTTGGGTAAACTTCGGGTAGTAAGCCAGCTCTAGACATTTCGTAACCCTTTTTAAAGCAAGTTTTTTTTTTGTCCATTTTCGTTGATTATTCTAAAAGTGATGGTTCCACATGAAGTTGAAGGGCAACAGTGTTGGAATTTAAGCACGCCACCAGAGAATTTCACAAATATATTTGGTTAGATCCGACCAGAACCTAAGCACTTCGAAGGACTAAATAAAACCACTTGAATACATACATTCTTATTTTGGGAACTTTAAACTTAGCGTCTTGTCCTCTCAGTGTCATCAGTTCAACAACTATGCGCCACTACTTTGTTGGAGGAACATATTTCACACATTTCAAAAGATTTCGTATTTTTACAACGTAAAATAGAGTACGCCACTACTCCGATTAAGAGAATGCCTGCATAAGCTCTTATGTATTATCTGGTCCCCACAGGTACATAGGTAAAATAATTGACTTTACTTGGTTAAAGTAGTATCTTTAAAATTTAAAAGTGTCAGCCCAGTTTCATGACATTATATGCCAACAGCACAACCAATATAATTTTGTAGGTTAACAACACGCTGATTCAAACAGTTCAACTACTTCATAACCACAGCCGCATGAGTTAAAAATATTCTCCGCTTTACTTTGTTCAAGTAGTGTCTTTCAAACGTAGCACTACTAGGCCAGTTAAATGACATTATATGCCCGTAGTCCAACCAATATAATTTGCAGGCTAACTACACGATGGTTCAAACAGTTCAACGACTTCATAGGGCTCATGCATTCTCTAATCCCCACAGTCGCATGGGATAAACGTATTCTCCGCTTTACTTTGTTCAAGTAGTATCTTTCAAACGTAACACTACTAGCCCAGTTAAAAGACAATATATGCTCGTAGTCCAACCAATATAATTTTGAAGGCTAACTACACGCTGGTTGAAACAGTTCAACGACTTCATAGGCTCATGCATATTCTGGTCCCCACGGACGCATGGGATAAAAGCATTCTCCGCTATACTTTGTTCAAGTAATATATCTCGTTCTTTGAATTTTTTTCAAAATTAGTAATATCAGTCCAGTTGTATGACAATAAAGGAATACGCCAAGATCAACCAACATGATAATTAGACAGGCTAACTACACACTGGTTCCAACCGTCCATTGGCTTTGACGAAAACGTGGTATTAAGGGTATTATGTATAGTTCATGATCTACAGTAAACTTCCCTTTCTTATAAAACACCATTTATTAGCAAGGTACTAACCTTATTCTGAAATGTTTTTCAATTTAACTACATGGGTTGACGTTTAGAGCTGGCTTACCTAATACATTTTTATTTTTGCACTAATCTAATATACTTTTATTTTTACACTAATCTAATTTACTTTTAATTTTACACTAATCTAATTTTATTTTATTTTTACACTAATCTAATTTTATTTTATTTTTACACTAATCTAATTTTATTTTATTTTTACACTAATCTAATTTTATTTTATTTTTACACTAATCTAATTTTATTTTATTTTTACACTAATCTAATTTACTTCAATTTTAAGACCAATATCCTAAATAAAACTAGCTTTAAGCATAATACGCACTTAATAAACATTTTTATGTTATAAAACTTAAAGGGAAACATTGTGAATATTGTATCTAATTTTACGGACATTTGAAAAGATATTAAATTTATTGGTTTTTTAGATCGTGAACTACAATACTTACTCCAGGTTTTTTAGGAAGCCCGTTTTTGATCAACCACCGAGATATTATTAAAAAAATTATCGAACATGACTGAAAGCTCAAAATAGCGATTTTTCCAAATTCTACAGTTTTGTGAGAGGATGTTATAAGTTAGAAGCACATTTTTGAATTTGTCCTATAATTAATATTATTTTTTTAAAATAGGCAATTTAAGTCACACTTTCGATATTTAAATCGGCAAATAAATTTCATTTCTATTTTTTTCACCATACTATCAACAATTATAAACACATACCAACTATTACTTTTCAATTTACTTACTTTGCTGCAGAAAAACGAAACAAATAAACTTTGTTGTTTTCAAGCGACAAATATTTAAGGTCCGGTTTACCATTAATTAGCTGGTGCATTTGTAACTTTCGGCAAAACATGTATATAAGTTGTATTTTCAATTAACATCCTTTAGTTGGCCAATAATAATGTCTTACGCATTCTTTATTTCAGCACTATATTGAAATTGTTTCTCCCGCTGTTTTTTTGGAAGATCTCACGTTTCTGTAATTCCTAATACTTCGCAAATTCAATCTTTTTCTAAGAGTAAACAATACACATCAGTCAAATTGTTGAAAAACCTTTTTCTCGAAGATACTTTGCTGTCGTTGCAAACTGTCCATCCTGTCCCAATCCCAGGGTTCTTTAGAGCAACTATGTAGTGACCGCTTTCACCGTCACTTCCTATGTGAACTACCGCACCTTTAGTTTTAAAAAATATTTCATTAATTTTCACTTTGTCAGAAATGAAGCCTTTAATTGGAGGGTCAATTTTAAACCGTTCAACCCCTCTATAAGAAAATCTCGCCAAATTTAAAAAGAGGTACTTACTGGAAGAATATAATATGGCTCGACGTTCTTTCACTTCATTGTGGCATTGGACACATTTATTTTCAAACAGTTCCCAATGGTCCAACAAATCGTTAAAAATTAAATTACTTTTATCAGCCAAAACATTAACGATGTACACATAACCGTCTTCAGGGGGATGATTAAGAACTCGCCCCAGAGGGCACTGTGGGCATCTATCTTGATATTGAATGCGACGTGAAAATAAATTTCCTATACAAACATTTTCGTCTTTAAGTTTCTGTAAAAGGGTAACTAAAAATTCCACGGGGTCCTCTTGACTAAAACCATGAAATTGAATATCAAGTGTGTTCCTTAAATTAGTGGTTCGTATATAAGGAATATTAGAATCTAATTTATCTATCAGCAATTGTTGCAATGCAGCAGTTGTTGGCCCTGGAGTAATAACCTTTTCTTGAATACAAATTCAGGAACGTATAAAAGAACTTGCAAAATAGATATAGCATAGCGAGAGTTATCGTTATTGATGAAACCTTTCAATGTAAGACAAGGAACTTCACTCGGAATATATGTACTTTTGCTTTTAGGCACCATAGTTCTAGAAGAATCAAGTTCAGCACACATATCGATGTCGTTGCCCGATTGTTGTAATACCTCAACAGGTATTACAAAATTTGATTTAGTTTTCTTCTTTTTAAACAACCCTATTTGAGGCAAATCTGGCCTAAACTCAGCTCTGAGGCGATTATACTCTGATATAGCCTTCCAATCTGCAAATATTTTGGAAGGATCTAAATCAAGTAAATGGACACCGTCTAAAGAGCCACGTACGCCATTCCACTTTGAAAAACACTGGCTCCAATGTTTATCAGGGCACATTCTACACTCATACCTTGACTTTTATGAATGGTAACTCCGTACGCTTAAACCACAGGAAACTGAGATCTTAGAACAGAAACATTTGTCATAATTTCGAACGTCACCCTAACTCTTTCAATTTTCTCTTCTATGGCATGATTATCAAATAGCTCAGAAATAATTCCTTCTGCGTTGGTTTTAATAGCTTTCACAGTACCCATGGCTCCATTAACAAGCCCCTTTTCCATATTTAAATTTCTCCTCAGCATTATTCGAGCTTCGACGCAAAGCAACCATCTCTATTCCAAACCAACTGTAACAGAGATATTACTTTCCAATTTCTTTAACTGATTTTTCCCAGTTTTTTGTATTTCTTGGTGACCATGACATTGGTCAACACTCATTATTTCTAAAATAGGATTACCACATTTTTGTAGCATTATATTATTTATAGTGTCGCACATTTTGTTAGTTGGTAATAAACAAACTGGTTTTTTCCCTTCTTTAGACAACATGTCATAATAGTCAGCAATCTCTTCAACATTGTCCGCTCTGGGAATTAAATGCGTTTTCAAAACTTCAACATCACGTTATGTTACCTCACCCACCCGTATTCTAGCAAGCATTTCTCCATAAGCATGGTCATTTTCCTGTCTCTTATTAATTGTTAATTCATCAAACTTGAAACACTGACGAAATAGATTAGAACCACCAACTGAACCAATAAGTATACGAGCTTCTATATGGGATAAAATTGAAAATACCGGATCCCCTTTTACAGGCTGTAATTGCAACAAGTCTCCTAATTGAATTCCACCAAATGGTTCCTCTTTTCCAGTTATCTCGCAAAATCTCAAATGAATGTAAGCGAGCAAAGCTGAAGACACCATCGAAATTTCATCGATTATAAGTAGCTTCAAACGACCTAAAGCATTTCTCATAACACGCAAACAGTCGGGACCCAATTTATAATACTTTGCTGTTTTGCCGGCAGCATCAACAAACGATGTAAGGTAACCCCTCCTATGTCATGAGCAGCCAATCCGGTAGGAGCTGCCAAACCCACACAAAGGGGGTCCTGAAGATGGCTACACAGAACTATTCTCAGAGTTTTTATCAAGAAACTCTTTCCAGTTCCTCCGTATCCACTAACAAATACCAATAAACCTTCTTTTGGTGGATCTAAGCCACAGAAATGTTTTACAATATTTTCAAGTATACTCCTTTGATCTGCAAACAAAGGTATAAGTTTATCAACAATACTTTCAGGGGTTAAAATTAAATTTTCATTAACAACTGAGGTCACTTCTTTCATTGCCTTTTCAGCTTCTATTAATTCTCTACTTTCAATCGGATTATCAGTGAGATCTTCCACAAAGTTATTTTGCCCGTTAGGTGGTGTATTTTTAGCCAATGCTTCTTCTAGTGCTTTTTCAGCGTCTAATAACGTATTTAACTTTTCATGATACTTCATCATCTCTTTTAACTTCGGTAAATGGCTTTCAAAAGAATCTTTAAAAGACATAAAATTGCCTAATAAAGAAGTCTCGTCTCTCCAAGGTAAAAACAGGATCAACATGCCGTGGCAGAATTTTTCAGCATCTGATTCAGATTTAGTTGGATCGTGTTTCGGATGTTGAACGAGAAAGGGCTTTACCCTCATTTTCACGAAACCCACTCCTTTCTTTAATTCCAATATTCCAGACGGTTTCTTTGAGTTAGGTTTTAGTGAAACACGATAATAGAATCGCGCCGAGTCATACAAACAAGTGTCTTCTCGACTGTCAGGGCGATTAGGATAAATATCATCGAAAAGTTGTTTCATAAAAATATCTGTGCTTTCCGGCTCATTATCTCTTAATGATTGCAAATCCTTATATCGCTTAATTAAGCGCTTTCTTTGTTCTTTAGGGGCAGTATTTACAAATACGCAACTATCTGATTTTCCATACAAATGCTGATGAGTTAAACGATCAACTGCCTCGTAACTGCCAATTTCTCGATGTGAAATCGCTTTAACGCCTAAAGACCAAAGACAACTACGAAGATCTTAATTCGCTAACTCATTCCAATAACTTTCTTTGTCAGATTTCTCTTTTTTCGTAATGTTCAAAGTTATATAACGCGCAATAGCCATTTTCTCATCCGCAACAAACTGAATGTCCATGTTACCTTTGAAATCCAAAAGCAATACAGGGTTATAGTCATTAATTTGTTTTTCAGCTTCGGTTCTAGGCAGTGAATAAAGTTTTATCAATGATTTACCCGAGACATGATGTCTTATAGTGGTATCAACTTTATTCACTTTAACGATACTAGTAACTTCTTTTGGAAATTTATAGCGACAACGCGTTACAAACGCTTCACCAATTTTTTTCCTCCTCAAACAAGTTGGATTGCATTTGTGCCATTGATACTTGGATACTAAATCGTACAACGTTGGGCTACTAGTTTTATCTGGCAACGCACAAGTGCAATGTTTTTGGATAAAGTCCATAACGTCCTTATCAGACGCTTCGCCAATTTTCGGTGCGTTTTTTATCCATAAAATAAAATGAATGTGAGGAGCACCTCGACTTTGATATTGATTGATGGTTGATTCAAGGTGAAAAAGTGGTGCTGTGTTCGAAAAAATTGTCTTAAAGGAAAAAATGCCCGCTATGACGGATATACTTGGAAACTATGTATGCAACATATTTATAGGTGGATTGTAGGTAAAAGGGGGCGCTCAGTTCGACAACAAACGTCTTGCGAGTGTCAGGGTGGGGGCTGTCCGCCATAGGGCTGGTCGATAAATAAGTCCAGTTTATGACGTAATGGGAATATAATAACAGATCTTGTGACTGTAGTTTACATCTGCCCCAATACTAGTTTTGGGTGACGTAGGGTTCGCGACGATTGCATTAATAGTTGTAGACTAGAATATTGATGTTCATATTGATTAAATACGGAGCAGCTACAAAAGAGTGAGAAATGGCTCGTTTCAAGGCTTGTTAGGTTAGGTTTAGGTTAGAATAGGTTAGGTTTAGGTTAGAATAGGTTAAGTTAGGGTTAGGTTAGGTTAGCAATTTCTGGTTCTTTTGTAGCATATTCGTTATTAATTACGTTGTTTTCCATTGAAACCAGCCGTCTTTGGCCCTTTGTAGCTTCTCCGAATGCACATTACTGTTTTTCATTGAAATAAAAAATTATGTTTCTTTTGTATTTATTTCGTATTTAATTACCCGGTTTTCTATTGAAACAAGCCATTTCTCGCTCTTTTGTAGCTGCTCCGTATTTAAATACTCTGTTTTCTATTGAACCAAGCCTTAGTTTAGTCTACAACTATTAATACTATCGTCGCGTACCCTACGTCACCCAAAACTAGTATTGGGGCAGATGTAAACTACTTCCTATCTTGTTCAAGGGAAATAGATTAAACATTCGAATGCTAATGATTTATAGGTTGTTTCTAAGTGAAAGAGGTGCAGTGAGTTCGAAGTGTCTCACCAGTGTCAGGGTGGGCAGTGTGCCGCCAGAGGGCGGTAAACGATGCCAATGAGTAATAAACACGTTGAAAACGTGTAAAGTTTAATAACAATCGTACAAGCTTATTTATTAACTTTAAAAAATGATTTAAAGAGCATAATGACGTCACATTTTCAAAATATTAAAGAAAACAATATCTAAACGTATACAATGTTGGCGAAAGAGCTAGGCAGTTCTCAATATTCCAAATAGGTGAAAGTTCACTTTCCAATTTTGTTTATAAATATTATTTCCGCTTTGTTACGTTTGAAGGTATTATAATAACTTCACTTCTATTGCTATAAACCAAAAGGCGTAAAATCCACCCATAAACCATTCGGTTAAAAATTGCAAGGTCCTTTAAACAAAAACGTCACGTCCTATATTACTCTAGGCCATAAAAGTAGTGAAATCAAATAACGGGCAAGATCTGTAATTATATTCCCATAAACGTCATAAACTGGACTTATTTATCGACAAGTGATATGCTCTGAAGTAATATGCTAGACCTTGCGCGTCCTAAGTGTTTTACTGAGTTAAAATCCTTTGTACAACCGTAAAAAATTTCAAAGAGAATGGCTAATATTAGAAGAGACAAGTTTTCTTAGCTTAGCTGTAACGATTCTAATGATACAATATCAGTTAAATAATTAACGAAGTTAATTTAAGAAAAATGTCAATATAAGATAAAACGTTTTCTTAAGAATGTATAAAGAGTGAACAAATCATAAAAGTTACAACGTAGCGGACGAAAGACAAGCATAAATATCAAGAATTAGTTCCTAAAAACGATGTAGATGGCAGCATTACCTTATCATGGGACCATTTCAACCTCCCGACTTTAAAGTTTTCTTTCGTTCTCGAAAAGCGTGGCCCGGCTTGTTTATTTTATTTATAGGTGCATATATTGTTTAGATTGAAATATATTATCTACTCTGTTTAGATTTACTCTTTTACCTTAAAAGCATAATAAACGAGTTTCAATAATCAGAGTTAACATAACTTGGCAGTGAAATAAACGTAGGCACGTGTTTAATTCTTGTCTCGCTCAAAGTACCACCTTGGCCAACCGAGACAAAATAAAAACACTCGATTAAATTACTGAAACTGTCCGTACTAGTGGTACTCGAACATTTCTGAACATTATCGATAGGTGCGACTATTGAAACTGGCCAATTACTGAAAGCAGACAAGTTGTTGACTGCAGTGACGTAATTACTGCAGTCAACAACTTGCCTGCTTTATTTAATTATGGTTTTAAGGTAAAAGAGTAAATTTAAAGAAAGTAGAAAATATATTTCGATGTAAATAATATATTTGATACAATGCGATTCTAATGTTAGCCATTCTCTTTGAAATGTTTTATGGTTGTACAAAGGATTTTAACTCATTAAAACACTTAGGACGCGCAAGGTCTAGCATATTACTTCAGAGCACATCACTTGTCGATAAATAAGTCCAGTTTATGACGTTTAGGGGAATATAATTACAGATCTGGCCCGTTATTTGATTTCACTACTTTTATGGCCTAGAGTAATATAGGACGTGACGTTTTTGTATAAAGGACCTTGCAATTTTTAACCGAATGGTTTTTGGGGTGGATTAGTATGTTCGGTCTTCGGTCAAGAAAAGAGTTAAATTGTGTTTTGCGTTTGGAACGTGAGCGAATGGACTTAAGTGTATGAACAGTGCGTGTTTAAGACTGAAAGTGTTAAAGTAATTGTGAACTAACTCAATGCAGCTGTAAGATAAAATTGATTGGTATTATTTTTTGAATTGGAATAACCTAATTATACCCTTGAAATTATCAACTCAACCTGTGAGGCTAATTAAGTAGATTGGAGGTAATTAGTAGCGAACAGCTCTCAGCTGTTAATTAAGACAGAGTTTATAGTTAGGTAGTTTGAATTGAGTTAAAATTACTCAGTATAATATATTATCACGACCTTTTAACTTTCGGGAGTGCTCATCTTGTTATTTTCCTTTTTTTATCGTTTTTTCTCTCAGTATAGCCATTTAGGGACCACTCATATATTGTTTTTTGTTTTGTTGCATTTCCCTGGCCTATTCTGGCAGCACCGTAGCTTTTTTTAGTTATTTACACACCCCGATAAAATATGGTTTCATCTAATTATCTAGTATAAAAAGCCAAGTCAGCTTCATTCAATCACGCAGTTTTTCTTTAGTTTTGTTTCAATCGTGTCTTGAAGGTTTTAGTGATCAGGATGTGGTATACAGCATCCGGTGACGCGGTTCGACGTAAAGGTTAAAGTGCACGGTAATTGTGCGGGTATTTCGCGTCGGATTCGTGTAGTGAATTATGTGCGGTTCGTTCCTTGGTTTAAGGACGGTAACTTGAAGAACGATAAGTACTTTTAAACTATTTTGTTTCAATCTTTTGTTATTTATTCTAACTCACTGTTGTAACTACTTAACTTATGATATTCTGAATAAATTAAAATCGGTCGTTTCGTCTCAATTATTATAATTAAAATTTTATACTGGGCGGGATTGAACTGGGATAACATGTTTAACAAATTACTTTAAATTGCGGAGATATTAATTTCTCAAGATAACCCTTAAAGATAAATCACTTGGGACAATTCCTCCGAGGAGAGGTATATTTTGGCTTGCCACCTTGTTTAAGTAACAGTCTACTGACAAATTTTGTATTATTATGCCCACTCTTTATAAAGTATTAATTGATGTTTTAAATACGGATAGTTGAGGTATTTTTAGTAGCAAATTCACTTTTTGGTATGCTAAAAGCACTATTTTTAGCAGTGCTTATACTGTAGGCTGCTGTTTTATTATCTTCTTTCTTATGGTGAAAGTTGGGCACTCTCAAACGCGAGTTTTGATCACAATCGAAAACGTCGTGTGTTCCGTCGTCTAGCTCTCATTTAAACCATTACACTTACACTGTTATGGACGGTATGCTATTATAGTGTAAAATCTATTATAATGGAGCAAGAAAACATTTTGCACTGCGTTAATATTCTCAAGTTTTCAAGACCATAGCAGAGCCGAAGTCTTAGCGCCAGTTCGGGATAAGGACGATGGAAACTGGTCCTTATCTCTAAGACATTAAGTTGTAAAGATATTGTTGAAATTGAAAACTTAGTCTTTGATTTTCGGCAGAGGATGTTCGTTCGGCTATTGCTTCGAACGAATTCTCCCTTTCACCTTTTTATTGATATTTAGTGTAAACATAAATCTATAATATTGTTGACTAAGTATGTATAGTTAAAAATTAGAAAAGAAATATACGAATTGTGAAACATGTTAATGTACAGAATGTAAACGCTAAAATAACACTACTAAATAACAATACTACTCTAGTATATAGTTTGCGGTAAATTGGAACAATAGCCCCGTCACCCCCTTTGGTCCCCTTTCTCGATCCCCTATGAAGTACTTTTTAAGGAGATTCCAATGGTGCAAAAATTATTATTGTTATTATTAATATTGTGGTCCTACTGGCGTCATTACTACTCCCAAAATATAAAGAATGGCTGATTTTAGAAAGGGCAAAAACGGCGCGACGGAGAGCTCTCTTCGCCGCGGAGTGAATTCTACGCCCCGAACCGTTCGGTTCGTACATTTTTAAAATTACTTTATCTTTATAATTAATTATTTGCGGCTAATAATTTTTGCACCATTAGTTTCCCCTTAATAAGTACGTTGTTAATGTGGAACTAAAAAGTGGGAACATGTGGCGGGGCTATTGTTCAAAATAGCCCAGTTGGCTAATATAGGGTGTATAATTAAATTTATTTTTGAGTTTTCAACCGATTAAATCTCGCTTACATTTAGAACTTAACAATGTAGTTTTACTCGTCTTGGAAAAAATTAGTACAATACCTTTCAGAAGAACAAATTTATTAGGAATAATTTATTTGCTCAATTTTTCTACACTATTGTGGCAAGTACCTTAGGTAGCACGTAAAAGATTAGGCCCTCCTCGTTCTAAGGTCGAAATGGTCGAAAAGCCACCTCACAGTCTGGAGACCACCTGTGTCGAGCTATCCAAAAAGCTCGAGAAAAGTGGACCACTTATCGGAATGCATTGGGTAGGTGCTAGGTGCAATACACCTATACTTTAATCCTTTGGTCTTTGTAGTATATTTACCGTTTTTACTAGCGACCAGTTTAACTTACCCCATTAAAAATTGTAGGTATTGACTGAGCTGGTAAATTTAGCAATGGAATATTAACAATTTAAAAACAAAAAGTATATAACCAAATTTCTAAACATACAATAGAACGTTATTAACGGTTACGGGATACGAGCTTTTAAATATTTGAAAACTTTATTATCTGTTCTCATTCCAGTTTAAGAGGCTAATATCGTGATTTTTGTTTCATATTTTAGGCCATTATTATTTGACATTTTCATTAAAAAAGGCTTAGATTAAATGACAAAAGAGGTGAGGGCTAAATGCTTTCAATAAGAATGAACTTTTTATTGGCCTTTAGAAATATTTATTGATAGGGTTTAATAAATTGTGTATTCATAAATATAAATATAAACTATTTAAACAGGAAATAATTCGCTAAACTTGGTTAATTTTGTACGTTAATAATAAGATGAAATGGTTCTGTTTTAGTTTGACAAATGACATACAAGTATCTGTAAAAACCAATTGAGAAAAATAGTGTTATAAAACAGCATCCAACACTACATTAAAAGTAAAAGCACTAATAAAAGAAACTCACCTGACCGTTTACAAAACATAAATTAACACTTTATAAAGATTGGGCATAATAATACAAAATCCGTCAGTAGACTGTTACTTAAAAAAGGTTAATATTTCCGTAAGGCAATTAGGTCCAAATACTTTTAAAAACCGCAAACATTATTTTAAACATGAGAATATGCCATATTTTTTACATCATATTAATATCCCAAGGACAGCTATTTTATATTCAATAGAAACCAATACCCTAGGGATTGTATTTAAAAAAACAATTAAGTTCCAGTGAAAACCAATTACCCCCGCATTTCTTTGGCGCATAATTTAGTTGATATTGTACTTGGAACGTTTGTTCACTGGTGGTCGTCCGCGACATCCTCAGCTCGACGGTGACCGTTGACGCCATCTTCATTGTTTACTCTTTTTAGGGTCATCTCTACATATAGGCTAGTATAAATAACCCTGAAACCAGACATGTCAACTTTGTGGGCAACCTGCTAGAGTTAACGTATTAGAATTGGGAAAACATATTGAAGGCTTTAAATAATTGTAAACGCCTTAAAATAAGTGATTATATTATAATCGTTTTTTTTTTTCAGAGGCGTCCCTTAGGGGATGTGGGAGGCTCCCCCCAAAAGTTTTGGATAGTCGGTAAACTGAAGTCTAGTTTGTGAGTAGACTTGGTAAAACAGCTAGAAGTGCCTCCTGTTAGCGGCACTAGGATGAAGTTTGGTTCGCTTGTATCGGCCCTAAATGGGTTAGAGTGTGCAATATCTGGTGGCTTTACCGGGGAGTTGGAGTCCGGCTCTTGTAACCCATAAGGGCGGTGGCGCATTGGGAGATGTTAGCTCTGATCAAATGGTTGTATCTCCACCTCCGACTTCGGTCAGGAAAGGGATGGAATCTGAGTTTCGGCTCAGGCTAACGGAGAGGGTCCAGGCAAACTGGCCGCCTCGGAGGATTGATTAGCGAGAGCAACAAACACAAGGAGAACGCAGCTAGCCTTTAAACACGCTTACGCAGATTTGTGTACAAATTTCATTGGACGAACCTTTAAGCTGAACGTTTAACGGGCGGGGGGAAGACAATTTCTGAATTTTCCCCCTTCCGGTGGCAGCAGGCGCTGACGCGTCTAACCAATGAAAAATGTACACAAGAAAATACACGACTTTGGACGGGTTGCGTTCTTCTTGTGTTTGTTGCTCCTAGCTGCTGTGGAGCGCTTGGTACGTCGGTTGTTCGTTCGAGCTTTCACGAATGTTTGCTTAGTCTGTCATGAAGCCAAAGGCGGGGCGGCGAAGAGAAACCCAGCACGGGACGGAGAGAGAAGCTGCTGCCTTTCGCTTTGTTAGTGGCTCAACTGTAGCCTTTTTTGTATTTTTGCTTAGTCAGTAAGGGTACCAAAGGCGGGGCGGCAAACCGGGCGAAAACACAAGCGGCTCGGGAAAGAGTGAAACCGGGACTGCCTTTCGGTTTCTTAATGGTGGTGGTCCAACTAGCCTATAGGCAGAGATAGCGAGGTGCCAGCGAAGTCTCCCGCCTCCCACGCTTCCGCGGAACAGAGGGAAACCGTGACTGCCTTTCGCTTCGTTACTGAGGTGGTTCGACTATAAACAGCGTGGGGCAGAGGGGAATCAGGGCTCAGGGACGAGCGTATTTGTTTCTGTTCATCATGAGGGTGGAGCAATCTGCTATTGGATACAGGGGTTTACAAGGGTACAGGGGTGGTTTGCGACGAGATAAAAAGGCGAGTTTTTGTTATTTTTGCGGGGGGAAACGGGTACCCCGGTAATTCTGGCATGGGGAAAAGGGGAGGAGTGCCTTACTGGGGTGGTTCAACTATGAGGAAAAGGGTACCATTGAAAATATCACATGGGAAAGAGGGGTAGGTGGGCTTACTGGTGGGGGAGTGCCTCGAAACACACAAGTAGCTGAGGGCCCGTCTTGCTCTCGTACCCCAAGAAGATAAACACGCGATAGAAATATTGGAAGCCATTGATAAAGACATTGAAGAAAACGATGACTTAAATACAAATATAATTATAATGGGAGATTTTAATTGTGGGCTTAATCCAGAAGTTGATAGACAAAACTGTAAAGAGTATAGCAAACTTGTAGTAAGCAGACTAAATGCACTATTAATAAAAAATAACTTAATCGATGCCGCAGATCTTCAAAACAGTGCAGCAACTCGCTTCCCTTGGCGGAGTCAGACAAATGAAAATCAAAAAGCGATTTTGCTTATCAGGATCTCTATCACCTATGTTCATTAGAACCCAGCTTTATTGCGGTGGATCAAATTCAGATCATCTTCCATTAGTTCTAGAACTAAATGTAGAGTTTAATAACCAAATAATAGGATGCTCAGATATTTGGTGTTTAAATAATTATCTACTCGGCGAGGAAAACTACAAGCAAATTTTAGAATTTAATTTAAAGAAGTGGGCTAAGAACATACCATACAATATTTACGAGAAATTTAAGTGGTGGGATTCATTGAAA
Organism: Leiobunum rupestre; assembly: GCF_980474605.1. Taxonomy (NCBI): domain Eukaryota; kingdom Metazoa; phylum Arthropoda; class Arachnida; order Opiliones; family Sclerosomatidae; genus Leiobunum; species Leiobunum rupestre. The sequence goes on along the minus strand of NC_143387.1, from coordinate 18,151,901 downwards.
TTAAATATAAAAACACTAACCAAAGAATTAACGTATAACAATAAAAAGAGAGAAGACATGGAAATAATTAAACTTAACGATGAACTAGAAAATGCAACAAACGATAATAGAAGACACAAAAAATTTAAAAGAGAGCGCAATTTATCGAATCTGAAAGAGCTAAAGCAATTTTAATAAGATCTAAAGTGGAATGGAACCTACAAACTAATATACCAAGCAAGCTACTGTTACAAAAAGAAAATCTAAAATCTATTAATAAGCTGACTCATGTAATCAAAAGTAATGGCCAACTCACAACTGATCCGGTGGATGTTTACTCAGAAGTACATAAATATTATACAAACTTTTTTCGAAAAAGTAATATCGAAATTAAAAATATTGATAAATATAATAAAATATTTGAGTCCGCTACCAACGTTATCAAATGAACAAAGAGAAGAAATAAACAAACAAATTTCAAATTTAGAAGTAAAAGAAACTATAAACTCAATGCCAAACAACAAATCCCCCGGTAAAGATGGTATTTCCTTCGAACTATATAAAACATTATCGATTATTTTCGTACCGATTTTTGCGCGACATTTTCAATTTGTGCATTGAAAACAACAAGTTTCCCAAATCATTTCACGAAGCAATTAATAGTTTACTTTTTAAAAAAAGTGATCACTCCAATCTGCAAAATTTGCGTGGAATTTCATTACTTAATACCGATTATAAAATACTGGCTAAAATTGTTTCAAATAGACTCAAAACTGTAATATCCACAGTAATTCATCAAGATCAAACATGTGCAGTTCCCGGTAGGGACAATTTGGATATTGTACGAGATACTCTGCATTACTATTGGATTTGGAAAAAGATTTCGATAGGATAAATCATGACTATTTATTTGCAGTTCTCAACAAATTTGGCTTCTACGGGATTCTATTAAATTTTATTAAAACAGTTTATAAAAATGCTTTCGCCAGAGTAAAGTTAAACAGTACGTTAACAGCAAAATTTTTAATTTTTACTGGAATTAGGCAAGGAGATCCCCTATCCAGTATGTTATTTGTATTAGCTATTGAACCACTACTATGTCATCTAAGGCAAAAACTACGTCCTTTTTCAATAAATTTAAGTTTTTTAAATCGACCGCTAAATACTCCTAGCTTTGCTGTTGATGTAAATACTTTCATAACCAAAGAAGATGGTTTTACCGTTTTAAAGAAATAATGCGATAAATTTGAAACAATAAGTAATTCTAAATTTAAATTAAATAAAAGTAACGGTTTATGAATTGGTTCATGGAAAACTAGAACTGATTGTCCACTAAGTATTTCACTTTCAAACGAAAAAATTAGAATTTTAGACGTAGAATTTAATAATGAATCCAGTTTAAATACCAAATTTTTAAATAATATAACAAACCAAATAGAGTGTAATATCCTAGCTAAATCTAAAACCGAAGCCAATTTAAATATGAAATCCAAAGCTTTAATTTGTAATATCGAAATGTCAGTTTTATGGTATTTCGTTACAGTAATTGTCTTTCCTAATGAAATAATCAAAAAATTGGAAAAAGTCTTTCTAAACTATATATGGAATAATGGTCGACTTTGGCTTAAGAAAGAAATACTATACGCTAAAACCATATATGAAACAACTTACTTAAACAATTACAATGCCTAACCTATAGATCTACGGTCTAGAGGATAGCGCCGCCGATCGAACGCCGCCGCCGCCGGTTATTTAGATAACGCCGAAACGCCGCCGCCGATAAATTAAATTTCGGTGGCGCCACCGCCGCCGCCGAAACATTTTTATTTCGCCGCCGAATTAATTTAAATTATTAAAGTATAATAATTGCGTTTTGAGATCTAAATTCGAACTACATAGATTTTTCTATTGGTAGTGCTACGATTTATAGGCTGTTGGGTGCACCATACTCGCGTTATAAGATTGGAAAAATTAATAATTTCCAAAAGATCTGGCACCCCTGCACCTCGCGCACCAAGGGTTTCTGCAGCAGACAGCTGGGATCGGAGAGAGATAAAAGAAAACGGCTTTGGAGTTGCCTCGCCTCGTATTTTGTAATAAGTACAGAAACGTATCAGCTGCATTCAGCAATAAATAATCTATTATATTTTGAAAATTCCTTTGATACAAAGATAAAATAATTTGTGATAATAGACTTAAACGCGCCTTCCCAATCGACCGCCATTACCTTACAGTCTACGGGGAGGGTGATGGAAAAAATGGTTTTAGGGGGGGGGGGATTAAATTTCTGCGGTAGAGGGCTGGCTCGTTGGTTGTCTGTACGATAATGGCGGCGCCCAGTAAATGTTTCTAAAAAGAGTGTATATATAATAATACTAGTGAAATGGTAGTAAATAAGTACAGTATTGTTATTACTAACGTAAATGTTTTAGTTTAATAGTATCATATGTAACATAGTTCCTTATAAGTGTGCCACTGTTTAACATCTCTGTTTTAAAAATTTAAATGAGACCTTGTTTCACAGCCACCAAAGAAAATACAGCACTAACATCGCGAAAAACTGGTTTTAACTTCCTTCCCTCCCCGCCAGAACTACTTTTGATGACGATAAAACCGTCATCGACTGGGAAGTGACGTCAATTACGCCATATCCTTGCAACAAGGTCTCATTGTGAAAAAGTTCTTTCTGGCACGCTTATGATTGAATAAGGCCTAAGGTGGTGCCTTGGGTATTAGCCTAGCTGATTAGCTGATTAAGTTACATATGATAGTATGTAACCAAAGTTACCTCTTTCTCGTTTTGGAAACAAGTGGTTCCTATTTTAATAAAATACATTTTATTAAACATGTATTTTTTTAAAATGTGTTTAACAGTTTAAGTTCTAGCGGTCTATTAAAAGAGTGGCGCTATTTCTGAGGGATGGGGCAATTTTTCCCCTTAGGTGCCGCCGCCGCCGATTTTTTTTCAACGCCGCCGATTATTTTCTGCAAATCGGCGCGCCACGCCGCCGCCGAACTAATTATCGTTCCCGCCGCCGCCGTTGAAAATTGGTTCGGCGCTATGCTCTAGATCTACCTATCATATCTATTGTTACTATTACTAGTAGTTCCTAGGCTCAGAGGCTGGCTTACACAAGATACACTATCTAATCTAAACCAACAAAATTGTGGTATTTTTATAAGTTTTCTATTCATAATAAATAAAAATAATTTTCCATACCCGACCCCGACCCCGACTGGTTTTTCGCGGGGTTAGACCCACCCCGACCCTGACCCCGACCCCGACCCCGACCCCGACCCCGACCCCGACTTTATTTTGACCCCGTACGAACACTAAGATGAAGTTAACTTTACTAAAACTAATTTATTGAAATTAGCAACACCTTTACAAATCTAGTGATGGAGAAGATGTAACAGTAGAAGTCCACTCAACAATAGTAACAGGTGGTTATATATATACAACATTAAAAAAGGTTTTATCGGTTACAGTTTAAACAAGTTGGCAAGCTTGCCAAAATATACCTCTCCTCGGAAGATTTTGCCCTTGGGCGTATTAACTCCTGGACACGGCACTAAACGATATTTCGCCATATTCAAAGCGTCCTCCAGAGAAACCCAATCCCCGTTCTATCCCAACCAGTATAATATTTTTTATTAAAATTATAATAAATATTACAAATGTTATTGCCTTTAACAAATTTCCAATATCAATAGAACAAAAACCAACTTTAGACCCAAAACGTTAATAAATTTACAAAGCAACAAAATGAGAAATAGAAAATACAAATTTAAAATTATTAGAACGCTCACGAAACGAAAAATATACTATTTTATAGACAAAAACCAACCCATTGTATTATAGCTCTTAAACAATCAAATGTGTATGGAAAACAAAAGTTAAAGCGAAAACCAAAACTATAAGTGAAAGCACTAATAAAAACTGCGTGGGCTCATGACGACAACCCAACGAAGCCGATAAAAATCAATGCAATTAAAAATCGTAGACATGAATTATCCCCCACATTATCAACACTTTCGATAGACTAAATAAAACAAGAAAAATAAACAATAGACAAATATATAATAACCCTCGCAACCAAGTTCAAATTAAAGTACCGATAGACAAAACACTAACTTAGTGGACCACCCACGGGTCCTACCCTTTAACCCCTTATCTCTGCTGACTACGCTAAAACAAGATTTGACCTTTATAATTTCATCCGTAAAAAATGTAAGACTTTAAAAACTATTAATATACTCTTCCGCTTAAGCTAAGTTTCTTATTTTCAGGGAAGCGTATTAGTAGTTCTGTGGTAGAACACTCGCCTGTCTGCAGGAGGACTCGATTTCGAAACCCGCCTGATGCGATCGCTGAATGATACTTTGACGTATATCGTGAATACTTGTTGGAAACCCTGCCATCTGGACGTTGAGACGTTTACCGTAACCCTTAGCACTAGGTGCCAAACGTCAAAGATTCTTCACGTACAATCACAATTCGCAAGAAAAAATTATGCTACACCCAATAACAAAAAGAGGGCTCTTTTGGAAAAACCTTTTCCTTAATTCAAAGAAACTGAGAACGCAGTGATAACACTTTGCTCCGAAAATGCCAACGCGTTCGCAGCCCAAACAGACAGACCGACAGACACGGTGATTCTAAAACACGTCCTCCCCTCGGAGAGGTAAATACTACGCAACTGAAGGTCGAGCAGGGTAGATGCAATTCGAGTCAGGAGTCAACATCGTATTAGTTTTCAACAGGAACACATTAGAACCTACGTTCATCAGACATTTTTAAACATTAGGAGCCACAGAACAAATCCCTGTACAACGTGATCTACTTAACGGGTTAAATTTAATTATGTCATAAGTAAGATAATAGTTATAAGTATGACATTTTGAATATGAAACGTGAACCCGTTCGTCCTCGTATTTATGTCCATAAATACATGTTAGACACCAAACAAACGGTGCCTAAATGCTAGACTTAAAGAGCACGACGCTGATTTACGATTAAAAAGAATTAAAACTATTGTCGAACATGATGGCAGGGGTCAAAACATTGATATAATGATTTTAAATTAATTACTTAAGAAAAAAATCCCATTAAGTTGAACATCAGGATCCAATAGAAATTATCAAATTTAAAAATTCTAACCTCCTTATCAATGATGTTAATGGCCCCGCCCATGACAGCGTCACTCCATACATGAAACTGTTTAATTAAAAAAATAATTTAAAGATATCTAAAAAACAATTAATTTCTTGTCGCGTCCGCCATTTTACCCTTGTGTTGTTCATTTTGTATCTATCTGAAAACGGCTCCGGTAAAGGAGCCGAAACAGCTGTAAGAGTTTTTAAATAAAACATTTTTACTGTGCAATTGTGGTTTTAAATTATTTCAATTTAGCTTAGTTCACGTATAGGACGTCCTCCCAGAAATAGTCATACTACTGTTTATTACGTTACTTGTGAATATATTAAAGAGAGTGCATAGAATAGTATGATAAATAAACAACGTACACAAAAATATCCTACTTATAAATGAAATAAAGTAAAAGTGAAATTGCTCGAAACGAAAAAAAAGTAGATTAATACAGGGTGTTAGAGGAAATATAACCTCAGGTATTTGGTGTGGATCACCAACGTTTGCAGCTCTAGCCGCTCTTGCCTTTGGCTTTTGAAATGTTTGGCGCCACTGTACAGGGTAATATAAGAAATTGAAGGGGTCTTCCATAAAGAGTGCTTTGCAGGTTATATTCCCTTTAAGGCTAAGAATTTCAAACATTCACAAATGTGTTTTATGGGTTCCAATGAGAAAAAATATCTAAAGTCGCTAATAAAAACAACTAAATATCTTAAGTACTTAGTTTAAGAGATATGGAAAAACATCAAAAACCGGTACACAACCGTAAAACTGGCAATCGATATCTTCCTTTAACCAAATTATTCGCAATAAATGAGGAGTTCTTTTTAATTATGACAAGTGATAAATGTTCATAAATGACTTTTAGAAGTATTTAAGCTATTTTAAAGTATTGATGCGGTTCGAAATAAAGATGGATTAAGCTTTTTGCTAGACATTCGTTGCTAATATTTTTAATTATTAAAAATAAAGATACAAAAGCATTTCTTAGTTCACACTTGTACGCCTATTAGAGATCCGGCAAGTACAAGCAGCTAGCTCACCAACAGCAGTTTAGTCTTAACGTCGGGTCTGTGCTTGTTGGCGATCATTTAGTGAACCTTATTTTACACCACCCAGGCTAAGTGGTGAAAAATTAGTGTACAAATGAGACGTACGTGACGTTGAGGACTAGCGACAACGCGTAATTCAAGATTACCCAGGTAGCAAAATCTCGTTGATAAACCGTTTGTGAATCGTTGAAACTATGTTGAGAGATAAACGTTATGATATGGTTGACGATGTCACCAAAATAGACGGTTTTTAAAACTGTTGATATTAAGTCTTTTAATACTAACAGAAACCCAAGTATAAACGTTATTTGATTAACGTCTATAAAACGTCAATATGAAATGTTATTAAAACTATTAAACGATGCATATTGAACCTAATATAAACGTTATAGGACTATAGTCGATTAAACGTCGCTTTTGAACATTTAGTAAATTATTTAACTAGATAGGGTAACCGATATTTCTCGGGAATATACAGCACAACAGCTCAAAAGATTTTTTCCCTTAGGTATTTACCTTTCACCATACAGTGCAAGCTATTACCTAATAAATAGCGGCAGTGACATACAAGGTCACAGTCATAACGAAAGTACAACGGTGCCGTAGCTCTTTCCACGCATGGCACCGTACCCCATATAACCAACTGATTTATGCAAATTTATTCAATTATACGTTGATAACACAATAATTTCCTTTTTATCATAAGGTCTAGTGTCTATAGAAGAAGGCTTTTAAAAAAACATGACTATACTTTAATCGTTTTCCGTGTATAGGGCCAAAGAATGAAGAAACTCGGTCTTTTGGCTAAGACCAAAGTGTAGTATCTTATGTATAGCGGATATACCTCATTTTTAAATTAATCCAATTAATTAAAGATGTTTTGCCGACCGTAACCGTTGAAAACCACAGTCAGGGTACCATGAGATAGTATACCAAATTTGGTCGACCTAAGTTGAAAACTGTAGATTCCTATAGCGGACAAACAAACATCTAAATACAGTTTATATTTAGTTAAATATTAACCACTTCTATAACATGTTTTAATTAGAATATTTTTATTACAACATGTTTAAGAAGTGGTTAATATTTAACTAAATATAAACTTTTATTGTTAGTTAGATTAAAAAATTAGTTGATAGCAAAAAACATAACAACGTCTCATGTTTGTCAAAAGATGTATCCTTAAAAAGTTAAATAATATAACGTTATTTTAACCTTAATATCCACATTAAAAGTGACGTTTTTGAATGTGATAAATATAATGTAAATAACGTGGTTTTTTCAACCTAACTATTTTGATGAAAACATGAGTTCTAAAAGAGGTCAATATTTTACTAAATATAAACGTTTATAATTAGTGGGATAATAACCATTAAACGTTATTTTGACCAAAAACCAAATATTGACCATTTTACAAACGTTATTTTGCTACCTGGGTATCGGACTATTCGTAAGTCGCTGGGAAATATTTAACGACTACGCTTGTATTATAGAGCCGGAAGTGGTCATTTTGAACAATTATCGTGATAACTAAGAAATGCTTTTGTAGCCCCTATCATTAACTTTAATAATAAAAAACATTTGCGACGTATACGTGACCTAAATCCAGTTTTTATCTTTATTTGTAACGGCATCACTACTTTGAAATAGATGGTATTCATTGTCAGACTTATCTTTTTTCTAAACTCTCATTAATCAACTCTTGCCACTTGTTATTAATTCAATATATACAAATAATTATTTATTGCAAACAATTTAGTTCAAGAAAAAATATCACTCGTATTTCATTATTTTATATTGAAGAATATTACAGACATGTTAGTTTTAAGTCTGAGTACCGTTATTGCTTGTTTTTTAAGAGCCAAAATCTCTGAAACGAAACAATTTAGGACCCATGTTAATACGACCTTTTTTTACTCTTTAGGCTTAAGGACCATAAAAGACGCTCTTGCATTTTTGACGCACCCTTTCATAACATTATCTATAAAATATACAGGAAATCATTTCCTACTTAAAGTACGAAATCTGAAGTAACGGGCTAATTTAAAGCAAAAAAAGTGATTCTGCACAGGTCTGCCTGCTAATCAGCCAAAAAAATTATGTTTTCAGAACCTAAGAAAAGTATTTCAAAGAGTGAAGAATTAAATTATTAATTCGTGTCTGCCATTTCGATCCTAGGAAACGGCAAAAACATCAAAATATTCAAATTTGCCTTAATTGTGTCCGCGATATTAAATGTTTAAAGCGTTACCGACGCAATATTTAATGAACATCAAACTGATACTTTCTAAATTAGTATTAGGTCATAAGAAACTATTACCTTAATTATATTCTTGAAACTAAATTTAAATAATTAAATAAAATTAAAAGTACAAATTACGATTGAAAAGCAACTTTTGGAATTTGCCGGGTAGGCGTGGTTGAAGTGACGTAAAGAGTTGACAGCGTTTCTGATTCGACAGCTATCGAGATCGTGGCGGTTAATGAACGGCGCGTTTTTGGGTTTGTCGTTAATTTTTCCTCCACTATTTTTATAGCTGAGTTTCTAGTTTTTTCAGCACTGCCATTGCTGTGTTTGTGTTTTAAGAGTGTCTAAACATTCCGTCTGCTAAGTACGGTAGTTGTTTTTATTAATTTCGTGCGTTTAAATTATTAATTAACTTTTTTGCGTTTTCGAATTATCCCGCCGCGAACGGGCCTTGGCGCCATTTTCGCGTCCTGTTACCTTCTGTTACTATGTCTAGCCGTAATTTCGTACGCGCCGGCTTGCAGCCGGGTAACGCTACGCTTTCGCCATATGGATTTTTTGCGTCCGCCCCGCCGCCTCGCTGTTACGGCGGGCCTCCGCTTCCCGGAGTTTTCTCTTTGAGAGTCTCACTCGTGTCAGTCTGAAATTGAGACTGACACGAGTGAGACGTGACGTAATCAGTTGATTAAAAATAAGTAGGAGGAGCTCAGTAGTGCCGAGTGCCCCAAAATGTGAAATTTTCGGCGGCTTATTTAAAAATGTATACGTAATAAATTATTGAACAAAATATTTTTGGAATCTGTGGAACCAGAACTATAAGAAAAGTCACACAATTTGGATTTTACAATTTTCAACCGATGAAATATCGCGTCGGTAACGCTTTAACCAATAGATTGTTATATAACGCTCAAACGTACAAAAACCATAGCAAAAATATATACATGGTGTTTCAAAAGGTTATGCAAACATTTTAGGAGTTGTAGGGGGTGAGTTGAGAAGTATGCCTGTTTTTTTCTCATTTTCCTACGATGAGTTCAAAGAGTGCCAGAGAGCTTCAAAGTGTAGCCTACTAGCCCCTGGAAGTAGGCTGCAACAAGTTAATAGAATAATAAGTGACTAGTTAAAATAAGAAGTTCTTTGAATATGACAAGTACACAATATTTTTGTCTGTGTAATTAAAATGATAAAATATTGAGAAATTAAAGAAGAGTACTTTTGGCTATTGGGCAGTGAATCATATAAATAGGACGATAAAACTGAATTATTACATCCATAAAACATTTCTTTTACTTCCAAAACAATTACAGAAATTGTGACTAGAGCTGCACTTTATTATGACATTACTAGTACTAAAACACTTCGCAATTTTGGTCGTTGTTCCCATGAATAATTCGCTGAAATTAACTGTAATTCGAGTCAAGAAAACATTTAAATTTGTAAATCGGTAAATTTAGAAATAATAGTCTAAGAAGATTCGATGCGTAGAATTTTTGCTGTTAAGATAATTCGGTGCATGTGGTTAGCTGTGTAGCTTGTTTTTGGTCTGGATGCACGTCCAGTGTATAAAGATTCGTTGCTAGCAACGTAGCTTTACTACCTTTTAAAATCATCTTACGAACAACTAATTTGGTTTTACAAGTTTCATTTCTTCTTCTTCTACTACTACTACTACTACATAATATTTATAAAAATATACTATGATATTTATTATATTTATTATTGTAATCAATAATTACGTTTTTGATAAAATACAATAACTATTGGATTTTCTTATCCGACTAGAAAATTAATTCGGCTGCATCAATTGCATCTTCGTCTATTTCGTCTTCATCCTAAAAAAAAAACAATTTATTTACCCTTAGGTAAAACTTAAACAGTAATTAATTTATTTGTTTAAAACCGCATTGAAGTATTGCAGCTATACACATCACATGTCAGGCGTACGTGCATGTTGAACTATCTTAGCATAAGTAATATTATAACTAACAAATTGTAAGTATTCCATGATTTTAAAACTACTTTTTGTATCCAAACCTTTTTCTTATACCGAATGTCTCGCACACCTCAGATCCGGTATTTGTATTCTTTGCCACTTACGTATTTTATACTCTAGAAGGCTGTCTGCTGAACTTGCGCAAAAGCTCTTGCTAGTTCTTGCTATTTTTCTAGTTTTTATTCAATTAAGGTCCTACCATTGGTAGGACCTTAATTGAATAAAAACTAGGATAAACCTTTTAGCAAAGGATGCATGAACAATAAAGGAAACCCACTTCGTACCGAAGAGCTTTTCAGGGAAGTTATAATGTAGTGGGGGGAGGTAGGTAAGTCTCCGAACGTTTGGCTTCGAAGGGGATCCCGCCCTTGAGGTTTAAGGGATTTCGCCGCTGCTTGCCAAAAAAGACAAGAAAACCAAATCCACGCGACACCGCTGTTGGTCCATTTGATCGAAAAATATGTGATCGACAGTCGATCATTATACTTTGCAATTGATCGAAATTCCATTTGATCGAATCCCATTTGTCATTTGTTTCATAAGATCGAACCTTCAAATGAATGAATACTATTTGATCGAATTCAAAAGTATTTATAGTATCAGTTGGTATGATTTTATTTTACCGAATGTCAATATGAAGTGCAGAAGAAATAATGATGGAATAATTCAGTGCTTAAGTGCAGAAGGTATAATGATGGAATAATTCATTGCTTTAACTGTATTGAACCACAAAGATGAAGAGATTTTTACTTTATACATTATATGATGGAATTTTTTATGACATCGACGATAACGGCCCGTTGTTTTTGATATATATAAATAGGGTCAGGTTAGGTTAGGTTAGGTTGATGTACGCGCGCCGTAGGCGCGTATGCACCGTTGTATACGAGGGGTCTGACCACGTTCACGGCCCTTCTATTGCTAAAAATTAGTTACAGAGTTCGTTTTTTAATAGGTATTTCTATTAATTATGTCCGAGAGAATATTTATTTTTCTACGTCACTGCGCTCATGTTTTTTTCTTGATATTATTTTTCTTTAGTACAGTTTAAAGAAATAATTATTATTCATAGAGTCTACTGTATCTCATTCTGACTAGATGTTGCCTTTTCGATTTACTCCCCAAAACTAGTAGTTTTACCCTACAGTAGCTTTCGATCAAATTTCGTTCGATCAAATTTCGTTCGATCAAATGCCAATTCCATCAAATTTCGTTCGATCAAATGCCAATTCCATCAAATTTCGTTCGATCAAATGCCAATTCCATCAAATTTCGTTCGATCAAATGCCAATTCCATCAAATTTCGTTCGATCAAATGCCAATTCCATCAAATTTCGTTCGATCAAATTTCGTTCGATCAAATTTCGTTCGATCAAATTTCGTTCGATCAAATTTCGTTCGATCAAATTTCGTTCGATCAAATTTCGTTCGATCAAATTTCGTTCGATCAAATTTCGTTCGATCAAATTTCGTTCGATCAAATTTCGTTCGATCAAATTTCGTTCGATCAAATGCCAATTCCATCAAATGCCAATTCCATCAAATGCCAATTCCATCAAATGCCAATTCCATCAAATGCCAATTCCATCAAATGCCAATTCCATCAAATTTCGTTCGATCAAATTTCGTTCGATCAAATGCCAATTCCATCAAATGCCAATTCCATCAAATGCCAATTCCATCAAATGCCAATTCCATCAAATGCCAATTCCATCAAATGCCAATTCCATCAAATGCCAATTCCATCAAATGCCAATTCCATCAAATGCCAATTCCATCAAATGCCAATTCCATCAAATGCCAATTCCATCAAATGCCAATTCCATCAAATGCCAATTCCATCAAATGCCAATTCCATCAAATGCCAATTCCATCAAATGCCAATTCCATCAAATGCCAATTCCATCAAATGCCAATTCCATCAAATGCCAATTCCATCAAATGCCAATTCCATCAAATGCCAATTCCATCAAATGCCAATTCCATCAAATGCCAATTCCATCAAATGCCAATTCCATCAAATGCCAATTCCATCAAATGCCAATTCCATCAAATGCCAATTCCATCAAATGCCAATTCCATCAAATGCCAATTCCATCAAATGCCAATTCCATCAAATGCCAATTCCATCAAATGCCAATTCCATCAAATGCCAATTCCATCAAATGCCAATTCCATCAAATGCCAATTCCATCAAATGCCAATTCCATCAAATGCCAATTCCATCAAATGCCAATTCCATCAAATGCCAATTCCATCAAATGCCAATTCCATCAAATGCCAATTCCATCAAATGCCAATTCCATCAAATGCCAATTCCATCAAATGCCAATTCCGTCAAATGCCAATTCCGTCAAATGCCAATTCCGTCAAATGCCAATTCCGTCAAATGCCAATTCCGTCAAATGCCAATTCCGTCAAATGCCAATTCCGTCAAATGCCAATTCCGTCAAATGCCAATTCCGTCAAATGCCAATTCCGTCAAATGCCAATTCCGTCAAATGCCAATTCCGTCAAATGCCAATTCCGTCAAATGCCAATTCCGTCAAATGCCAATTCCGTCAAATGCCAATTCCGTCAAATGCCAATTCCGTCAAATGCCAATTCCGTCAAATGCCAATTCCGTCAAATGCCAATTCCGTCAAATGCCAATTCCGTCAAATGCCAATTCCGTCAAATGCCAATTCCGTCAAATGCCAATTCCGTCAAATGCCAATTCCGTCAAATGCCAATTCCGTCAAATGCCAATTCCGTCAAATGCCAATTCCGTCAAATGCCAATTCCGTCAAATGCCAATTCCGTCAAATGCCAATTCCGTCAAATGCCAATTCCGTCAAATGCCAATTCCGTCAAATGCCAATTCCGTCAAATGCCAATTCCGTCAAATGCCAATTCCGTCAAATGCCAATTCCGTCAAATGCCAATTCCGTCAAATGCCAATTCCGTCAAATGCCAATTCCGTCAAATGCCAATTCCGTCAAATGCCAATTCCGTCAAATGCCAATTCCGTCAAATGCCAATTCCGTCAAATGCCAATTCCGTCAAATGCCAATTCCGTCAAATGCCAATTCCGTCAAATGCCAATTCCGTCAAATGCCAATTCCGTCAAATGCCAATTCCGTCAAATGCCAATTCCGTCAAATGCCAATTCCGTCAAATGCCAATTCCGTCAAATGCCAATTCCGTCAAATGCCAATTCCGTCAAATGCCAATTCCGTCAAATGCCAATTCCGTCAAATGCCAATTCCGTCAAATGCCAATTCCGTCAAATGCCAATTCCGTCAAATGCCAATTCCGTCAAATGCCAATTCCGTCAAATGCCAATTCCGTCAAATGCCAATTCCGTCAAATGCCAATTCCGTCAAATGCCAATTCCGTCAAATGCCAATTCCGTCAAATGCCAATTCCGTCAAATGCCAATTCCGTCAAATGCCAATTCCGTCAAATGCCAATTCCGTCAAATGCCAATTCCGTCAAATGCCAATTCCGTCAAATGCCAATTCCGTCAAATGCCAATTCCATCAAATGCCAATTCCATCAAATGCCAATTCCATCAAATGCCAATTCCATCAAATGCCAATTCCATCAAATGCCAATTCCATCAAATGCCAATTCCATCAAATGCCAATTCCATCAAATGCCAATTCCATCAAATGCCAATTCCATCAAATGCCAATTCCATCAAATGCCAATTCCATCAAATGCCAATTCCATCAAATGCCAATTCCATCAAATGCCAATTCCATCAAATGCCAATTCCATCAAATGCCAATTCCGTCAAATGCCAATTCCGTCAAATGCCAATTCCGTCAAATGCCAATTCCGTCAAATGCCAATTCCGTCAAATGCCAATTCCGTCAAATGCCAATTCCGTCAAATGCCAATTCCGTCAAATGCCAATTCCGTCAAATGCCAATTCCATCAAATGCCAATTCCATCAAATGCCAATTCCATCAAATGCCAATTCCATCAAATGCCAATTCCATCAAATGCCAATTCCATCAAATGCCAATTCCATCAAATGCCAATTCCATCAAATGCCAATTCCATCAAATGCCAATTCCATCAAATGCCAATTCCATCAAATGCCAATTCCATCAAATGCCAATTCCATCAAATGCCAATTCCATCAAATGCCAATTCCATCAAATGCCAATTCCATCAAATGCCAATTCCATCAAATGCCAATTCCATCAAATGCCAATTCCATCAAATGCCAATTCCATCAAATGCCAATTCCATCAAATGCCAATTCCATCAAATGCCAATTCCATCAAATGCCAATTCCATCAAATGCCAATTCCATCAAATGCCAATTCCATCAAATGCCAATTCCATCAAATGCCAATTCCATCAAATGCCAATTCCATCAAATGCCAATTCCATCAAATGCCAATTCCATCAAATGCCAATTCCATCAAATGCCAATTCCATCAAATGCCAATTCCATCAAATGCCAATTCCATCAAATGCCAATTCCATCAAATGCCAATTCCATCAAATGCCAATTCCATCAAATGCCAATTCCATCAAATGCCAATTCCATCAAATGCCAATTCCATCAAATGCCAATTCCATCAAATGCCAATTCCATCAAATGCCAATTCCATCAAATGCCAATTCCATCAAATGCCAATTCCATCAAATGCCAATTCCATCAAATGCCAATTCCATCAAATGCCAATTCCATCAAATGCCAATTCCATCAAATGCCAATTCCATCAAATGCCAATTCCATCAAATGCCAATTCCATCAAATGCCAATTCCATCAAATGCCAATTCCATCAAATGCCAATTCCATCAAATGCCAATCCCATCAAATGCCAATCCCATCAAATGCCAATCCCATCAAATGCCAATCCCATCAAATGCCAATCCCATCAAATGCCAATCCCATCAAATGCCAATCCCATCAAATGCCAATTCCATCAAATGCCAATTCCATCAAATGCCAATTCCATCAAATGCCAATTCCATCAAATGCCAATTCCATCAAATGCCAATTCCATCAAATGCCAATTCCATCAAATGCCAATTCCATCAAATGCCAATTCCATCAAATGCCAATTCCATCAAATGCCAATTCCATCAAATGCCAATTCCATCAAATGCCAATTCCATCAAATGCCAATTCCATCAAATGCCAATTCCATCAAATGCCAATTCCATCAAATGCCAATTCCATCAAATGCCAATTCCATCAAATGCCAATTCCATCAAATGCCAATTCCATCAAATGCCAATTCCATCAAATGCCAATTCCATCAAATGCCAATTCGATCAAATGCCAATTCGATCAAATGCCAATTCGATCAAATGCCAATTCCATCAAATGCCAATTCCATCAAATGCCAATTCCATCAAATGGGACTCGTTCGATCATTTGGGAATCGATCGAATGGGACCCGTTCGATCATTTGGGAATCGATCGAATGGGACCCGTTCGATCATTTGGGAATCGATCAAAGACTCAAACCGCGACACCGGCCAAATACAGAAATTAAAATGTATAAAAAATAATCAACAACGACAGGGTGTATCTTAACTTACAAAAAGGAAAAATATGGAAGGGCATTATTTACAATAACGATTTGGTGATAGTTTACGAACCCATATCATTTATACTTAAAGCCTATCATACCTCCCCTAAGGTCTATAAGTAAACGTATATTACTCTTTTTACTACGAGTACGCGTACTAGTAAGTGGTAGACTGAATATATTTACCGCCATGAATATTCAACAGGCTTTCTCTACGTCACCAGTTGCTCGGCAGTCTAAACCAGCGGTTCCCAAAGGTGTTCCGCGGAACCCTGGGGTTCCGTGGAAGGGTCACAGGGGTTCCGAGAATTCGCAGCGCGGTCATCTTTGGTCATGGCAACCGTCTTCTAAGATAATTTAAAAAAATGAGTTGGGGTTCCGCCAGTATTAGCTGCATAATTTAGGGTTCCATAGCAAAAAGAAATTGGGAACCGCTGGTCTAAACATTACGTATTAATTCGGTTGAACTTAAATAATTGGTCAGAAAAAACTAAATTTATAATATTAAATATTTTTTTCCCCAATCTACTGTATAGAAAAAGAAGCATAAAACTTTACCTTGTACGGCTAATTCCATCATTTAAAATATTCAACCTTAATTTAAGGATGCATATCATCGAACAACTGTCAGCGGAATGTTTGGGGTTGATGCGAAGGGATATTAAAGCTTGATAATTCGATTATACAGACTTGGTGGAGATACGCGGTGAAGATCGGTAAAAGACTATGATATATTGTCGTTAATGTAAAAATAACATACTTCAAAATTTGAGGTGGCAGAGATAATAGCAACCATTTTGGGTGGCGCTGCCCCTTAAGATTTTGGTCACAAGTAGTAGCATTTTAGATAGATTACGATATAAATCGAGTAAAAATTGGTTAATTAGCATTAATTTACATAAATTTCCAAGCCCTGTGAAATAACCTTCCCACAGCGCCTTCGAAAACTATTAATCATTATTTTACCACTTACATAGAACATACCTTTAAGGGAGTAGAAAGATATCAATAATGTATCAATAAATTAGTTGTGATTGGCGTTAATTACATTATAAACAGTCGTAACGGGGGTGAGCTAACATTTTCCGATTTAATTTATTATTTTTTTACATACAACATTCCTTTTGATAAATTCATAATGTAATCGGACTCATTTTCCTTATCACTCGGTTATAATGAAAATAAATTATGTTGATTAAAATTACGATTTAGCAACTTGCGCAAAATTTACTAGTTAAACGAAAAAAATATAAACAACGAATTTTTCTAGTGCACAAGATTTCTTTAAAATATTATTTACACGGACCGACTAGTTTGGTAGGATGTTCAACCGAAACTAGTCGGGCCGTGTAAAGCATATTTTAAAGAAATCTTGTGCACTAGAAAAATTCGTTGTTTATATTTTTTTCGTTTAACTAATAAGTTATGTTTTTTACCGCTGCACGAAAGTAAAGCCACTAAACGTACCTATAGCTCAAAAATTTCATTTGTACTTCTAGAATTACCCCGGCCCTCATGAAAATCTTTGCCCAATTTAAATCCGTGACCTAACTCAAGTGATAATCATGTTATTTGCTATTACTATTTGTAACTATTCACGTTGAATAGAAGAGAAGATGGTGGTGCTGGAACGATCGAAGTTTGTGTTGAAGCAATTGCCTGGTGGAAATTATGTTGAATCTTACTGCCAAGATCGATGTTGTTAACGGGTTTTCAGATAGTTAACACTTAAAATTAAAATTTCGTTTCTAGTCTCCATTTTTGAGGCCTGAATATCGGCTTGTAGATATGATCTTGCTGGATATTTTTGCATATTCTTCCGAAGTACTGCGTTTTTTTCTTATTATATGTAACGGTCCTATAACCATTGTTTAACTTTATTCATTATTTAATGACCTTTGATGGTTTCTTCTCGTTGATCTTGCTACGGTTGGTTTTGTTAGGTTTTTCTAAGGAGTTGGCTCTAAGCAAGTCATCGACAGAAAACGATAGGTGTTTTGGTAATTCATTATTTTTTTTACATCTATAAGTTATATTCTCGGAATTTAAGTATACTATTACGTAAGTTTCGACTGTTTGAATTGCGAGGTCATACTTTATCGCTAATTCTGAAATTTAAAGTTACGAGAAAAGCTACAAACTCTTACCTAAATCTTTGATCAAATCGCCAATTACGCCTATAATGTTATCACTATCTTATGTAACGTCTAAATAAGTAACTTACTATTGACGGTCGAAAAACTTTAAGTGAGGATTTAATCCTTTCCGCTTCTTGCCTCTCAGAAATTTTCACCATCTTGAAATCGAGAAAGTTGAGCTTAGGAAGCATGTATATAACATGATACCTAAATAAATGAAGCAAATTCCACTAAAGAAATCAAGAAAAGGGAAATTCAAAACGCTTCTTTCATAGCAGGTGGTATTCAAAGGGCAACAAAAGTGGCTTTGGGAGAACAACGTGGCAGAACCTGCTCAATATGCACCGTAATATTGAAGCTAAGACCTTTGGCGTGGGACGGCATTGCCACAGGTTGACTTCCTCTAACCTAGATGATGCCACAGTTTTCACTTTTCTCCAGTGTTACCGTGCAGTTTTAGCAGATTCTTCCACGTAGCTCTCCCTACGTCACTTTTGTTGCCATTAAAGTAATCATTTACATTTTTCACTGATTTTCAAAGGTTTTTATCGCTACACCTTGATCTTTCCTCATATCGAGGGGAAAATCACTGTTACAGGGTGTTTTTATTATTTAGATTTTAAATTTAATTCTGTTTCATATTTATACAGGCAAAGCTACAAATCCGATTTTAAATTTAAATGAAATGTGTAGCTTTGATTAAATCTGATTTAACTTTTTAATCAATCGAATTATGATTTTATCAATCTAGGATGTCCTAGTAATAAAGGAGGTGATATGTCCTTCGGCTCATTATCACATACAAATACATACATTTACGGTTAGTCCTAGAACTTTGTTCATAATCACGTAGAAAATTTAAACAAGGCCTAAAACGTTTTCTACCTGTATCTCTGATAATCATCATCGTCTTTTTCGGATGCGGTTAACTGATCAGGACAAGCATTATTTCCTAGCATGCTTAAGTACGATACGTTCGGGTAGCACTTGCCAAGTTGCTCGAGTAAGCGGTCCAAATCGTCAAACTACGGAAAATAAAAACTAAGATTTACCAACGAAGTGCATTATTATAATTAAGAATAAAAAGCACTACCTTATTTTTGTTAAGTGATAAAGTGTGTAGATTAACATTGCGTTTAAAGAACACATCGTCGGATAATTGGTTGTTGTCCAAAATCAGCTCTTCTAAAATATGAAAACATTCCAAACCTTCCAGGGTTCTAATAAAGAGATTATCATATTAGTTATAAAATTAACTAGTTAATGAGTAAGAGAACTAAAGTAAAAATTGTCAAAAAAGTGAAACAATACGATTTTGACAAGCACACCTTAAACTATTGTAACTCAAGTCCAATCTTCTAGTTTGACTGCCATACGACTTTGCTAGTATAGAAGGTATTCGATGGCAATCTTGACCGATGTAAGATATCTGAAATACGTTCAAATCAGTTTCGTACAAGGCTCATACTGTCAGATGTTTACAATTCCATTCAACTTTATTCCATGAAACCCTTTAAGTTTAAACAGATGGAATCATATTTTGACCACCATTAGATCAAATACTATTGGATAAAATTAGATCGGAACATGAAAAACACATTAAATGTTTCTACACTTAATAAAGTTTTAAAAAGTTATTTGGTAAAATTAAATTTCTTACGAATTTTGCACAATTATTTGAAGAGTATTTTGTAACGATTTATCATGAATTAACCATTTCTTCAGAATGTTGCATAGTATTATTCTATGAAGTAGTATTGGATTAGAATACATAGGTTAAGCACTATTTAACCACTTTTTACTTCACCGCCGTTTGAAAAACTGATAGTATGTCAAACATTTTATTAAATTCCATTTTTTATATTTTCAACGAACTTTTATGATCTTTCATTTAATCTTATTTAAAACTGGAACTTAAAAACTTTCATCAAATTAAGCCTCAAAAACAAATTATTATCGCGGAATTTTAGATATTATCAAGAATGTATTTATTTATTTAACAAGTGAGATAATATTTTAGATGTAGAATGATTTCGCTGCTGCCCTAACGTCGTACGTTAATTTTCTTCTCTCCAGGACAACGCCATTATCATGTGCCCCTATCGTTTACCTATACTTATGGGGACCTTATGATAGGCTTATGGTGAAAGAAATGTTAATTTCCCTCATTCATTTTATTCGCGTAAGTAATATTGATTTTTTACCAACCAATTTGATATTCGATTGGTTAGCTGATTTATATCAAATTATTTTTCTGATAAAAATCATTGATTTTAAATTACACAATGTATTTCAATAGAAGAATAAAACTAGGTTCTTAAAAAATTAAATGCAAAGAAAATCTGAGAAAACTAAAACATTAAATAGTAAGTAAATTTATTTAAGATTTCATTAAATTAAAGATTTAGCTAACTGATCAAAATAAAATTTTCCGTAACTTTATTGGAAAAGAGACATCAATTGGCTAAATATATCAATCAATAAAATAAAATAAAAAAAATCAATTATATAAAAAAAAAACGATCGATGGGATCTTTATTGCAAAATTTAAAAAGTGCCTTCCTTAATAAATTGTGAACATAAACGATAAAAATGGACCGATATGCCGTATTGAATCTGCTTCTTTCAGAGATGTTCAAAAAGCACGCGATGACAATCATTAAAGGATAGTTAATTTACGCGAATAGGTAGAAAAGTCCATAGTAAAAAGGGGGCAAAAAAAAAGCTTAACACTGACCAATTTATTGTCATGATGAAGCTGATGAATTTTCTTAAGGTGGTGCCTTGGGTATTATCCTAGCTGATTATTATTATTTTATTATTATTATTATTATTATAATAGATCTTCCGAGTCAAAAACCAATTAAAATAGATATACCGGTTTCGCGCTATTGGGAGCTCATCAGTACCGCGTGAGGGAATCTGGTTTGTGACTATCTAAACCGAAAAGAGAAGCTAACCCTAAAATATTTAAAACGCGTTGGGTAGCAACGGAAAGCCAAATATGGGGATATTGGTGGAGAATTAAATATACAATACGTTAAAGCATAAGTATATAATATTATTCCATACGTTTGTCACTTTGGGGAATATTTTACTGAGAGCTGGTAACTTAGTGACGTCATCACAAGTAGGAAATCTCCCCTAGCTAGGCGCTGTCAAAGGCGACGTGTGACGCGTTAGCAAGTGGACGCAAAACGGTGACAAAGCCCCTAATGCAGTCTGTCTTGTGAATAGCTCTCAGTAAAACTTTTGCACGTGAAGAAAAGGGAATGTCACACTTACGCTACAATATTTTTACTATTGTTTAAAGTTAATAAAAAACCACCTAACTACGCAAGACAGGAAATTGATCTCCATATAAATCCAAATTTCGTAGTGCGGGTCGACATTTTTACCCACCTTTTAATATAGGCGTATAGGGAATATTTATACTTCATCATATTATATTTATATATTTTACGAAGAACTAAGTCTTTTAAAAAAAATGTATTAGCAAGTATAGTAAAATAATTAACATATCTAAATTGTTTTTTTTTGTTAATCAACATAAAATGGTTTCGTAAATTAATGTTATTAAAAAAGGCCGTTCTTTAAAATTGTGACATTAAAAATATTCTGTGGGTATGACCTTTAATAAATATGCAAATTTCACGAGCTCTGTTAAGCAATCGTTCAACACAATCCAGTCTGCGTTTAAACTTAAATTTGAATGAGGTTATTCGATTTAATGACTTTTTCGTTGCCTTTTATATTTTAACATAATCACAAACTGTTAACTGTAGTATACATTTGCATAATTAATATCAGATCCATGAATTTATAATTATATCCACTATACTCCCAGAAAAGTACTCGTTTCTGCGGAAAGATTGGTGATAATTAGTGAACGATAGCCAACGGGCTCGACATTTCAAAATTTAGCGGACAGGATTTTGAATTTCAATTTGATTTCAGAAATCAGAAACTGATTTCAATATTTAAGAGCCCGATTTTCGGGTTGATATCTTGTTTTCTTAAGGCTTTTTTATTTTGCTATTGATTTTCGCACAGATTTCAATATTTCCAAGTGTTTTTGCAGTCTTTTGAAGATTTCTGAAATTATTTTTCTTCTAGAAGTGTACGCGACTTCTACGAATGTCGGACCCCTCGAAGATAGCATTAAAACTATTGTCAATATTTTAGATATTGAAAGTTAATATTAAATAATTAAAATTACACAAATCTGAGGAACCGTAAACGAATGGAAATATGAGGTACAAAATTCGTGACAGGTAACTTTATTACAATCTTATATAGCGTACCTTCCTTCAGGCTGAATTTAGAGAAATAACTATTTTAAACTTTACTAAAATTAATAGGTTAAAATTTTCAAGTATCTTTTCAACAGCTGATTTCCGAAAGTCAATGTATACGTTATTTTACTAGTGGAACGTCATGTTAATTTGCTTTAACCTAAAATTATTTTAAAGTCATCGCCTATTCGACAATTCTATTTAGAATACGATCTATTTTTATATACATTTATGATTAAATTTGTATTAAATAGCGGCTAAGCCATATTTAGAGTGTTCAAGGAAAAACATAATTTAATGTTCTTAATTTATTTATGTTTAGTTCTTAATTAAAAATAATAATCAAATAGGCTAATAGAAAATGGCACCACCCTAAGCCCAGGTCATATAGCGATTTTTAATGCCTTTAACCCAGGTGGCCGGGTTACAATGTGTAGGAGGGTGGTGCCAAGCCGTTCATGCCACGCGCTCCAAGAGCGCCCTCCACTCACTATTACCGTTCACCTTAACACTTTTAATGTTCCCCAGAAATACCGTTCATTTTAAAAGCTACATCTGTGATAGCATGATTCGAAAAAAGCGTTCATTTAAGTCTCTATATGCGTAGATTTCTACATCTTTATTCCAGCAGCCTAAGATAAAGTTAATTAGTTGAGTCAGGGCCTAGGAGGTGGTAGGTGTGCAGTCTGAAGGTCTCTAAATGTATATAGCGCCCGCAGCTGGATAAATAAAACATTTTCCTCTCCTTTCCGACTCGACAACGCGGCTTTCATATATATTTTTGACAGAAATTATTGGACTTTCTTCTAAAATAAACGTGATATTTTCTTACCTCTCTTGTAACGATTTTTTCGGTGTCACCGATAATTCTGGTCACTAGTAGCAGTTGGGCGGTTCGCCGATTTGTTTCGAAGGGATCTTCGCAAGTGCTATTCATCAGCGGAGGCCCTTCGCTATTTTCCATCTCGAACGACTGTCCTTAATTGTCAAACTAAAAAGAGATTCAGAGACTCCTTGTTCAAAACAAATATGGCGTTTCTTTCAAAATCACGTGCTTTTAATCTTAGTTTTTTAATGCTTTCGTATTAACGTAACTTTTAAAAGGATATATAAAACCAACAATCGCGTCACGGAACGGTAAAATAGTGATTCACAGTGCAACGACTCAAACGAAGGTTCCGTAACAAATTGAAGAAGACGAAATCTTAAGTATATTTAAACCGAGTTGAGACTAAAATGGTCGAATTAAATTGCGATCTAAGCGCCACATTAAAAGATCATACGAAGTGTCGATTGCTTAAAGATAATGTAAGCTAAACAATTTGAGTGGGCCGGGAGTAGTGGCTCACTCCTGTAATCCCAAGCGTCCGGGACGCAGAGTTTGTGGATGGCCGTGTGAGGACGACCAGCAATCCCTCAACGGGTGGTCGGAATACTTCCGCCACGGGTGTCCCCACCCCTGTCCCCACGTACCCCCCCGTTGGCGTGGCCGTTACACATATGTCGCCCTGATTAATCAGATGGACGAGAGCACTGAACTGTCCCACACGTTACAATCGAATAATAAAATAAAAACACACACACACACGCACAATTTAAGTGGCGCGGGACCGCTACAGGGTAAATAAGGACTGAGCGGAGTAGTATAAATTCAGTCTCCTATTGCTAGTGTGGTATGTAACATATGGAGTTTGGGTAACTACGCGAAAGTTTAAATTTTTTTGGAATGATGTGATAAGATTTGTAAAAATGGAATTTCGATAACAAGATTTTGAACTAAATAATTTTTTATTAAATTATTTTAATATTTAATTAAATTTAATCTATTTATAGTGTCCTAGTCCTGAAATGATAAACTCATTCGGTTAAATTATATTAAGTTACCATGAACCATTCTGGGCTTGTGACATTTCAAATGGGAAGTGCTTTGGTAGTTCGTTAGTAGCTAAGGTTTGTTTCCTTTCAACTACAATGGTATTACGTTCAGTTACTAAATTCGGTTGGGAATCAGTGTTTGCTTGATATTTGTTTGATGAGGTTGGGTCTTCATAGGTTATTAAATGGTTTATTTTTCAGATCACTGGTGTTTAAGAAAATGGCGGTGATAACTACTAACAACGCGTGTCGCAAGTCATCAAAAAAATACCATTCCAGCTGGTTTTGCAAAACCAAAAAACGCAAAACGACTTTCAGAAAAAAATTATAACTTCGATCATTGATGTTTCAGATGGGCGTTACTGTACGTAGCCGCTGTGTTTAGAAATCAACCGTAGAACATAATTATCAGCTAGGCTAATACCCATGGAACCACCCTAAGCTCGAGTCATCAAGCGACGTTTTATTGCCTTTAATTCAGGTGGCCGGGTTAAATATATATATGCCTAGATTTTCTGGTTTCCAGTATTATTGCGTGTATTTTTTAGATAGAGATGTGAATCTCTCTAATATAATTATTAATAATTTGCTCAGCACAAATCATTGATCGACTTTTAAACGTCATTATTCCGCTTTCGAGACAAATCCTACATGGCACCCTCTAATAATTCACCTTTTGAGAGGGTGCTTTTAATTTTTAATGTCCTGTAAAGGTTATTTGCTTGATGTTTCCCTTACAGTGAACGTTACATAGACTTAATAACCAAACGTTTTGGCCTTTTGATAAACCTCAAATAATAGATAACGACGGCTCAGGCCCTCATGACAGCCATTCCTATTGGGGCCACTTGGAGATAAATTATGTCTGGGTTTCGTTGCGAGACTAGACGCTATATCTAGGGCCCCTATCAAGACAACACGATTTCTAGGGCCCGAAACGAAGTTAGATGATGTCTTGAGCCCGTAACGAAGCTATATGGCATCTAGGGTACCGTAAATAGGGTAAACAATATCTGGGTCCCGGAACGACGCTTAATGTGGTCTATGGAAGGTAACGAAGAAAGATGATGTCTGTGGCCCATAAGCAAAAAATAACACGCTTCTAAATTCATAGAACCTTTTTTTTATTTTTGTTATTTCACACTTAAATTATACATAGATTGTTACAATTGTTTTTAATGTGTGACCCCTCCTAGCTAAGTTAAAAACTTGTTTTTAAGAGGGGGGTGCTTGTCAAATATTAATTAATAACTACCTTAATTGGACCTTTTCTACAAACATGCTTGAACCCTCATTTTTATAACGGTTTTATAATTTAAACTCTAATTCAGCTGATAACCCCTTTTCTGAGAAAAGGTAAATTACCGCACCTTTAAAAAAATTTGGTTTTGTAAAATTTAATTGCTTTGTTCTCAGCTCAATAAACAAAAAATATGTGAATAAGAAACAAATGGATACTGTTCAGTTTATGCATTTATCCCTAAAAGAAATTACGCAAAATACAGATAAACATTAATTAGTAGCGAATTTTAAATTATTTATTATTAATATTGTATTAGAAATAATACACAACTTAAGTTTTCACGTTTTTTTTTACGACGTCGAAGTACACAATTTTAGGTGTTTCCGAAATTTCAATATATTTCAAAGCTCATCCTGAAACTTGTCGAAAACAAGTTTTCTCGAATTCAGCTTAGTCGGCGCGACTCGTATGATAAAGACAGGTACATAGATTAGTCGCTATCGCGGCCGCGTGATTTCTCGAAGGAGGTCAATCGGCAGGATGATATCCGATACCGCGCCTGGAATCCGTTCGCCAATTCCCGCCAAAAAAGCAAATTCCTCTAAAATAATGAAACGGAAGTGCAATATTTAATATATTTATTAATTATTTGAATCCGTTTACCTATTTTATGACGTGGTATTCAATATTGAGCTAAGTTTTAAAAATATACATGAACGTTTTTTATTAAATATCTAGTTCGAAAATTAATTGTTCAAATAATAAATAATAATAACTTTTCAACGACAGAAATTTTGTAGTATTACACTCCTTGCAAATCCATTAATATAATTACACTTAAAAACAAGTTGGCAAGCCAAAATATACCTCTCCTCGGAAGTATGGTCCCTAGTGGTATTAATTTCTCGATACGACCCCCAAAGATATCTCCGCAATTCAGAGTTATTTACGAAAAACGTATTCTCGGTTCAAACCCTGCCCGGTGTAAAATTTTAATTTTAATTTAAATAATTGAGACGAAACAATCGAGTTAATTTATTCAGAATATTATAAATTAAGTAGTTACAACAGCGAGTTAGATTCACTAAAACAATGCACAATTGAATTTAACCCTTTTTACAGTACATGTTTATCAGTTGAATATAATACTAAGCAAATTTTAATGAAAGAAACATCTACAGATGGTATTTGTATTTTTCTCGCTTACGAAATACTTCCCGCATCTTTAACGCTCATTTTATTTCAACTTCCAGTTGACGTTGTGACACATACCGCATGAAAAAGACCAATGTCGTCCAATTTCCAATATCGTATAATGACTCGCACACCCAAGAAATCATCGACTGCGTTAGAAATCATAGATATCCAAATATCCACACCAAATATATTTACTAGAAGCAAAAACCTTACCATCAACAAAGCACCGAGAGCCACTTGACAGCTCTTAAAGCAATAAACGTTAAATTATCTCCTTTGAATTAACACAACTTGTAATGCGAAATATCAAATTAATAAGAAATATACCATCCCCTTTTCCCCAAAATAATTGCTGGTCGAATATTTTGGTGATTGGGTGATTCGGTTGTTTGTGTTTTACCCCAG
This sequence comes from Leiobunum rupestre, assembly GCF_980474605.1. NCBI lineage: Eukaryota > Metazoa > Arthropoda > Arachnida > Opiliones > Sclerosomatidae > Leiobunum > Leiobunum rupestre. Next base: position 18,124,786 of record NC_143387.1, on the reverse strand, counting down.
GTAAGGGAAGGGCCCGTCCTTTTACCGGGAGATCTTTGTTTTTGTGGGATAGCGAGGAGATCACAGCGCCCCTTTGACCCCTTATTGATATGCCGACGTGTCTAAGACCAGTTGTTTGATAGTCATTTATATTTCTTATACATTATATATATTATAAATTATTTATTGTGTTAAAATATGCTTACATGTATTATACATATTTTTACGTTTATATTTATTCTCAAAATTGAAGAGTTGGAAAATAATACGCGAGATAAATAACGCGAGTTTTTTAATAACGCGCGCTCGGACGCGAGCTAAAAAAAAGAGAGAGTAACGGTTCGGATTTTGATTTGAAAAGGACTCCATTTTATGATCGGAGCAAAATAATTGATATTTCAACTAATTTTGGACGTTAAAGTCGTGTTTTGTTTAACCTTCGAGCTGTAAACGTGTTGACTTCAAGATAAGGACAGGAACAATCTATATTGGCCAATTCGTTATGCCCAACCATCCAGCGGCTACATTCAACATATTGTACGAGATACCATCGCCACCAACATAAATTCTGTGTTCCGCTGTTCCGAAACGTCAACAACGTCGCTCAGATTCTTCCACGGCTCCAACCGGACTCTGCCACTTCGATAAAGTTTACGCAGTTCAACTGAACATTTCAGGATGAACTTTGTTAAGTAATGGTTGCAACCTAGATTTTACATTTCGTTAATGCCGCGAGCACTGGCCAGTTGCTTAGTTTAATAATATTTCATTTAGTTTAATTAGTGTTTGGTAGTTTTAAGTTAGCTTAAATGTTTGGTTAGGATATTGAGTTTAAATTAAATCAATTAGTGTTTGGCAATCTAACAACTGGCTTAATACGTTTAATAACAAATTTCTCCTAGACACCAATTTAATACTGAGGACCCTCGCTAACCCCACCATATCACGTTACGCGAGTAGTCCCGGGCGTATTCAGTCATTATTATTAATTGTAGACGGGTACCTTAGGGGTTCGCTTAAGTCGATTGTCCCTAGGTTGAGATCTCCAACATTCGACACCCGCGCTACAATTTGGGGGCCCAGCCGGGATCTTTTATGTTTAATGGAAGAGTAATTTTGTTTCCTATTATAATTTGGTAGTCAATTGTTAGTTGGTAGCTTTTATCAAAATCTATCATTTCTCTCTGGTTGACAACGCAATGATATTTGTTGCTATTCCCTATACGTAATAGGTGTGTGTGTGTGGTTTTTTTTTATTATTTTAAATTCGTCGGCTATTCCAGAAAGTTAGCTAGATTTGATTTAGAGTCCCTAACCAATTATCTGCATTTCCATATTTTATTGGTAAGATTTATATAGCTTTATGAGTGGTGATTACAGTCCCACTTACCTTGAATATTGCAAACGACAAAGAGAAGCTCGTTACCAAAAGCGAAGCGCAAATAGAGACGCGTCGAATACTCCCGTATCCGCGAACCCCGCTAGCTTAATACCTTGTACGATGAATACAAGTAGTGGTTCCGCCAATCAGGTCATCGCACCTATCCCAACGCTATCTCCAGCCGCAAGTAATGTTGCTACCTCGGGCATTGGTTATACTAACCCCCTGTCTCCGAGTAATGCTAGTGGTAGTGGAGTTAACGTCCCACCGGACGTATTGACCAATATTTTAGCGCAATTGCAAGCTTTAGCGACACAGCAGCAGCAGCTTCAAAACGCCCGTAAAAATATTGAGAAAGCGCAAGCTACTCAGAAGGCTTCTTACGATAAGCGTCATCGGGATGTCGAATTAAACGTTCGTGATTTAGTATTAAAAAAAACGCATTTTCAATCGAGCAACGCGGATAATTATGCCGTGAAACTTGCGCCGAAATTTGATGGACCGTACAGGGTGGCCGCGAAGTTGTCCAAATGGACATATAGGTTAGCGGACGGTAAGGGAAAACTTTTGAAAGGGACCCATAATATCCGCCAGTTAAAACCATATGTACAGCGAACGGATTGTATTTTAAGGGATTCAGATATAGATGGAAATGTCGATGTCCCTGTAGTTACTAGTTCCCCGGCAAGATATGGTATTCACAACCTTCGTCAACGAGATCCCCAAACTGGAAGAGTCCGACGATAGTGTGCCTGATATTTGTTTTTATTGGTTTGTTGTAGTTTCTAAAGGCCTGTTAAAATGGTGCACCAGAAGATTTGTAGTTATTTCATTTGAGCTCATATTTTTTTAACTTTTTTTTTTTTTTATCTATCACTGTTAAAAAAGTGGTCTCACGGGGACGTTCGACTTAAGTAGGGGGGGAATTGTAATGCGAAATATCAAATTAATAAGAAATATACCATCCCCTTTTCCCCAAAATAATTGCTGGTCGAATATTTTGGTGATTGGGTGATTCGGTTGTTTGTGTTTTACCCCAGGTAAGGGAAGGGCCCGTCCTTTTACCGGGAGATCTTTGTTTTTGTGGGATAGTGAGGAGATCACAGCGCCCCTTTGACCCCTTATTGATATGCCGACGTGTCTAAGACCAGTTGTTTGATAGTCATTTATATTTCTTATACATTATATATATTATAAATTATTTATTGTGTTAAAATATGCTTACATGTATTATACATATTTTTACGTTTATATTTATTCTCAAAATTGAAGAGTTGGAAAATAATACGCGAGATAAATAACGCGAGTTTTTTAATAACGCGCGCTCGGACGCGAGCTAAAAAAAAGAGAGAGTAACGGTTCGGATTTTGATTTGAAAAGGACTCCATTTTATGATTGGAGCAAAATAATTGATATTTCAACTAATTTTGGACGTTAAAGTCGTGTTTTGTTTAACCTTCGAGCTGTAAACGTGTTGACTTCAAGATAAGGACAGGAACAATCTATATTGGCCAATTCGTTATGCCCAACCATCCAGCGGCTACATTCAACATATTGTACGAGATACCATCGCCACCAACATAAATTCTGTGTTCCGCTGTTCCGAAACGTCAACAACGTCGCTCAGATTCTTCCACGGCTCCAACCGGACTCTGCCACTTCGATAAAGTTTCCGCAGTTCAACTGAACATTTCGGGATGAACTTTGTTAAGTAATGGTTGCAACCTAGATTTTACATTTCGTTAATGCCGCGAGCACTGGCCAGTTGCTTAGTTTGATAATATTTCATTTAGTTTAATTAGTGTTTGGTAGTTTTAAGTTAGCTTAAATGTTTGGTTAGGATATTGAGTTTAAATTAAATCAATTAGTGTTTGGCAATCTAACAACTGGCTTAATACGTTTAATAACAAATTTCTCCTAGACACCAATTTAATACTGAGGACCCTCGCTAACCCCACCATATCACGTTACGCGAGTAGTCCCGGGCGTATTCAGTCATTATTATTAATTGTAGACGGGTACCTTAGGGGTTCGCTTAAGTCGATTGTCCCTAGGTTGAGATCTCCAACATTCGACACCCGCGCTACAAACTATATATAGGTCGTTAAGAACACCCGTAAATAAATAACAAAAAAACTAACAAAGTGGACCACCCACCCTCTAATCTCGGCTGACTGCGCTAAAACAAGATTTAACCTTTAAAAAAAAACCAGATTAGGCCTTCATAAATTCATTAATAAAAAAAGACTTTATTACCTATTATGCTTACGATGCCTGTCTTAATTTCAGTGAACCTAAGCAGCTATCGGTGGTTCTGTGGTAGAGCGCTCGACTGCCAAGCCGAATGGTCTGGGTTCGAAACCTGGGTGGCGCATTTGTTTTTAATCAATAGAGAAACGCTAAATTAGAATTTCTTCGATGCAATAATTTCAATTTCAATTCTATTTCAATTAAACCAAAATTACGTACTCTATTAAATACGCTTCCGATGAAGTTGAAGGTCTAATTTTCAATAAGGCGTACAAGTGTCGGGTATGGATAGTTTTAGTTTTAGTTCTGAATAATAGTCAGTAAATAAAGGTTGTTGCTTGTCTGAGAATAGTAAGAACACTACAATCACTCGTCTCGACTCTATGGCCCCATCTTCGGACAGTTGTTTGAAGTGCAACAAAAGGTTTTATGGCAACAACGGCGTGTTCCCTGTGGAATCTGTGCTAGGCGCATACACCGCGATTGTGTCTCCCACTTCTCTGATGAGGAATTCGACAACCTTTGGAATGGAACTGATCCTAAATTAAGCAATTACGCTTGTCCTTCGCGTCGTACAAAAGTTAAAAAGAAAGTGTTATATATGATATGTATGTTCTTGAATGTTGTATGTAGAGGGCGCATAAAGCACATGCTCCTCTGAGCGTCATGCCAGCTCACCCCCTCCCTCCTCCTACGTTCATTCCCTGGACACGACACGCTCGATTGTGCACGCTAAATAAATGTTTCTTTAACTTACTATAAAAAGTGTATTTATTCAACTCGATTACATAATAGAAAGAACAGAAGTTGAAACGTGCTAGTATCTCTTCATCAAACTCTACTGCTTCCACCAAGTCCATTGACCGTAATTGTTTATCCCTTAATAGTTCTTCTAATTCCCCAATCTCTTGCACTTCAATTATGGATTCCACCATTAACCCTGTCGGCTCCCCTATTAAATCACCAGGTGTTCTCGCCACTGGTGACATTGAAGACGTACTAAATGAACTCTTCCGTGTCAATAGCTTGACGCGAAATTAATCTTCAATTCTGGATAGTCTTCACACTAACATCGGTCTACTTGTTGACAGGAGCGGATCCAGGCCATCAAGTAAGGAGGGGCGATCATGGGCATTCGAAAGTCGTCTGCTTTTTCTTTTCAAATTTAGTTGGCAGGTATCAAAGTGGATGGCGCAATCGTTTCTAAGCTCGAAGCCTACATGGCGCGTGAAAATGTAACGAGGAGCTCTCATTTTCGTTGGCTTAAACCATGGCCAACTTCGATCACGCGTACCGCCCTTTAGCGGCCCTGTCAATCGCCTGAATTAACCGTGTATATATTTTCCCACCAGGCTTTCGCTACGACCAACATTTAACGTTAGTCAAATAGGAAAAATTCACAAAAAACAATTATGTTTAAATAAATTTTGAAAAACATTGAATTAAACCGAATGTAGGTTAATCTTTAACTAATAGAATAATATATTTTTCATGATTCAAATTTTTTAACGGTGTTTATAAATTATAAAAGAGTTAAACAGAAACCCAGAACATCCTCTAGATGCTGCCAGCAACATAGTATTATTGTTTAATACTTGAAACACATGTAAATAAATAAATAAAACAAAAAGTGAAAAGATGATCACTGTAACTTCAGGGTAAATATATTATTTTTTATTAAATAATATTAAGTTTAAATATATTATAAGCGCAATAAATTATAATTTTAGGTTTCAACAAGTTTTAAGCTTTCATCTTTTTAAACCTAGTTCCAAAGATGTACCTAAGCATCTTTTACCTTCAATTATATTTGTTTTAAGATTCTTACTCTTAAAATTAATTAGATTTACAGAAAATGCTACCTAAGAACGGTTATAAACTCGTGAATTTGCTATATATATACTATTAATAAACATTTGTTATTATTAAAGATTTATAAAGTTTAAGAGATACATTATTTACGCGTCAAAACGCTCTAAACACCTCTACAGCCTTCAAAACTATGCATTCTAATATGGCGCCTTCGCGTAAAAAACGTGTCTCTTTTTCTTCATTTAATATTTATAAGGTAATATTTTTTTTAAATTATGAATTATACATAAATATATTGCGAAAAGATAGTTTAACTTACTATACCTTGTTTTAACGAAATAGGAAAGTGGAAAACCGAAGAATAAACATTTTTACTTGATTTAGTAGGTTTTTGGTCGTATGTAGCGCCCCCATCGGGATTATTCATACACGCAAATTAACATTAGATGCGAGGCGATTGACGGGGCCGCTAAAGCGCGGTACGCGCGATCGAAGTTAGCCGTGCTTAAACGAAGTACTTTCTACAACTAGAAAGTAATTGAGCGTTTTGCGAAGTCGGGAAATCACAAACTAGAATTTGTGTTATAAATTGTCTTTCACCAAAAAAATATATTTCAATAACTTCAAAAATTGTTATGTTTTTTCAAGTATTCTAAGGGGGGGGGGGCGAGCGCCCCATCGCCTCCCCCTATGGATCCGCCCCTGCTTGTTGACATGGTCAGAGATTTACAGAGTACGGTCAGTACAGTTGTTAACGACATTGCCTGCTTAAAAACTGATATTGTTGAACAATCTAACGAAATTTCTAATCTAAGGTCGGAACTAAATTCTCTTACTTCTCCAATAATCAGCCCTATCGGAACCTCCACAACCATCTATAAACCCCCACGCTCTTCGCAGCCAAATTCTCATACTTTGGCGAAAATTGTCGCGGCAACTGCCCCATCTTCTCCTGTTCAACTAAATACACATCATCTGCCTATTAACCACGGTTCTCCTCCTCGGCCTATTCCTGTCATTCTAAATAGTAACCACAATTCTCCAAACTTTTCTCTCGGTTCTAGCACTTAAGCTCTACGTGCTAGTTTTAACGACACTAAGAACGAATCCAAGCTTAAAGTAGCAACAAGTCATCTGCGCGAACCTAGAAAAGCTCTTTTCGTTACCAGACTAGAGCTAAGTCTTTCTGATAATGAACTTCTAGAAATACTGCTAGACGAAACTAATCTTCAATCTATTAAGTGCACAAAATTAAAAACTAAATTTGACAACTATTCCTCCTTATATATAAGCTGTGTTAACTCTGAATTTGAAAGATTACAGGACCCAGGCAATTGGCCGGCTAAATGCCTGTTCAAGGTATTTAGTGGTAAGCTCCGAGACAATATCCCTTTTAATTATCCTCCTTTAACGACTAACCATGTCTAAATCCTTAACAATTGGTTATCAAAACGTGGGCAGCTTACGCATGAAGTCCGCCATTTTCTTTGACAATATTAACCTTACAAATTTAGATATTATTGGTATCACCGAAACATGGTTCAATGTCAGTCATTTTGACGAGGATTACTTCAGTGCTAATTTCAAAGTTTTTCGAGCAGATAGGTACAGCTTTTCTGATCACGATATTCGCGGCGGCGGTGCGCTTGTTGCCGTAAGGAATACCCTCTCAGTTATTAGGCGCACCGACCTAGAGAAAGTCCCTGAATGTGTCTTCGTTGATATTAAGCCTAATGCCGCTTCTTCTCTACTAATTGGTATTGTCTACTTCTCTCCAAATTTAAGTGAAAACGTTTACGAAAATTTTTGCTCCCACTGGATCTCGCAGGTCCAGAACTTACCTAATGACATAATTATCTTAGGTGATTTTAACCTCCTCAAAGTCAACTGGCCTGACCTTAGAACATTCGACTTCAACTTTAACACCAAAACAAAATTTAAGCACATATCTGAAATTTGCTATATGAGTAATCTTCGTCAAATAAACACGTTAAAAAACGAGTGCAGTAACATACTCGACCTATGTCTCACTAATGTAAATTCTGTTACCATCCATTCCTACCCTTGGCAGAAACATTCGTCGAAAAGCTCAAATGTCACCCTCCTTTTTTACGTAAACTATTGTACAGTACTTGATAAATCTATTCCTAACACTTCCAAATCGTTTAACTACCGTGTAAGTTATACACTCACCTGCGCGACTTCAACTAGAGAAATTACTATTTACAAAATGATGAAGACATTTGCGCTGACACACTAGCCAGCACTGTAAAAACTGCCATGGATGCTTGTATCCCTACCAAGATCCATAAGACTCCAAAAACATTTCCCAATTGGTACTCCGCTGAACTAATTTCTACCCTGAAACGCATAAAATATTTCCACCAGAAATATAAACGTTCTCAAATTATCGAAGACTACAGGCAATACAGTAATCTACGGACAATCTCAAAAAATTTATTTCGAAGGGACAGTATACACTGATAAAAATGGTTTGAAAATGTTTTATTTTATAATGAAAACCAAACTTGGTTTATTTGCAAACAATTAACAGTTTAAAAAGGTTTAGAAATATATTAGACTGTTTATGGTTTTGTTTACTTTACGGTAGTAACATATAGCATATCATTAAACTATAAGTATAACGGTTTCATTTAAGAATATAAATTTTCTGAATATAGCAGAATTTGTTTTATTTATAGTCAAGATGTAAAATAAGATTGAAAGGCATTATAAATTACCTGTATGCTTTAGTTGGAAACGAATATATTTAAATTTTTCAGTTTTAAATCAATAATTATTATTATTTCTTGTTAAATATTTAAATTATTTATCGTTAAATATTTAAATTATTTATCGTTAAATATTTAAATTATTTATCGTTAAATATTTAAATTATTTATCGTTAAATATTTAAATTATTTATCGTTAAATATTTAAATTATTTATCGTTAAATATTTAAATTATTTATCGTTAAATATTTAAATTATTTATTGGCACATGATAAGCGGCTCGATACTACTTAATTATTAGTTATTGAAAAATAAGTTAATTACGTAATAATTAAAATATCAAAGAGTCATTCCATGTGAAATCGATCAGTCGGAAAAATGCCAAATTTTTAATTTTAATGATATTTTTTCTACAAACACATTAATATATACATTTTAATATATTCAAATATTTTTAATTATTTCACATTCACCATATATTTTTCCAGAACTTGTTGCCCCGTTATCAAGAAAAAAATCTAATTTTCAGAATATATTTCAATATATTAAAAATTTCGTATTGAAGTGCCAAAAATCTAAATTTTTGAATAAAAATAGAAACTTAGTTTCTTAACCTAATGTATTTGTGGAAAAATTTCATTAAAATTTAAAATTAGGCATGTTTTCGTCGTCAATTTTATATGGAATGACTCCAAAGCATTATTTTATTTTATTTCAAATTATCATTTTACAATTTTAAATTGTTAAAAAAAACTAACATAAAAGAATTAGTACTCATTACTAAATGTATTGGAGTTGCGTTAATTTCTTTAAAAATTAAATACCTAATTAACATTTTAAAGTAGAAGGGGGTCAGTTTGAATTTAACGACTTTCAAAGCAACACAAAATACGACGTGTTTACACTGGATGTCACAAATTTAGACCTTAGAGACACATAATTTTTGTCTTCAATTGTGTATTTATCTAAAAGTTCATAATGAATTATCGATTCTGGCTTAACAGTTATCCGTGTGTCTTTTTCTTTTTCAATTTCATAAGCGTGGATATGTTTGTTAAACTCCCTAACCTTATATATCACACCGGCCAAACAAAAATACATGTTAATACAAAATATGTATTTAATTTGAAAGAATAATTTAATTTCGTTTTCACTAATTTCATGTAAAAGCAGACTGCCAACACAAAAATATGAGTTGTCAAACGTAGATTTCTTAGCTGAATATAATCTTTCTGGGCAAGAGTCAATAAGTTTTAGATTTTCCGGTAAAGAATGTTTTTCAAGAAAATGTCCAGAGGTGGTGTTTTGAATACTGTAATGTTTTTCAGCCAAAAAATTGTAGCATTGGAGGTACTGATTTCTGGAGGCCATTGTTTTAGTGGGATTTTTAAAATTCGCTGTAGCAAGCATAATTTTAAAAGATTCAACTCTATTATTAAATTCTTCGACAGTCATGTTTTTATTGGTGATTAGAGTTTTAAAATGGATGGCATAACTCCTTCTAGCAAATCATGCATCGGGTCGGGTGGTAGCTGTTGAGTAACATCAAAGTCTTGTATTTTCATTAAAGGGCTTTCATTTCGCACGCCGTATATAGAACACGAGGTTGGATCACTAATTATAGCTTCTAAATGATATCGGTGACGCTGTAAAGTTCGCAGATGAACCTGACTTTCATTTGTTTTTAAAGGGACTTCTTCTTTTAAAATCATACAGGATCTGCAGATTCTGCCCTTCGAGAAACTACAATTGTAGCCACCCGATTTATGAAGGCCTAAATTGTCTCCGGATACTATCGCTGCCAGTCTTTCGCCTGTACTTTTAATATAAAGTCCCTCTTCAGATAAAACATTTAAGTCATTTTATCATTGGTTGTAGCACTTCTTTCAAGCCATATTTATCGATGTCACTCGCTTTTACCAAAAAGATCAAGTGAATGTCACTTAACTGAGATCGGTATTTTGCATCAAATTCAGTATGGAGAAGTAACATCCCAATGTTTTGTGCTTTCCACGTTTCGAACCCAGCGGATTGGCTATTTCATTTTCATCCATGTAAATTTGTAATAAAATAGTATTACTTGGTAGACCAGAGGTTTTTTTAGGATTTGCTTTGCTATCTCTCCTTGCGAAAAGTGTCCAATGCAATTACTGGGGATCAAGGTTAAATCATTGTGTTTGTTTAAAATTTCAGGAGACGAGTACCATTTTTCAAGAACTCTAATTATTGATACGTAGTGAAAGTGAGGCTTCCTTGGTTGATTTGATGTTTCTGAGTTGGTTCTATTTAGCCGTACTCTTTTCTGCATACTGCAGATATTTTGTAGTCCAAGTTTAAACTTTCGAACGCGTCTTTCACTTGTACTTCATTTGAAAAGATTTCAGATTCACTTACGTTGACGTCTTTTGAGCTAATTACATTTCTAATATTTTCCGTATTAACTGAAATCAAATGTTCGCAGAATAAAAGGATGTCATTAACTAACGATTGTATTACCGTCCTTGGTAAATGGTGCTGCTCTCTATATTTTTAAATTATCTTCAATAATGTCTCTCTAATTTCTGGTGGTTTGAGATTGGCTTCCTCTCTTCTTTCAGTACGACTACTACCAAAATTATCGTCAACGCATATTAATGTCCAAACCTATTGGTGTTCTTCTATAATTTGGTCATCAGTGCGAGCCTGATCTGTTTGTTCATCTTCATTACGTAAATATTCTTGTGTTTATATTTAATGTGCCTACGTAATCTGGCGACAGTGTTGCATATTTTTCCGCAGCCCTTTAATCCGCAGGTGACGTTAAAAAAAGGATCCGAACCGTGGACATTTTGCATATGAGCCAAAAGAATTCCGAATTTTTTCACTAGAAAACCACATTTTTCAGAACTTAACAATTTGGCACTCATTATACTAGTTAATATATTTTAAAAAGCGTATATTATTGTTTAATGGAGTTTCACTATTTCCTCTCGCCACCTTTTTTTTTGCTTTGGTTTGACCCAGTGCTTCCACTTAGACAATTTAATTTTTCTCTCTGGCTGTGCCTAAAAATTCCCCTTTATCCTTTTCAAAGACGAAAAAAATTCCATTTTCCCTCCAGTTTATTTCCATTAGTTCTTAATTCTTGAAATAAATTAAATAAATCTTAAGAAATTTCTTATTACATTTTTAATTACATTTTTTGTTTTTCTCTATTGCACGAAAATATGTTATACTAGATATTTCTAGCAAGATTCGATTAAAGAAAATAGCCAATAATCGCTTAAAATATCAATAAATTCTTTTAATTTCGAAAAATCCCTTAATTCCCCTTTCAGGTCGAGAAATCCCTAAAAACGGATAAAACTCCTCAAAGTTGAAGCACTGCTTTGTCCAGACAAAACCCTAGCCAGTAGTAACTCGTGACTATACCAAGCTTTTCTCTCTTTTTCTAGTGACGCATATTGGCCTACAGGGAGGGAGGGAGGGGTCAAAACCCTAGCCAGTAGTAACTCGTGACTATATCAAGCTTTTTTTCTCTTTTTTTAGTGACGCATATTGGCCTGAAGGGAGGGAGGGGGCAAAACCCTAGCCAGTAGTAACTTATGACTTTACCAAGCTTTTCTCTCTTTTTTTAGTGACGCATATTGGCCTACAGAGAGGGAGGGAGGGGGCAAAACCCCAGCCAGTAGTAACTCGTGACTATTCCAAGCTATTCTCCCTTTTTTAGTGACGGATATTGGCCTACAGGGATGGAGGGAGGGGGTGGGAGAATGGACTTTGGTGTTGGGTTTATTTTTCCGTTCATATAGGTCGGTAGTAAAGGCAAGTCAGGCAACCTTCAGCTTTTCTTCTATAACCTGGGTGGAATGCTCCAGTGGCCACGAACTACGAACCGAAATTTTCAGCGGCATCGAAACAAAAATCTTAACTAGGTATTTCGCGAAATCACGCCTTTTCCTGCGTACAAAGAAAAGTTAAAAGATGAAACCTGTATATTATTGAATGAGATTAATTTAAATTTTGGTTTCATTTTATTAACCGAATGTTGGTTAAAAACAGCAAACCCAACAAATAATTCTATAAATGGTTACGTACAATATCATACAAATAATTATGCGAACCAAAATGATGGAATAGTGGTTTTTGTTAAAGAATACATTAATGTAATAATAAATGAGATAACTATTGGTGATTCAAATTGTCCTATGTTAGATATGCAGTTAAGAAATAATATCTTTAGAGTATTGTGTATATACCGTTCGCCAAATAGCATTGTAACAAACTTTGGGTCGATTAAGTTGGCCCCCCTTTTTTGATTTCCCAGAAAATTTCTATATCAATTTTATGCACCCACAATGCGACAAAATGCGACAGCAAGAAAAAGAGATGCGACTTAACCATTATCGAGATATAATTAAAATTAAAAGGGGGCTAAATTAACGTCAGCCCCCATAATTTCATTATTCAACCAGGACACAATATCATAGCCACTACATGTCAATGCGAAGAAATGCGACAGATATAATTTTGATTGTGAAAAAATAGTTTATGAGAAAATTAATAGAGAAAGTGGGGGGGCTAACTTAACAGTAGCCCCCCTTATTAATTCATAATTTTAATTAACCTTAATATAAAGAGATGTCAATGCGAATTAATGCGACACTATTTTTATAGAATGCGACAAATTAGGTTATGACCAATAATAAATAAAAAGGGGGCTTATTTAATGGCAGCCCCCTAAATATAAAAAATAAGTAAAAAAAATACATTACGTCCTTAACGCCAACCAATGCGACAATCATTTTGCCAAATGTGACATCAATAGAAATAGTTCTTCCTAACCAGATTGGAAGATGACCAATAATAGATAAAAAAGGGGGCTAGTTTAATGGCAGCCCCCAAAATATAATAAAAAAGTTTAAAAAAATAATTTGCGAGTTTAACGCTAATTAACGCGACAATCGTTTTTTCAAATACGGCATCAATAGAAAGAGTATTTCCTAACCATAACTTTTTTATCATATTTAGAAAAAAACAATCTAAGGAGACGACAATCAAATTAATGCAACACTATTTTACACGAATTCAACAAATTAGGTAAAGTAAAAAGCTAATTTATTGGTAGCCTCAGAATGTTAAAAATTGAAAAAACAAATAATTATGTTTTTAACGCGGACCAATGCGGCAACACTTTTATTAATTGCGACAATATTTAATACCTGCGAAACTGACTACTAAATGCACTCCATTTGTGTTTTAGAAGCGATAAATATATTCAAGAAAACTGATAGTACCGACTGCGTATGATTAAGAATCATCTCTATTCAAAAGCGACATCTGGGTGACTGCTTGTGACATCATTTTAACGAATGTGACCTTATTTTAAATGAATGGGACATCGTCTGTGTTCCATAGTTCTGTAAAATAAAGTGTGTTTTACGATCATGAAACTCTGATATGGAAAGAGCAACTCACTAATGTGAACACAAATCCCACTAAATTGTCGTTAATATGGTCCAAGAATCATTTGGAAATTTCAGACTAAGCTTCGCGAGACCTTCTAGCACTCAAAAACCACTTACTCTTTATTCTCGCTTTTACATTTCCAACTATTCTGTGACCCTTCAAGTGGCCAGAATTCCATGTATGTGGACAGAATTTCCGATTCAAAGTGCAAGTTGGATAGACTGTGACATTAAGCAGGCATTTTGTCCCGCATTAAGGTCGAAATATCCTTTAATGAGACCTTAACAGTATCAGGGTGACCTAAAAGTTAGAAGTCCATTTGCAATTTTTAGTGAAATTTGACTGAAGTTAGGCGTCTAAATAATTTATAAGTTAACTATACCCTAAACATAAATTAAAAAATAGTTTCTAATACAGAGAGTTGAGGGTAAACCCACATTTTAGACTAGAACTACCGCACATAGGTATTTGGCTATAGAGGCGCTAATATTGTTGTATTTAATAATATTTGTATACACGTCACTGAGTACGTCAATTCTACGTCACCCAGTAAATTACTTATTATTCAGGTTTTTATTATTATTTATTATAATTTTTCTAAGTGAGGCACACATATTTATGTACACTCGGTTCGAAAAGTCTTCGGCCGTTGCGATTTTTGCGCTTAATTTATTTTTTTCAAAATCTATAAAAGGAAGAGCGATGAAACCAATTGCATTGTTTTTTTTAATGATTTTCTATTATAATCGAAATGTGATTTTCGCGAAACTTGAAATTTTTGGGAATAAAATTAAAATCAGAGTGATCAATTCATATTTATAAAGTGCCATTTTTATAGCTCTAGGACCAACGGTTAAAAAGACATCGCCTTTCGAAACAGTTGTGAAAATTCGAGGAATAGTTATCTGCACTCTTAGCCAATGTTGGCCACTTATTCTAAAATCAACAGAATTTCAGCAACGTTGCAAATATATAATCTTATGGTTACGACAGGCCCGAACTGGCTCCTTTGGGGGCCCTCGGCTAGAGACTGAAGAGGGCCCCTTACCGGGCGGTGTGGGGGGCGTATGGAATAAAAATCTATTTCTTATTAAAATTCATTAAAAGCAATTTGGGGCCCCCTTGAACCGGGAGCCTTCGGCGATCGCCAACCAACTGCTATGGCCAGTCCGGGCATGGGTTACGATTTCGTAGCGGAGAACGGATTTTGAAGTGATTGCTAATTTAAACTGGGCGCGTAGCAGCAGCTAAAAAGTCAGGGTTTTAAAATATCTGAAGGGCAAGAGTCAAGTGCAGAGTCCAATGCTATTTCGTATCTTGGGTTAGTTCTTGAGGCCTTTTGTGGTTAATTTAACGAGTGGGTATAAATTTTTCGCAGAGAAAAGCAAAGGAATATTTCACAAAAAGAAAACAGTTCTTCAAAATATCTCACATTAGTGAAATATTCACAGGCAGAGTCAGAAGCTTTAAGCCAACTAACATCATATAACAGGAGACCAATTAAAAAAGATTTTTTAAAACAAAATAAAAAGAAAATACGAGAGATAAATAACTGTTTTTCAAAATACTTTAATATTGATTTGGAGAAACGTTAGACACAAAATACAAAAATTATTGCGCAATTCGTAAATTAATAATGAATTCCTTTTATCTACGACGAAAAGAATTTGTCAAAGAGCATAAATATTGAGCTGCCAACGGTTGAAGGCTTCGTTGACCATAATTATCAAATCGATGACATCGTTCGGTATTCTTCGCTCCATGAGATAACTATACTAGACCAAAGGTTATAGATCGGATTCAGGTCGGGAGATAAAAGTGGCCACTCAAGAAGTGTCAGTCCTTCACCGTCTAAGTATGCTCTCGTTGCCTTTGCAGTATGAGGCGGAAAATTGTCTTGCGTGAAATACACCCTTAAAGGAAAAAGTAAGAATGTAAAAATTAAACCCCAGTGCGGATATTGAGATGAAATCACTCTCCAACGTCTTCCAAGCCGTAATGATGTTAACATAGAATCTTGGAGCATTTGAATATAATATATGATTGCTCATTTAGTCTTCCAACTAGAGGTCTTATAACTCCGACTAGGCCATCCATCGCCAATACAGCAACAAAATTTGACTGAGTTATATTTATCGATAAATTATTGGGACGCCCCACTTCTGGGATGGTCCTATATAACAAAAGATATTTATTTATGTAATTTTGAAAATTACAGGTCCTAAAATAGTGGGAATTTCTGCAGTTTTGGGCGGTTCTATATCTTGGATTTGCAGTTCTAAAATCGGATTTGGGAGATATCACGGTCGGCGGGTCTTTCCGGTACATTACATGTCGCCAAACGCAGCCAATTTTGCTGAACTATGTTACTTATTTACAGCCCTTTTTTTCTTATAATTTGGTTAAAATATTCGTCTGCTACAAATTATAGATTCGGTGATTCCAACATTCCGCGAATGTGACCATTGAATTGGGAATAATACTGCTAGAATTACATTTACCATTTCTGTTTCCATGGTTACGCGGGACCTGTTCTGAGAAGACTGTACGATATTCATCTTTATAATTGGGCGGTAGCGCCATCTATAATTTGTAAAGTTATATGATTCGCGCAAAAATAAGTTAAACTATCTTTTCGCAATATATTTATGTATAATTCATAATTTAAAAAAAATATTACCTTATAAATATTAAATGAAGAAAAAGAGACACGTTTTTTAAGCGAAGGCGCCATATTAGAATGCATAGTTTTGAAGGCTGTAGAGGTGTTTAGAGCGTTTTGACGCGTAAATAATGTATCTCTTAAAATTTATAAATCTTTAATAATAACAAATGCTTATTAATAGTATATATATAGCAAATTCACGAGTTTATAACCGTTCTTAGGTAGCATTTTCTGTAAATCTAATTAATTTTAAGAGTAAGAATCTTAAAACTAATATAATTGAAGATAAAAGATGCTAAGGTACATCTTTGGAACTAAATAGGTCAAAGATAGATGGTATTCAGCCTGCATTTCAAGGAGGATGATTTCTGTTCAGGTTTGTACCTTTATTATGGAAAAAATTTCAGTCAGATAAAATTACAAACCGGCCCTTTCTAAATATACAATATTATTGATTCTAGGTTTAAAAAGATGAAAGCTTAAAACTAGTTGAAACCTAAAATTATAATTTATTGCGCTTATAATATATTTTAACTTAATATTATTTAATAAAAAATGTTAAATAATATATTTACCCTGAAGTTACAGTGATCATCTTTTCACTTTTTGTTTTATTTATTTATTTACATGTGTTTCAAGTATTAAACAATAATACTATGTTGCTGGCAGCATCTAGAGGATGTTCTTGGTTTCTGTTTAACTCTTTTATAATTTATAAACACCGTTAAAAAATTTGAATCATGAAAAAAATATTATACTATTAGTTAAATATTAACCTACATTCGGTTTAATTCAATGTTTTACAAAATTTATTTAAAAATAATTGTTTTTTGTGGATTTTTCCTATCTGACTAACGTTAAATTTTGGTCGTAGCGAAAGCCTGGTTTGAAAATATATACACGGTAAATTCAGGCGATTGACGGGGCCGCTAAAAGCGCGGTACACACGATCGAAGTTGGCCGTGCTACAACAGACGTTTCATCCCGGAAGATTGTCCTTTGAATATTACGCGTCGTCTGCTTCTCGTTAATCGCGTATCGAAAATAAATAACGATGCACATAATGCAAACTGACAATGAAATCTATGATCGTCACCTTATTTTGACAGTAATTAATACTGTATCACGAACATCTGGGGTTTTTTTTGCCTTTGTATAGTGCTAGATTTTTTGTGCGTTGGCGGTCATTATTTTGACTTAGAATACGTTGCGAAAACTGTGCGAGGAAATGCATTGTATATAGCAACTTTATAAATAGAAATAACTTCTAGAAAATATGTTTTATAAATAACTAAATATAACTACGCAGTGCAATTTACAATATCCATACGAGCTATAGACTAGGACTGGTACACTAATTTTGTTTCTCAAAAATTGATTACCCCTTAGCATAACATGTAGTGACATCATGAATGTATTTGTTTATACTTAAGGAGAATGACTCGAAGAATAAGCTCTAAAAGAATCAAATCAGCCCGGGGTCTTACTCGTTCTCCAAAACCGACGTCTTCCGAAGCGTTTGAGGCACAAGCGGGTGACGTTTTCCCTACCCCCCCCCCCCTCGCGCCTGTCGTCCAGCTGAAAATTATTATTCTCCTGAAGAACCAATTTGTTTATTCATTTATTTATTACGTTTTTAAAGCTAATAATTTCACTCTAATGAATTTAGATTCCGGATTCTGATATAAAATTATGATACGCTTCGTAACACTTACGAGACATCTCTCCCTTCAAGGTAACATTTAATAAAGCTTTCAAAAGCTTTATATCTAGGTAAATAAATAATTCAATAATCTTGAACTGATCTTCCGATACTCAAACAAACCGATACCTTACATTTTACACTTCATTTCTTAAATACTTTTTTTACATATAGTTGATATTATTTTATATCAGTTTATCCATAACTAATAATAAGAAGAATTTAATAACTAATTTTATTTATTCATTCATTTATTAATTCATTATTTCAAATAAGTTTCAAGAATGAAGTGGCGTAGCTAGGGAGAGGGGTGGCACCCGTCTGGGGCCGTTTTGGGGTGACACCCGACCGTGATAAAAATAAAAACTTACACACACTAGAGAAATTCGAAAAAACTTTTTTATACATTTTGCCTAGTAAGTAGCACACCATGTTATCCGCACCGGGTGCCACCGATGCTAGCTACGACACTACATGCAGGGGCGTATTAACCAGGGGGGGGGCAAGGGGGGCAATGCCCCTCCCTAGAATTTTGTTGGGAGGGGCAACTAATGTTATTGCCCCCTCCAACTTTTTGATCAGTTGAAATCTTCAAAAGGCTCAAATTCTCATTTTAAAAGCATAAAAAACTTATAGAACCTCAACTGTGTTTAAATTTCAGTATCTTCCAATTTACATAGTAGTAAAATGTACACATGCATTCAGAGAAGCTACACTACATTAAAAATTAAAAACCATTGTCCAGACCCCTTTCCGTTTCTCCTTGCCCCCTCCAACTTCTAGAACGTTCCTACGCCCCTGTTTTCTTGAAAAAAACTATCGCTTCTAAAACACAAATGGAGTGCATTTAGTAGTCAGTTTCGCAGGTATTAAATATTGTCGCAATTAATAAAAGTGTTGCCGCATTGGTCCGCGTTAAAAACATAATTATTTTTTTTTTCAATTTTTAACATTCTGAGGCTACCAATAAATTATCTTTTTACTTTACCTAATTTGTTGAATTCGTGTAAAATAGTGTTGCATTAATTTGATTGTCGTCTCCTTAGATTGTTTTTTTTTCTAAATATGATAAAAAAGTTATGGTTAGGAAATACTATTTCTATTGATGTCGCATTTGGAAAAACGATTGTCGCGTTAATTAGCGTTAAACTCGCAAATTATTTTTTTAAACTTTTTTATTATATTTTGGGGGCTGCCATTAAACTAGCCCCCTTTTTTATCTATTATTGGTCATCTTCCAATCTGGTTAGGAAGAACTATTTCTATTGATGTCGCATTTGGAAAAATGATTGTCGCATTGGTTGGCGTTAAAGACCCCAGGTAGCAAAAACACGTGTTAAACACGAGTAATATGATAGTGCGGTACACGTGTTGAGTTCACGTGGAGAAAACGGCGCAGTAGCGGCGCTAAGGTTTTTTCACAGGTGGGCTAATTATTTTGTGGCCCTTAGCGGGAACCTTGGATTGACCATATTTCGCAAAAGTGGTAAAATCGAAAAAACCGAAAATTTTACAGGAAGCGAGAAGAGCAAGGTCGTTTTATTGTTGCGGCTCTCGTCGCGTTTTTTGGACCCCCTACTGACCTTGTATCTGACATGGAGGGACACGTGCATGCCTGGGATATTTCCATAAATTCCCATAAGTCCCTTTCTTTTCAACTTTCTCTCAATTTCCGCTACCTTCCTCCCGAATCTATATGTTTATGGTCTACTACCTTTTTGAGTAAACAAATTGATATATAAAATTTGGGGGCTGCCATTAAATAGGCCCCCATTTAATATTATCTATTACTGGTCACATTCCAATCTGGTTACGAAGCACTATTTTTATTGATGTCGAATTTGGAAAAATTGTTATCGCATTGGTCCGCGTTAACGACTTATTTTTTTATATAACTTATTTTTTTATATTTAAGTTAGCCCCCTTTTTTCATTGGTCTATTATCTTATAACCTAATTTGTCGCATTCGTTAAAAATAGTTTCGCATTAATTCGCATTGACATCTCTTTATATTAAGGTTAATTAAAATTATGAATTAGTATGGGGGGTTACTGTTAAGTTAGCCCCCACTTTCTCTATTAATTTCCTCATTAACTATTTTTTCGCAATCAAAATTATATCTGTCGCATTTCTTCGCATTGACATGTAGTGGCTATGATATTGTGTCCTGGTTGAATAACGAAATTATGGGGGCTGACGTTAATTTAGCCCCCTTTTAATTTTAATTATATCTCGATAATGGTTAAATCGCATCTCTTTTTTTTGCTGTCGCATTTTGTCGCATTGTGGGTGCATAAAATTGATAGAGAAATTTTCTGGGAAATCAAAAAAGGGGGGCCAACTTAATCGACCCACAAACTTTATAAATGGACTAAACGAGAGGCTAGGAGAATTTGAAAAAAATAATATACAAAATATTGTTTTAGTTGGCGACATAAATATAGACATTTTATCCAACCCGGCAGAATTTTGGGTATCTGTATATATGGAAATTTTATCTATACATGGTTTTTTGGCGCTTATAAAAAATTATTCCCGAAAAAAAAGAGATAGTCAAACATGTATTGATCACTGCTTCTTAAAAACAAATTGTAACATTGAACCTACAGCTGTAATACTAGAAACATATATTACTGACCATTACCCGATAATTCTGAGTTTTAAACTAAATGAAAATAATACAAATATTCCCCCCTATGAATTTTGAACGCCAAGTAAACAGAGTTGTGATAGATTATGAAAAATTAAAATCACTGCTAGCGAATGAAAATGGCTAAATTTATATGGAAAAACGGATGTGAATATTACTTTTGAATATTTTATGGATGTATTAAACTTTTATATAAATCAATGTAAAACTACTGTCAATACTCAAACAAAAAAATAAACAATTAAAACCATGGATGACCCCTGGTCTTGCTATATCAATTAAAAAACGGGATAAACTCCATAAAAGATTCTTAAAGGAACCATTCAATCATTTATTAAAAAACAAACTAAATGATTTAATTAGAGAAGCCAAAAATTACTATTTAAAATTTAAAATTGAGGCTACTAACAATGATAGCCGCAAAATTTGGACTGTAATTAACGAGGCCATCTCAAAACCAATTAAACCTAACAAAATAACGAAAATAACTACAGATGATGATGAAATCGATGCAATCCTGACTTTCAAATCTAAACTCTATATATCTATCACCGGTATGTGAAAAGGAAATAAAACTTTTTATAAGCCAACTTAAAAACAACTCAGCTTCAGGTCATGATAACATAAATGTGAAGTTAATTAAATTTATTGGAGATCTAATTACTATACCGCTTAAATATATTATAAACCTTAGTATTGCCGAGGGAACATTTCCTGATTTGTGTAAAATTGCAATTATTAACCCAATTTTTAAATCTGGAAACGGATGTAGCCTAAATAATTACAGACCTATTTCAGTTCTAACTCCTATTTCTAAAATATTTTAAAAATGCCTAAAATATCGTTTAATAGCTTTTCTAGATAAAAATAATATTCTTTCAAAAAATCAATTTGGTTTTCAAAAAAACAAATCTACCAGTGATGCTATTTATACTTTTACTGAAGCGCTAACTACTAATTTAGATAAGGGACGTAAGGCCTTGGCCATTTTATTTGATCTGGCCAAGGCCTTCGATACCATTTCTCATAACATTCTAATAGCTTAACTGGAAAAAATTGGTATTGGGGGTTGCGCTCTTAGCTGGTTTGAGAGTTTGGTAAAAAACAGAAAAACAATTGTACGTGTAAATAATAGTTTTAGTGAGCCTCAAATTGTTAATTATGGTATTCCGCAAGGCACCATCCTTGGACCGATACTATTTCTAATTTATATAAACGACTTTTGTGAATCAGAGGTAGCAAATTCGCTAACCTCATTCGCCGATGATACTGTTTTACTATACTACGCAAATACATGGGAAGAGGTCTATGCGGAAGCAAATACTGGTTTGGCTAGAGCTAAACAACTTTTAGATCAAAACCTTCTGAGCTTAAATTCCACAAAAACTAAATTTATAAAATTTACACTATCTAAAAAACAATTATTTAAAAATCCACACGTGTAATTCCTTTAGTCAAGACTGTAATTGTATTAAAATTGATAAAGTACATTCAATCAAGTATCTAGGACTAATCGTTGACTTGCTCTTAAAATGGGATGTCCATATTACCAATCTAACTAAAACTATTGGATATATCTCATATAATATTTATAAACTGAGTAAATTCCTTTCTGTCAAGATGCTTAGGGTAGTATACTTTGCTTTAGTGCAATCCTTGTTATTTTATGGTATAATGGCATGGGGAAATGCCTACAACAATGTTCTTAACCCGATAATTGTACTTCAAAACCGAATACATCGAACCTGTTTGTGGAAACCTTATCGATATACCACTACTCTATTATATACAGAATTGAATGTTTTTACAATTCAGCAACTCTATGTAAATACAATTTTGTTAAATAGTTTTAAATCTAAAAATAACGAACCCCAACATTATCTAAATACTAGGTTTCAAAACGATGGTAATCTACCTGTACCACTTATGTCCGCTAGTTTCGGACAAAAACACGCGATGTATACCGGTCCTAAAATCTATAACAAATTAAACCATGAAATGAAACTTATAACTAATTTTAACGTATTTAAAAAATATGTAAACAATTGGATCTTAAGTCAAGATATGAATACAATTTTTTTGTAACTATGCCCTTAAACTATTTCCTGTCAATACTTTAAACCAAATTACTTATTGAAATTATAAATCAATATATTTTTGTAAAATGAGGCCACGTGTTTAATTTGTATAACATAGCCATTCACGCACAAGAATACTTATGTGGATGGCTATAAATCTACCATAATATGTACTAAATTTGTGCAAAAAATGTTGTAAATTATATAAATTAAAAAAAATAACCAAGTGCCGTGAATAGAAGATTCAAGATAGAAACTACGCAACATTTATTGAAGTCATGAGAAATGATGAATCTTTCAAAGATTTTGAAAGTCCGTATGTAGTATTTGAGGTGAGTCAAAAGAGTGTATAGCTCGGTGTAAAGCCGAGTGGTAAAAATTAAGAATATTTCCGCAAATTCCGCTATATAAATTTACAAAAGAACGGTTAGGCTTAAGCGAGGTATAATAGTCTCGATATCTTATTTATAGTCTTAGGGCCCGTTCCAGAGACGAAAAAGTCTCTGGAACGGGCCTTAGTCGATAATTCAAAATTACGGTCAAAAACGCCGCCGATCAGTTTAGTTAAATATTTTCGCCGGCGTAATCGTCGGCCATTTTCGGTATGGATATACAGTCCGGAAGGCAGGCAAGGCTGCCAGATTTCGATTGACTGAAAATGGCCAACTCTCAAATGTTTTCGTTTTCAAAACGAAAATTTTGCGGCGTAGCTTTCGACTAAGACTAAATGAATATGGGTTGTGTAGTCGTTTCATTATCCCTTTAACTAAAACTATGGTATTATTTTTCTAGGGAATGAGCATTTTTTATAATACCTTAAAGTGGGGATAGTTTTTCATAAAAATTTTGCGGGAAAATTTAAATCGGTCTATGAGATCATCAAAATGGACTCCGTCATTAATTTAGCTAATTAAATTTGAGGCTTTTCCATTTTAGGTTTACAATGACGTTTTTAAATTAGATGTTGAATTAGATTATGCAACAGAATTAAAAAAATGGGATGCATATTAAAGTCATAATGCCAAACAAGAGATCAAATGAAGACAATGATTCCTCCACCCTGGAAAAGAGAAAAATAATAGAGGACAAACAAACTCATTCAAATTTAGCTGAAAATAATACCGATGAGGTAAATTTAAGAGATATTATTACTGTAGATTTCCAAACCTCCTTGAGAAAATAAAATTAATTTTACATTGATACTTTTCTCTGAGTTTTGAGAAGTTAAAAATATAAATTCTGTAGTTTCATTCGTATATTTTAAGTAAGGTGGAGGATCCACAATTGGTGACAGAAACAGGAAAAGATGTTCTTCAATTAGGAGAAGTTAAAGAAAAAACTGTTGCCAATAAAACAATATCATGGTAACTATTTATTAATTTATTTTTCTAAATATGTCGTACCCCTTCAAAAATCAAAAAGTTACTTTAGTGAAAACCCAGATAAATAAAATTGTCATTATCTTTATATTTAATTGTTATCATTAAAAAAATTCATTACAAGAGCCCCATTGTAAATTCTTTGATAGATAATTAAATGATAAATTTTGTGACTTACTGGGGTAAGAAATTTTGAATGTAATGTAATTTTATCTGGCGTAATTTACTATATTGTATACCAAATTCGATTGAGCGTGAAAAAAAAGATCTAAAAGTTGAATATAACTTTTTATAGGATCGTTAATAATGCCACGGAAATGGTGGGTACTGGCTCTAGGACCAATTTCACGCTGACGTACAATTTTCCTGATATCCCTGATTTTTATAAGAGTAAGGTACGCTATAACAGCTTCACCGAAGGAAAGGACAAAGATAAAATAGACAGAGCTCTTGTGACTTTCTTATTCAATGACATAGTTCAGAGATTTTCTCTGTGAGTACAAATATCAATTAAACAACTGAACTTTACCCATTTTTATATGAAGTTACATATTTGATATTATATTTTAGATATCCTCCTAGTCATATGCTTGTTGCCAAAAGCCTTGTATTGGAGTATGAGCATTTAAAATGCATTCCAGGAGAGGGCTACAAGTATGTATGTAGAAATATAAAATAGCATAACTAATTGATCATTTATCTAATTGCTGTTAATTTTTCTTACAGGAAAAATGGTATACGAAACTCCAGTAAAAATTCCAGAATTTTAGATATAATCTAAATGAGGTTGAATCGGTACAACGAGCCAAAACAATTTACGGGAGATCCAAACAACGTAAATCTCTGGACGCCTCAAAATCTTTGAGTATTGAAGACTCAAGTGATGCTTGGAGAAGTACTCCAAGTACGTCAACCACATATAGAACCTTGCCAACGATGTCTGTGGTGAATAGTTTGGGGTTAGTTTTTTAAATAGTTAAATAGTTATATTTATGTATTCATTTTATTAAATAGAATGAAGAGTATGAGGATGAAAATAGCATCTCAGCACACAAAACGTATATGCGGATAGAAATGGCCCAAGAAGAAATTTTAAAAGAGTATCCAGCTCTTAGTGATATTCGACAAGTAAGTACATTAGGTGTGAAGTTTTTAAAAAGCACTTTTTAATATGGTCATTTTCGTAGTTGAATTTTGAGTTTCAGCGACTAACTAAGATAAATGTTGAAGAAAAACTTCAGGAAGGATTAAAGAATCACAGTGAGAAGATTTGGGCTATGAATGTCAAAGAGTCCGTTGCACTTAGGGCTGAAATTATGGAAAATGTATCATCAAAGCCAGATCCCCAGAGCCAGCATGGTATGTTGTTAATAATGTTTCTAAGTGTTAATTTACAAACTTTATCATTTTAGATTTAAACGGGGCCTTGACTTTTCTACTACTTACGGCACTGTGGAAATAAAACTACATCTAACTCTTCTGGCATAAATCTGAGCTAAACAGGGTACAAAGAGGTCCTGTAATAGTATTTTCTGGAGACCATGCCTTAGCGTGTGAAGACTTGGAAATTGATATCGATAGAAAGAAATGAGCGAAAGCGTATGATTTTTTATGTGCATTTGCTGGATTGTTTGCTGCGTACTGGGTTTTTAATGTCAAATACCCTAGCTTATTGGCCAAAACATTTTCATTTGTTGAATCTTTCTTTGTCGGCTTAGATGAAACTAAATGTTCAGCTGCAGTGAAAAAAATTGTGACAAAGTTAAATTAAAAAAAAATGTCTGTTTATATATAGTGTATTTTAATTCATTAATTGTTTGACCAATTTTAAATTAAGAACTTTTGAAATAAATGATTTTACTCTAAAGACTTGTCTTAATTTTAATATTATGTGGGTAAGCCAAATTTTTCTATATTTGGTTTATAAAAAAAACTATTAACACGGTGAAAATAATTCTAAAATAGTTTAAAAACCGTATTTCAATTTGAGGAAATAGTTTAAAAGTAAGCGAATATGGGTTTCTTTGAATACCCATTTAAAGGTTTCCATTTAAACTTTCAAGCGCCTATTATTAAACCAAGTTCAGTAGTTTTGTGGTATATATATAAACTATAACCTGATTAAGTATTGAGCTATAAATAAAAATATTAGACTAAACTTAAACCATCTTATTTGAAAAAAAAAACCCAATCGGGTATATTTTGAAACCTTTTATTTTTGGAAAAAAACCTTTCTTACTTCATTAATAGTTTGACAAAGTAGATATTTATGGCTTGTTTTAAACCATTTTATAGTTGTTCCAAAACTATGTTTAAAAATAGGTTTATTTGTAAACCACTATTTTTTAAGAATGGTTTGTTTTAAAAACTTCCAGGGTTTCGATTTTGGACAAAAATGAAAAAACTATAAATGTTCTATTTTAAAACTTTTATCATTGTAGAGAACTCTAAAAAACATTTGTGATACGGCTTTAAATCACCCCCAGATGTTCTGGGGCTACATTAACAGAAATCTAAATGGAAAACCCATGGAAGTTCGCCTAAGGCTGGGACAAAATCTTCTAACTAATCCTAATGACCTCGCAAACGAATTCGCTACTATTTTCTCAAACTTTTCCACAGACAATTAACTTATCAACCCTTTGAGTACAACAATACCTTATATTACTCGGACACCTATAATTATATACAAATTAATCACTCTGACATTAAAGAAAATTAAAATTAAATTTATCTACTGGAATAGAGACCATTCCAGCTTTCATAGTTAAAGATTGCGGGGACCTCTTTATCCCATTATTAGAACACATTTTCAACTTGTCCATTAGAACTGGTAAATTCTCATCGCTTTTGGAAAATCTCCGTAGTTAGCCCTATATTTAAAAGCGGATTTACTGGGGATCCGAAAAATTACCGACGCTTTTCACTTCTATGTATTTTCGCAAAAATCTTTTTTTAAATAATAATAATAATCAGCTAGGGTAATACCCAAGGCACCACCTTAGGCCTAAGTCATCATGCGACTTTTGAAGCCCTTAATTCAGGTGGCTGGGTTACAATGCGTAGGAGGGTGGTGGCCAGCCCTGCATTCCACGAGATCGAGCCAACAGCTCCCTACACTAACTATTACCGTTAACCCAGACAAGTTTTTATGGAAGGGGAAACCGAAGAACTCGGGGGAAAACCCCTTAAACCAGTGGGGAGAGAACTTGCAAACTCAACGCAGAAGGAGTTGTTCCGAGTTTTCACCCAGTGCCACAAGCTGTGATCGAACCCGGCTCCACTTGCTGCGAGGCGAAAGTGCTAACCACTCCGCCACCCCACTTCTTTGATTCCATCGTTCATAAATATCTTTTAAAATGGTTTAATCGCTTTTCAAATTCTCCTCAAAATGGCTTGATGACGGGTAAAAGCGTCGACACCAACAATATGACGTAATTTTTCTGGACCTAGCCAAAGCGTTCGATAGGGTTTCTCACCCGCTTCTCAAAAAATTGGTTATATTCGGCATCCACGGAAATCTGCTGCGCTGGTTAGGTGATTATTTACTAAATAGGTCAAACGTAATCAAATGCAATGGTGTTATAACCGATGTGACTTACGGCGTTACTACCGGGGTCCCCCAAGGGTCCTCGTTAGGACCGCTATTATTTAACATGTATATTTACGATTTACAGTTTGTTATAAAATTTTCATTACTACATCAATTCGACGATGACCATAAAATTTGTAAATTAATTAAAAATTCAGGAGACGGTGACAACCTTCAAGACGATCTGAACAGAGTTTTTGAATGGTGCTCGGAAAATAACCTACCAATTAATCCTACTAAATCCGCCCTCGTTTCGTTCTCTCGGAAAACCGAGATCATTAGTTACTCTTAAAAATGACTTAATTCCCCGGAAAAAGATTTTAAAAGATCTTGGCGTGACCATCGACAAAGGGCTATTTTTTCCGCGAAAATATTCAGATCACTTTTAACCGCTGCACAGTGGGGCAAACTGAGCCCAAACCTGGTCAAAATTAATATCTCAAAACCCGTTTCCTGGACTAATTTCCAATTTTTGTGACACTTAACAAGTGTTGGGGGACAATTAAAAATGATAACATCGATGACCTTGAACCAAGTCTTCAAGGTCATTTAAAAATCATCTCGAGAATCGTTAGATTTAGAAACTTCGTTCCAATTAGAAAGTTGTTCCTCATCATATTTCATGTCTAAATAATGTTGGTCCGAATTCATTTGATCAATTGAAAGTCGAAAAACAAGTTGGTCATCAAGTAAGTTTCTAAATCTAATGGTACTCGAGATAATTTTTCAATGACCTTGAAGAAACGGTTCAAGGTCATTGATGTTATAATTTTTATATTCCCCCAACACGTGTTAAGTGCCACAAAAATTTAAATTAGCACAGGAAACGGTTTTGATGTTATCGTCATGGATCATTTTTACATTGGACACCCTTTTTAATTTCATATATCTTTTGAAAATCTGTACAAAAATAGAAAATAGGCAAATATTGGCAAAATTTTTATTCGATATTGTGAGAAATAATGAACATTCATGAACTTAAATCAAAAATTGTAACTTAATCTACATGAATTCATAACTAAAAGTCAGATTAATTCTAAAAGGAATATATTGGTTTAAGACCTTTAACGTCGTTTTCCAGAATTCACACAATTTGAATTACCCGGCTTTGTATAATAGTTTCATAACTCGAAAATATCGATATCTACTTGGTATTGATATTTCCAAAACTAAAGTCTGCAAAAAAATATCTTTACCTTTTAAATCAAGCCTGAATGTATACCAAAATCTATGCCAAAACTCCTACTTAAAATTTCTAAAAAGTTCTACTACTTCTAAGGAGCCTGGTGGAGAATAAAATTTGGCAGTCAAAAATCAAACACCGGTAAAGTGTGCGGTGGTTTATAAACAAATATTATAAATTAAAATAAAATTCATACGTGCGATTTATTTTTTTGACTTTTGGAAAGGTTTGGGCTAAGTTTGCCCCACTGTGCGCTGTAGGAGATTTATGGGTGTCATCCTGAAGCTCTGTAAACATATCAATTCCGCCAAACATTTTATACTCTTATACAAAAGCTTAGTTCGATCTAGAGAAATGAACGGTTCCCTAGCTTGAGGAGGGTGCAGCTCCTATCTACTGCAACTAACTGAAAACATCCAGAAAAAAATGTATTGAATATTTACACACCAAAGTTTTGAAATCTCATAACTACAATTATTTGAAAATCTTTCCGACCTTGGTATTGACACCCTAGCTGATACTCGCGAAAAGAACGAATTAATTTTCCTGTTTAAATTACTAAATAACAATAAACCAGGCGACAACATTATATCGAACCGAAATATTTATGTTCCAAATTACAAATTAAGAAATAAGCAAATGGTCAAAACCAAAAAAATTAGCTGTATATTCAAGCTTGGATTTGCTTTGTTTTATATTGTATAATTAAGTCTACATACGTACATTTCCTAGCTAGTATTGTATATTCACCTCAACATTGTAATTTACATTTATTTTTATTTTACAACTAGCTGACCTTGTAACTAGGGTTGTTTTGCTACACAATAAACTTCATTCGTTCATTCAAATAATATACATTTATTTATTTATATTAACAATACAAAGATCATGAAGCCACAGAAGGCTTATGTGTGATCTGAAATTAAATCAACAAAATACATTAAAATGAAAACTATTGAATTGAAATATCTAGAGTACAAAGCTATGATGCGGAATGAAGCTTTTGATGGTGATTTGAGAACATCAGGTGAAATCGCATTCCAATCATTTATGACTCTAGTTGAAAAATGGCGTTGACGGATGGAGGTTTTGACCAAGGGTTTGACCAATTTAGCTTGATGACCTCTTGTTTGAGTATTAGTTGATACCGTAAATAATTCATGAAACATGTCAGTGCTGGGTGAGTTCAGAGATCGAAGATAAAGGTCGAAAACATAAACCAAATCATTAACGCGATGTCGAACTATTGGATCAATGATCGTAAGGGAATAGGGACTTGGCAGTGTAACGTCGTAGTTTTTTTTTCAATATTTTTTATCGTGGGGAGAAAAATATGACAGGATTAATTAATTTTGTGTTAGTAATAATAAATTTGAAATAGTTAGAATCTTTCTAAATATTATAAACAGACTGATTAATTACCTTTCCAATTAGTGGAACTGGATGTGGATTTAAAATAGTTGGTTCAGATTGTCCTATGAAATGTAGTAGGCAAAAATATTTGGCACTCATCTTGTAGTCGAATTTATCAATATAGGCCAAGTCCCAACCGCTGTTCAATAACCACGTTTCAAATTTTGTAAATTGTTTTTTAGGGTTTGAAAACCTATAGTATTTAATTCCCTCAACTTCGCGCCTTGAATCATTCTTGCAGTCGCCATAAAAACCCTTTTTTACCGTGATTATACGTAAAGAAATTAAATTTTTCGGAAATAAACAGAGAGCTAGGAGGCAGCCATATTGTCCTATATTTTCCAGTCGTTTAGCGTGATCGTTCTCGGGAAATTTCCATGCCGGGAGTTTGGCTTACCTTATGAGTCCCTATGTTATTGGTCGATGGTCTGGGCAATACCTCTAAAATTTCCAGGTTCAACCCGACTACCAGATTTGTGTATCGGAGTGAGGTAAGTAGCTTTCCACGAAGTCGGAATAGTACCGGTATTAAAACTATGAGTAAATATACGGTATAAAGGCTCAGTCAGTGACGCAGCTAATGTATTCAAAAGGAAAGAATGAAGTCTATCAAGTTCAGCTGCCCTGTTGACATTTAACTGACGAAGATGTTTATAAACTGTGGCCCGATCACAATGAAATATTGAGATTTTTGCATCATCATTTGTTGAAGGGCGAGGATTGATACAATTCGGGCGATTTGAAGAAACTTTGGCCAAATGAGAACCAAGAATTTGAGCAATTGATCTCAAATAGTAGTTAACGTGTCTTCATTTCACTAATAGTAAACTTGCTTTTCCGCAACTTATTGACATGAGCATAAAACACATTCGGGTTTGAAAATATTTGATTGGAGAGTTATATTCGGCTTTTCTTTTCTTTTATTAGATTAAATATACATTATATTAAATATTATTATACAGTATATTAAATATTATATTATATTACATTACAGTACATTACATTGCATTACATTACATGAAATTAAACAACATTGCATTACAATGCATTACATAACATTACATAACAATGCATTACATAACATTACATAACAATGCATTACATAACATTACATAACATTTTATTACAATGCATTACATAACATTACATAACGATATAATGAATCTATAACTATAAGTGTAAAAGTTTGTCGTTTTATATATTAATTTACTAGCTTTAGCTTTAATACCCGGGGTCTTAGTTTTAATGAATTAGATCTGATTTGTACCTAAGAAAGGTAAACGCTGTAGCAAAAACGCAACACGCGTAGCAAAAACGTAACAAACGTAACACGCGTAGCAAAAAGTCCTGAACTACTTAAAAATGGCGATTTCGGCTCCCCCTATCCAGTGTTCAGAGATTTGGTATCTATAGTAAAAAATAAAAGATACAAGGTAAAATATATTTGTATCTAAGGTTAAAGTATCTAGCGTATCTGTTGATTGTTAGTGGAAAGATACTTTTATCTAGTTGAGCTATAATTATCTAAACGTGCTATACTGTTTTCTTCTGATACGTATTCGATAAATATATTCGCGTATCGGATATTTCCTCGAACACCTATTAACTTAAAATATAGTACCCAGTAAAAAGTGATTTTATCTAAAGGTAAAAATATCTGTATCTAGATAACAGGTACAGTTTAGATATACATAGCGATTTCTATGTACAGTAAGTAGCGACACGAAATTTAACAGAACATTTCAAAGAAGAGCCGGCATAGACCGAATATCAAAAAAAGCTAATTCAAGACGTTAAATCGACCGATAGGTAGATTCAGAAAGCCAGTGGGTGAAAATTTGCGTGAAGTGAAGTCCCACTTCCCCCCTCAGGCCCAGCATTAGAGAGTGCGGGGCCCTTAGTAATGAGAAGGGGCCCCTTCTCTCAACGCAATTGAAGGAAAAAAGAGGGAGCGCACCAATAAATGCCGCTAAGTACTGGGGGAACCAAAACCCACACTAAGTGCGGGATACCAATAAGTGTTGCTAACTGCGGGATCCCAAAACATGTCGCTGGTCATAAGCAGCGGATGGGATACGCGATCGAACGTTTTCGATAGATCAATGGACACCTTGCTGTAGCATGGGAGGCATTATATAGTTGAAACATGTGACGTGGTTCGTCTCAACCGAGCGCGACCGTAGGAAGCCGTGTTGATGCTCGGCGAAATTCGGTTTAAACCACTCATAGATAATCTTACGCATAAGTGCGTCGAATATTTTGGCGAAGCAACATAGCAGGGATATTAGGCGATAATTTCTAACGTCCCCAGCGAAGCCATTTTTAAAGATTGGTTAAACTACTACAACCTTCCATAGACTAGGGAAGATACCAGTAGTGAGAGCCCGATTGAAAATGTGATGAAGCAGGCGCACTAAAATCGGTAAGCACACCTTTATTATAAATATCGGTATATTGTCTATTCCTGTAGAGTTGATTTTCTTGTGGGTTTTAGCTACGCAACGGATAATAACCTCGGCAATTTCGATATCAGACATCGGATTGGCTATCAGAAGGGAAGCAGGTAGGGCATAATGCGATGGATCGGTCAGCGAGTCAGTTGCGATGTTTTTGAAGTTTTCGGAGAATGCCGCGGCCAGGGTAGCAGGGTCAAACGTAACGGTGGAATTCACCGCTTGCGAAGTATGAGGCGGTCTGTGCTTGAGTCGGTCATTTACGAAGGTCCAGAGATGTTTCGGATCTTTCAGCGGTAGCATGCTCAAGGCGGTCACGAGATAATAGTCGTTTGACGTCTTTGCGCAACGATTCGTATGCGTCGCGGTCGGCAACCTGACCCTTGGTTTTGAATTTTCGGTGGAAGTATTTCTTCCGACGAAGAGCCTCAATCAGGTCCCTAGAGTACCAGAATGGGTGTTTAGAATGAGTAGTAGGGCATGCTTTTGGAATAAAGGTATTCATGGCCGTCTGGACACGGTCTGTAAGGATGCTGACGCATTGATTAACATCCTGTGACTGATGCAGTTCCGACCAATCGGTGTTGGATAAGTCTTGGTAGAGACTGAAATAATCTGAAGGAGGCATCAGTCGGTGCGGGCGTGGACAGGAGCTCACCGTGATGAGATATCAATAATGACGGGTGGTAGGTGTCAATTGGGATCGGTGGCATATTCGCGATGCCCGCGATGACTACATAATTGTTGACAAGGATGAGATCGAGGATGTTTCCCAGATGAGTTCAGGGCGGTGTTAATCTGGGATAAGTTGAAGTCAGTGCATAGGTCAAGCACTGCGCGGGCTTTTCGAGAGACGTTTGGATTCCAAAGCAGCGTAGAATAGGTAGACTAGTCAACTCCAGGAACGTTGAAGTCCCCGAGAAGGACCAGGTCTTCGATGATCGCGGAGAGCTTGGAAGATAGCACCAGGTTTGTGAGTAAGATATTGATTTCCAATTATTATGGTGGAGGTGGCAGTGTTGATTTGAACGAAAATGCATTCATCCATGACTTCAAGATCAGTTCGTCGGAGAGAAGTCAAACTTTTATGGGTGGCGATTAAAGCTCCACCCCCAATAGTCGAGCACCCATTGAGTGGGAGGCTATCGGAGCGAAAAATGTTGTAGTTACCAGGGAAGAAGTCAATGTTAAAATGGTATTCGGTAATCCATGTTTCCGTTAGGCATATGACGGGATAGTTGTCTAATAATAAGTTAGAGTATAGAACTGATGATTTAGTGCGAAGTCCTCGGATATTTTGTTAGATGATGTCGAGGTTTGGTGCACGGCGTGAGTTATGGACCGGCATTGGCAGTGAGGTTGAGTAAGTCGCCAGCGGCGTCAATATCCGAAGTTAGGGGAATGGAAGTGCCAGCTCCGGTCAGCGGATCAACAGGGTGTTCCTCGGTATTACGAACAAAGTTCGCTTCAGTTTCATGGATACGATCGTCACGTAGTGCACCGATGAATTTATTTAGAAAGCAGGGCGTGGGCCATGAGGCTGCTTCCATTAGAATCGGATATTCAGCTTCGTCGGCAGAGCCGTGGAAGGAAGAGTAATTTGGGAAGCGTGTTCTCAGACGCACGCACTTCACCGTTTTAAGATCATTTCCCACCTCCAGACACTCCTTCAGCTCTTGAGAAGTGAGCGTCGTGATAAGGCGGGTTACAAAAACCGCCCGACAACGTGGTTTGACCCTTTTCGGAATTGATTCAAGCTTCGTTACAATATAAGAAATAGTATACAAAATTGCATTATATAACATTACATTACATTATATTGCATTACAATATAATAAATATTATATTAAAATGCATTATATTACATTACATTACAATATAATATATATTATATTATATAACTTTACATTACATCGCATTATATAACTTATAACTTTACATTACATTGCATTATATTTAGATTTAACTAATCTAAACTTGTATTTAGGTGATTCTCTGATGCAACAATTAACATCGGTGTCTTAATAGTTTTTTGTCGATTTTGTGTTGAAGTTTGTGTTACTTTATTTTTGTTGTGATTTTCTCCTTTTTCAGAATATTGTGTGGTTTGGTGATTTTTTAGAAATTTGCGACGGTTTAACACTTTTTGACATTTTGGTGACACACAACCTACATTTTTGGTTTTCTACTGCACAAAACGTTTTGGGTTTTACTACAAAACACAACAATTTCAACGGATTGGCACCAAAATAGAATCATTTAGCCAGCGTAAGCTTCTTTGACTATGTTTAAAGATTCAAAGAATTTTCGTAAAATGTATGCCATTTAATGGACCAAAATGTTTCGAGTGTAGTAGTTGCCTGTCCCTCAAGGGGTTGGAGTGTGCAATAACTGGTGCCTTTACTGGGGAGTCGGGGTCCGGCTCTTGTAACCCATACGGGTGGTGGCGCACTGGGAGATGTTAGCTCCGTCCACATGGTCCTATCAACAACTCCGACTTCGGTCAGGTGTGGGCTGGATACTGGGCTTCGGCCCAGGCTAACGGAGAGGGTCCAGGCAAACTGGCCATCTCGGCGGATTGGGTAGCCTGCTGTGGGGCGGCGGGCTTCCATATGCGAGCACGGCGGCCCTGTTTCCCGGCCTTTTGGAGTCCACCGGGATCTCCGGTGCCAGCTGAGCTGGGTTACTTGGGCTGCTGTGTGCTCGTCATTCCCCCTTAGGAGCTCTTTCCAAAGGGTTTGGCTCTCTACCTTCCTAGGTAGGGTGTCGGCCGGAGTTGCCAGAGCATCCGCTCTCATTCCCACTGCTGTGTGCGAAGTGGCGAGCTGGTCGAACCATTGCTGCACCTTCTGCTGGGTTGAGCGGCTTGCGTCGAGGGTGCGACCATCCGTAGTAGGGTTCTGCTACCCATGCTGGTTTTGTCACCTGTCCGGGCTTGTGGACGCTGGCGTAGGGCATTCTGATGATAGACCTCCGGTGGTGTGGTTTGAATCTTACCGGTAAACCGGTCTATAAATCTGACACATATAGTAGTAGCCTAAAGCACATTTAAAAACATTGCTTTAGATATTGTTTGCACGTTTTAATTTGCTATAAATGTTCGCCAGATAGTTGTTTAATGGTAAATTTTATATTTCAAGCTACGCGTACATAATTGATATCTTAACAACCATTTCAAAAGCTCACGCTATTTTCAAATATTTTTAAATGTTTTTTAATAAAAGCAATATACCATGAAGTATCAGTCATTGTTACTATTTTATTTCGTTTTAGTTATTTTAAGCATGGTAATAAAAAGACTAAATTTATATGATTGACTCTCCTGGTTTTCACTTTTTATATATTTAATTACGTTATTTTATGTCTTAAAAAGTATTATTACTTATTCAATGCAGTGATATGGTGGTGGTAAAACTATTGGAAAATGCTAAGAATATCGAATTAAGACATACAGAATTATCTGCATATGATATCGTTGATTTACGACGGACACTGATAACTCAGCCCAAAGTTCAAGATTAACTCGCAGGTGGAAACAATTCCGCAAAAACCTTTGAATGAGCGGTAAGGAGCGCTGTGTCCGAAATTGCCCAGATAAAGGAAAAGGCGAATAACGTTATGGTATTTGGAGCTATAAATAATGGCATTGATCTGTTTGAAGAGGACATTGCAGTTACAAAGTGTAAAAGGCTCGTAACTCCGGCAAACCTAGACCAGTACGAATAATATTGCGGAATGAGGATATGAAAAAAATCATTCTTCGAAACGCTAACAACTTGAAAGGGAAGAAGAACTTTCAAGTAGTCACAATTGGCGCTGACCTCACTATAGGCAAGAAACGCATCTCCGAAACGATAAACGTCCCAACTTTTTATCGAACTTTTACTGGCAAGGTGTTAACCGGTTAGATTCGGGGGGAAATATTGAGAGCAATTGGAGAACTCTACCGTGAAGATATTAAGTGAGCATTGGTCAAAGAATGTGCGGAACATTTCTGGATTTCTATCGGGACTGATTTTGGTTGCGGTGGTGTATTTGCCCACGGTAAATGATAATCGATATTGGAATGCGGCGCTATTAAGCTATCTCTCGGCGGGTTTGGTTAGTTTAAATCCGGAAACCACAATCCCCACGTACACTCTGTTTAAAAAGTCTTCGACAGGTGAAATTTTTGCCCTCTTTTTAATTCTGCTAGAAAACTATAATAGATAGATCGATGAAACCAATTGCAACTATTATTTATTTTCCAATATCTTTCGTTTTTTATCGGTTTCGTCCGTCAAAAAATAATAGTTTTGGCGGGTATCGTCAAAACTCATTTTTGACAACTTTTTAGATATTGGTTCTACGGCACTGACTCGCGCGTTTTTTAATTCACAATGGTCGATTCATATTTAGAAAGTGGAAAAAATTTCCCTCTACAACCAACGGTTGAGAAGTTATCGCGTTTACAAACTTTCGTCGAAATTGGGAAACACCTAAAATGCATCAAGCGATTATTAATAACGCAACTTCGACAGCGATCCAACAACATATTTAATTAAAGGCTGGTTTAAAATTGTGGTAACCATTATTATAAACAATTTCTAACGCAAATAGCTTTTTAAAAGCTTAAGCGTATAAAAAAGGATATTCCTAAAACCACTTGCCAAGTTGTTCTTGGGATTTTTTTTAAACCAGCCTTTAATTAAATATATTTTCAATGTTATTGAATCGCTGTTGAAGTTGCGTTATTAATAATCGCT
This sequence comes from Leiobunum rupestre, assembly GCF_980474605.1. Taxonomy (NCBI): domain Eukaryota; kingdom Metazoa; phylum Arthropoda; class Arachnida; order Opiliones; family Sclerosomatidae; genus Leiobunum; species Leiobunum rupestre. The sequence continues at coordinate 18,087,323 of NC_143387.1, read as the reverse complement.
TGATGCATTTTAGGTGTTTCCCAATTTCGACGAAAGTTTGTAAACGCGATAACTTCTCAACCGTTGGTTGAAGAGGGAGATTTTTTCCACTTTCTAAATATGAATCAACCATTGTGAATTCAAAAACGCGCGAGTCAGTGCCGTAGAACCAATATTTAAAAAGTTGTCAAATATGAGTTTTGACGGTACCCGCCAAAACTATTAATTTTTGGCGGACGAAACCGATAAATAACGAAATATATTAGAAAATAAATAATAGTTGCAATTGGTTTCATCGATCTATCTATTATAGTTTTCTAGCAGAATTAAAAAGAGGGCATAAATTTCACCTGTCGAAGACTTTTTAAATAGAGTGTACATTGTCGGGGACTTCAATGCGCACCTACAAGAATTTTCTTGATTTCCAAATTTGCGAAGGCAAAGGTGTGCGAGGGGTTAACATTTCAGAATTGATTTCGCTCTGAGTAATCATTTCATGAAACAAAAGATGAACTCGCTGGTAATTGATGAAGATGGAATGGTCGGGCTGGGAAGCGATCACAACGCTTTGATCGCGAGCGTAGGAGGAGCTGCAATGTATTTCTAGAAATAACATAATACCGATTGTTCATTGTCAAAGGAATAGGCGTACCGGAGACGCGGATAGAATGGAGCCGTTTGGTCGAGGAATTGATCGCCTGATTAGACATATGACGGATATTTCGTACGATAATTTCCAGAAATCGATTACTCGGGTAGCAGATATTGAACTGGGATTCACAGCGGTGGATTCTCGTAATCGCCTTCAGAGGCAATAGTTTAGCGGCGAGGTCAATTGAAGCTATCCTGAATAGGAACTTAGTCAATCGGAATTATAGAAGGAATAGAAATAGCGGAAAAAGAAGTACTTTGGAAAGAGTTTCTAGTGAAAAAGAACTTAGTAAAACTCTTAGTTTTTTCAAGGATCAAATTAGTAAACGCTTGAATGGAAGAAGAAACTAACAATTGTAAGTATGTAGCAAACTTGGTGGCCAAGAACTTTTGCAAACTCACTCTATCAAAAGTCAAAAATGAGGCCAGATATTCCAACAGCAGACTGGTTTCGCCCTTTTGGGGCTCATCAGTACTGTGTAGGAACTCTGGCTATCCTCGGAAATCTGCCGATATCAGTAAAACTAATTAACATTCAGAGTGCCCTGTGAATGTTTATTAATCGCTTCACTGATTCCTCGCATTTGTTTAGTTTCGAAAGATATGCTTACGCAAACAATTTTGATAGAAGTACTAAATACCACGATAAACTCTTTACATCATGGTAAGGTCACTGGAGAAGACAGAATATCCAACGAACTCATGCGCGCACTCACTGTTGAATCTCGGCGTACATTGAGTGATCTTTTCAATCGAGCGTTGTCTACCAACTCCGTGCCGGATGCGTGGTTTTTAACAGAAATTCGTTTAATATTCAAGGAGGAGAAAAGGATCCGGAAGATCTAAATTCACAGAGACACATGGTCATGTCTCACCTTACCATTCTCAAAACCTGTCTGAATTCGTACGTTGAAGAGAAGAAAATTGTATGCGAGATTCAGAATGGTTGTCGTAACGATCGTAGAGGTTCCGACAAACTTTTTCGCTCACTCAGTTGATCAAAATTACGCATCTGGAAAATCGTTTTTAGACTTGCAAATAGTCGTTGTGGCGCTGTATGATCATTCTTGGCTAAATTCAGCGACCATTCAAAAGCGATCTACGAGAATATGCTTAATCGGTATACTGTTTCGGTGAAGTTTCGACTAGATGGTTTCTCTCGGATGTTGGTCTGAAACAGGCTTGCCCATTATCTCCGTTGCTTTTCGCCTTATACATTCAACCACTTTATGAGGCGCTAAGGGCCGTCGATCTGGGATTTTGAATTCGTCATCCGTGTTTCGAGGTTTCAAGTATCATTTCTGGACAATTGTTCGCCGATGAGAAAGTATCAACGATCTACAAGGACTTTTGGACATTGCTGACAATTTCGCAACTGAATTTGGTGTAGAATTAAGTGGGGAGAAGTATAAAGACCTTTGGTTTAGCGGCGCAAATGAAGGAATCAACCAGACTTTGTCTCTCCAACATTCCAAAACACAATTCACCGATCGAATCGTTTATCTCGAAGAGTCATTGTCTACGGACAAGGAGTATTTAGATCCGCACGAAGCAAAAGTTAGGACCAAGTCGGTTCGTCTTCAAGGAGTAATTCGACATAAGGGACCTCATTCGTTCAACGCGTATACGGTGACTCGTACACTGTGGAAGCCTAATCTTAAAACTATTTTCGCCAAAACGATGGCTCGTACCGAAACGTTCTTACATGACCCCTAATTTTCAAACCAGTTTTGTGCGCCTATTTCCTGCAATGAAAAAAAAGTGTTTACAACCAACTCTTTATATTTTATGACTAAATAAAGGTGCATGAAAAAATTCAGCCCGGTAACAATTTCCCCGAAGTGAAACCCTAAAGTTACCTTACTATAAGTGATAATTCAATTACTGGGAAAAATTTATTATATAATTTTAAAAAAAATTTACTAAATGCCATATCGTCCACAGTTTGTAAATATACACCGCCAATCAACAGCCCCAATCCAGTCTTTAAACTTTTGAATATTAATTTCGGAATATCTATTTTTCCATGGAGTTCAAAATTAAGTTAAACAACATCTTAAATCGAACCAGAATGCCTAGTTGGCTCATTAATTAGCTAAGTAAAATTAAAATAATTAACTGGGTCTAGGAGGTTTATTGAAGCTTATGTTTTTTTTACTAAGCTCAATATCAAAATCTCCTATAATAGTTATTTTACACCTCTCGGAACCAATATCAGTAATTTTGAAAACTGCAACTACAGTTTCTACCATGACGCTGTCCTTAACGTAAAACCCTACGCCCCTCACCTTTAAAACTTGCTCCCCTGACCATCATATGAATCAAAGTAACCATCATGAAACTAAGCTTTAACCAATACATAAGAATGAACTATATTTGTAGCACAATAATTTAAAAGATAACCAAAATTCTAGTGGTCGGACTTTCTATAATATAAGCTTTTTTAATAATGACATCTTAAATATTAAAAGATAAAGCAATAGACGAGAGAGAAAAGGGTGACCCGCTGGTGAATGAGAATTTCATTCTCATTCACCAGAAGGACACAAAGCTGTTGCTTGGCTCCCGCCGTTCACCCGCTCCTTTCCCCCATTGCGTTCCTTCCTTCTTAATTACCAGAATTTCTAATCACCAGATTCTCTCTCTCGTTCACCAGCTGCTTTCCTCCACCCCCCTTCACTGGATACTTTTTCTCTCGTTCACCAGCTCCTTTCCCCCATCCCCATTCACTGGATACTTTATCTCTCGTTCACCAGCTGCTTTCCCCCATTGCTATCCCCATTCACTGGATACTTTATCTCTCTCGTTCACCAGCTGCTTTCCCCCAATGCTACCCCCACTCACTGGAAGGACATAAAGCTCTTTTCCCCCATTCACTGGTTCCGTCAACCCTCCATTCACTGGCTCCTTTCCCCCTTTCCAACCCTCCGCATTCTCCAAAATCAGTTTTCCTCGTGCAGATATCTGGAAATTAGATGTTACCCGTTTGCTTTTCCCCAATCACCAGAAATTCTTTTCGCTTCCAAACCCTTTTAATTTCTAGGATATAAGCAATAATAACAAGTTATTTAAATTAAATTACAGTACCCAAAATTGGACCGCCAGTTTATTATTCTTTTTAGGGGAATCTCTATGGGAGTTTAACATTACATTAACGCTAAAAGGTCCAGTTTGGGGTACATTTGGTCCGAAATGGGGTACATAGGGCCGAAAATGGTGACTTTGGTCGTTTTCAGGGTACATTTGGTCCATTTTGGTTCATTTTTGGGTACATCAGAATTGCAGTTGGAATAACGAAGAGCCGTAATTTTTTCCACCCTTCCCTAAACTCCTTAAATTTATCGCTATAATTCCGAAACTCTATAATTTCTTTATCGCTTCCGAACCCCCTTAATTTCTAGAATATAATTAATAAGGACAAGTTATTTAAATTTAATTTTTTATTTTAGAACTTTTGTTTACATGATTCCGACTAATCCGATATTATATATATAATCCGTTTAAATCGTAATTTATCTATATAATTGTAATTAATTCGACATTTAAAGGGTTGAAACGAACTACCTTCAGCAACTTGTATAAATAATTTAATTAAAAGTTCTAACTCACGTATTTGTAGTGTCTAACAGCAGTACCATTTATCACAAGAGGGACAGTCACAATCGTCGTCTTTTTCTTCAGGTACAGGTGAGATGTATTTGTCAGCGACCGTAGTTGCTTTTGGCGTCGGTGGAATGTCCCATTCTAGCGAGATGTACTTTTTTCCGATGGTGAATTATCCCTCGACGGACAGTGTGGAAAGAATCTGGCATGTTCCCATTCTGGTACGGCTCCTGATTTCCATCCTTCTAATACGCCATGGCATTTGTAGCATCTGACTGCGTCGTCTTGTTGAATATAGTAGAATCCAGCCTTCGCTAGTTGCTCCTTAGTGACGTGCGGATTTTTCCAGTGACGAAACGTTTCAAGTCGATACACTTCGATGTCCATAGCTGATCTAGACCAAATACGTTCTATAGTTTCAAATGATACATTCTCTAAGCCTACATTTACCCTAAGTCTACTAAACCTAATTTTATCAATATGGTTAAATTTCTACGCTAAAATTCTCAATATAAACGCTTTTTTCAATATGCAAATTGTTTTAAATATGTCTAAAAATATAGTCTATTACAAAGAAAAAATAGTTACTTACTTTACGGGTAGAAATCCTTTGTCGAGCTGTAGAAAAGACTGAGCGATCCGTCAGCAGGTCTTTACTCGTCAATGCGCCGTAGAGAAATGACGCATGGAAGATTAATTTATTCCTATCTTGTTGAGAATAATTCATCACGTGATCTAAACTTCAAATAACCCTCAAATTCTATTGGCTGTCTCTCTCTGACAGTTTAAACTGCCTCTAATAATTGACGGCACATATTAACCCACTTGAGTATTTGGAAAAAACCCTTTGCTACTCGAAGGAGAGTTTTGGAAATACCATGTTGACGATATCAAAATCGAGCTCTCACTTGAAAATGTTTACGGAAAACAATCCTCTTGGAAAATTGAGTTACGTAGAAGATTGCTAAAAAATGGCTAAGTGTTATGTTTTTTTAATAATGAGTCTTATTTTTTACATTTTAAAGTATTTATTAAGAGTGAAAAATCCCATGACTACACTGACGGCATATCTTAAGTACAGGTGGAAAAAAATCCATTGCTCAAAGTTCAGTTATCTTATTAAACGTGCGCGTGCACAGAAAAATGAACGAGTCACGTGATAGTAACTTAATTTCTACGTTAATCTTACCCCTACTAGGCCTAATTTCTGTCTAATACATTTCCAATATATATATATAAAAGAATGCCTAAAAATTTTATTTTAAATATAATAAAATAGCCTAGCTGATTATTATTATTATTATTATTATTATAACTTACTTTTCAGCGTGACCTTCAATGACTATTCCCAATGCTAAGACTCTTTATTGAGATAACGAAAACTGTAACTAAGAATTGATTCCCATGACTACACTGACGGCATATCTTAAGTACCAGTGGAAAAAAATCCATTGCTCAAAGTTCAGTTATCTTATTAATCGGGTGCGCGCGCACAGAAAATGAAAGTCACGTGAGAATCGGTACGTCACTGAAAATAGTGGAAGTGTCATCACTAGAGTTCTTTTATCAATATATTTAATTAAGGATTATTTCAAAGTTTAGATGGCGCCATGGTTCTCAAAGCAGTGATATTAAAAGATCTCAACGGGTGGAATTGGAGAAACGCTAAAAATATTCTCGACATATTCATTCTCCCTGAGTATAAATAAATAAATAAATAAATACATTCTTGGCGTAGTAGTAGGATTTTAAGAAAAAAATTAAATACGGAAAATCAATTATTTTATTTTAAAGGTTTTGTGATTTCCCACCAAACAATTTCAACATCTTCAATGTAGGCTATCACATCAGGGGCATCTCAAAAATCTTTTTCCTCTGATCTCCTAGTTTCTGCCTCTGTCTTTAGTATTTATAAATATTTTTCTATCCATAAACCATTTCCTAACTGATGGACAATGATAACACTAAAATTTTACATTTTCCAATACGCAGAAAATTAAAGCTAGACCTAAAAACCTGTAAAGTGTAAATAGTTAAGACTAAATTTCTAAGCCTAACCCATGAAAGTACATTTTCCGTAAATCATATCCTAACATGAATGCATTTGTTAAGAATAAATGTTTTTTTTTAAATATGCTAATTAATTTCGTAAACAAGCATAAATTTTAGTTCGCCCTTCCTCCAAAATATCTAATAGAGCTAGTACATTCTCGATAAATATACATGTTCCTGGGGAATAAGAGACGTTTTTTATCAAAGTAAGCCAAGTTTAAAGCTTATTGTCATTGGTTCCATAACAAAAACCACATTGTAACGTGATAATGGCTGCTCACTAATCCCAATTCCATGTGAAACTCTTTCAGTTTCTTTAAGTTCCTTTTGAGTTTCAAAATAGGGTTTTAGAAATATATTTTTCCTATTTCATTCAATATAAGTATTAAAATTAGAATTGCTTCATTAAATTATGCATTTGTACTGTACTGTACTGTACACAATACCTGCATTTGAAATTGTATAACATAAAAACACAGTTTTAAAAAAAAATATATCAAGGTTTTCAATTCAGTTAAAAATAATTATATTAGATGTATTGTGTTTATATTTTTAACTTAATTGCATTGATGTTTTAAAAGCAAACCTCGAGCCTAAGAAACAGGCAAAGTGTAAATTGCTAAGACTAAATTTCTAACTCTAATGTGTAAATCAATTATACAATTATCTATTCATAAGTGTTAGAGACTTTATTACAATGAAATAAAACCATGTAGAAATGTATATGATATAAATTTAAGAAAACTCAAACATTCGACAGACATACCTTTTCTGTTTTAAATCAACAATTTTATTATTCTTTCTTATCATTTTTTTATACAACCATTTGTTTTTATATAGATAACCTGAGGACGGCTATAATATGAACATATACCTAAAAAAAATCGGGGATTAAACAAAAACAACCTTAAGTTTACTATTTTTATATATTCACACGTCCTCAATTATGCAAATTTTATATTAACATTTCTACTATACATATTTCATAATTAATATTTACATAAATGATTATTTTTTATATAAAATCGTACAATTCTATCAGAACTTAAACCGGAAGATTCAGGCATATAATTTCCAAAAACACAAACTACATTTGGAGTACTAATATTTATACTCACACAATTATATTTCGTACTAACAATTTCACCATCTTTTAAACTTTCAAATACTGCCAAGTGTTCGTCGCATATTTTTGTACTTCTCAAGGTGTTAAAGAAAAAGTGGTTCACACCAGAGCAAACTTTTTTCAATTGAAAAAGCATTTCACTCCCCGAAACTGTCACTTGCTGACAATGTACAAAATTGGGCTTACGGGATTTCAAGTAATTTAACATCCACGATTTTCCTTCATTTCCATCTTTTCCTATTACAAATATTATTTTTCTGTCTGAGAGAATTAAATGTTCCAATAAACTTTTTTTGCCATGGTCTAAGTTCTATATCTTTGTTTATTCGTTTAGGGGTTTTCATTTGTTCCACCCAAGCACTTGTCAAATTTCCAAAGAGATGCGATGGTAGTCCAGATCGAGCAACGGCTTCTGCGCGGACTCGTTGTTTATCAATTTCCGCTTCTACTTTGCCTAAGTTTACTTTGCGTGGGCTTAGACTGCAACGTCTAATATGTCGACTCAGTTGTGATTTAAACGATTTATTGCACGTTGTACACGATGTACGTTTACATTTATGGGTTCTTAATCTATAGCTACGTATTCGTTTCTCGGAACTTGGACACTGAATATATTTGTTTCGACCCATTTTGAATATATTCAAAGGAGACAAACACGTACGTTTTACTCGAACCGAGTTTATTCATAAACTGTTATCGATTTTTGTGGGATCTCCGTATATAAAGTATAAAATGTGGGTTCTGAGGGTAGAAATAATATCAGCCCTATTTTGATTTTCTTCCAAGTTAAGTGTTTCAGATAACGTTTACTTATTCAACACCTTCATTCCATTTTTTTTACATTAATTTGATATAACCTTGTATCTTCCAACAATTCAGTTTTATGCTATGTACAATTCCCTTATTCATTACATCATTCCAAATTTAGCCTAATTCATACACAGGCGTTGATCTTCTGAAATGGATATTCCAATAAAAACCTTTTCTTATATCATCGCTTCTAATTAATCTGAATGTTGTCAATATAAAAAACATCATATGTTTTATTTAAATATAAAGAATAAACACTGGTAAGGTTAAGGTTAGAGTGAAATGGAATAATTAAGTAAATAAGCATAAACTTTAGATCGCCTTTCCTCCAAAATATCTAATAGCTCTAGTACATTCTCGATAAATATACAAGTTCTTGTGAATAAGAGACGTTTTTTATCAAATAATCATAGACTAAAAACTTTGCTCAACGAAAAACTAAATAACGATAAATAATGTACAATTAATTTATTAAATAACGAGAAAATGTCTTATGGTAATAAAAAAATAAAACAAGCAATTAATTAATCATTAAAAGTAAATTATTATGAATTTGATGATTGTTTAAGGATATCGATTATGATCAATGTTTGTACTACAGTGTTCATATCCGAAATGAAGTTAAATGAAATAATTAAGTAAACAAGCATAAATTTTAGATCGCCCTTCCTCCAAAATGTCCAATAGAGCTAGTACATTCTCGATAAATATATATGTTCTTGGGGAATAAGAGACGTTTTTTTTTTTTCAAAGTAAGCCAAGTTTAAAGCTTATTGTCATTGGTTCCATAACAAAAACCACATTATAACGTAATAATGGTTACCTCTATCTGTAAACTTATCAAGATAAGAAATGACATATAACTAGATAATTATGTATTAATTTTTTTTAATAAGTTAAGAATCATTAATTTTAGTTGGTCTATATATCTCTCTCTCTCTCTCTCTCTCTCTCTCTCTCTCTCTCTCTCTCTCTCTCTCTCTCTCTTAAAATCATCTTATTGTAATAAGCTTAAAAATTTAGGAATAAACTTATATTATAGAATGAAGAAAAGTCAATAGACATTTATTTGTAAATTATTCGCAATTTTATGTATTTATTTATTTATAAAACGAACTACAGTTCGGTCTCTGGGAGGCTTAGGGTAATGACAGCATCCCATGAAATCGAACTCCACGCACTCCTCCTGTCGTCGGCTGCTCTTTCACAGTACGTACAACGAAGATGGGGCGGGAAATCCGTTATCAGATGCCCGGGGATGTGTTTGGTATAGACATTACCATGACGAAAAATTACACTCCTTTGATAATGCTCGCACTCTCTGCCCCAGCAAAAGAAGAGTCCTCCGCCTCTTACTGTCAATTCTTCTGTACATTCGCCACAATGAAAGTAAATCATAGATTCGGTTGTCGTACCGACGTACTCTTCTCCGGATGCCAATTTTATGGAAATATGGTCCATTTACTATACAAATAGAAAAAATAAAATATAGAAAAAAGGCAAATTTTACATATATGGAAATATGGTCCATTTACTATACAAATAGAAAAAATAAAATATAGAAAAAAAAAGGCAAATTTTACATAAATTAATTCAAATTTAAATTCATGGTATTAATTTTTAATTCTACCATAAATTATACTGCCAAGAAAAAAGCGAGAGAAAATTATATTTACCAAGTTTTGTTTCTACGTTTCTAGAGAGACTAGAAGAATGAATAAATTTGGAGAGCAGTATCGTTTTTTATACTAATTCATAAACACATTTCATAACTTGAGAAATATATTTAAAAAAAGTTTCCAATCATAAGAATTTGTTAAATATGGAGTGGAGATGTTTTTGTGAATGTTTTTATTTATAAAATTGGTATTGAGATGATTGGAAACTTGAGAAATATATTTAAAAAAAGTTTCCGACGACAGGAGGAGTGCGTGGAGTTCGATTTCATGGGATGCTGTCATTACCCTAAGCCTCCCAGAGACCGAACTGTAATTCGTTTTATAAATAAATAAATAAATAAAATTGCGAATTATTTACAAATAAATGTCTATTGACTTTTCTTCATTCTATAATATAAGTTTATTCCAAAATTTTTAAGCTTATTACAATAAGATGATTTTAAGAGAGAGAGAGAGAGAGAGAGAGAGAGAGAGAGAGAGAGATAGACCAACTAAAATTAATGATTCTTAACTTATTAAAAAAAATTAATACATAATTATCTAGTTATATGTCATTTCTTATCTTGATAAGTTAACAGATAGAGGTAACCATTATTACGTTATAATGTGGTTTTTGTTATGGAACCAATGACAATAAGCTTTAAACTTGGCTTACTTTGAAAAAAAAACGTCTCTTATTCCCCAAGAACATGTATATTTATCGAGAATGTACTAGCTCTATTGGACATTTTGGAGGAAGGGCGATCTAAAATTTATGCTTGTTTACTTAATTATTTCATTTAACTTCATTTCGGATATGAACACTGTAGTACAAACATTGATCATAATCGATATCCTTAAACAATCATCAAATTGATAATAATTTACTTTTAATGATTAATTAATTGCTTGTTTTATTTTTTTATTACCATAAGACATTTTCTCGTTATTTAATAAATTAATTGTACATTATTTATCGTTATTTAGTTTTTCGTTGAGCAAAGTTTTTAGTCTATGATTATTTGATAAAAAACGTCTCTTATTCACAAGAACTTGTATATTTATAGAGAATGTACTAGAGCTATTAGATATTTTGGAGGAAAGGCGATCTAAAATTTATACTTATTTACTTAATTATTCCATTTCACTCTAACCTTAACCTTACCAGTGTTTATTCTTTATATTTAAATAAAACATATGATGTTTTTTATATTGACAACATTCAGATTAATTAGAAGCGATGATATAAGAAAAGGTTTTTATTGGAATATCCATTTCAGAAGATCAACGCCTGTGTATGAATTAGGCTAAATTTGGAATGATGTAAGGAATAAGGGAATTGTACATAGCATAAAACTGAATTGTTGGAAGATACAAGGTTATATCAAATTAATGTAAAAAAATTGAATGAAGGTGTTGAATAAGTAAACGTTATCTGAAACACTTAACTTGGAAGAAAATCAAAATAGGGCTGATATTATTCTACCCTCAGACCCCACATTTTATACTTTATATACGGAGATCCCATGATAAAAAACGTCTCTTATTCACAAGAACTTGTATATTTATCGAGAATGTACTAGAGCTATTAGATATTTTGGAGGAAAGGCGATCTAAAATTTATGCTTATTTACTTAATTATTCCATTTCATTCTAACCTTAACCTTACCAGTGTTTATTCTTTATATTTAAATAAAACATATGATGTTTTTTATATTGACACCATTCAGATTAATTAGAAGCGATGATATAAGAAAAGGTTTTTATTGGAATATCCATTTCAGAAGATCAACGCCTGTGTATGAATTAGGCTAAATTTGGAATGATGTAATGAATAAGGGAATTGTACATAGCATAAAACTGAATTGTTGGAAGATACAAGGTTATATCAAATTAATGTAAAAAAAATGGAATGAAGGTGTTGAATAAGTAAACGTTATCTGAAACACTTAACTTGGAAGAAAATCAAAATAGGGCTGATATTATTTCTACCCTCAGAACCCACATTTTATACTTTATATACGGAGATCCCACAAAAATCGATAACAGTTTATGAATAAACTCGGTTCGAGTAAAACGTACGTGTTTGTCTCCTTTGAATATATTCAAAATGGGTCGAAACAAATATATTCAGTGTCCAAGTTCCGAGAAACGAATACGTAGCTATAGATTAAGAACCCATAAATGTAAACGTACATCGTGTACAACGTGCAATAAATCGTTTAAATCACAACTGAGTCGACATATTAGACGTTGCAGTCTAAGCCCACACAAAGTAAACTTAGGCAAAGTAGAAGCGGAAATTGATAAACAACGAGTCCGCGCAGAAGCCGTTGCTCGATCTGGACTACCATCGCATCTCTTTGGAAATTTGACAAGTGCTTGGGTGGAACAAATGAAAACCCCTAAACGAGTAAACAAAGATATAGAACTTAGACCATGGCAAAAAAAGTTTATTGGAACATTTAATTCTCTCAGACAGAAAAATAATATTTGTAATAGGAAAAGATGGAAATGAAGGAAATTCGTGGATGTTAAATTACTTGAAATCCCGTAAGCCCAATTTTGTACATTGTCAGCAAGTGACAGTTTCGGGGAGTGAAATGCTTTTTCAATTGAAAAAAGTTTGCTCTGGTGTGAACCACTTTTTCTTTAACACCTTGAGAAGTACAAAAATATGCGACGAACACTTGGCAGTATTTGAAAGTTTAAAAGATGGTGAAATTGTTAGTACGAAATATAATTGTGTGAGTATAAATATTAGTACTCCAAATGTAGTTTGTGTTTTTGGAAATTATATGCCTGAATCTTCCGGTTTAAGTTCTGATAGAATTGTACGATTTTATATAAAAAATAATCATTTATGTAAATATTAATTATGAAATATGTATAGTAGAAATGTTAATATAAAATTTGCATAATTGAGGACGTGTGAATATATAAAAATAGTAAACTTAAGGTTGTTTTTGTTTAATCCCCGATTTTTTTTAGGTATATGTTCATATTATAGCCGTCCTCAGGTTATCTATATAAAAACAAATGGTTGTATAAAAAAATGATAAGAAAGAATAATAAAATTGTTGATTTAAAACAGAAAAGGTATGTCTGTCGAATGTTTGAGTTTTCTTAAATTTATATCATATACATTTCTACATGGTTTTATTTCATTGTAATAAAGTCTCTAACACTTATGAATAGATAATTGTATAATTGATTTACACATTAGAGTTAGAAATTTAGTCTTAGCAATTTACACTTTGCCTGTTTCTTAGGCTCGAGGTTTGCTTTTAAAACATCAATGCAATTAAGTTAAAAATATAAACACAATACATCTAATATAATTATTTTTAACTGAATTGAAAACCTTGATATATTTTTTTTTAAACTGTGTTTTTATGTTATACAATTTCAAATGCAGGTATTGTGTACAGTACAGTACAGTACAAATGCATAATTTAATGAAGCAATTCTAATTTTAATACTTATATTGAATGAAATAGGAAAAATATATTTCTAAAACCCTATTTTGAAACTCAAAAGGAACTTAAAGAAACTGAAAGAGTTTCACATGGAATTGGGATTAGTGAGCTGCCATTATCACGTTACAATGTGGTTTTTGTTATGGAACCAATGACAATAAGCTTTAAACTTGGCTTACTTTGATAAAAAACGTCTCTTATTCCCCAGGAACATGTATATTTATCGAGAATGTACTAGCTCTATTAGATATTTTGGAGGAAGGGCGAACTAAAATTTATGCTTGTTTACGAAATTAATTAGCATATTTAAAAAAAAAAACATTTATTCTTAACAAATGCATTCATGTTAGGATATGATTTACGGAAAATATACTTTCATGGGTTAGGCTTAGAAATTTAGTCTTAACTATTTACACTTTACAGGTTTTTAGGTCTAGCTTTAATTTTTTGCGTATTGGAAAATGTATTTCAGCATATTATCATAAGTAAAATTTTAGTGTTATCAAAGTCCACCAGTTAGGAAATGGTTTATGGATAGAAAAATATTTATAAATACTAAAGACAGAGGCAGAAACTAGGAGATCAGAGGAAAAAGATTTTTGAGATGCCCCTGATGTGATAGCCTACATTGAAGATGTTGAAATTGTTTGGTGGGAAATCACAAAACCTTTAAAATAAAATAATTGATTTTCCGTATTTAATTTTTTTCTTAAAATCCTACTACTACGCCAAGAATGTATTTATTTATTTATTTATTTATTTATACTCAGGGAGAATGAATATGTCGAGAATATTTTTATCGTTTCTCCAATTCCACCCGTTGAGATCTTTTAATATCACTGCTTTGAGAACCATGGCACCATCTAAACTTTGAAATAATCCTTAATTAAATATATTGATAAAAGAACTCTAGTGATGACACTTCCACTATTTTCAGTGACGTACCGATTCTCACGTGACTTTCATTTTCTGTGCGCGCGCACCCGATTAATAAGATAACTGAACTTTGAGCAATGGATTTTTTTCCACTGGTTCTTAAGATATGCCGTCAGTGTAGTCATGGGAATCAATTCTTAGTTACAGTTTTCGTTATCTCAATAAAGAGTCTTAGCATTGGGAATAGTCATTGAAGGTCACGCTGAAAAGTAAGTTATAATAATAATAATAATAATAATAATCAGCTAGGCTATTTTATTATATTTAAAATAAAATTTTTAGGCATTCTTTTATATATATATTGGAAAAGTATTAGACAGAAATTAGGCCTAGTAGGGGTAAGATTAACGTAGAAATTAAGTTACTATCACGTGACTCGTTCATTTTTCTGTGCACGCGCACGTTTAATAAGATAACTGAACTTTGAGCAATGGATTTTTTTCCACCTGTACTTAAGATATGCCGTCAGTGTAGTCATGGGATTTTTCACTCTTAATAAATACTTTAAAATGTAAAAAATAAGACTCATTATTAAAAAAACATAACACTTAGCCATTTTTTAGCAATCTTCTACGTAACTCAATTTTCCAAGAGGATTGTTTTCCGTAAACATTTTCAAGTGAGAGCTCGATTTTGATATCGTCAACGTGGTATTTCCAAAACTCTCCTTCGAGTAGCAAAGGGTTTTTTCCAAATACTCAAGTGGGTTAATATGTGCCGTCAATTATTAGAGGCAGTTTAAACTGTCAGAGAGAGACAGCCAATAGAATTTGAGGGTTATTTGAAGTTTAGATCACGTGATGAATTATTCTCAACAAGATAGGAATAAATTAATCTTCCATGCGTCATTTCTCTACGGCGCATTGACGAGTAAAGACCTGCTGACGGATCGCTCAGTCTTTTCTACAGCTCGACAAAGGATTTCTACCCGTAAAGTAAGTAACTATTTTTTCTTTGTAATAGACTATATTTTTGACATATTTAAAACAATTTGCATATTGAAAAAAGCGTTTATATTGAGAATTTTAGCGTAGAAATTTAACCATATTGATAAAATTAGGTTTAGTAGACTTAGGGTAAATGTAGGCTTAGAGAATGTATCATTTGAAACTATAGAACGTATTTGGTCTAGATCAGCTATGGACATCGAAGTGTATCGACTTGAAACGTTTCGTCACTGGAAAAATCCGCACGTCACTAAGGAGCAACTAGCGAAGGCTGGATTCTACTATATTCAACAAGACGACGCAGTCAGATGCTACAAATGCCATGGCGTATTAGAAGGATGGAAATCAGGAGCCGTACCAGAATGGGAACATGCCAGATTCTTTCCACACTGTCCGTCGAGGGATAATTCACCATCGGAAAAAAGTACATCTCGCTAGAATGGGACATTCCACCGACGCCAAAAGCAACTACGGTCGCTGACAAATACATCTCACCTGTACCTGAAGAAGAAGACGACGATTGTGACTGTCCCTCTTGTGATAAATGGTACTGCTGTTAGACACTACAAATACGTGAGTTAGAACTTTTAATTAAATTATTTATACAAGTTGCTGAAGGTAGTTCGTTTCAACCCTTTAAATGTCGAATTAATTACAATTATATAGATAAATTACGATTTAAACGGATTATATATATAATATCGGATTAGTCGGAATCATGTAAACAAAAGTTCTAAAATAAAAAATTAAATTTAAATAACTTGTCCTTATTAATTATATTCTAGAAATTAAGGGGGTTCGGAAGCGATAAAGAAATTATAGAGTTTCGGAATTATAGCGATAAATTTAAGGAGTTTAGGGAAGGGTGGAAAAAATTACGGCTCTTCGTTTTTCCAACTGCAATTCTGATGTACCCAAAAATGGACCAAAATGGACCAAATGTACCCTGAAAACGACCAAAGTCACCATTTTCGGCCCTATGTACCCCATTTCGGACCAAATGTACCCCAAACTGGACCTTTTAGCGTTATTGTAATGTTAAACTCCCATAGAGATTCCCCTAAAAAGAATAATAAACTGGCGGTCCAATTTTGGGTACTGTAATTTAATTTAAATAACTTGTTATTATTGCTTATATCCTAGAAATTAAAAGGGTTTGGAAGCGAAAAGAATTTCTGGTGATTGGGGAAAAGCAAACGGGTAACATCTAATCTCCAGATATCTGCACGAGGAAAACTGATTTTGGAGAATGCGGAGGGTTGGAAGGGGGGAAAGGAGCCAGTGAATGGAGGGTTGACGGAACCAGTGAATGGGGGAAAAGAGCTTTATGTCCTTCCAGTGAGTGGGGGTAGCATTCGGGGAAAGCAGCTGGTGAACGAGAGAGATAAAGTATCCAGTGAATGGGGATAGCAATGGGGGAAAGCAGCTGGTGAACGAGAGATAAAGTATCCAATGAATGGGGATGGGGTAAAGGAGCTGGTGAACGAGAGAAAAAGTATCCAGTGAATGGGGGTGGGGGAAAGCAGCTGGTGAACGAGAGAGAGAATCTGGTGATTAGAAATTCTGGTAATTAAGAAGGAAGGAACGCAATGGGGGAAAGGAGCGGGTGAACGGCGGGAGCCAAGCAACAGCTTTGTGTCCTTCTGGTGAATGAGACGACCCAGCTACACGTAAGAAGCAAGACGAAGACGACCCAGCTACACGTAAGAAGCAAGACGAAGACGACCCAGCTACACGTAAGAAGCAAGACGAAGACGACCCAGCTACACGTAAGAAGCAAGACGAAGACGAAGACGAAGACGACCCAGCTACACGTAAGAAGCAAGATGAAGACGAAGACGAAGACGACCCAGCTACACGTAAGAAGCAAGACGAAGACGAAGACGAAGACGACCCAGCTACACGTAAGAAGCAAGACGAAGACGAAGACGAAGACGACCCAGCTACACGTAAGAAGCAAGACGAAGACGAAGACGAAGACGACCCAGCTACACGTAAGAAGCAAGACGAAGACGAAGACGAAGACGACCCAGCTATACGTAAGAAGCAAGACGAAGACGAAGACGAAGACGACCCAGCTACACGTAAGAAGCAAGACGAAGACGAAGACGACCCAGCTACACGTAAGAAGCAAGACGAAGACGAAGACGACCCAGCTACACGTAAGAAGCAAGACGAAGACGAAGACGACCCAGCTACACGTAAGAAGCAAGACGAAGACGAAGACAACCCAGCTACACGTAAGAAGCAAGACGAAGACGAAGACGAAGACGACCCAGCTACACGTAAGAAGCAAGACGAAGACGAAGACGAAGTCGAAATCGACCCAGCTACACGTAAGAAGCAAGACGAAGACGAAGACGAAGACGAAGACGACCCAGCTACACGTAAGAAGCAAGACGAAGACGAAGACGACCCAGCTACACGTAAGAAGCAAGACGAAGACGAAGACGACCCAGCTACACGTAAGAAGCAAGACGAAGACGAAGACGACCCAGCTACACGTAAGAAGCAAGACGAAGACGAAGACGAAGACGACCCAGCTACACGTAAGAAGCAAGACGAAGACGAAGACGAAGTCGAAGACGACCCAGCTACACGTAAGAAGCAAGACGAAGACGAAGACGAAGACGAAGACGACCCAGCTACACGTAAGAAGCAAGACGAAGACGAAGACGAAGACGACCCAGCTACACGTAAGAAGCAAGACGAAGACGAAGACGAAGACGAAGACGACCCAGCTACACGTAAGAAGCAAGACGAATACGAAGACGAAGACGAAGACGACCCAGCTACACGTAAGAAGCAAGACGAAGACGACCCAGCTACACGTAAGAAGCAAGACGAAGACGACCCAGCTACACGTAAGAAGCAAGACGAAGATGACCCAGCTACACGTAAGAAGCAAGACGAAGACGACCCAGCTACACGTAAGAAGCAAGACGAAGACGACCCAGCTACACGTAAGAAGCAAGACGAAGACGACCCAGCTACACGTAAGAAGCAAGACGAAGACGACCCAGCTACACGTAAGAAGCAAGACGAAGACGAAGACGAAGACGACCCAGCTACACGTAAGAAGCAAGACGAAGACGAAGACGAAGACGACCCAGCTACACGTAAGAAGCAAGACGAAGACGAAGACGAAGACGACCCAGCTACACGTAAGAAGCAAGACGAAGACGAAGACGAAGACGACCCAGCTACACGTAAGAAGCAAGACGAAGACGAAGACGAAGACGACCCAGCTACACGTAAGAAGCAAGACGAAGACGAAGACGAAGACGACCCAGCTACACGTAAGAAGCAAGACGAAGACGAAGACGAAGACGACCCAGCTACACGTAAGAAGCAAGACGAAACGCGAAAAAGCGTACAAGAGAAAACCGGTGTCCTCGGTGAGAGTCGTTGAACGTACCCCATTTGTCTAAAATCGACCATTCGACAATAAATCTTCTGACCAAAGGAAAATATAATTTCTGTGTACAGTAGTGTATCAGGAGTCAGGAACCGTTTGCCGGCGCCCTCTAGCGCCCAGCTGTTAAAAATGGCGCCCCATTAAAGATGGCGTCGGAAACATATCTTTAAACGGTCTTATCTAAGTCGCCTAATACCGCAGCTCAACGTGGAGTACCTAAATTAAAGATATTAATCGGTTCTTCAATTTATGTTTTGTACATATTTATCGTTAATAGATTAGTTTGTCTGTTAAATTCAAAAAACCACATTTTTACTCCGTAATACATCTACGTTTGGCTTCCCCAGTACATAACAGCGCCACCTAGATTTTTATTAACGAACAAAATGTATTCTTTAACTAATTATCTTTATTTTAAGGTATTTCACTACTTATTAGAGGTGCTACAATAAGAAAACTCAAAGGGGGATGGCAGATTTCTGCATTCGGGAGCGAACCGAAAGAGAAGCAATCTGAAACCTTATACACTATACGGGCTAGTCAACGTTAAACAGTTTTAAGGGAGATTTGGACAAGTGGAAATCGGACATTTTAGGAGTGTAGTGGTAAAATTTAGACAATTATAGGGGGGGGGGTGAGAGGTGAGACAAAAAGGAGTTCAAAGGGCGTGGAGCGACCACAAACGTTTCGCAGCTCTTTTTGCCGAAACTTATATTATTTTGAAAAACTAATACACGCGCTGATAGTTTCTCATAGTATGTGTCCAGGTTAGGGTCATTATTTTAGTAAACCTTTTGTTTAGACGAAGACGAAGACGACCCAGCTACACGTAAGAAGCAAGACGAAGACGAAGACGACCCAGCTACACGTAAGAACCAAGACGAAGACGAAGACGAAGACGAAGACGACCCAGCTACACGTAAGAAGCAAGACGAAGACGAAGACGAAGACGATCCAGCTACACGTAAGAAGCAAGACGAAGACGAAGACGAAGTCGAAGACGAAGACGACCCAGCTACACGTAAGAAGCAAGACGAAGACGAAGACGAAGACGACCCAGCTACACGTAAGAAGCAAGACGAAGACGACCCAGCTACACGTAAGAAGCAAGACGAAGACGACCCAGCTACACGTAAGAAGCAAGACGAAGACGACCCAGCTACACGTAAGAAGCAAGACGAAGACGACCCAGCTACACGTAAGAAGCAAGACGAAGACGACCCAGCTACACGTAAGAAGCAAGACGAAGACGACCCAGCTACACGTAAGAAGCAAGACGAAGACGACCCAGCTACACGTAAGAAGCAAGACGAAGACGAAGACGAAGACGACCCAGCTACACGTAAGAAGCAAGATGAAGACGAAGACGAAGACGACCCAGCTACACGTAAGAAGCAAGACGAAGACGAAGACGAAGACGACCCAGCTACACGTAAGAAGCAAGACGAAGACGAAGACGAAGACGACCCAGCTACACGTAAGAAGCAAGACGAAGACGAAGACGAAGACGACCCAGCTACACGTAAGAAGCAAGACGAAGACAAAGACGAAGACGACCCAGCTACACGTAAGAAGCAAGACGAAGACGAAGACGAAGACGACCCAGCTACACGTAAGAAGCAAGACGAAGACGAAGACGACCCAGCTACACGTAAGAAGCAAGACGAAGACGAAGACGACCCAGCTACACGTAAGAAGCAAGACGAAGACGAAGACGAAGACGACCCAGCTACACGTAAGAAGCAAGACGAAGACGAAGACGAAGTCGAAGACGACCCAGCTACACGTAAGAAGCAAGACGAAGACGAAGACGAAGACGAAGACGACCCAGCTACACGTAAGAAGCAAGACGAAGACGAAGACGAAGACGAAGACGACCCAGCTACACGTAAGAAGCAAGACGAAGACGAAGACGAAGACGAAGACGACCCAGCTACACGTAAGAAGCAAGACGAAGACGAAGACGAAGACGAAGACGACCCAGCTACACGTAAGAAGCAAGACGAAGACGACCCAGCTACACGTAAGAAGCAAGACGAAGACGACCCAGCTACACGTAAGAAGCAAGACGAAGATGACCCAGCTACACGTAAGAAGCAAGACGAAGACGACCCAGCTACACGTAAGAAGCAAGACGAAGACGACCCAGCTACACGTAAGAAGCAAGACGAAGACGACCCAGCTACACGTAAGAAGCAAGACGAAGACGACCCAGCTACACGTAAGAAGCAAGACGAAGACGAAGACGAAGACGACCCAGCTACACGTAAGAAGCAAGACGAAGACGAAGACGAAGACGACCCAGCTACACGTAAGAAGCAAGACGAAGACGAAGACGAAGACGACCCAGCTACACGTAAGAAGCAAGACGAAGACGAAGACGACCCAGCTACACGTAAGAAGCAAGACGAAGACGAAGACGAAGACGACCCAGCTACACGTAAGAAGCAAGACGAAGACGAAGACGAAGACGACCCAGCTACACGTAAGAAGCAAGACGAAGACGAAGACGAAGACGACCCAGCTACACGTAAGAAGCAAGACGAAGACGAAGACGACCCAGCTACACGTAAGAAGCAAGACGAAGACGAAGACGACCCAGCTACACGTAAGAAGCAAGACGAAGACGAAGACGACCCAGCTACTCGTAAGAAGCAAGACGAAGACGAAGACGACCCAGCTACTCGTAAGAAGCAAGACGAAGACGAAGACGACCCAGCTACACGTAAGAAGCAAGACGAAGACGAAGACGAAGACGAAGACGACCCAGCTACACGTAAGAAGCAAGACGAAGACGAAGACGAAGACGAAGACGACCCAGCTACACGTAAGAAGCAAGACGAAGACGACCCAGCTACACGTAAGAAGCAAGACGAAGACGACCCAGCTACACGTAAGAAGCAAGACGAAGACGACCCAGCTACACGTAAGAAGCAAGACGAAGACGACCCAGCTACACGTAAGAAGCAAGACGAAGACGACCCAGCTACACGTAAGAAGCAAGACGAAGACGACCCAGCTACACGTAAGAAGCAAGACGAAGACGACCCAGCTACACGTAAGAAGCAAGACGAAGACGACCCAGCTACACGTAAGAAGCAAGACGAAGACGACCCAGCTACACGTAAGAAGCAAGACGAAGACGACCCAGCTACACGTAAGAAGCAAGACGAAGACGACCCAGCTACACGTAAGAAGCAAGACGAAGACGACCCAGCTACACGTAAGAAGCAAGACGAAGACGACCCAGCTACACGTAAGAAGCAAGACGAAGACGACCCAGCTACACGTAAGAAGCAAGACGAAGACGACCCAGCTACACGTAAGAAGCAAGACGAAGACGAAGACGAAGACGAAGACGACCCAGCTACACGTAAGAAGCAAGACGAAGACGAAGACGAAGACGAAGACGACCCAGCTACACGTAAGAAGCAAGACGAAGACGAAGACGAAGACGAAGACGACCCAGCTACACGTAAGAAGCAAGACGAAGACGACCCAGCTACACGTAAGAAGCAAGACGAAGACGACCCAGCTACACGTAAGAAGCAAGACGAAGATGACCCAGCTACACGTAAGAAGCAAGACGAAGACGACCCAGCTACACGTAAGAAGGAAGACGAAGACGACCCAGCTACACGTAAGAAGCAAGACGAAGACGACCCAGCTACACGTAAGAAGCAAGACGAAGACGACCCAGCTACACGTAAGAAGCAAGACGAAGACGACCCAGCTACACGTAAGAAGCAAGACGAAGACGACCCAGCTACACGTAAGAAGCAAGACGAAGACGACCCAGCTACACGTAAGAAGCAAGACGAAGACGACCCAGCTACACGTAAGAAGCAAGACGAAGACGACCCAGCTACACGTAAGAAGCAAGACGAAGACGACCCAGCTACACGTAAGAAGCAAGACGAAGACGACCCAGCTACACGTAAGAAGCAAGACGAAGACGAAGACGAAGACGAAGACGAAGACGGAGACGGAGTCGAAGACGGAGACGGAGTCGAAGACGGAGACGGAGTCGAAGACGGAGACGGAGTCGAAGACGGAGACGAAGACGAAGACGAAGACGAAACGAAGACGAAACGAAGACGAAGACGAAGACGAAGACGAAGACGAAGACGAAGACGAAGACGAAGACGAAGACGACCCAGCTACACGTAAGAAGCAAATTTAACTGCAACAAAGAACAATAATGTCAGGGTGTTTTATACCGAAAACCAAGTGTGTAAAAAAGTATTATTGTCTGTTAAAAAAAACGAATGTCGGAGAGACAAAGTATGTATAAAAATTATCTGATTATTGATAGCTAAAGAACAAAAAATAGCTTTATCTTATTTTATTTAACTAATCCCCCTCGATGAAGATATTACTTGGGGCGTAATCAGAGATGGGCATTTTGTGACATTTTCATTTCATTTCCACTCACTTACTTGAGCAAATATGACCTAACATAAGTAGCTCATGTAGCGGCATTAGTGAAACAATCCGTCCTTAAAATATCTAGAGTAAGTTCATTTATTTGAATGACATTAGAGCATACATATGAATGATCACTCTCATTTTTATATGTTCACTGGATGAGTTGTTCTAGCTTGGATCTAAGAAACGAAATCTACGAGTGAAACATTACGGCGTAGCCTACTCAACTTAAAACCAAGTTACGCTTCATTCGTTAAAAACTTCTTACGAAAGAATTAAATATATGTTTTAATATAGTTAAAGGATATCGTCGGAATAAACTATCTCAAATGTAAACGTCGGAATCAATAGATAACTTTCGCAGTTTTATTTTTGGTCACGGGTTTCCTCACAAATCGACGGTTAAAGTTCAATTTCCTAGTTTCAGCGAATATCGTTATTTAAGGTTTAATTGGTATTGATGATATCTGATATTTGAACAAAGATACTTTATCCTACTTTTAAACTGCCTATTAATATCGTGATAAAAAACGCAAATGCAACTGCGTAAATTTTGTGAAAACCAACTCTTGACGATATTACGAAGGGGAAAAAACTGCTTATAGTGATTTTAGTTGATAACAACGATAGAGCTGTCGTGAATAACCTTGAAATAGTTTTCAAGGTTACTCACAGAAAGAGTACAGTAATAACTTAAATAAAGTACTCGTAATACCGTAAGTATGACAATGTTTATTAAGCTCAACATATTACATAACTGTAATTAACAGTACATTGGACATTTGTCGTTTGCTAACGTAATTATTTCTTCGCTTTTTTCGGTGGTTCATCCTAAATCCTTCGTAGCTGCTGCTCCCTATACTCTTTATATATTAAACAGTCCTCAACTATTTCAATGCCGAGTCTCGCACGCCTTGGCCGTTTAAGTGATCCGCCTATTGAAAACATTCTCTCGCAACTAGCTGATGTTGCGGGTGCGGATAAATGCCTCTTTGCAAGCGCAGCAAAAGCCGAATACTTAGATTGGTTTTCTTTCCAATAGGCCAATGGGCATGACAGTTCAGGATTTGATGTTTCTTCAGGCACGTAGGAATTAATCATAGCTTTAAGAGAGCCTGGTTCCAATGAAGGTAGCTTTTTCGCATTAGACTGAAACATTTTGAAGTAGAAGCATGTTCGACAGATGCATGACCCTGACTATAGTCAGTTGCAGGCTAAGAAAGACAAAATATATAGTACGGTCGGCGCAAGGATACCTCAGACCATTTCCGGCCAGTCGACCGCGCGAAATTTGAATTTGACCACTTTACAGTCAATTTAAAATTTCGTGATTTTCATCGTATTTTCGCGCCATCTAGGAACCGAAATTGGAATCAATTTTTTAATTTCATGTTGTCATGAGTTTAATTACTGAATACAGCCGAAATATTTTGCTAAAGAAGGTTCGATAATGGAAGCTCCCAATATTTTAAATAGCCCAAGAGGTTACTATAAAAAGCATGATAAAAGTTTATTGTTAACAAGTAAAGAGAAAAACATAATTTTAAACGTCTATAGCTCATTAAGATAACGTTACCCCCAAGAAAGCGTGGTAACTATTTTAAAAGAAACTGCCGATTTTACTGATTAGACGTTGAAATTAATTTACAAAATTAAATAAAAATTCATACTATTTTAAATTTGCTCGCCACAATAATTATGAAATTTAAAAAAAAAGATTCCTATTTTGGTCTCTAGATGGCGCTAAAATTCGAATATGACCGTAAAATGGCCAAATTCAAATTTCGCTCGGTCGAATGACCGGAAACGAACTGAGGCATCCTTGCGCCGATTGTACTATATATTTTGTCTTTCTTAGCCTGCAACTGACTATAGTTGGAATTAAAAACTCGGAAGCATAGTTTTCAAACAATTCTAGGGCGTCTTTTTTTTGACGGCGTTTTGAAATCTGGATAACTTACAGTCCAAGGCGGTGAACTAAATTCATCTTACAAAAATGATGCATGTATGTAGAAATCGAAACAATAACAGAGTAAGAACACAGATCTACGAACGATATAATCTACATATTTAACTAACGACGTAAGTATTGCGCAACTCTAGTAACTGTGTATATAAGGTCTTTAAATGGGAACGGCGATGCTTTTCCAAAAATTACCTTATTTCCGTATCAAAAGATCAACAAGACGTTCAATAAACTAACAGTACCTTATTTGGTTTTGAAAAAATAGTTTTTGGCCCAAAAAGTCAAAATCAAAATGACGCCGAAGTATTTGGGTTTGAATTTTCACCGCCATCTCAGGGTCTGTTGCCAGTGCCCCGAGACCCGTACGACAACCATAGTTATAAGAAATGTATATAAAGGTCTAGATAAATTTCGGGGCGTCTAAGCCTAACATAAAATATGGAATTGACACCTAGCAGACACCGAGGAAGGCACGTGACTACGAGCGCGAGCTCTCTTAGCATTTGAGTACTAAGTGCTTAACCCTTCCGCAGGCCGTAGTCTTTAGACACCATCTGTTGGTGACTTTTAGTATAATTTTTAAGCAGGAGACAATGGCTCTCGCGACGATAGCACCAGCTTTCTTACCGATAGATAGCGCCTGCAGAAATTACGCGTTTCTGCTAGCGGTCACCTCTGTATTCACTCCCTTTGAAATATTTTAGCTAGACCTTTATATACGTTTCCTATATCTATGACTATTACGACAACAGTGAGCGATTTGCGAACTAGCGTAACTTTTGAAATCGCGCAATTTAGGCTTAGGTCTCTTATAACTGGAAAGCGTCGCACGTGCAAATTATAAAAAAATAAAATCTTTCGCATCTATAGCAGCGCGAGCTTTTATTTTCATTTTATTTTTCAATGGCTACGTTCAGCAGCAGTCAACGGAAAAAAACCCGATGGATTTGATATTTTCCACCGATGAGCTTTTTCGTCAGAATGACGTCGTAAGTTGCTGAACGATTTTATTCAGTCGTCAGTGTTTTTTAAAATAACGTTGCTTTTATAGTAGTTTTACGTCAGAAATGACGTCAGTCATCGGAAAAACCGACTCTTCCAGCCGATGACTTCGGTGAGTAACCGATGACTATCGTGACGTCAAAACCGGAAACGCGACAAAGCGTACAGTAGGAAACCAATGTCCGATGAGGGGGGGGGACAGAATAACGAGTATGGATATAGTTGGTGTATATAGCAATGAGCCTTCACACCAACTGCACCAGATTCAAAATAAAACATAAAAAAAATTAACAAACAGTAATAGCGAACAATGCAAATAATGAACATACAAACAAAAAATTTAAATACGCGACAAATAGAGTAACAAAACACACAAACAAAAAATTTAAATACGCGACAAATAGAATAACAAAAAACACAAAAAAGACGAGATAATAATAGTCCGAAGAAAGTTATCAAGTCCGAACAGCGTTGCGAAGTATAGCACAAGTGGAGGAAATAACGTCTGAAAATCCGGCGTGGACCGCTTTCAACACACCCGTCAGAGAGACGGGAAGAGTCCTCTTATTTAGACTACGAAGAAGACCTCGCAGCGCTGCTACTTGGGATGGACAAGCGAAGAGAATGTGCTCCGCGGTATCTACCGCCCCGCACTTCGAGCAAGAATCTGAGCTACTCAAATTTAAGCGGAAGAGAGTTGCTTTCGTGGGAAGGCGTCCGCAGCCGAGACGCACCAAAAGAGTGTCATCCCGCCTGGGGAGCTGAAGCCGCATAATCTCGCGAAAGCCCGGATTAGGCTTCGCCTCCCTGAGCGCGTAGGCAGTGGCTCGGGTCTGCCAGGAACCCCACCAAGCACTGGTAACCACTTTACTACACTCAGATTTCAATTCGGAGAGCGTAGCCGGGAGGAAAAAGTCCACCTTGGAGGGGCGTGAAAGACTGGTGACGGCCGCGAGACCGTCCGCCGTTTCATTTCCCGCTACGCCGCCGTGAGCTGGACACCACAATAGAGTCACTGAGTAGGAGTACCCGTCGCATAAGTCATGAATAGCGGTGATTACCGGATCATTTGAACGCGTATGTAACATCGTAAGCGCGCTTTTGGAGTCGGAGCAGAGGACTATTGAGC
Organism: Leiobunum rupestre; assembly: GCF_980474605.1. Taxonomy (NCBI): domain Eukaryota; kingdom Metazoa; phylum Arthropoda; class Arachnida; order Opiliones; family Sclerosomatidae; genus Leiobunum; species Leiobunum rupestre. The sequence continues at coordinate 18,060,139 of NC_143387.1, read as the reverse complement.
TTGAAAGATGAGCGGAGGCATATGAAAGTGCCAATTGAATGGCCAACAGCTCTATCCTGTTGATGGGATGGCCGGGATCCACCAAAGACCGAGCACCGACCCCGAGAGAAGGAATGGCGAAGGCGGCACCCCCGACTCCGGATTCCGGGGCGAGAGACCCGTCAGTGTAAATAACCGTCGCGTCTTTGGCGTAGATGTCGAGCGTCGCAAGGAACAACTGTCGCAGCGCGTCCGAGCAGAAGTTAGCCTTTCGAGTAGTTAGCCAACGGGAGGTGACCGTCACTTTGGGAGGTTACCAAGGAGGAGTGGACGTGGGAGGAAGATGACCCCGGGAGAAATGAAAGAGCCAGGAGATATTGTGTTCCCTAGCCAAGTTCCACGCTCGGAGCAGAAAAGGATGCCGATCCGGGGCGAAGCGATGTTCCATTACCTCCAGATGGGCCAGGTTGTCCCGCAGAAGAGCGGGATAATAGGCCGGGATATCCGCTGCGCCACATGGAGCAAGTGTATGGAGGTCCAAAAGAGTGCGACGAAAACTCAGCGGTGGAATTGCGGCCTCAGCTTCCATCAGGACAATGGGTGTCGACCGTGGCACACCAAGGATGACCTGTATAGCAGCGTTTTGGACTTTGACCAAAGAGGCGGTTTTCGCCAGAAATTTTAGTTTTTACGAGATATCTAAGTGGTTAAATCTTGACTGATCCCCTTTAAAATAATATTTTTCACAATATAAACCATTGCGGTTATTTGGGCAGACGTTAATGGAATTTTTTCAATATTCTTTAGTGGTAATTCGTAAGTTTTCAGTAGATCACTGTTAATTCCTAAGCTGTCAGTACGTGACCAGAGTGCTACGTCTTTGTGTTTTTCTATAATATTTAATGAAACATTACAATAAAACTTGGTCCTTTTCGATATGTATGTTTCAACATAATTATCCGCCGAAACCGCTTACGGGAAAACGGGGCCGAAGTGATACCCGAAGGGTAGCCTCGGACACTCTGTAGTTATGTAATGTCTTCGGGGTTAGATAAATTAGTTATATTTCCCGTACTGACTTCGGGATGAAAACCACTAATGGAACGTTTATATTCACAGTATGCTTGTGTCCCCCAAACTGATATCACTTCGTGCACAATTATACAGCGATAGATCTTGAAGGACTATTTATAATTAAAGCAACGTACCTGCAAGTGGCGTTCGAAGTTGCCTGCTCCCTCTCCTCTCTTGTTTTCATTTCAGAGCTTGCGAGTTAACACTTTGTTAGGGCCCGGGGGTCAGTACCAGTAACCGGAATAGATCCAATATATGTAAAGTACTTATTTTAATTCTATTTTCCCAAATTTCCCGGAATTGAATTTCGCGATGGAAATTGGGCATTCGATTAATTTTAAATTTTCATCGGGGTTTAGCGGTTCAGCGCGACTTAAATCATTGCATGTTGCAATTGCCGACTAACACGAAATGGTAAACTACAGTAATACAAACCCTCCGTCTCAATAGCATGTATAATGTAAAAGCGGTGTAATACGCCTGCTCATATTTTAACATTGAAAAGCATTAGTAACTCGGTAACAAATATATGGTAGATAATATTTGTTTATATCCCAGTTATAAGTTTCTGGTCTTTTTACTCTCTTTAAACCAAAATAAAGTTAATTCTTGATTTATTTTTTTAAAGGAATATTATTAAGAAAAGACCATATATATTATCAAACCTTTTTTTGTACATTAAATATTTAATTCTCAGATAACAGCGGTATTTTTCGACTGCGAACCCATCTGATATGTTCACACCGTGAACGCCGTGCAAAGGTTAATCTAATATTAATTCACGTCAAAATATTTGACGTAGGTATCGGGAGTGATATATTTTTATTTGAACATTTAAAAAAAATGTTTTTAATAACAATCTTTGGTAGATGCAAAGAACAAATTATTTTTTTAAATGGTCTCCGAAAACTATTAAGTAAGTGTAATATCTAATCACATTCATTCTATTATATTTTATAACGATCTTTGGGCAGAAAATGTATTTTATTCAGTTACGTGATATTTCATGTTAGTATCACGGTTCTTGATTGCGAATGAACAAAAAGTGCCCATCTTTGGGCGTAATGGCTGATCATCTCGGGCCATCTCTGTTATATAGAATTAACGGAAGTTGATACGCTTTGAGATATGGTGAAACACTGAAATTTCGGGTTATGGATCATTTCATTGGCCCAGGCGTTGTAGATTTTCAAAGCAAGATCTCAAAAATCTACACTTAAGCCAAAGTTGGCCTTAAACTTTCGACTTAACGTGATAATAGGTGTCGCTATCAATCAAAAACATGATATTTATAGGTTATTATTTCTTGTTTAATTGACATTTTATAGAAATTTTAACACTTCTTGTTTAAATCAATAAGAAAATTAAACTAAGATAAATTGAAATTCCAATAACATTTCAAAAAGATAAATATTCACAAATAGTTACAAAATATATATATTTAAATAAAATACATATTTTTTAAACACGCAATTAAACATTTTACACGGTATGCGTTAATGAATATGCACAATATAAAACTAGATAGTTATGTGCAGTTATTCGATTTTTGATTTTCATTTAATCCATTTTTGGGATTAACTTCTCCTAACCATGTAAATAGGAAGAATATTTAAGTTAATAAAGAAATATGAACGATGTGCTTTAACGTGTAGGATTAAATGTGTGATTTAAGTCTTCAAATGGGCGTATTAAAAGGTTTAAAGGTGTGATTTAACTCTTTAAAAGGGCGTATTAACACTTTTAAAGGTGTGATTTAACTCTTAAAAAGGGTGTATTAACACTTTTAAAGGTGCTATTTTACTCTAACGAAATGGCGTATTAACACTTTTAAAGGTGTTATTTAACTCTTAAAAAGGTGTATTAACACTTTTAAAGGTGTTATTTAACTTTTAAAAAGGCGTATTAACACTTTTCAACGTGATATTGAGCTCTATATAAGGGCACTGCTTTAACACTTGTAAAGGTGTTATTTAACTCTAATAAAAGGGCATACTAACACGTTTATATGTGTCATTTAAGTCTAAAACAGGGAGTATTAACAAATTTAAATGTGTTATTTAAATTTAAAAAAGGCAGTATTAATTCTTTAAACTGTGTGAATTAATGCTCGAAAGATGCGTCATAACTGATTAAAAGGGCACTGTTGAGGGTGTAATATTACATGTTAATGAATATATTTTGTTTCACAAACTGTGGAGAGTGCTTAAAAGTGTTTTAATTGTTTGGTAAAGGTGTGAATCGGGGTTCGACTCATCGAATTGTGTTAAAATGGTGTTAGAACGGTATGAAACGAACGCCAATTTCTTGGAATGTTTATCTTATTTAAACTTTTGTTTATTGTCACGTCACACTATTTTTACACCTTTAACAAGAAACTCCCTTTTGGAATTGTTAAAACAGTGTGAGCAGGGGGTAAACACCCTTATTTTTTAGAATGTACCCCTTGGAGTTTCAACACCCCCTTTAGTGTAACACTAAGGCGTTTCATAAAACCTTTGAAACACCTCATGGGTGTTTCAATGCCCCCTTTAGGATAACATTAAGGCGTTTCAAAAAACCTTAACTACACCTCTTGGGAGTTTCAATACCCCTTTAGGGTAACATTAAGGTTTTTAAAGAATAAATAATGTTCTGCAAATAAAATCAAAACTTTCTAAAATGTGTTGCCATAATTGATTAAACCAAGAGGTTTTAATAAAGAGGCTGATCACTACGCGTAATCAGCCAACAAGCTTGTAGCTTTGACTGTACTTAAAATAGTACGTCTACCGTGTTCTACCAAAAGCTGTACTCTGCACTCGGTGTACAAAATTTTCAGAAGTGGTTAGCTCCTCGGTTTAAATGGTGTAAAATCCCGAAGTAAATAAGAATTACGGAAAGCAGGAGCATCCCATTAGGAAGATGGGAAGAGCCCCCGCTTAAGAGTTGGCAAATAAATACCTCCTCCTAGACATAAGAACTCTAAGAGCTTTACAGAGCCTCCCTCTCTTCCTCACCGCTCGAGCTGCTCATGATTGATTTGGCAAATTGGTGTTAATTCTGATCTTAAGAGGTGTTAATAAGTAACATAAACGGTGTAATTTTATCATTTATGGGTTGTAACGGGGAGCCTATATGGGAAACCCCGATGGGCCCTAAGCTCGTTTACAGGTTCATGCGGCGTAAGGAAGATGGCGCCACTGGTCTGACGGATTCCTTATCACCGTTCAAGGGTCAGGCAAGCGCGGGCTTTTTCAAGGATAAAAGGCGGCTGCATCGAGGAATATGGCAGAACGAGGACTACCCCCTGAACGTGCTACTTTGACATTATTTATCCGTTGGCTGTCGCGTTAAAGTTTAAAAGAGATAATAAAGACCTTTTAACAACCTGAATCAAGTTCTATTCCGTTTTCCCGTTATCGAACTCACGTAGGAGACTCCTACAACCACCACCCCTACAGGGTGTCACTTCGATCTTCATGAGGGTGTTTTTAACAGTATAAAAAGAATAACTACACTTTTTGAAAAGGTGCTTTTAATACCATTTATGTTTCAATATTCGTAGTATTGGGTGTAGAGGTACTCCTTTACAAGGGCGCTTTTAAAGGTGTCCCAAAGCACCTTTCTTAAAGAGTGTAAGATAAAACATCTGTACCATTTTATCTTTTAACACCTTAATTTTGCCCTAAAGGGCAGAGGCGTAGTGAGGGGGGCAGGTGGGGTGGGGGGCATACGCCCTGGGCGCCTAAAGTATTAAAGCGGATATTGGAAACTGGATTTTTTGTTAATTTATCAATTAAACTGTAATATATTAATATTTATTTTGTTATTGATAATGATTAGGTTTCGTTTAAAAACCAGGAATTTTATGGCGGAAATGGGGGCCGGCGTAGGGGGGGGGGGCAAATTTGGGAGTTTGGCCCTGGGCGCCAAATAACCTCACTACGCCACTGCTAAAGGGTGTAGTGTAACTCCCACAAAAGGTGTAATAATGGTGTTTAAACCTATTTCACTCCATTATAAGACCCTTTGCACACTTTTTTCATTCCTTAACAAGCGGCTATACACCATTTTGACACCCCTTTCAAACCATTATAACACCCATACACACCTTTTTAACGCCTTTGTTTTTAAGAGTGTAGTCCGTGTAGTTTCTATTAATTTCATTCCCCCATTTTCTGTAATTGATTTAGGTTGAAATTTATTACCGTGCGTTTGATTTATTAATTTCCAAGTGTCGTATTCTCGCATTATTTTTTCGGTGTATTTCTTATATTCCCTTTGATGGTGTCTTGGTTTTCCTGTATATATTTCTACAAATTCCTGTAGTAGCCATTTTGTCAATTACCTTTGAATGTATTTGTTGAACTTCAAGGTCCCTGGAACCAATACGTGCTTTGCCACAGAACGTAGCTGTATTATGGCAGTTCGCGAACGAAGGGCGCAATTGATCAAGAATGCATGTTTAACTAGCAACCACTCCTCGTGTTGCAATAATGGTAAATGAAGGTCGAAAAAAGGTATTATTTGTCTATCATTATCTCAGATTTTGCTTGTAGATGTAGTCCATTAACTTTGTTGAAAAAACGAATATTGTTTCATTCCACCCGCAGGACTAGCTTCACAACGATTATGTAACGTATTCACCGCTTTAATCATTAGATAATAAAAATATTTTACATCTTTTGTACAATAAACAAACATTTATTTAAAAACTACTACAGCCGTTTCGACGCTATTACCAGCGTCGAAAAGGCTGCAGCAGTTTTTAAATAAATGTTTGTTTATTGTATAATAGTGGGTTATCTATTTATTAAGTTTATTATGTACAAGATTGTCCTTTATCATATTTCTTCGTCTTCGTCTTGCTTCTTACGTGTAGCTGGGTCGTCTTCGTCTTCGTCTTCGTCTTCGTCTTGGTTCTTACGTGTAGCTGGGTCGTCTTCGTCTTCGTCTTGCTTCTTACGTGTAGCTGGGTCGTCTTCGTCTTCGTCTAAACAAAAGGTTTACTAAAATAATGACCCTAACCTGGACACATACTATGAGAAACTATCAGCGCGTGTATTAGTTTTTCAAAATAATATAAGTTTCGGCAAAAAGAGCTGCGAAACGTTTGTGGTCGCTCCACGCCCTTTGAACTCCTTTTTGTCTCACCTCTCACCCCCCCCCCCCCTATAATTGTCTAAATTTTACCACTACACTCCTAAAATGTCCGATTTCCACTTGTCCAAATCTCCCTTAAAACTGTTTAACGTTGACTAGCCCGTATAGTGTATAAGGTTTCAGATTGCTTCTCTTTCGGTTCGCTCCCGAAAGCAGAAATCTGCCATCCCCCTTTGAGTTTTCTTATTGTAGCACCTCTAATAAGTAGTGAAATACCTTAAAATAAAGATAATTAGTTAAAGAATACATTTTGTTCGTTAATAAAAATCTAGGTGGCGCTGTTATGTACTGGGGAAGCCAAACGTAGATGTATTACGGAGTAAAAATGTGGTTTTTTGAATTTAACAGACAAACTAATCTATTAACGATAAATATGTACAAAACATAAATTGAAGAACCGATTAATATCTTTAATTTAGGTACTCCACGTTGAGCTGCGGTATTAGGCGACTTAGATAAGACCGTTTAAAGATATGTTTCCGACGCCATCTTTAATGGGGCGCCATTTTTAACAGCTGGGCGCTAGAGGGCGCCGGCAAACGGTTCCTGACTCCTGATACACTACTGTACACAGAAATTATATTTTCCTTTGGTCAGAAGATTTATTGTCGAATGGTCGATTTTAGACAAATGGGGTACGTTCAACGACTCTCACCGAGGACACCGGTTTTCTCTTGTACGCTTTTTCGCGTTTCCGGTTCTGACGTCACGATAGTTATCGGTTACTCACCGAAGTCATCGGCTGGAAGAGTCGGTTTTTCCGATGACTGACGTCATTACTGACGTAAAACTACTATAAATTCTACGCCATTTTAAAAAACACCGATGACTTACGACGTCATATTATGACGAAAAAGCTCATCGGTGGAAAATATAAATCCATCGGGTTTTTTTCCGTTGATAGTTACTGAACGTACCCCTGGCTCACGGACTATAATGGAAGAAGTGGAGAAAAATCAAACTAAGCTAAATAACGTTTTTCTTGATGGAACTAAAGATTTTATTGAAGAAGAGGTGGCTATATCTTTTATTGTAGAAATCGAAAACGAAAGTTTGTGCACGCTCTGAGTAACGAATTCCTAACTGCGTGGGATGAAAAAAATAAAGACAACAATCAAGAGGAGCTAATGGCTTACGGGATGAGTTATATATAATTTCCAAGAAATTAAAAGGTAAAGACCGTCCTAAGCCACATCAGCCAAAGAAATATTGCCCACCCAAAAACGAGAAAACTAAAATTGTAGATTAAAGCAAATGCCCATCCCAAAGAGCACTGACCGTTAACCCCTCAATTGAGGGTCCTCAACATATCGAAGCCCCAACCTGTCCAGAATCCCTACTTCCCAGTTATCCCTCTCTTTCCTCAACTGTACATCCCCAACCTTTATCTAATCCAAAATCAAATCTGAAGAAATCCAATACTGTGATGTAAGTTGATTTCACTTCTAAAATAATACACTCAAACTAATAATAATTAACAGCTTTATAATTGCGTGGCAAACCTTTCCGAGAACTATGACGAATGCGTGACTAAAAGGGGCAATTTAATTGGTTTAAAGAAATTGAAGATTTAAATTGGAAACGTGATCTAAACAGATTTTAAATGATTACCTATTACACAAAATAAGACAAACAGCGTCCATTTACATAACGGCATTTTCGCAAAAACAATTGATTCTTCAAGTTAAAGATAAAAATAACTAAAGAGTTACTATATATATATATATATATATATACAGCGTGTTTCAGAAGGTTATGCAAAAGGTTTAAGGAGTTGTAGGGGGTGAGTTGAGAAGTATGCCTGTATTTTCCCATTTTCCTACGATAAGTTTAAAGAGCTTCAAAGTGTGGCCTACTAGCCCCTGGAAGTAGGCTGCAATAAGCACAAAACCAAGGAATAGTGAAATGCGAACGTTAACGTTGAGGTTAGTGTGATAGGTAAAAAAGTACGTGGTAAACAAATCGAGGTAACCAGCGTAAAAAAGTAAACTTAAACAGTATTTTAAGTCCCTGCTGCTTAGTTTTGTGCTTGTTGCAGCCTACTTCCAGGGGCTAGTAGGCCAATCCTTTAAGCTCTCTGGCGCTCTTTTAACTCATCGTGGTAAAAAGGGAAAAACAGGCATACTTCTTAACTTACCCACTACAACTCATTAAAATTTTTGCATAACCTTTTAAAACCTTATATATATATATATGAAACAAATCGTGAAATTCGCAGGCTCTTCCTTAAACTGGAATTTTATATTTAGTAGTTGTAGATGGTGAATACCCTCAGCTGAGGCGTAACTTCAACTGTTGTGATAACTCTCCGGCTCGACGAACTAAAATTAAGGGTAGCGATGACGATTTGATTAAAAAAGACAACTACTAGGAGTTAATTAAAAGAGCAGTAAGATGATAACTTTGTTGGAGAGAAACAATGTTTACATAACCCTTTACAAAGGTTTTTATACCTTTTTTTAAAAAAATTGTTAAGTTGTGTTTTGAAAATAAGTAAGGTAAAACAATTGATTCTACAAGCTAAAGATTAAAATAGTTAAAGAGTTAATGAGAAAAACTTTTATATAAAAATAAAATTTCATCAAACTGATCGAAATATGAAAGAAATCGTAATATTGGCAGGTTTGTCCTTAAACTGGGATTTTGCATCTAATGGACCTGTGACTTTAGATACCACCCATCTTAATGTTTAGTAAATTTTACTTGGTGCCTTGGATATTAGCCTAGCTGAATATTATTATTTTTTAACTCAACACTTATTTCAAGAAATATTCATTTTTCAAGTTGCGCTAAGGTCTTTCAGTGTAAAATAAAGTGTCATAGATAAAAATTTTATCGTATAAATTTTGGTTAAGACATATTTTGCCAATTAACTATTTTTCGGTGATAAAATATTTAACTTTGTCATAAAACTTAATTTGTACCTGATAGCGTACAAGTGGGAAATCCGATCCGAAAACTCAACGACAAAAATATACTCAATGACCTAGTATTAAGGCGAAGCGCAACGACCACGGGTTATACACAGAGAAATGACCTTCGGCTATGTCACGTTAATTCTGATTTCTAAAATATACTCAATGACCAAGTATTAAGGTGAAGCGCTAGGTATACCTTCGGTGTGTACCTTCGTGTACCTTCGGCGATGTCACGTTAGAGTCGCGAATGTAAGTCGGAAAAAATACGACGAAAGGGTCTTAGAGTTTTATTAATGTAGATAGTTCGTTATTTTGAAAATATTTCTTTAAAGTTATACATTTTGGTTTAATATAGCATTGTGATTTAATTCGTTCCTGATATGGGTATTTAAGGATATGGATTCTTAGTGGACAAAGCTTTTACTTTTTGAAGATGTCAAAAATTTACTGATTATTTAATTTTTAAATTCAAGATTTTGTTATTATTTCGATTTTTATTATTACTTAAACTTAAAAAAATTAAAACATTATGTATTAAAATATATTCAACCCAAATGTTTTATCATTTAATTATAATAATCACCAATTTATAAATTAAATTAACTCTAAAATCTCTAAAATGTTTATCTGAATAAAGGGGTATTTTTGAAGCGATATCTAATTATATACAATGGCTGTGGAGTCCGAGTCCCCCTCTCTCGAGATAGCGTGCACCTGCCTCGATTGCTCATACCTCTAATTGCTTTATTTTGACCTTCAGGAAAATATAAGCGGTATTTGTTTATAAAAATAATTTTTATAATTTGTTCAATTTAACTATGCACTATAAAAATATGCGCCGATAATTTACGGGCACGGTTCTTAACCCAAGGGCGCTAGTAAGTAAATTATAATTCTACATCGAGTCTTGTGGTAAGTAGCTGAGGATATTAAGATACTGGCACTCCTAGCACCATCTATAAGAAAACGGTATAAGGAAAAATTTACGAAACCTAGAACAAAATAAGATAAACTAATCACAACGGTTATTTCAAGTACAACTGGTTTATGGCAGCAATCTCTTAAAATATCGCTTTAGTTGTTTTGTTTGATTTGTTCCCAAACGTAAAACCACATTTAGCTTCGACTTATTTACAGGTTCTTAATTTGTGAAATACTGTTAATATTTGTTTGTTCGCAATTGCAGAAACAAGTTTACGTCTAAAAAAATTTGGGTTAATTCGGAAAACGAAATAAAGACCCCAATTCGAGAGGTTTGCATATTTTGTCATAAAACGTCTAAGTTTATTAAAGGGACTAACACTCTAGAACCACTAATACAGTCTGTAGTCTTAAGAGCAGACCAAACGCTCAGCAAGACGGCAATAGAACAATGTGATGAAAGACTAATCGCGATAACCTCACGAGACATAGTGGCTGCAGAAGCTCCCTATCATAAGTCGTGTTACAAATACTATACAAGCTGGAAACAAAAAATTAAGATGTTCAACTGGATTCAGAAGAGGCAGATCGATACAAAAGTATTGAAAACTAAGCTTTCGCGGAATTGTTTCACGATCTACATGTACGCCATGAAATATTCGTAAGAAGCCCAAATGGTTCTCTGCATGACCGTACCAAAAGGGGTATATTATCTATGGGAAATAATGGAGTACCTAATCATGAAGTATCTGACTCGACTAAGAGTAACCTGCACCGAATAATTGAAATTGAGTTTGGAGGGTCCATAATTTTATTAACGTTAACAGAAGAATTTACGTACGACAAGACTGTCTATCGCTTGACTCGCTCTCAGAGTCGTTTAATGTTAGAGAACGAAGCGAGAGTGGAAGCGAAGGAATCGCTATCTTTAACTCGCGGAGCAGCTTTAGCACTTCGAGAAAACATTAAAAATACTGTCCAAGAACAAAAAGGGCCTCCTCACCCCAAAGAACTGTCTTCGGAGTACTTAAATATACCTAAAAAACTTACCGATTTTCTTAATAATTTGATTGGCGGTAAAAAGTTAACGTATTCGGATCGTATCTACAGAGTCTCCTGGTCGATAGCCCAAGACATTATTTACGCTGTTATAGTTCCGCCCAGGTAAACACGCCAAATCCTATTCTACTTCCATGGGTCGTGAAAACTTTAACGAGGAATGTTGAGTTGCTAAAAATAATCAATCGCCTTCGCCATTCTTGTTCCTATTCAACGCTAGAAGAAATAGATACATCATTATGTATCGAAAAGCTAGATAATGTCGAAAGATAATTAGTACCACTTTCCTACAAAATACACCCAAATGTTCCTTCAGTATTAGCATTCGATAACATTGATCGTCAGGAAGAAGTTTTGAGCGGAGCCGGTACTTCCCACCGCGTAAATAGAATAATTGTTCAACGTCAATCTCTAACGTGTAATCCTCCGTTGCCAATAACCAATGTAAGTAAGAGAGACAAGAAACGTACTATTCCATTCTACGATAAGCCTGTTGAAGCTTATGTAGATTCTAAAAGAAAAGGCCCTCCTCCTATAGTCCCGGATGATCATTCTGAGCGCGCAATTGCCGCATCTAATCAAGATTACTCTCGAGATTTAATTTGGGTTATCTCGATAAATTCAAATTCACCAGATCAAAAGCTAAGCTCTTGGACTGGATTTAATATTTATTTGGAAAATCAATGTCAGTGACGGCTGATTCAGTAGGCTACTTGCCGACAATCAACGCCCCAGCAACAGGAAATCTTGCGCTACTGTCTTCGTATTAAATCTACTTTGAATCTGAAGAGCAAAGCCGTGGTCGGCGACCAAGCGCTATATGCGAAAGTGGCGGAAATAGTTTGGATACACGAAGAAATGTTTAAAGATGTAACTTTGATGATGGGAAACTTTCATACAATATGCAATTTTACGTCTGTGATTGGCAAAATGTTCGGTGACGCCGGACTACGTGATCTGGCCGTGGAATCTGGAGTTATAGCTGAAGGCTCCATTACTTAGGTACTGGAAGGCAAACATTACAACAGATCCGTACGTTTTCATAAACTTACCTTTGAAACGTTGATGAGACTAGCTTGGAAAGCTTTCGTTGTGTGGTTTAAAAACGAAGGTTAGCAACCCGATAAAAAGCAAGAAGCCACGAATGTATTCCAAGAACTTCAGATGGACCCATCTCCAAATACCTACGAGTTTATAGTCGTAAACGAGTATTGCGAATTAATTATTAATAAATTCAGTGAATTAATTAGTATCTTGCGGAACGAGAGATGCACTCTGGCAAAATTCTGGATGACCTACGTAGATATGGTTGCAATTTTACTACGATTCCTTCGGGCTGACAGAGAAGGTAATTGGTATATGCATCTATCCGCGATCCGAGAAATCATTCCATGGATATTTGCCATGGATAAACCTAACTATTCTCGATATTTACCTGTCTATTACTGCCAAATGACGCAGCTCAATAAAACGTTTCCGGAATTGTTTGAACATTTTTAGGACGGCCAATTTTCAGTTCAGCTTTGGCCAAACAACCCGTTTGCCCGAATCGCTATTGACCAGGCTACCGAAGAGACAGTAATTAAAGATACTCAAACTGCTGGTGGAACTCGAGGTTTAAGTCTCAAACCTGGAACCATTTCCCGTTATTACCTCACTGCCGAATTCAGAGCAGATGCGTTGAGACAGTTGAGAGAACAAATCTCTCTACAAGAACCAGGAATATCTCACCCAGATTTGGGGAAAAGTCGAATAAAAAGGGATGAAGAAGACGTTTCTTCTATCGTCGAGTTACTAGAGAGTAACTGAACCAATCCTTTTGGCGCCGTTGCATCAGACATCGTAAGTTTTTCTACTGGTGCGGCAGCAATGAGTGAGGTTTCTAAAGACCTTCTTTCCACTGGGAGAAAAGGCGAAGAAGCTTACCAATTATTTTTGGAAAATCGATTGAAAACCAGAGCCGGATTTCACGACCCCATCAAAAAGGTAAATTTAAAAACATTCAGCTCGATGAAAAAGAACATTTTTAAGTCGAAAAATAAAGACATTGTTCTTAAATCTGACCATAGACTTTTCGCTAATATTGTTTTAATAGCTGATAACCGAAAACTTAATATGCAAGAAGTTTTTAGTCATCCGTTAGGCCCTTTGCCCTGGACTCTAGCAAATCCGGAGGGCACTCTCAAAAAGACCAACAAAGCTGCTTTAGGGAAGTATCTAGAAGACAAAGTAGCACCAGCTGAAGTAATACCTTCAACGAATGCTTCACTAATTGATGCAATTGAAGGGGAGAACCCTTGAAGAGCTGTCCAACCACATTTTCAAACAGATTCTTCACGTTGCTAAAAACAGCAAACGGATAGACGAAGTATTCGACGTCTATAGAGACCGTTGTATTAAGAACGCGGAGAGAGTAAATAGAGGATCTACGGAGATTTTGTGCTTTAGCCTAATTCGACCAAGTCACAAAATTAAAAACTGGATACGCCTTTTGTTGTGTACCGAAACCAAAAAACAATTTAATACAATTTTTAACGGAAAGCTGGAATGATCAAAATCGAAGAGAATTACTCGGAGACGTAGTTAGGTACGTCACATGTTTGGACAAATGCCTTAAATTAACAAAACACGATATAAAAGAGATCGAAGAACTGGGATGTACTCACGAGGAAGCTGATACATGCCTTCTTTTACACGCTCAACACAATTCCAAAAATTATTCAACTTTAATATGCATTTCCGATGATACCGACGTTCTGGTTTTATTTCTCACTTTCAATTCTCAGATAAAATCAAATGTTTTTATCAGAAGAGGAACTCGGGCTCGCGTGAGAATGGTGGATATTACAAAGATATCAAACGCTATCGGAAATGAACTTTGCGAAGCTCTACTTGGTTTACATTGCTTTACTGGATGTGATACCGTAAGTGCAATGGCTGGTCAGGGGAAATTGAAAGCGCTCAAAATTATTTCCAAGAATGAGAAGCGAATGTCCGTCAATACTGGTCTTGGAGACCACTGGAACATTTCCGAAGAAACAAAAGCGGGAATCGAAGACCTAACTTGTCAAGTGTATTGTAATAACACAAAAATAAAAAAGTCAATACACTTCGATATCAAATCTTCAAAGCTAAAAAGGGTAACTTGGAATCGGGACAGCTGCCGCCTTGTCTGGATACGTTACACAACACTCTCGTTGAGCAAGTTATCAAGCTGGTATTTGGAAACGAAGCCTTGAAAATTTTCCTGATATTCCTAACCCGACAAATGGCGATGTATGGATATGTGACGAAGAAGGAAATCTAGAAATAAATTGGCTGACAGGTTTACCAGCCCCAGAGACGGTTTTAAGTCTTATGGCTTGCAAATGCTCTAGAATATGTAAACCAACGGAATGTACATGCATTTTAAACAGACTCAAGTGTACATCAGCGTGTAAATTGGCAAACTGTTCGAATGTGGTGGATGATGTTGAAGTGATTCATGCAACAGCGATGAGGACTAATAAGATTGTACTTTATATATTATATACTGTATATTAATAAATTTAAAATATATAATATATTTAAAATTTCGTTCCTAAAATGGGTGTTTTTTTTAATTTTCACGTTTCAATAGAGCGACATTCTGCCATCCCCCTTTGACTTTTCTTATCGTAGCACCACTAATAAGTTCTCTGATGACTACTGAAATACCTTAAAATAACGATAATTAGATAAATAATACATTGTGTTTGTTAATAAAAATCTAGGTGGCGCTGTTTAGTACTGGGGAAGCCAAACGTAGATGTATTACGGAGTAAAAATGTGGTGTTTTGAATTTAACAGACAAACTAATCTATAAACGATAAATATGAACAAAACATAAATTGAAGAACAGATTCATATCTTTAATTTAAGGTACTGCACGTTGAGCTGCAATATTAGGCGACTTAGATTCGACTGTTTGAAGATATGTTTCCGACGCCATCTTTAATGGGGTGCCATTTTTAACAGCTAGCAAACGGTTCCTGACTCCTTATACACTACTGTATACAGAAATTATATTTTCGTTTGGTCGAAAAATTTATTGTCGACTTTTCACCTGACTCACGTCCTATTACAGACTATATGGAAAATCAAATATGTATATATATACAGGGTGTTACGGATAAGAGTACCGAAACTTTCAATATGCATTCTATGGGTCTCTATGAGTAAAAAATGTCAAATAAACATGGGTCCTAAAGTGCTTCGTTTCAGAGATATGGGCTCCCAAATGTCCTTTTAGAAATAAAATGAGTTTGTAGACAAAGCCATTTTAATTTTATTGACACGGTTCCAAATAAAATAAAAATATTTTGTAGTTACGAACGATTTTAATTATCAAAATTAAAGATACAAATGTCATAAGATTTCTAAACGAATGCTTTTAAGTTTGTCTAATTCGTTCTGTGGTTAATATGGCACGTGCAAGAACGCTTATTGGGTTAGAAGTTCAAAGATTCAATCGTTCGTCTATTTGGTAAAACCAGTCGAAATATTAGTGGTATATCTCTCCCGATTACATGTCAATCATAAAAAAACAATGTTTAGACTTTGTATTTTGAACTTTTTTTAAAATAAATCAGTATAAAATATCTGGTTATTTGGGAAACTTATTTACTTTGTAACCACAATTGCGATATTGATGGCACATTTTTCTAACGCTGAATACGCGAATATGCACTTGATGTACGGACGAGCCGAGAGAGAGCGGGTAACTTCAACCGTCTCGGGAGAGAGTGGAGAACATTCTACTTGACGTGGAAGAACAGGTAACTACCTCGGTGTATACCTACTTTTTAGTAGTTAACATTTTTCGGTTAAAATGTTAGGTACTTAAATTTCAAAGATGATCCGGGAACAAGTACCCGCCAAGTTGGAAGACAGTTAGGTGTCAATCATGTTATGGTCTGGAGAATTCTACGTGGTCATCGTTTTCACCCTTTCCATCTTCAAAAAGTCCAAGACTTGAACGGCACCGACTATCCTAGACGTACCAACTTCTGTCAGTGGTTTGGGGACAGAGTACATTATCCTTCATCAACGCATTATTGATGGATGTGAGACTATTCGGAACGAGCCTGAAAATATTCGTCAATCATTTGTACGGCGTTGTCATTTTTGTATAGCAGCCCAAGGTGGGCAATTTGAGCAGATATTGTGATGTTTTACAATTTATTAAAAGACATAATAATTATTTGTAACTGTTTTTTGCGTATCACTTCCGGATAAGGTTTAGCTGGCGTTATCATGTATCTAAACGAATTACGGATTATTTACACTTTTAAGTTGTAAGTTTATTCTACATAAACACCAATTCCACCATACCATCTACAACACGTACAAGCTTCAACAAGGCTGACTATCCTCGAAGAATTGACGTTTGTCAGTGCCCCAGCAAACCCAACATCATCCCTCCGGCGTCCTATGGACAGTACCCCGGTATATTGCATTTGCGATTATGATGTCCCGAAAACTGGGTGGAGATAGATATATTGACGTAACTCGGAGGTTAAAAGACGAGCAAATGTCTGATTTTCTCAGAGCCAAAGTACGTCCCGAGGACAAGTACTAAGTCGTCCATCGGGTTTTTAGTGAACATCCTGAGGATGAGTGTACGTTAAGCATAAAGACATCCGACAGTATTTAGTATGGTTAAATATCAGCTTAATCGGGACTCAAACGCCAGTCGATCCGACACCAGTCTTTTAGGAATCTACAGCTGGTTGAATCTATGAGCTTCCAACAAATTTTTCTTGAGCCCGTCCAAGCAATAAGCGTTGCTGGACCAATATGCCATATTAGCTACAGAATGAAACCATTCCTTTAGAATTTTTATGACATTTGTATCTTTAAATTTAATAATTAAAATCGTATCAATAAATAAAAATGGCTTGTATTTTTCTTCAAACTCATTTTACTTCTAAAAGGACATTAATGAACTTTTGCCAAATGTTATTAAAGTTTCTCGCCTCACGGATAAAAAAACAATTGATAGTTTAATGAAAACAATTTGGTTCAAGTAAGAATATTGTTTGCCAGATTTAAGGCCGGTTTCGTTCTATTTGGAACTCATCAATACCTTGCGGGAAATCTGGCTGGCGACTGTCAAATCTAAAGGAGGCTTGTTTCTCCTTTAGATTTGACAGTCGCCAGCCAGATTTCCCGCACGGTACTGATGAGTTCCAAATAGAACGAAACCGGTCTACCGTTGGAATTTCTGGCTATTTTATTTAATTTTAATTTAGTTTATTACTCGAAGATCTATTTGATCCGAGTTTCGCGTTTTTTGCTCGAAGACCTATTGGTACGAGTTATTAGTAAGTTTTTTTCTTCAAATTTGTTTAGGATTTAGCTATATTATCCCTTTTAATTATGGACTAATCTACTTTTTCACGTATTTTATCATCCTTCTCACAGTCCATAGGTGGTTTCTACTAACTTAACTTATCCTGTAAACATACTTTATTTACTACATTGATAATTTAAAATGAGTGAAATTATCATACCACTTCATCGGAGCCTCCATCGTCAAAGCTAGACGCACCAAATATCTTACGCTTCTGACACCAAAATTTAAAACCTTCTTCGCTATATACTTGAAGAAGTCGAAGAAGGTGGTTTCGATCATATGGTGCAACCGCGGATATAATACCTTCATAGGTTTTAATTTCTTTCATAATCCACATGAGAAAATTTAACATTGTACCACAGCTTTTGAGTTTTTAATCTAGTAACTCGGCTTTCCCATTTTTTCTTTGGAATATTTTCTTTATACAAAACTGTGAATCCAGAGTAGCTTCTACTATTTTGTAGGGAAGTTGTGGAACGGAACTTGAATCTCCAAAAATTAATAGCATTTGCTGGTTAATGTTACTTAAAATTTCTAAACACTCGTAATTTGTGAATTTTTACATTTTAACTTTATTACTTTTGCACTATTAAATTTAACAATGTAGGCCTAAATGTCACTCAAAAATTGAATTTTAAAATGGTGCCGCGCGTATCAAAGTTGGCCGTGCTAGTGTAGATCGGATGTCCGTATTTCAGACACTAGGGGGCTCTGTGCTGAGAACTATGACTTGATCTCGACTTTTATTCTTTTAATCATTTGTTCACAGTTTAATAGTCTTAATCATTATTTAATGCTTTTAATCACGATTTTATCATTATTAAACAATATTATCAGGAAATAAACATTTTTATTACGATTTATTCTCTTTTATCAGGTTTTTATTAATTTTCACGATTGTATAAATTTTTTAATGATGTATACATTTAACTAAGGATTTATTCAACTTAAATAAAAATTAATTGAATCTATTGAGGCCCTAATTTAAGTTTACTCGTGCTTATCTTATTTCCCTGTACTTTACAAGTAGGGACTTTAGCAGTAACCAATCGTTGCGACATCTATTAAGTACTTTTTTGAACTAATTTAAATTTTATAGTCCCCAGTTATACGGAGAAAATATAATGGGGCTCAAGGTCCCCACATTTAAAGTTTAGCAGTTACCAATCTTTGCTACATCTATTAAAAGCTTTTTGAACTAACAATTTTAAGTTAAGTATAGTCCTCAGTTACATGTATACGGTGAAATTATTGTAGTTAACGACTTCTTTATGCGTAACGAGTGTTTAATTATATGCTGATTGGAACTCAATTAACTATCAAATTAGCTATTAATTAAGCCTATGTTTCTAAGGTCCCCACATGTCCATTATTTACACTTGGTTCTCACTTGTCTATCGTGTACAAACTGGGGTGTGTGTGTGTGTGATTAATACAAAGGGAAAACACAAGTATACATATATAATATTTCCAACACGTATGATAATAGCTGACTAGGTGAATACACAAGTCAGCTAGTGATCTTTAATGCCTTCATTTCAAGTGGCTGGGTTAAATTATGTGGGTTCCTTACACTAACTATTTCCATAAGCCCCGGCCAGTTTTATGGAAAGAAGAAACCAAAGAACTCGAGGGGAAACTCCTCAAGCCAGTTTCTAATCCCCATTTCCCACTCAAGTTAACGCAATGAGTTGTTAATCAGAATTGTCTTCGGACCGAGTTCAGAGTGATACCAACAAAATCGGAGTACGTGGTCAAGTTTTACATTAGGCGGTAAAAATATGATGTTCCTACAGCCCTCTCACCCTAAGAGTCAATCAACCGAAATCCAAGATCAATTTCGTTGGTTTAAGGATGATTTTGGGAAAAACCGTGCAGTGCAGTGCAGTGCAGCATAGGGCAGATGGGGAATAGCTCCCATCTGCCCCACGAAAAAGGATCAATAAGCATCGGACTAAAGCCCAAAGAAATCCGAACGTCCAAATATGCAGAAGTGCTGGATATTAACGAGTCTTCAGACTTCACGTCAAATTTAACAAATGGGGTACTATTCTGTAAAATTGAGGCAATGCATTTGGACAGTCTAAACATTAGGTGTTTTTTCTAGTTCAACAAAAATTGACAAATAGGAGAAAAACAAACTGCAAATAAGCTTAGTCTTTCCTAACTGCCAGTTTAGAAAAGATAGCAGACATTATTTCTCCAAACTATTTTTTTCCAGCTAGGCTAATACCCAAGGCACCACCTTAGGCCTAAGTCATTAAGCGACTTTTGAAGCCATTCTGGGATCTTCGTAAATTACATTGAGTTAGAAATTATACACCGGTGCAACTGGATTTCAATCATCCCATATTACAGCAAGGAGGGGTGACAAACAGCCACGTGCCGCAAGAAATTCCTACTGCTGAAAGTAACACTTCAGGCTCAAGCCACCCAAACCTCCAAATGGCCCAGCAATGGGATGACCGCTCCCAACTTTGAGCACTTCCGTGGGAATAAGGAGGGATGCTACTGCATCACTAGCATACATTCTGCCCACCAAAGAGTAGAAGTTAATGCCCAGAAGTGAAGGTACCAAAAGTGGACAACGAGCACGCTGCTTTGCAGTCCCCCCTCACAGCTGGCACGGGATATCCAGGTGGGGACTCAAAAGGCGGGAAAGCAAAGGCCGTAGCGCTTCATACGGAAACCCCCCACCACACAGCTGGAACCCAACTCCGCCGGAGCGCCGACAGTGCGTGAACTTCTCATCCTCAGCTTCATTCGAAATCCAATTTCTGGCCCCTACCTGGTCGAAGTTGGAGGTGGAGATAGGACCACTTGTACAATCGTAACATCTCTCAGTGCGCCACCACCTTTGTGGTTTACAAGTGCCAAGCCCTGACACCCCGGTAAAGCCACAAGTTATTGCACACCTTGGCCAGTTAAGGGCCCTTCATAAAATGCAGTGGTTTAAAGAAATATTTGTAAAATTTAACGGTTTTTGTAACTAAACGTAATTAAGGTTCACTAAATTATTCTAAGGTTTTGTATATGAAGCCGTACGGTATACGTGGTCTTTTATGAAGCCCCACAAGAACCTTTTCCATAACACTAACATAGGCTTCAAAAAAATCTGAAGATATCAGGGAACTAGATTTTCCCCCCAAAAAAGTCAAGGAAATATTAAGGAAACTCCAAATATGACTTATTTTATTTTATTTAAATAATAATGTTACAGATAAAAACAAAATAACGAGGCGCGCGATGGGAAAGTGATTAAGGCAGAGGCCGCGTTGCCTCTCTAAACCGCAATGGCAATGCGTTGCAAAAGGAAAGCCGCCGACCGATGCTCGCCAGTCACCTCCCTGATCCGTCGGCCGATATTTGTATAAATCGGCAAATTTTGGTCAGGGTTGGAAACATTTATGGTATAAGTACAGTTGGGGAAAGTTTAATTCCACTTATGTTGATGATTACGTGCGTGTTGATAAAGATATAGCTGCTGGATTACCGGGGCTTCTTTCAACTCTCTTATTGAGCGATGGTCACATGACCAACCCCTGGTAAACTATATGGAAAACACCCACTACTTTAAGAGGGGGTGTCATTTAATGTTTGCAAACAAATCTCTATGATATATAGAATGATATAGTTTTTTTGGCTTTGTCCATCTTTTCCCTTTAAGAGAGGTCCTATAACGTTAACAAAATCCTAATTTATCGACGTCACTATGGGAGTGAGCGTAGCTTCGCTGACGGCTTCAGTTTGTCTCAAGAACGCAGACGCAGGACTGAACGAGTTGCGTGAGAATTCCCTCTCAGGAGGACACCGGCAAATGATCCAGCTCTGACTGGCCTGGAACTGATTGGTTTCTGTACCCTGCTGGCGCTAAACCCATAGGGCCTTGTACCCGAGTAGAGGCAGATAACCCTACTTGTGGAGCAATCAAGGCTTGTCTATTGCAAACATCTGGTATCCGTGGTACGGGGATCCAAATACACCCTCTTCCCCACTTGGAACAGGGGTAGCGGTCTAGTGCTTATATCGAAATATTTCTTCATCTCTTGTTGGCGTAGGGCAATTTGATGGGGAACATTGGCGAGCACTTGTGCTTGTAACGGGAACGACGTGGACGGAAGAATTCATCTAGTGCACCCTAAAAATAGTTTTAAGTTTATTACGCCAAACAAACATGGCTATTTGAATATCTTGCCGTGCGTAAGTAACATTTTTCAAAAGACTTTTGGCAATTTCGACTGCGCTTTCAGCTTGCTCATTGGCGTGACTGTGGTACGGTGAGGTGTTTATCTGGAGAAATCTCAACTCTTTTGCGAATGCCGCATACTCCTGGCCCGCAAAATTAGTCCCATTGTACCTCGTGCCGTGAGAAATTTGCCTTTGTGTGTTTAATAACTGTGGAAGCGGTCATGTTCGACAGTTCGTTTATTTCAAAAATCCACTGTAGTCATCTACTGTGACCCCCCGTGAAGGTATCTTTCCCCACCATTTTCCATGGCAGTACGAGTCCCTTTGCTGCCTGTGTTGGAAAGCCTGACTTTGACGTCGTTGTCCATACTCGGATAAATAAACGATTTCCTTAGCCTTACACATGGTAGCTTCTAGACTATATTGCAGTCTGTTAATAATTTCTTCGCGTGCCGACCGTGGAATGAAAATTTTCTGCCCCTTGAGGACTATGTTATTTTGCACTGTGAAATCCTCCCTCACATGCCAGGACTCTCACAGATTCACTGGATGATAGTTGCGGGATGACGGCCATCCCTTAGAGATTACTGACCGGAGGCGCTGTATTTGATCGCAGTCGTTTGAGGTTCGACGAAGCATCTCGAGTGTGGGCAAGCTCACGGGCAGATACCGAGCATTATCAACGGCGGCAATTTTATAGTAGACGTCGACTTCAGCCATTTGATGGATGTCCACAAGGGGAATTTGAGTATGAACCGAGTATGGTTGGAAAGAGCGACTCAGCATGTCTGTGATGTGGAGAGTGGAGACAGGCTTATAACACACCTTCAAGGTGTAAAACTGCAGTGGCTTGGCGAAAATGGATAACAGCTGCTTGTCTTTTTCTAATTGAGCTTATGCTTGTTCCGTAACTGTGATAGCTCGTGACACGTATGCCACTGGCCTTCCTTCTTGAAGTAAAACGGCACCGAGGCTCTTCTCTGATGCGTCACATTGAATAGTAATGGCCTTCAGTATGTCAAAGTACGCCAGAACTGGTGCATTCTTAACCCGCTGCTTCAAACGCTGGAAATCCTGCATCCAACTCAGTATCTTTCTTCAACAGTACGCGAAGAGGTTTGCTGACGGTGGACAATTATGGAAGAAATTTCCAAGATAAGTGATAGAACCCTTGGGTGGCTGAAGTTCTGTCATAGCTGAGACTTTCTCCGGATCGGGCTTGACTCCATCTGCCAAAATAATATGACCCATTTATAGTGCTAATTTAACTTTAGCTTTATTCAGCGTGACGCTCTTCTCTCTGGCTTGTTGCAAGAGCGCTTCCAGGTTTCGGTTGTGGTCAACCATGTATTCTTCGATCATCTCCCCTCGGCCCACGACTAAAATGTCATCAGCTATATTGAAAACGCTTCGCATAATCGGCTCTGGAACTCTTCCGGAGACGAAGATATGCCAAAAGGCATTCGTAAATACCGATAACACCCAATCGGAGACCAGAAGGGATAAAATATGAACAGTCAACTTCTAGTTTGACTTGGTAGAAACCGTCCTTAGCATCGAGAACTGTAAAAATTTTCACATTACCCAGCTCAGATAGCAACTTCTCGATTGTTCGCATTGGGAATTTGGGTCGGCGTATTGCCTTGTTCAAGTCCTTTGAATCCAAACATATCCGAATCTGCTTATCCAATCCATGGGATTGGAAACCTTCGCGATAATTTGCCAGTGCTTCAGAACTTGAACCTCAATGGTTCCTGTAATCCGACGGGCAGCCTGCGAGGAGCATATTGAACGGGCTCAACTGATGTGTCTATGACTATTCGGTGAAAGATCTGGTGATGACGACGAGACAGCCTTAGTCTGTAGGTGGGCCATTTCATGAATCGTAATACGGCCTAAGTCAACGCAAGCCTTAGCGGATAAACGTGGGGGCTTTCGGACGCCATCGATAATCTTGTATGTCAGCGACATACAGCAGAAGTGAAAGTGCACGACCCCACTAGCTTTATCGTTGAATCTCCTTTCTTAAAATTAAGGCTTAGCATATGTTTTGAAAGTATTTAGTTTAGGCTTAGCAAAATCGCTTATATAACCCAGGGGATTTCCTCGATTAGAGGTGATTGCCTTAACTCTACCATGCCACCCAAGCGCCAAGCTAAAACTATGCATACTGCACGACGTGATAATATTGACTCCATGTGTTGGGTCAGCTGCAAAGACTGTCACAGATGGGATCTTTATGAGAACACTTATCTCTTTGGCTCAGTTAAATAAGAAGATGTAGATGATTCCACTGTCTTTTCTTGCCAACTCTGTGACATTTCTGACAAGCAAACAGAACTCGAAACCGAACTCTCACTCATCAAAGCGGATGCTCTCTCTCTTCGTAACTCCAACTCCTCTTCCAAAGCTCAGCTCATCGCGCTCGACACTGCTTTACAACTCACCAAAAAGGAAATCTCTAGCTGCGTCTCTACAGTTTCTGATCTAAATTCCAAGCTTCTAGCCATAAAATCTTCCCGAGTTACTGAACTGAACAAACTCTCCGCTCAACTTTCTTCCGATACCTCTAGTATCAAATCTGATCTTGATGCCCAGTTCCATGTATTTACAAACAAACTCTCGGCAGATTCCTCTAGTCTTAAAACTGATCTTGACTCTCATCTTCCCAACCTCACAAATAAACTCTCCGCCGACTCGACCAATATACGTTCCGAACTGGATTCTCAGCTTCAAGTTTTCTCGCAAAAACTAGACCTACAAACTTCCGCTATTGTTAATAGTGTTTTTGAAAAACTACACCCTATCCTTCAACAGAGGGAATCATCGTATTTTAACAAGATTGAAGACACCTTTTGCTCATCCGCAAAAGTTGAAGAACTCATCTCAGAAGCAGTGTTCGGTTGTACACATCGTAATTTTGTATAGTACATGTACCTATATTCGTTTTCAAATGTTTATATAGCGCACGCGCGCGTGAAAGTGAGTTTTTGGTTGCTGTTAAAAAAGGTGTTATTTTGCGCGTGTAAAAATAAATTAACGGCCAGTTCTGTTTTGAAATAAGAGGAAAAAAGGTTTAACGGATTTTATGTCGGAGAAGTTCTCCTCTCTTATTTCGCTGCGCACGACATTTTTTGGTCCGTCGAGCCGGATACATTCGTCAACTTGATTATGTTCCTCAACTAATCATCGAATCGGCTATCTTTCCGTGAGAGACAGTGAAAATTAGCGTGGATTCTCCGTTGGAAACCGTTTAAACCATCGATCATATCCCGATCGTAAACGAATCAACATAAGTCATCATGGATGTTCTGGTGAGAAGAAGAGCAGCTATCAAGGGACAGATCACCAGGATTGAAAATGCGGTGGGTCAAACAGCAACGAATCTATCTGACGTCGCCTTGAAGCTGTATGTAGACAAGGTGGAAAAACTATCGAAAGACTTGGATGAGGTTCACGATGCCGTAGTTGCAAATATCGATCCCGACGACGACGACTTCGCGGATCACGAAGATGAATACAACCCTCTAGTCGTTCGACTCGAAGATCTGACAATCCTACTCGTCACTGAATCAAATGAAAGAGCAGCAAACATTCCAGTGAGACAAGTCAGACCAGCTAGTGATGTACGTTTACCTAAGCTGGAACTTCCATCATTCAGCGGTGGTTACGTCGATTGGCTTCCATTTCATGATCTCTTCATCATTACGAAACGAAGCAGCGCTCCTAGTTCAATCTATTCCGGTAACTGACGCTAATTATCTGGAAGCTTGGGATATCTTAAACAATCGGTTCAACAATACCCGGGAAATCATCGATGCACACGTAAAACGTCTCTTCAGTCAAACTAACGTCATCCAAGAATCTTCATCCGCTTTACGAACGCTCATCGATACCACCGCCGAATGCATAAGGGCGCTCAAGGTTCTCAAAGAACCAGTACAACATTGGGACTCCATACTACTTCATCTTGTAAAGGAAAAACTGGATTCAGAATCTCGCCGACAATGGGAACTTTCCCTGAGGGGGACCGAAAGACCAACTTTCGAGGATCTCGTTACATTTCTTGAACAACGGGCCAGAGCCTTAGCAGCAGCTCCGCCTACAACTACTGCAATCAAGTCGAAGCCTCCATTACATCAGAGACCGAGTACAAAGGCTCATCATGGTGCTCTGAGCGAGACGTGTCACTTTTGCAACGAAACACACTCTGTATACAAATGTACCAATTTTCTGAATGCATCTTCGGACGAGCGTTGGAACATGGTCAAGAGGAGTGCCATGTGTTTCAATTGCTTACGAACCGGTCATCAAAGCAATGACTGCAAATCTGGTCATTGTAGGAAATGCAACGCACGACATAACACACTTCTACATCAAGAGAAGGAATTAACGAAGACGAAGGCAACCTCCGGTGTAGTTTCATGCCCATCTCGTGAAATAATTGGATCAACCCAAGTTATCTTGGCAACCGCAATGGTCCAAGTCAAGGGACTTGACGAGCAACTTTATCCAGCCCGAGCGCTTCTGGACTCGGGTTCTCAAGCCAGTTTCATCACGGAACAATTCACGAGGAAACTAAGATTGAAGCGAACACGTTTCAACGTCTCAGTTGACGGAATTGGAGCAACCGGAATGAACACCTCTCAAGGCAGTGTCATGGTGAATATTCAGTCAAATATCATTAACACGTCGGAGGTCATCGTCGAGGCAATCGTCCTGAAAAAGGTCACGGATTATTTACCTAACAGTCCGTTCGATCCTGGAAATGGTCTACACTTGAAAGGCTTAACACTTACTGATCCAACTTTTCATAGCCCTGGACAAGTGGATATTTTACTAGGTGCTGACGTGTATCTAGAGCTCTTACAAGATGGCATTTGCAAGGGGAAAGAAGGTCTTCCAGGTGCCTTTAATACTCTTTTCGGATGGGCAGTTTCCGGTCCATTGCTGATGGCCGGAAGAAGTTCGAAAATAAAGGTCCACCATTGTACATTGGAAGCAGATTTGAAACATCTTTGGGAGCTAGAAGACATCCAGCCTCGAAGAATACTATCTCCAACAGAAATTCAATGTGAAAAGAACTTTGAAGAATCACATACACGTGACTCTACAGGAAGATTCACTGTACGATTACCAAAGATAAACGATGCACCAAAACTTGGAGATTCTAAACAAATGGCAATCCGTCGATTCTCTCACTTAGAACGACGTCTACGTGTTAACCCGAATCTCTATGAGGAGTACCGCAAGTTCATGGGGGAATACATTGCCCTTGGACATATGGAACTCATTCCCTCGAATGAAATAAAAATCGAAACCAATCCATCTTACTACGTGCCTCATCATGCGGTATTCAAAGAAGACAGTACCACCACGAGAGTTCGTGTGGTGTTCGACGCCTCTGCCAAATCTACAACTGGAGTTTCCCTAAACGATCATCTGCTAGTGGGGCCAAAACTTCAAGATGATTTGGTCAACCTCCTTATTCGCTTTCGTCAACATTGCATTGTAATGAAAGCAGACCTTGCCAAAATGTTTCGTTAAATTAGAGTACATCCAGACGACTCCGCTCTTCAAAGAATTGTTTGGCGAAACAACTCACACGAACCCTTGCTCGAATACCGTTTGCTAACGGTTACATATGGAACCGCATCAGCGCCATACCTAGCAACTAAAGTCTTGAAGCAACTCGGCCATGACGTGAAAGAGACACTTCCGTTGGCATCTGCGGCTTTACAAAATGACTTCTACATGGACGATCTAATGACAGGCGACGAAACGATTGAGAACGTTTTAAGACTTCAGTCAGAAATCATTCAAGCTACATCTCAAGCAGGATTTGAAATAAGGAATTGGGCGTCGAATGAAGCTGCATTATTGGATACACTACCAGCCAACATGAAGGATTTACAAAAGCCACTATGCATCGAGAACGACGAATCAGTCAAGACTCTCGGCCTATATTGGACTCCTTCGGCTGATAATTTCTCGTTTATGGTTACTTCTCCAGCGTCAAGAAGTTCAATCACTAAACGTACGATTCTTTCGGATACAGCAAGGATATTCGATCCTCTGGGACTGTTGGCACCAGTAACCGTTCGAGCGAAACTGATGTTACAGGAAATGTGGCAGCTAAAATTGAATTGGGATGAGCAACTTCCCCAACCACTTGAAGCTAAATGGAGGTCGTTTCGAACCGATTTACCAGAAATTGAAAACATTACGGTTCAACGGCACATTTCGCAAGCTAATGCTACAGACATTAGCCTGCATGGATTTTGTGACGCATCGGAGAAAGCGTACGCAGCTGCCGTATACCTGAAGACGGTGAATAACAACGGACAAATCAAAATACAACTGATCGCTGCGAAAACAAGAGTCGCTCCGCTCAAACAAATCACACTTCCGAGACTGGAATTATCTGGTGCATTACTTTTGGCTTCTCTGATTCAACTGATCAGGGAGTCATTGAGATTGGATATAGCTGATGTGCATTGCTGGTCGGACTCAACAATCGTCCTAGCTTGGTTGAAAGCTCCACCGCAACGTTGGAAAACGTTCGTAGCCAATCGAGTGTCAGAAATCCACGAGAAACTACCGAGAGCGCAATGGCATCACATTTCAGGAGACAGCAACCCTGCAGATTGCACTTCTCGAGGAATATCCGCTAGCGAACTGGGAAATCATGGTCTCTGGTGGCATGGACCGCAGTGCCTTATTTTCGCCGCAACAACGCAAGAACTACATGAACTCTCAGAGCCAAATGAATGTTTATCCGAGGAAAGACGAATTATTTCTTTAGTAACACATCATCAAATGGATTTCACGCTCCTTTCCAAATTTTCAGCGCTTAAAAAACTCATTCATATCACCGCCTACATTCTACGTTTTGTCTTCAATTCGCGAAATGCGACAGAATTGAGGATTACTGGACCTTTATCGAAGGAAGAGAACGAAAAGGCGCTATCCCATTGGATTCGGGTCGTCCAAAGCAACAGTTTTAACGAAGAGATAGCTTGCCTTAAACAAAACAAAGAATTACCACGGAAAAGTAAAATCCTTTCGATGCGTCCGTACATCGATCAAGATGGGATTCTTAGAGTTGGTGGCAGACTTTGCCACTCCAACTTACCATACGAACAAAGGCATCCGGCACTGTTACCGAGACAGAGCAAATTAACAGAACTTCTAATACAACACGAGCACGAGAAACATTTTCACGGAGGTGCTCAACTACTAACTTCTGTCTTACAGAAACGTTATTGGATCGTCGGTCTTCGTGATGCCATACGTTTCCATATCAGAAGATGTGTTTCATGTGTACGACAGCAGGCAGTCACTGTAAAGCAACTTATGGGCGATTTACCACCAGCGAGAGTAAATCCTGCTCGGCCATTTTTGAAGTGTGGAGTCGACTACGCAGGACCATTTACCCTTAAACTAATGAAGGGACGAAGTCACTTCAGGTTTAAGGGATACATTGCCGTCTTCGCTTGCTTTACCACAAGATCAATTCATCTTGAACTTGTCAGTGACATGACCACCGAAGCATTTCTGGCAGCATTGAAACGCTTTGTTGCTCGACGAGGAAAATGCGCCGACATTTACAGCGACTGTGGAACCAACTTTACAGATCGAGAGATGAAAACAGTCATCAAATTCATAGTCTCTACAAACAACAACGATCAAGTATCACGATGGCTCGCAGACGAAGGAATTAATTGGCACTTCAACCCGCCTGCAGCGCCACATTTTGGAGGCCTCTGGGAAGCCGGGGTGAAGTCCGTCAAGTATCATCTGAAACGAGTTCTTGGCACCATGGTTCTAAACTTTGAAGAAATGCAAACGCTTCTTTGCCAAATCGAAGCTTGCTTAAATTCACGTCCTTTAACGGCGTTAAGCTCGGATCCAAACGACTTCAATGCGTTGACACCTGGACATTTCCTAATCGGAGATGCACTCACCGCAATACCCGAACCCGATCTCACTTCTGAAAACGTCAACCGCCTGTCACGTTGGCAATTGGGCCAACAAGTACTGCAGCACTTTTGGAACCGTTGGCGAAATGAATTCCTCTCTCGCCTTCTACAACGTCCAAAGTGGACTACACCAAAACCGAATCTACGAGTCGGCGACTTGGTCTTGCTCAAAGATGAAGATTTACCTCCAACCAAGTGGAGAATGGCAAGAATCACTGAACTTCATCCAGGACAAGACAATCAAGTTCGCGTCGTAACTGTCAGAACCTCTGACAAATCACTGAAAAGACCCGTAGTTAAATTATGCCAGTTACCACTAGACTGATTTTAATTGTATTCAAACTGTTTACTAAGGGTTATTTATGTATGCAAATGTAACTTTTCGGACTTTTACTATCTCATTTGAAATTCGTTATTTCAAGGCGGGCGGAATGTTCGGTTGTACACATCGTAATTTTGTATAGTACATGTACCTATATTCGTTTTCAAATGTTTATATAGCGCACGCGCGCGTGAAAGTGAGTTTTTGGTTGCTGTTAAAAAAGGTGTTATTTTGCGCGTGTAAAAATAAATTAACGGCCAGTTCTGTTTTGAAATAAGAGGAAAAAGGTTTACCGTTTTTTATGTCGGAAAAGTTCGCGTCTTTTATTTCGCTGTTCACGACAAGCAGAGTCATCACTTTCTTCCAACATAGAGACAGCGTGTGCCGAATCTGTCTCCACTATCTCTCGGCGCAACAACGTACTACTGTTTGGTTTTCCTGAATCTTCGGCCGATGAAGATCACCGAGTTATTTCGGGCTTTCTCTCTGACTGTGGAATTCCCAGCTTTGTCCGACTCTTCAGGTTATCCAGGGTCTTACCTCCTACTGGGGCTCGCCCTCGTCCCATCAAATTTGTGCTGGAATTTCTTCATCACAAATCAAAACTCTACAACTACATCCGGCAACAGCGTCTCTCGGATGGTGACTTTTCCCCTCTTCAGCGTGGACGTTTTGCCAAAGCCAAAGAGGAGCTTGACGCTAAAATCAACCCAGGTGAACATGGATGGGTAATTCGTAACTTCAAGGCTGTGAAAGCCTCCCAACCCCGCCCACCTCGTGATGTCCACCGCCCCCGGCCGCTCCTTGCGGATAACGTATCTCTTCCTCCTCGTCCAACTGCGCATTGCTCCCCCACAGCAACTCACCTCTCCCGGCCGAACCAGTCGTCTAGTTCTTCCACTGTTACCGGCACCATCCCGGAGGCCATTTTTCTATATCTACCTCCTCGCCTTCGTGGTCCTTCTCCCTGGTTGAAGTCGCATGGCCCAGGCCTTACTGTCTCTCCCCGTTTCCCCTCCCCCAGCCAAGTGCAGTCATTTGCTCAGGGTCCCCCTGATCTTTCCCACCTCTACAGTTCGGACACTTCAGCCCCGTTTAACTTTGTTAATGGCTCGACCGCTTTCCCTCAAATCTACCATCAACAGCCCTTTTTTCATTGAACACCCTCTTAACGTACTAGCCACAAACTAACGTCCGTCGAGTGCAACCTATTCTCACTCTCTTATTGCCAAACTCAACTCTATTTCCTCTGCAACCATTGATCACGAAAACTTATCGAAGCAACCCGACCACTCCACTTTCTCCACCGTAATTCTCACGAATGCTGCTGGTCTTTCTCGCTACAAACTTGACGAACTCACTCACATTGTTACTAACACCAAATTTTATCTCATAGCCATCACCGAAACCTGGTGGAATTGTGATATCGCTGACTCTGAACTCAGAATCCCTGGATTGTCTATTTTACGTCTTGACCGTAAGCGTGATCCCCGTGGCGGTGTTCGGAACCCCTATGGGGGCTGCGCTCTCTATGCAAGGGCGTATCCAGGATTTTATTTCAGGGGGGTTTTGAGGGAAAATTTCAAGGGGGGGGGGGGTGCTGACGGAAGTTTCACTGATTTTTATTAGGCACCCCCCCCCAGTAATCAGCATTTCGGGCGGGGGGTTGAACCCCCAAACCTCCCCCTTAAATACGCCCTTGTCTCTATGTACTCGACACCCTACGTGTTCGACCTTTTAGTCTTAATATTGTTGGCGTAGATTGTCTAGCAGGGACTGACCAATATGGTGTTGAAACTGTTGCGGTGAAAATTATTACTATTGTCTGTGTTTTATAGCGCTCTAACAATATCAACTACTCAAACAGCCCTTATAGTAGCTCCTTAATTAATGCACTTTGCTCCCACTGTTATTCTAATCGTCTTGCATTACTTCTCCTTCGCGATTTTAATTACCGCTCTATTGACTGGTTTAATTCTATATCGGCAATCGGGACCAATACTCATACCAAAATTTTTCTTGATTGTATTAACGATAATTCCCTTACTCAATTTGTTTTGTCTCCCACTAGAAATGTCGGTGCACTGTGTTAGGACAATATTCTTGGCATAGTGTTCTCATTAGACCCCGACTTTGTTCCTTATGTTACAACCCTGCCCCCTTTGGGTTCTAGTGACCATTTGGTACTCAGTTTTTCCTTCGCCCTAGCCTGTGACTCCCCCATTTTCCACCCCAAGCCCAATTTCTACAAAGGTGACTACTTGTCGCTCAATGTTTTTTTATCAGAAATAGATTGGTCACTCCTGATTTCTAGTGATTCTATAACTGATTCTTGGACCTCTTTTCACTCTATTATCGAGGCTAGCATCTCTTCCTTTAACCCTGCCACCCGTCCCAAACGCAGAACCTTTATCGCGCATCGCACCGTCCTGAGCCGTAAGACTAAAGCCCAAAGCTGGCATCGTTTATCCTTATAAAAAAAAAGTTTAGCTACCCTTCCCAATATATCCCGTCATCTAGATGCTTATCGCAAAGCCCGTAATGGACATTGAAATCATTTGCGCAATAACAGAAGAAAGTCTGAGGCTGCTCTCTCTAATCTCATTGCGGAATACCCAAAATCGTTTTACTCCCACATTAATAAATTCCGTGTGACGCGTCATAAATTTTTGGAAATTCAGAAACCTGACGGCCTAAGGAGGCTGCCAATGTTTTTAACAACTACTTTGCTACCGCCGTTCAGACTCAATCTTTAATTCCTAGCCCCCTTACCAACCTCCAACTTGCCTCTTTGGAAAAATTTAATTGTGAACCAGCGGATATCCTTTTCTTACTCGGAAAACTTAAAATTGACAAATCCCCCGGCTCCGACGGTATCCATCCACTTCTTCTTCGTAATTCTGCTCAATATCTCTCTTTACTTGCTTATCTCCTTTTCCCTTTCTTCTTGTACCCTACCTCCTTCCTGGAAGGAAGCCAATGTCACACCTGTTCATAATAAGGGCTCCCGTTCCCTGCCCCAAAACTTTCGTCCTCTTAGTGTTTTAAACCTTGTCCCTAAATTATCGGAATACTTTGTCTTTGACCAATTAAGTTTTTTTTCACAACTCCAGCTTCTTTACTAGTGCCCAACATGGCTTCCTTCCCAAGCGCTCTTGTCTATCTAACCTTATTTCCGCTACAAATCACTGGTCAAGTTGGCTTGATCAGGGCTTTAGCGTTGACGTGATTTTCTCGACTTCGCTAAAGCCTTTGACTCCCTCCCCCATGTGGACATAATCTCTGCTCTCCGTGATGCTGGGGTTTGTGGCGACGCGCTAGCTTGAATCACAAACTACCTCTCCAGCCGACGACAACGCGTTGTGGTCCATGTCAAGGAGTCTGATTGGTCAATTGTCCCATCTGGGGTTCCACAGGGGTCCATTATTGGACCCCTGCTCTTTTATGTGCTAATAAATTCTCTCCCCGAAGCTGTTCGCGACGCCTTTGTTGCCCTTTTCGCTTACGACACAAAATTGTATATGTGTATTAAAACGTTCGCTGATTGTCACAAGCTGCAATCAGACCTTAATGCTGTTGTCTCCTGGGCTACCTCAAAGGGCCTTTCTTTCAATACCGACAAATGTTCTGTCTTACACCTTTAAAAACTAACCCAAATCATGTCTACAGCATTATTGGTACCCCTATTAGAACCACGCTCTCCGAGCGCGATCTTGGTGTAATAGTCGCTCCTTCCTTACGTTTTTCAAGTCAAGTCAACAAAGTCTCTAAAAAAATTCGTTCCACCACTGGTGTTATCCGTCGCAACCTCCTCTTTCACTCCCCCAAAATTATCCAAACTCTCTATAACTCTTTGATACCATCTCTGCTTGCTACATGACTTTTTTACAATAACCTATCGCTAAACTTCTCTGACTTCTTTTCCATTAACCCCTCTCGTACCCGCGGTCATCCCTTAAAGCTGGCCAAGCCTAGAGTTTCTTCCTCTCAGCGGCAAAGTCATTTTTCTTTTGGGGTCATAAATGACTGGAACTCCTTACCCCAAGTTATTGTATCCATCCCAAATCGCCACACATTTCGCCGCCACGTCTCCGAATACTTACGTTAAAATACTTCGCTTAAATTGTTTTTTATTTAGAACTTTACGTTTAAATACTTCCCTTAAATTTTTATTCGAACTTTATAGCTGTGCATAGTATAAAGTATTTTTATGTTATTTGATCCCAGTCTTTAATATTAATGTTAACGAAATGCGTTTCTAAACTTACGACGTTTGTTCAATTTACAATTATCAAGTGTCCCCAGTAATGTTTTTCAACTTCATTGATTATAACTTCTTTTTGGTGTTGTTGTTTTATATGTCTTCCCATCACTCGTTGTATCGATGCTCAAAGAGAAGCCCAGATGAGGCTTATTGAGCAGTTTTCAGTAATTAAATAAATAAAGTAATTTCATCGTATAACTCTACTCGAAGGACTGATACCGGAAAAAATGGGCTGAAGTGCGGTAAATGGATTGAAAATCAGCAACCTTCATTACATGAGGTTCCATTATGGAAATAGTCTGAAAATATTTACGTTGGCTCTGCGGGGTACGAGAGTGAACTACATTGACTGTATTTTCTACTGAAGAACATTCGACATAGTCCAGTAAGAGGCCGTGACGTGAGAGGCAACATATTTTCTTTTTTACTTTTTATTTATTTTATTTTATAGAAACATCTTTTGAAATAGATGCTCCCTTTGTGACGAGAACTGCTGTATGTATTTTTACGGTACGGGGGTATATAAATCCATTAATCCATGTTGAGGACGCAAATGGTGAGGCGGGCTGATAATGGGCTGAAATGGAGGTCCAAACGTTTGCGTCGATAGCTGTGGAACGGAACCTTTATGCGGAGCAAACCCATGTGCCCACTGAGGGGCACTGCTTGCTCGAAAGAGCCCATAAAATGAGCCTATTGCTGTTGCTGAGGATCGACCTGTTTGCGTTCACAGACGGCTTCGTAATGATTCAATAAATGACAATAGTGGCACGCGTGGCCATAGGCGGGACAATTTTCACCTTGAGCAAGTGGCGAATGGCCACAATAACGACATTTAGACCAAGGGCCCGCGTGGGGGCCAGTACGTCCCGAATCTCGAGAACGGGCGCTTCAACCCTGTAGCTATTGCCCACGAACCCTGGTAGAGAGGGTTCTATTGGTAGTACCACCCGACTGAGATGTAGGAGGGGTCGATGTGACTGTTTGTCGTCACTGAGAGGTTGTGTAATTGAAAGATCGTGGGCCTGCAGTAGGGCTGGATTCGTTCGCCATAAGTTTCACCTCGACTTGGGTAGAGGCGCTAACCTTGAGAGCGTCTACCACTTCTTGTAGGGATAAATCGTTGCCTGCGCAGTACAACTGCGATTTCATATCGGAATCCGTGTTGCCAAATAACACCTGGTCGCGAATAAGTTCGTCTTCGAGGGTGCTGTATAGGCAATCCTCCGAAAGGGAGCGAACCCGCAAGGAAAACTGTTCCACCGATTCATTAGGCTCTTGCAAAGCCAACCGAAATAAATGCCGGCGGACCCTACGGTTGGTTTTGGGAACGAAATGAGCCTACGACGCGTCCAAAATACCAGTAATATTCGAAGACTGCACAGCTTAAAGCTGTAAATTGCGCAAAACATTCCGTCCATCGTCACCCAAAACGGATCGCATTGGCTTCCCAGACAAAGCGCTGGACACCGAAAAATCTTGAAAAGCTTAAGAAAAGTCCAGGTTGGTTAAAACTTGGATCTATTTGAAAGATCATGTTTAAATATACTCAAAATTATCAGTCGTAAAATTGTATCTTTTTTTAATGACGAGAAATTAAGTTTTAAACGAGCCTAATTTACCCGCCAAGCGATCTGCCATTTTGTTTTAGGACTTTAATCACGCGCTGTTCGCGCTATAACAGCGCTCTGTTCCCTGCGCGCGCTTGCTCCGCGTGCGGTCTGTCTGAGGGAAGACGAAATAAAATGGCAGCTCTCTTAGCGGGTAGATTTCAGTCGTTTAAAAATTAATTTATCGTCATTAAAAAAGATACAATTTTATGACTGATATTTTTGAGTATATTTAGACATGATCTTTCAAATAGACAAAGATATAGCAATAATAATAAATCGTTTGATTGTCAAAAGAATACAATACTTGCGTGTTTAGTCTTACATCGCTGCTACCGGACTGCCGCCCGGGGCTTCTCTCAACTCTCTTTTTCAGCGATGGTCACATGACCAGCTTCTGGCGGCGGGCTATATGGAAACCACCCACTATTAACAATTACCAATGACCAGGGGCGAACCGAAGTAGGTCAAATTGGGTCGGGAAGCCTTGGTTTTGTAAACTCTGATGGTTCCGAGTCATTTGTCGAAATATATCTTCAAATTTCCGTTTAAAAAATCTAAAATATTTGATGGGAGTCTACCCTATCCCCGCTAAAGGGCAATACTGCCTAAGGCCCCATTTTGAACCTCTTAATCTTAACCCTGATTAAGCATTACGTCACCTTGATGTTCTTTAACAAGAATTTGTAAGGATTAGAGAATCAGTAAATCTACAAAGCACCACGTCTAATTTATTACCGGGGTACCACGTCAGGCTAGTGCATGAGCGAATAAGTAGATTAGTCCATTATGAAAAGTTATAAAAAAGCTAAACCCTAAACAAATTTGAAGAAATTTAAAAACTTACAAATAGCTTGTACCGATAGGTTTTCGAGCAAACAAAATGACGCGAAACTCGGACCAAATAGATCTTCGAGTGAAAAACTAAATTAAATTAAATAAAATAGCCAGAATTTCCAACGGTAGACCGGTTTCGTCAATAGGTGGTTCCTTTTAAGGTTAGGGCATGAGCAACAGTGAGGGGGAGGGAGGTGCGTAAACGGGATTCGTATGAGTTATCAATACACTAATAAAGGTGTGAGGATTGCTATTTTGTAGACTATGTATATGAAGATTTCTATCCTTTCAAAAATGTTGTAGGCGTCCTTGGCCTAAATGCCCTAATTAATTATTTAATTAATTTAATTATTTGAAGAAAGTTTTTTACCAATATTTTCCCGCCCTTACGTAAACTTTGAAATTTCACGCTTCAAACGAATTATTATGCATGTCAATTAATAATCAAAAAGTTTAACCAAATGTTATAAACGTTTTTATCACTATTTATTTATGGCACATCTCGCTTTTAATCAACTGTTTCACTTTTGTCTTGGTTCGTGTACAATTCTGTAGATCTATCGAAACTTGAATTTAGAAAATTTCGGATTAATTTTGAAGTGTTTCCAATAGTCAGAATGTATTTCGCTGATTCCGGTCCAATCTGAAAGGTAGGTTGTATTTTCGGGCCTTTCGTTGTCGTACCAGGATCCCGGTGCGGTGCTGTTCGCCAAATAAACCGTCTGGCCGCCGGCTAAGTAAGCCGCCCAAAACCCGAACGTGCCGTACGTAATGATGGAATGATTGCAATGCGCTAACAACGCGAGGTCGTACTCCGCGGACACCTTGGCGTTTTGGAAAACGACGTCGGCTCCCGATAAATGCTTTTCGCACCACGCGATGTCGTCACTCGTCACCACGAACGTCGCTAAACCCGGAAATACTTTTTCCCGGAAGAAATGGAATGATCTCCGGAAGAACTCCACACTGGCTTCCCGCCTATTCATTTGTTGGAGCTGACTTAAGTAGTCCCCTCTCCGGACGTGAACTCCCACGAAAACGGTTTCGTTACTTCGTCTGGCTCTTCTCAAGAAGGACTGCGCGAAGACTTTTAATCGTCGCTTGAACTTCAACTCCGATCGAATTTCTGTCCGAGCGTGATCGAAGAACGTGATCGAGTCCGGGTAAATATTCCCGCTCAAAATCAAAACGTCTTTCGGAATGTGGGCGTCGCGCGCTTGTAAATACCAGCCGAGTTTGTAGCTTTTCACTTCTTCGCCGCCCGATAGATCGATTGTAGGTAGTTTAATGTCGAATATTTTCGTCAATTTGTCGGCCAGGCACGACTGAATAGCCGCCTTTCGCCGATTCATTTTGGCCAATCCGTAAAGTACGGCGTAACTCGAAATTTGATTTCCCAAACGCCCGCCGTTGCAAGCGATGCTTAAATACTTGTCCGGATTCTCATTATCTTCTAGAAATTCCGAAAATAAACCAATTAAGACCAAAGTGAAAACAGTATTTCGATAATTAAAATAAAATATCACAAGATAATATTCCAAAATAATAATAAAAGAGTTTTCCCGGCTTACGATTTAAAGTTATTAGCATAACATTTAAAATCCTGCCAAAAAGGAAAGAATATCTATCTTATAATTTACATTAGGGTGAACAATTTTCCACCCTATGTGTCCTTGGGTTGCGGTCAGTCCCAACCGATCGCGTTGAGCTTCTAGCGCGACAAGAATGTGATGTGTATTTTATCTTATTTTTATATACATTGTTTCCAGTCTTTCCATTGTCTACTAAGCTAATAGCGAACGCCGATAACTTCATGTTATTTTTCGTAAATGATAATTCTTCGTTGCAATAATTTAGAATTTGAGTCAGTCCATGTGAAATCGGCTTATGTGGTCGTACTTCCCCGATTTGTACACTTTATGTAAATTAGCTAATTAGTCACAATTTAGACAGTAAGTGCTTAACTTTATTAGGGACACTGACTTTCTCCACCCCCTTGCTACCCTATGGCAAGTTCCCGGATACTAGGCTTAAGCCTAAAGAAAATTGTAAATATTTTTATTTCCAAGTGTGAGTTTCGCGTCTTTAATTTATCCTCGAATATCTAATATCACTTTTCTGATTATCGGAATTCTAGTCCCTTGGTAGTTCGTATTAGCTTAAGCCTACTAAGCCTATTGCTTAATCAGCTGTCTTCTGACACATTTATTTCTAAAATAAATAAACAGTTTCAACCCACTGCAAACGATTGTGGGGTTGCAGGCCGCATCAGATTGAGTTCGGGTTATTTGAAGCCCGACCCGACGGCAAGCCTAAATTTGCCCAGTAATAGGCCTCGTGCGTAGTTTAAATTTCGGTCACAACTATCGCCTCCTACCGACCGAGTTTTAAATTGAATATATGAGAGCTGTCTGCAGAACAGCTGAAAGTTTCCAACGAAAAACAAAGTCGTTGACTTTTTCGTCACATGATAAGACAGATAAATTTTAAACTTACTGAAAATGTTAACTGAATTATGATACCCTGCGACAGGTTAAGCTAAATCTCATTCTGAATCGTAGACCAATAACTTTACCTGATATATTTAAACTATCCAAGTTGGAAACTCTCTTTTGTATCAATTGAGCAGCTGTGGGAACCTTCGTATAGACTTGGATCATCTTGTTATGATCTGGAGGACGGGAAATTGATAGAAAGCATCAAATTTACAGCGTATGAATTGGGTATTTTTAAAACAAAGTCTCTAACTTTTAATCATTGAAGTTATTAAATCATCATTTTTCCGAATAAATGAATAAATTTTACCACCATTTCTTTCGACGCAATAGACGCGAGACTTAAAATTACCATTTGAGAATGGAATAACCAATAATTTAGTAAAACACAATAAATGTGAAATTTTTTATATCTTAAAAATTTCAAACTTTAGCGTCATAAAGGTACACGAACAGTCAATAATTAATAATCACATTAACGAAAAAAGTGTAGCAGATCGGCACGTAGCAGTTTATAATAGTTTTCTAACTAACTCTATCATTAAATTACTCATTAGTACTTCCATATAATTGATTTATAAATATAAAAACGAAACCCTGAAAGCTTACCATATTCCCACGCTTTACGCGCGCTGTAAGAATTATTCCAGTAAATCAGGAACATAACTCCAAATATGGAGATACAAACGAAGGGAATTTTCGCCTGTTTGCAAGATTCGACAACAGACATTTCTCATCTGGAACACGGAAAAGACTCTCGTTGAAAGAAACTGTTATAAAAGGAAAACTATAAAATATAATGTCATTTAACTATCAATGGAGCACACGAAGAATACTATCAAGCGTATTGATTTTCTATTTAATCAAGTATAGGTAGACATTTCCGGAAACGTTGCGTTTCCGGGCTGAAATAAAACAAAAATCAATGTATTTTTCTTATCGGAGAATGAAATATATTTCGTAGATGGGCTCTATCATTGAGAATGGTCAACATACGTGTAACCAGGATTTGGAACGGAGTACACCTAAAGCTAGATTCTATTGTAACTGTACATTTGTTCCATGTTTGATAGACCAGTCCCAAAATTCAAATTCTAAGCACATCTCGATACGGCAACGCGTATCCACTGTGAATTCGCGAAATAGAAACCCTTTACTTCAATTTTAAATTCTTATTCTGTGTCATCCAAATACGCGAAAAATAGTGAACTTAATATAAAAATTAAACATTGGTAAAGTTGAGATGAGTCTTTTAAATTAAGTTAAATTCTTACCTTATTTAACTTTTAATAAAACTGCCGAGTAACGGCCAAATAACCATTGCGCTGTCTCACGGGAAAAACACCTATACCATATATTAGTTATAAACGGAAATTTGCACTATTATCGAATACTAAGCTGAAATTTCACCTAAAATAAATTTCAAGCCAAACATATATTGCATTTAGAAAAATTGGAAAAAATTCTACTATCCCCGGTAAACCGTACATTTAATTTAATATACACTTCTTTTCGTAAGTTAAGTAGAATATTAACAAATTATAATTTCCTGAAACCTTTTATTTAAATAAGTTTATACAGGGAAAACATTTATTATGATCCTATTTAAAATTAAAATCTACAAAGCTTTTGATTTTCGAACTGTAGATTATTTTAATAACGCAGCAAAAATGAAATATTGAAAGAATTGAAACGTATTGAGAGGTGTCGCGCGAAAACTGTTTCGAGTAGTTTAAATATTCCCCGATGAAAAAGACAATATTAGAAAATAAACGATATAAATATTTACCGATTTTGTAGGATGGAAATGGCGTAGAGGAAAACAATTTTGTAAATCACAGCTGGCGAATTGTGGATTGAGGAAATGTCAGCGCTGGAGCTTCCACGCATCGCAGCCTGCCCTCCCTTCCGCCCAGTGTTTTGATATCGTACCAAGTAAAGATTTACTGTGAGCCACACCACTACATTATGATACGAAATTCTTGATATCGGCTGCGTTTTAGCAAAAGCTCGGTAACCGACATTTATTTATTTTCCGCCAACGGGAAACGAACTTCCAAAGACGATAATTTTTACATTAATCTCCGCGTGAAGAAAACAATTATATTTCGTTCGCTATTATTGTTGCGTATAAATTTTAAATCAAGGTTCTCTCAATGTTCGTACTATTTCCTCAAGTTCGTGAAGAAAATAGTACTGGAATAAAAGAATAACAAGTTGAAGCTAATTTATTTGGCAGGCTCACCATAATTTCCAAATAGGAAATACTATAACGTTCAAAATCATTTGAGCTCTACCTCTATATAACCAAGGACAACGTTTTAGAACGGACCAACTTCAAAGATTGGCGAAATAAATAAATAAAATTCTAGGGCATTGTAT
Organism: Leiobunum rupestre; assembly: GCF_980474605.1. NCBI lineage: Eukaryota > Metazoa > Arthropoda > Arachnida > Opiliones > Sclerosomatidae > Leiobunum > Leiobunum rupestre. Next base: position 18,018,587 of record NC_143387.1, on the reverse strand, counting down.
TGTTTTGCGGAAAGTTGGTTAGTAACCGATTCTTGAGAAATAACATTTTATACATCGAAAAATACTATAAACACTGCTGAAACACGCGAAAAGTTAGAAAAGTTCATAATAATCTAAAATATTACAGCCACTCACGACATATAGTTCGATATCGCAATTAACATTACACAGAACATCAATTTGAATGCATACTAGTAAAAATAAATATAATTAGTTGTATAGTAGTGTACTTAAAAAGTTTAATAATGTAATCGTATAACTAATTAATATAATAGCATAATTAGTAAATATAATAATATACTTGTATAATTAATTAATATAGTATTATAATTAATTTAATAATTTCATAATATAATTAATTAATTTAATAATTTCATAATATAATTAATTAATTTAATAATTTAATAATATAATTAATTAATTTATTTATTAATATAATAGCATAATAGTAAAATAAATTAAATTTATAATGTAATGTAATGTAATAATATAATTTAATAATATTAATATTTAATAGAATAATATAATTAATTAATGTTTTGTAATTAATCATGTATAGTTTCAGTGAGCAATATATTTTCAATATTTATTCAAAAAACAACAATTTGTTTGATATTTTTAGACAGACGATGCAAAGATAGGTCATTGATTGAGTCCTAGTTATATTTTTTAATGATGCAATTTTGAAAACGAAAATATCCTGTCTGCGGGTAAAAAATATTTATCGAAACAGTGCCCGGAGGGTATCTCAGCTTTTGGATGTCTGGAAATTCACTAATGAGAGTTACTACACTCTTCGTCTGATTTTCCGTCAAGGCAAATAATTACACACATCAAAAACCTATTAGCGTACATACTCAGGCGTTTACGTAATAAACCAAAGGCTTTGTTCCCAAATAATAGTGAAGTTAAGTTCCCCCGCGAATTTACGTCTAGGTCGCCTTTAGCGACTTCTAGCAGCTTAACCTCATCTCTCGAAAGCCATGAAAGAAAACCCGAGATCAAGTGCGCGCCGCGGTTTGCTGCAGCCGAGTGGAGCGAATAATGACGCTATTATTCAACTTTCCAAGCTTTCCCTCGATTCACTAATGACAAGAAATAACGGTTCATATGTTAGAAATTATGAATTTAAAGCAACTGTCGGCTCTATCATTGCCACCTGTACTATGAAAAGGCCCCTGTCATTAGAGATGGCCATGAATCTATCGGATTATTAGAAAAAAGCGACTTTCGTGGAGAGCGTGGTGCAATCTATTAATGGCCAAGGAACTTAAATCGAAATAGCCAAATGATAACGTCGTCAGAGAGCCATTGTAGAGTATTATATTTAGACAACTTTAACCTAAACTATATATCCCATGTAAAAAATATTGTTTAAAATTACTGTAATTTATGACATTGACCAATTAACAAACTATCCAATCAACGCGAGGGGTACCCTTAAATACGCGCTCGACATCAAGTAGCTCTTTTTTCAACCGATGTCGCTACCGTCGTAATCAAAACAAGTTAGCTAAGCTACATTAAGTAATTTTAAACAATATTTTTACCTGGGATATATAGATTAGGTTGAAGCCCACTAAATAAAGTATAAGTTGTATAAATATAATACTCTTCAAAGGCTCTCTGACAACGTTATCATTTGTCTATTTTGAATTTTAACTACCTTTGCTATCAATAGATGGCACCACGCTCTCCACTAAAATCGCTTTTTTTTAAAGAATCGGATAGATTCATGGCCATCTCTAATGGCAGGGGCCTTTTCATAATACAGGTCGCAATGATAGAGCCGACAGTTTCTTTAACTAACTTGTTTTGATTACGACGATAGCGACATCTACGTGACGTCGAGCCGACACTTGCCAAACGTCGTCTGCTATTTCATAGTGGCGTTGCTAAGGAGTTTTAGGAATCCTGTAGATGACTTTAGTCCTCTTCCGTTTTATAAGGCGCAATTTCCAAATAAGAGCACCCACAGATAAAAAATGATCTGACATATTACGAACTTTGCACTCAAGTTCGCCAGAAAAATCATCAATTTAAATTACATAGAACAATTAGCCGTTTTCTGTCCAATCGTTATTCCTTAATTCTATATTATTTTAAAACATAGCTGCCACTATATTTTTAATGCAGAAGCTGGTGTTATTACGAATGACCTTGGATTAATTGAACACAGGGATATCCCACAGAAGCAAAAACCAAGGAGAGTCTAATAAATGGAGGAGAAAGTAGGCAGATTTTCGTCGACCTACAACCAAAGAGTATAAAAACTACGTAACCTAGAGATATAATGACGGTCGAAAGCAGTAAAGGAAGTTGTAGCAACCGGGGGGGAAGTCACTCAGTGAATTTGCACTTCAAATTTCGGTACCGCAGCGCCACTACGGCAGTTTTAAGTGGCAATCATTTTGATTTAGTTCAACATTCTTGAAAATTCCTTAAGGAATTGGTTACCTTTAGGACTTGGCAACGTTAGAGAACAAACGCCTTATTCTTCACTTTTTGAAAATAAACACCGAAACAACGAATCCACAAATTCTAACTAAAAAAATCACGAAACAGTAACCAATTACTGTCACTTTTTTGAATTGACAGATATTAGACAATTAAATATCCAAAATGCCAAATTTAGCACCTCCGCAACACCGTAACTGCCATTTTCCTCCGGTTTTATTATTTATTGTACTAAATACTGCCGTAGTGGCGCTGCGGTACCGAAATTTGAAGTGCAAATTCACTGAGTGCCTTCCCCACCGTGTGCTACAACTTCCTTTACTGCTTTCGACCGTCATTATATATCTAGGTTACGTAGTTTTTATACTCTTTGCTACAACGTCCACTCATTTCGGCGGTACAATGTAAACAAACCGTTGCGTCATAGTAGATCATTTCGTCAGTGATTTCGTCTGCTATTATTTTATTCGCGAAGGCTTAGTGATGTGGGACGTTAAGTTAGCTTATTTTATCTGTTAATTTCAAGATAATTTCTTTTAATTATGAATAATTGAAATGAATCAAACAAAAAAGAATGAAATAGTTAAAAGACAGCTGTGCTCACCTACCCGAAAAGTAAAAAAGAAGGCAGCAAGTACTAGTCAAGTAAATATAAAGCATGTGGAACATCCTTATGCAAAGTGAGTAAAGATAAAACTTTTAACTAATTTTTATCAGGGGTGAAATGCTTTTTTTCTTCTATGTTTGTAATTAAATTACTAATTTATTTTAGGCCTCTGCTTCCAGATATTAAACTCATTGAAAATGCAAGTTTTATAATGCCAACTAAAGAAAGGGTAATAGAAGAAACAAATAACACTAAAACGGTAGAGGAAGATTGCTCACCAGAAGTTATTAATCTAGTGTATGATATAACTTTAGCAACTGAAACTGTGGTTGGAGAAATTGAATCATTAGTTGATGAAATTTAATTGCCAACATTGGTGCAGCCGCCACAGAAAATAAACAACAAAAAGAGTCATATATCGAACTTGGAAATACGTTTATCTAGTCAAGAATTTCAAGATCTGATGAAGATAACTGCGGATGATTTAAGTGGCTGGGTTATCTTCGGTTGGAACATGCCCGCCAATAAAATGGAGCGAACAAACAAATGTTGACCGGCCAATGCTATTTACACTGAAATCATCTAGTCTACCACATTTTTCCATCCAATCCTTGCATTTTGCTAGGTTTCTTTTCGGTTTTGGGAAGGGTATGAATCGTATATCTTTACCTTTTAATCTCCGAGAATCGTTTTTACAATTACCGAATGCACAGATCTTTATTTTACCCATATTAAATATCAAAAAGTTATTTGCCTTTAGTGAAAAACGTTCTAAGCTCAGCGGCCATTTTCTTTGTTTACGTTGTACCGCAATTTTATATTTTTGCCGTCTGCTTTTTTTTTGAAAAAAATGGACACTTTAGGCGACAGTGTAATATATGGGACCCGCCATACACTTTCTCCTCCATTTATTAGACCCTCCTTCCAAAAATGCGGAAATGATTGGTATGAAACCTCTATTTGTGAAAACGGTGACCAAACGGAAATGACTAAAGCGCATGCGCGATAAGTGGATCAAGGGGAGATCTGGAGGGAGAGAGGTAAACGTAGGCAAGGCGATTCTCTATCATAGCAATTGAAACTAAAATTGTTAGCGGTCATACATTTGAGTTGCTAGGTATTACACCATCAGAACCAAGCAATATAAGAAACGGAGTCAATTGTAAGAACTTAATTACTGAAATTTGTAGTCTGAGAGTATATTAAGATTTAACCAAATTATTTAGGTGGAAAGTAAGCCTTGGCTGAAAATGTGAAAATGATAACGTTGAACATGGGCCATGGGTTAAAAACCGAAAGAAGAAAAAGATTTAGGTCAAATCTAAAGAAAAAATGTGACATAGTACCCTCGGAGTGATAATTAGTGAAACGAATGTTTTGAAGGAAAAACAGAATACTAATAAAGATAATGAATAATGTAAATCGTAAGTTCAAATTAATCATCTAAATAATAAGAGTAAATTGGTTTTAAAGGGTTTGTTTTTACAGGAATAACGAAGTTGATGTAAAACAAAAGGTTAATCTACTTCATTTTAAGCCATACATATTTGACGGTAGTTTTAATCTTGAGTTAATTATCCTTTAATACTACTAATAACTTAAATTATTAATAGAGAGTGAGTATGACAAATCATTTTTGGATGTCGGGAGTACAGCTGTTAAAAATGAAGATTTAAATACTTATCCAACTATTGGAAGAGGTGAAAAAGTAGTAAAATGGATTGAGAGGTTTCAGATAGGTTCTAAGTTTTTCTATCAAATAAAAGCTGTTTTCTGATACCTTTTTACTAAGAGTAGAAGTGATGCGTTGTATCTTTAATTCAAGGGCATATTAAATAATTATAAAGACAATGAAGAAATCATCGAAACACTCCAAGAAATTGATGTAAATATTATTCGCGATTAAATTCATAATTTTTTAAACATTCTTCTAATATAATATATTTTTATTTTAGAATAGCAATGAGCTTTCACTAGTAGAGAAAAAATGGCTTGAGATGTTTTTATGAATCAATTGTATGTATGTGCAATTCACCAAGGAAAAAAGAAAAATACCCATTCAAGACTTTAAGGTAATAGTGACTACTTACTCATTGAACAAGAAGTTCTATGCTTGGTTGGTGGTTCCATTCTGAATTAACTTTTAAAACCCAAAAGCAGTGTAGACTATAAAAAATTGGAAATGCTTTAAGGGAACTTAACCCTGAAGTAATAACACAAAGAATAAGACCGTGGATAGATGCCCAAAATAGAAAAGCTTTAAAGTATCCCAACAGTGAAGGTTACAATCTATTCTTAATGATGTCACGGCTTGTCAACCAATTTTACAATGATAAAGTCTGTAGTGAGAAGAAAAAAAGGGAGATGGATGCAATGTTAAACGACAAATATCATCAGAATTTGTGGAAAAACGTCTGTTGTCCAAAATGGAGGAGACTGTTTTGCGGTTGGTTATTTCAACTTTCATAAACACCAATAGTAAAGGCCACACAAATAAATTGAGAAACATTATCAAAGCAAAGGATAGGAGGAAACAACTCGATACCAAATCCAAAAGTAAATCAAAATGCAAAGAAAAAGATAATTGTGGAGGCTGAAGAATCTTTTAACCCAATAGCTACTTCTCTACTATGATGTACTGATGTGAAAAGTTCCTATTTTTGAATAATTAACATAAAAGGTTCATATTTTTGATTAAAATTTTATTAAAAAGTTTAAAATGGCTCTATGTCATTAACATTTATGATACATGTAGAGTATTTGCACCTTGACGTTTCAGAGATATTCTTCCTTCATCTAGTGTAATTTTTTTATTGAATCCATATGAAATAACCTATAGGTTGATGACCAGCTTCACAAGCTTGACGATGCTTACTAAACAACTGTTCCAGCGGGTCTTGGTTCAAAGGAACAGTTAGTACAATTTGAGCTCTTTTACCAATAAGGAACTGAATTATCTCCGGCAATGCTTTAGCTACAAATACTACAAAAAAAAATCCGGTTAAATCAATCCTGTTAAAAATTAATCATAAGGGAAACTTACTCGACTGTCTCTAGCCTTGCAATGTTTCTTGGTTCAGAAACATATTTTTTATCTTTATTCCTTCCTGGCTTTGCTTATACGTAATCCTCCCATTCGTCCAACTACTTCAGAAAATATTAATAAGAAATAATTTCAATATCTTTGCTTTTCTAAATCAGAAATAATTTTAAATTATTTGGATAAACAGTGAAAATCCTGAAAATGGGTGACCAACATTGAAAATGGCAAACCAGCGGTTGAACATCGACGAATCACACAGTTTAAGGGTACGAGCCTCCCAACTCTATTCTGAGAGCATTGGCTACAAACTGGCTAAGTACTCGTGTGGCCAGTTTAACATGCATTCAATTTGTCAAATTTATATGGCTTGATGTTAATTTGTGCAGCTTTTTAAGGTTTCTGCTGTCGTCCATGTCTACGTTATACAATAATCGCATAGTGTCCCAAACTAAGAATTCACCATTTAGCTGTATTGAGCGGTACTTGCAACTTACAGAACTGTTGAAGAGATTGTTACGAACGGTTTTTAAAAGATGTGGAGCGTTAAAAAGAAAAAACAAATCCCTCTCTTCTTTTCCAGAATACGGATTTTACATTTGTACAATTCTTCTCCGGTATTCATTCCAAACATTTCTTATTTATTTGCGCACCGTCTCCTACCTCGCACAATACCTTATTGAAAAAATATTTCCAGTACCATGATGGCTCCCCATATTAAAGAATCCAACTTCTCAGCTGCTAGTGGATGGGTTGCAAAAAAGGCGAAAGGGTATTTGTAGCTCGATGTGATTCCCCGTATCATGTGTAGCTACAGATTTTTCATTGTAAGTTGCTGTCTCCAACTCGTTCAGATCTTCTTGAACTGAATTAAAGTGCATATAGCATACAATATCGCCTGTTTCTAACCTGTATACCAAGTCTTTTTCTTTGCTAATTTCTTTTAAAAGCAAAGAAAAATATTCTTGATGAGTTTTTAGAGAAGTGCCATAATGCCAGATTGACAGATAAGTCTCTAAAGCGAAGAAAATTTTCCATGCATGTACATCCACCACTTGACTACTAAAGGATGCCATCATCGTTTATTTTTCTACGTCCTTAGCATGTCCAATTGTGTTTTAAGGAAAAGTGTTCTGAATTCTTTGTTGCCAGTATTTAGAAGCGCATCATTGGAAACACTTTTTCAGATAATTGGTCAATTTTATCTTTGAGAATTTTTAATAGTGACTCGTGGTTGTTATCTGACATCAGTACCGCTTCTTTGCAATATCTTTTGTCAATCTTTTTTATTAAGTCGCCTCAGCTTCTCTTTCAGCTTCACAGTTTCATAACTGGTTTCTTTTAAATGAGTAACAAGATCAGTTTTACTCATATTTCCAAATCGTTTTTACGAATAAGGGTGGATTGCAAGCCAGCTCTTTGTTTTGTGCAAAAGAAGCACCGGGTTCATTCGCCAATTAGTAATAACAAAGAGCAAAAAGGGCTATGGACTGCACCTGATACCACGCTTTTAAAACCACGTGTTTTGGCTTTATCTCTTAAGATCGTCAGAAATGTTTCTTCGGGGTTAAAAATACACGGTTTCCATTTACTAATTTGGTCAATTAAAATTTCCGCCATTTTCTACAGCTAACCTTCTCATTTTGTGACACCTTTTTGCAAATGTTGCTGACCAATTCATTGGTGCAGAAAGTTTTATAAAAGCATACTTCAAATTGGTAACCATTTCTATTTTCGTTATTGGTCCCGTATGCTTTATAAGTTTTCCGACAATTGTTTTATAACTAATTTCCTTAGTGGAGTCTGCAGCATGTGAGGAAGATTCACAAGCCGTCTTCTCTTTTTGGGAAATTAATGGAACATCATTTGAAATTTTCATACAACAAACTTCGACCTGCGTTAAAGATTTGCTCTCTGTATTATCTTCTTGGCAAATCAAAGGCAAACTTTTATCTCTGTCTGAATCTGATGACGTTAATTTAATCGAGTAGGGCAGCTGACTTGGACCAGGAAACTATAGAGGTATACACTTGGAATGTCTAAGGTTCCATTGGGACGGTGATACGAAAGCGCGTCGAGAAAAAGGTGGGGCTTAACTACGTCAAGTGTAAGACGTAACACGAAATTTCAAATTCATTGGCTCGAGGTTTGACGCGAAAGAATGCGTCGTCATGGTAAAAAATAGGCGATCTTCCCGCGCAAAAAAGGCTTATAAAACAATGTATTTTAAAAACCTCAATTTGTTATCGTACTTAATATTTTAAAGTAATTATATGATGTTCTTCGCGAAAAAAAGTGTAGTGATACCTAATTTCAGGTATTTTTATGGTTATAAAAGAGATAATCAGGTGAGCTAATAATATAATAACCATGACTAGGCTTAATGACGAGTTTTCGTCGAATGAGGGTAGCGAGGCGCGAGAGTTTTTCTCGTGAGTTTTCCTGCTTTAAGCCACGTCCATTTCTACGAGCTTCATCACGGCCTTAAAAATCTTCCTTAGACATTCCAAGTTTATACCTATATAGTTTCCTGCTTGGACCATTTAACAAGAACATAAAGAGGTTTGGCCAATTCTAGTGGGGGGGGGGGGTGCTACTCATGCTTCAGTATAGAGACAGGTTCCTTCAAAAGGAGTTTCAATTAACTTCACTGTTTTTCATCATCAATACGATAAATAAATTTACCTTTTGATCGTTTATTGGATCACCGAAATTTAGAGTTGGTCCCTTTTCACCAACAAAGTGTTTGGAGCACACATAAATATGCGATACTTGAAAATCTGGCCTTATAAGCCAGCTAATCCATTTTGGCAAGTCAGACTTTGGTTTTGGAAAGGGTACGAAAGTTACACCTTGCATGTAATCCCCATGAGTCACTGTTGCATTTTAATTTCACACATCTCTTTATACGCATCATTTTTGTTAAGCCTTTGTACTAGCAAGATATTGACTATAGTAACCAGGTATTTTTTAACATTACCGTTTAAGAAGTCAAATTTCGATTTATTTAACCACAAATTAACATTTATATTAAACTTTTAGCGATTTTTAACGTAGATTAAAACCTCCTGGAAACTTATAAACAGCGAAAGTGGTATGTTGTTCCCCAACTAATACCAAAACTTAGATTCAACTAAAGCAGACGATGCAATATGTTCGACAGTTTTCGCCACCGGTGGCCCTACTAGTTTGACACACATTTCGTGCATTTGCAATGGGTAAAAGCTTTATCACAATCTTTTCTGCTACATAATGGAGTTTTAAGCTGGAGCGGTATGTACCTGTTTAATTAATCTAAGGAATGACTGTGGTTGAGGTACTTACGTCACGACGTTACTTTAAATTCAATTTGTAACTGGGAAAATATTTTTCTGAAAGTACTTTTTTTACAAGCCCTTTTAAGCTGTTACTAGAGCCCTGCGCCGATAGCAATAAAGTCGGTGGCGGCTTAAGCTGGCGTTTCAACTTTCGGCGGCGGCGCGTACGGCGCATGAAAAATATCCGCGGCGGCGTTTGACGGTGTCTCTATGTAAAGTTTGTCTTGGAAGTTATTTTATTACTTTTATATTTTTTCAGTTTTCATTTAGGGCCATCCTTTGGTTTTAGACACAAATTGCAATAGCTATTGTTGGTATTAAATACCTTATCTCTTTTCAATAGTGTTCCGAAATAACGCTAAACCACACTTTTCTTCTCCTTATCGAATTTTATTTTGAAATCTTTATCAAATTCTGTTTCGTCATCTTCATCTAATTGTATACTGTTCTCCATGATTATAATAAGTTAAGTTGTAATTTTACTTTCAATTACTTTACCACTGAGCCGCCTGAGCAGATTGCGGAACGACCTAATCGTATTCCGTTAAAATAAAGAAGACGACGCTTAGCGGGAAAATTTAATGAAAATAGCAGAGCCTACAGAACATACTACAGAGGGCAAGAAATAAGCCTAAGCCCTAATATTTCACAAATTCACAGGATATTTTTTAAAAACCACAAAATCTAAAATAAATACTAACAGCCTAAGTAAAACAGGCTCAGCTACTTTACTCTGCCTAATGAAACATATTTGAATATGAGAAAAGCCAAAAATTAAAAACCCTTATAAATAGAAGTTCAGCCAGCGGCGCGAAGTTTTGAAATCGCCGGCAGCGGCGGCGGCGCGTTCGGTGCGACAATATTTTTCGGCGGCGTTTAGCGGTAGCGCAGGGCTCTAGCTCTTTCTTCATATTAGTGGCAGACTATAAACTCCACTCTTATCTAATAATATTTCACATAGATAACTTCATTTAGCGGACTATATTTACGGTGGCGATCGAAAAATCCCCACTTTTGGCTGTGATCGAAGATAACAGTGACTTCGAGTATAGTTGTCTCAATTAGATTGATCAATGAATAAAGTTAAAAGATTTGTTGCCGTTAAAATAATATACTTTTTAGATATTAATGTATCGGCTATATTTAGGACAGTAGAATTCAAAGCATGTTATCAAACAGTTTCGAAATAAAATATTTTAATATTTTTTAAATGTTTCGTCGTTACATATACATTGAATGGCGCAATGCCGGGCTGAAAGTAATGTTTTTATTATGTGAAAATACAATGCTTATTTCCTCAGAAGCCTATACATTTAGTTGAGTGGTACTAATTCAGATGGTGCTATTTTTCCAAACTCGTGGCCTATACGCAGATGCACTTAAGGCTAAGAGTATAACACTATAACGTCGCAATAGAACGCAGAATGACCAATCGAACTTCGCAACCATCTCGAAGTTAGTAAAATACCGAAGATTAAATTATGCAAGCTTTCGATAATAAGTATTTCCATAAAAAGTAATTAAATTTAAATTACTTTCTGTCTCCTTATTCTATGAAGGTTTGATACTAACGTATGCTCTTTCTCTTAAAACTTGCATAAGCTTGAGACCTCTAGTGGCGAGATTTGTAAGCTCGAGCGAAGAAGTATGTTTGTACTGCGGTGTTGGTTTCCCATAGCGTTACGGCCTTTAAGACGAACTTTAAAAATTAAATCAAGGTTCTTAAATATGGTTAATAAATGAAATTTATAGGCTTAATAAACGTGGTCATACTTTCCTCGTGATTTTCAATTAAAATTTGTAGTTTACTTAGCGAAAAATGATAAGAACTTATTTCCTTAACCTTTTAACCATATTTACTAACCTTAATTTATTTTTGTAAGTTCGTATTAAAGCAAGTACCGCTATTGCAAAAATTAAGAAATATTGAAAAGCCTGTTGCTATGGTGGCACGCGCTTTCGTTTTAAAAATTTTCACATTTCCATGAGGAACTTCATTACTTCGACTATGCTTCAGATCATCAGAGTGTTTTCTCATTTAAATTTAAGGACGGCACGCGACCCACGCTCCGTGTCACCTAGGAACATCAAACACGAGGAGAACGCAGCTAGACTTTAAACACGCTAAGGCAGTGTTGTGTACAAATTTCATTGGACGAACCTTTACGCTGAATGTTTTTCGGAAAGGGGGAAGACAATTTACGAATTTTCCCCTTCTGACGGCAGCAGGCGTTAAGGTGTCTAACCAATGAAAATGTACACAAAAAAATTTACGACTTTTGACGGGTTGCGCTCTCCTTTGCGGGGTGCTGTGTTTGTTGCTCCTAGCTGTTACGTGTTTATTGAAGCTGAGGGGGTCCAAGGTTCGTAAATAAATAGCAATATAAGGTTTCCTCGATCGGCTGTCTTTTCTCCGAAATTTACGGGTCAACGATTGGCTGGAGGAGATTTTGCTGACGATCATTCTGAAATCTTCGGCGAAAGGTAAACAAAACATGTTAAGTCGGAATATCAATCAATATAGTCCAATTATTTAAATAAGTCAAGAGGAGTTAAAGTTTAAAATAGTGAAAATATAAGTGATGAGTAGAGTCCTAGGCATTAAACGAAATATACTCAACGTGATTGTTTACAATGTGAAACACAAAAATGCATTGGAAAAGCTGAAAAGATTTGAAAAATTAAACACTAAATTTAAAAAATCAGAAAAAGAAAGGAAAAAGTTGTCGAGACATTTAAGTAACGCTAAACTTCAGCTTCTAAAGAAGATGCAGAAATTGAGTATACAAGGGGTAGAAATCTCCGGCTACAAAACCATTATTAAGAGTTTGAACAAAAACGTTAAACGTTTACAAGGTGAACACACCAATCGGGACAAGATGAAAGACAAGAGTATTTTGAAACAAATATTTTCTCTGTGCAAATTAAAATGTTGCTTGGTACAACTAAAGTAAATTGGGGAAAAGAAGACATTGCAACCGCATTTTCTCTACACTTCCTCAGTAAAAGGGCTTACATCTATTTGCGAGAAAAGAAACATATCCCACTACCAGAAATTTCAACTCTACAAAACTACGCTTCTAAGATAGATCTCAGAAAAGGGCGTTTAAGGTATGTTCTAATGGTCATGAAAGCCACTGGTAAGGAACTACCAGAAATGGAGAAGTTATCTGTGATATCATTTGATGAAGTTATTGTCAAATCATTATAAGAATATGACGTAAAAGAGAATCGAGTTATTGGTAAACATAAAAACCTTCAAGTCGTAATGGTTCGGGGCTTGTTTGCCGCTTGGAAACAGCCTATATACCTAAAATTTGATCGAAAAGTGACAAAGGCAATATTATCAACTGTGATAACAGAACTTCACGAAGCTGGCAAATAAAGTATTAGTATGTGTTAACGATATGGGAGGTTGTATTCTTGAGCTCGGAGTCAATGTAAACAAAACGTGGTTTCACAACCCTGCGTTACCAGACGAAGTGGTGTATAGTTTTGCAGATGCCCCCATGCTTTAAAGCTCGTTAAAACTGGTTCCTTGACACCGTATTTTTCTTAAATGAAACCAAAATTTCTGTCACTTTTTAATCAAGACCCAGGGGAATTTAAATCGTGCCATAAAATAACAAAACTTCATGTAGAATGTGTAAAGACTGAGCGTCAGAATGTGCGCATGGCTGTGCAGTTTATGTCAAACACTGTAGCAACAGTAGTGAAAAAAATGGCAGAAACATTTGGTAATGAAGATTTATATCTTGCAACCTCGGACTTTATACATACCGTAGATTAGTGGTTTGATAGCATGAATAGCTGAACCAAGAACGATGGGAATAAAAGTGGTTACGGAGTTGATCTTGAAAATCAGTCAGAAAATTAGTTAGTATGAGCAATATAATTCAGTCGATAGGATTTTGCAAAAAAAAGGTGACATATTAAATAGCCTGCAAATTTTCTAAAAAGGAATTATAATCTCAAACAAATCACTCCATAGCTTATGTTTTGATGAACTAGACCTAAGGTGGTGCCTTGGCTATTAGCCTAGCTGATTATTATTATTTATTATATGGTATCTCCCATATACTAACTCACCGTCTAAATCAAGACTGTCTAAAGAACTCCGAACTAGGCGAGATTTGGATGATTTAGGTCGGATTGAAATGATAATTCTTGGCCAAAATCCTGGTATTATCTAAAAAAATGTGATCACCAAAGCTCAAACTTGTGATGAATATTTCGTAACAAATGTATTTAAACTTTCCGAAATTGTATGCGACGACATTGATATTCAATTTGAGAAAGAGGATGACTTTGGTTTATAAATATTGAGGACAGTCACCCGTTACAAGACCTTAGCCATTCAAATTCACCAAAGAATTCCATATAATCCCAGTACAAGCTTACCAAGATTTTTATCTAACAACATCAACCCAATATTAAAGCTTACACCTTTTTCTTAAAAAGGCCCTCATGTCAATAAAGAAAATGCCAAAAGGTGTAAACACTGAACGTTATTTTAGTTGGCCTGCTAGCAAAAAGGTTTTATAGAAAGTACCCAGATTTGAATTTAAAAGATCCTAATGAAAACAATTTAGAACCTTTATATACTGTACCATCATGGGCTAGTCAGCTACCTTACGGCGGATAATGGATATATAGTACCATCTCAGAAATGTATTTATGATGTGAAATATTTTGAAAGTGTATTTGTTAAATATCAATTTGCAAAGTACAATATCCGGCTATTACCTAATTATGTGTTTTGTAAAATTGCGAACACTCCTAAGAATTAAATTCCTAATGAAAAAGTTACAAATAAGAAGAGTAAAAAACGACTAAAAAAATTGTAACTTAAGTGCTAATGCTTAAGTTCAAAGATGGTATTTTAAACTTAATGCATAATATATTGTGATATTTTGGCTAGAATATCTTTAAACAAACAGTACCTGATGACTTACGTAAATCGGTTTAGTAAAAGACCAGCGTGTTTTATCTACCGGATTTCTGACCCTTTTATTGGCTATCTTCCGTGGCGTCCCACGTTGAGATTTCACGCCGACACTTTAATAAATTCAATAAGCCATTTCGACCGTAGTATGGGGGTAAAAGGGGAAATAAACTGATTCTGCGCAGACCGACTTATGTATCAAATTCCGCCATTTTAAAAGGTTTGTAATGTTATTTTACGTAGAAGCTATACCGTACTATTTTCAATAATTAATTTAAAATGGTTGTATGATGTGTTGTTTTTCGTAAAAGTAAAATTACGACGTAAAAAGGAAACAACGTTCAGTTGAAAGAGATCAAAGGCAGGTAGGTTTACAAATTAGCCCTAAAAATTGCGGAATGCTTATTTTTAACGTTAAGCCTTGCTCTTGATTACCATTTGGAAGTAGAGTATGCGGGTTTCATCAAGGTTTCATCAACGACCTAGTTCAAGGGAAAATATTGAAAACACCTTAAGGATTTCATGATTATTCATCAGGTATTATTAGTATGGAAGAAACTGCCTCCCATTCCAGATAAATTATAATGGAAACACATGATTTGCTGAGCAATGTTGAACCAATTGGTAATGAAGATAGTATGTTTCAATAACCAAAAATTTATAGAAATCGTATCAATTTTTTTTATACATAAAGGATAACATATTAATTACAAAGATCTGGTTTCGGTTGGGACGCAAACTGATTACACCGACTCGGAAAATGCAAATAGAAGTTTAAAGAGTTATATTAAATCTCTGAAGGAAACCTTAAAAAGATGACACCGAGAGTGGATACAATTACACAAAATGATGAAATTACAAGATTCTGCACGGGTTTGCCTACATATGTGGTTTTCATTTGGCTTTTTAGGTAATTATTCAAAAAATTCTCGGATAATTATTTCAAAATAGTAATTTTATTTTCATTAATTTAAAGTTATCTGAAAGCCAAAGCTAAAAGGAGAACATATTGGCCAGTTTTTTGCAGTACTGGTTCGGCTAAAAGTATATCAGCTTTGGCAATAAAGCGTTTTCCCAAAAATTTGTTATCAAAAGTTATTCTTTTCCGAAAAATGTTAGCATTAGGTGCTTCTGTTTATATCACTAAGTCTGGCCATTCAAAAGATTTTACCCCCCTTTCTCCTAGCACTTGAAAGAAATAATTTGATTTGATCAGTTCCACTAACATAAATTAATGATCTTCCATTAAAGTCAAGCCATTTTCTTTTACCATTAGGTGGTTTCTACATAACATTTAAGAGCTATTGGCTCTAACTCTCTTCGCTTCACTATTGCGTAAGGTAACCTTGCATATCTGGAATAGAAAATATATTTCGATCTTTTTAAAAAAATATAAATTAATGTTGACTTAACTATTCATTTTCATGGGATTTAAAATAGTATCAATTAGCGAGATTGCAAATTTCTTTTGACATTTATTCTTACATGGGGTGAAAATTGTTTTGTAATCTTGAGTAAATTCGCAATTTTTTTCCATTTGTACTTCGTCAGGAAGCTCCAGCAATGTGTGTTTAACCTGAAATATGCATAGAATGTTAGATTTAATAGACACTTAGAATTAACATTCTAATTCATCCGTACGAAGCAATATTCTATATCTCCGTTAATATCATTCGTATCATCGTGTGCTATAGCTCTATTGAAACCTTTCATATTCACTGGGGTGGCGGAGTGGTTAGCACTTTCGCCTCGCAGCAAGAGGAGCCGGGTTCGATCCCAGCTTGTGGCACTGGGTAAAAACTCGGAACAACTCCTTCTGCGTAGAGTTTGCAAGTTCTCTCCCCACTGGTTTAAGGGGTTTTCCCCCGAGATCTTCGGTTTCCCCTTCCATAAAAACTTGTTGAGGTTAACGGTAATAGTTAGTGTAGGGAGCTGTTGGCTCGAACGCGTGGCATGTAGGGCTTGTCACCACCCTCCTACTCATTGTAACCCGGCCACCTGAATTAATGGCTTCAAAAGTCACTTGATGACTTAGGCCTAAGGTGGTGCCTTGGGTATTAGCCTAGCTGATTATTATTCCTGTTGCTTGAATAGTCAATTTCATTCTTCTTTTGTACAAGATAGTCAAAAAAGTCAACAGCTTTAAATCCAGGAATAACAGAGGGACGAGGGTTTTTTTTTAACCAGTTTAAAATATCATCAAGTAGCGTTGCATTGCAACCTCATTTCTCTGAAAATTACATTATTAATATTCCGCTACAGTATAATTTCATGTTAAATTTACCTCGAAAATATTTGTTGATTTCATTATTGAATTTAAGCTCTGTCTTTCTTTTAGCCTTAGGGATTCGCTTTCGAGTCGATGTAGTGAAATTTTGCACGGACGGACCAAAGTCGCTACTCGCATTAGCCGTTACGCTCGTTTCTAACCCATGGTCGTGGCTAAGACTTACAATACTTTCTTCGTTTTCGGTTGTTTTATCACCCTCAACCTTTTAGTTTTCGCAAATTCTATTAATATAATCATTTTTCTTCCATTTAGACCTAGATTTTATATTTAAATTTAAACATAACCCTTTTAACTTCTTCACGTTAAATTTCTATAAACGTGCTCTATGGTTATCCCCATCCATTTTTTCGTCGAGTAGTCTGCTTTTGATACGAAGTTCCAACTGCGCATGTTTACTTCTTACATCGAAAAGATTCATTGGATAGAGGGCGGACTTTGCGTTTTCGTATATTTTAGTCAATGCCAATTTAAAATAAAACGGATTTTTGCTTAGGTAAATATATTTTTTAAGTAGCATATGCTTTTGTTGATTGTTTAAGCAATATGTAACTAAATTTGCTTTTCATTTTGTGAAAAAAAACAAGTTACCTCTCTTCGGTAGAATTTGCCCTTGGGTGGACACGGTACTCAATGATATTTCGCCATCAAAAGCGTCCTCCAAAAAAATATTATCCCGGTGCTATCCCAACCAGTAGATTCTTTTTTATTTTAATTATAAATATTACAAATGTTATTGCATTAAACAATATCAATAGAACAAAAAACCAACTTTAGACCCAAAACGTTTTTAAATTACCAAAGCAACAAAATGAGAAATAGAAAATACAAATTTAAAATTATTAGAACGCTCACGAAACGTCAATTATACGTGCAAGAAACTATTTTATAGAGAAAAACCAACCCATTGTTTTATACGTCTTAAACAATCAAATTTATATGGAAAAACCAAAGTTAAAGCGAAAACCATAACTATAAGTGAAAGCACTAATAAAAACTGAGTGGGCTCATGACAACAACCAAACGAAGCCGATAAAATTCCGCAAAATAAAAAATCGTACACATGAATTATCCCCGACATTATAACCCCTCCTAGGGTACAAAGTCCCCTCGGAGAGGTAAATACCAAAAACACCTTACCGTTAAAAATTTCCGGCTTATAACGCACACAAAAACAAGTTGGCAAGCCAAAATATACTTCTCCTCGGAAGAGTTTCTAATTTTCAGTGAAGTGTACAATGTATCCGTGGTTCTGTGGTAGAATGCTCACCAGACGTGCAGGATGGCTCGGGTTCGAATCCTACCCGGTACTAACGCAAATTGAAAAATATTTATACTACACCCAATGTCAACAAAAAACGGGCCTTTTTGGAAAAAGCTTTTCCCTAATTCTAAGAAACTGCGTACGCAGCGATTACCCTTTGCCCCGAAAATGCGAACGCGTTCGCAGGCCTGACAGACAGACCCACAGACAGACACGGTGGTTGTATAACCCCTCCTAGGGTACAAAGTCCCCTCGGAGAGGTAACAAGTTGGCAAGCCAAAATATATCTCTCCTCGGAAGAATTGTCCCTAGTGGTATTAATTTCTCGAGATAACCAGTAAAGATTTCTCCGCAATTTAGAGTTATTTTTTAAAAATGTTAGCCCAGTTCTACCCCGCCCGGTATAAAATTTTAATTATAATTAAAATAATTGAGACGAAACGAACAATTTTAATTTATTCAGAATATCATAAGTTAAGTAGTTACAACAGTGAGTTAGACGTACTATAACAATGCACAATTTAATTTAACCCTTTTTACAGAACAAGTTTATCAGTTAAATATAATACGAAACAAATTTTAATGAAAGAAATATCTACAGAGGGTATTATAACGACCGTTCGCTTTTTGGTTTATAATTTTAACGGAATCAGGCCGATTTTAATTAAACGATAGTGTATCGAAATTTTGTTAAAAGAATATTCCCTAAGGCCGCGCGATAAATTTACGAGAATAATTTCCCGTCACCTTTATATCGAAAATTTATTTGGTTCGGGATTGCCAGAACTGTAATGTCGTGGGCGAGTGATTAGAAAATAAAATGGCAACCAGAATTATGCAAAATTATAAATGTTCATTTTTATTCAGAACAGTCTATGGAACGTTCTAGATTTAACTTTCATCAATAACCCAACAATATATATCCCTTCTACGTAATTGTACAGAACTGGTACTCAAGTGTCTAAGACTAGATTTTTCTTAGTTCATAGTGATTGAAAAATAAACCAAAACACACTTACACTTAAGTAAATATCGTAAATTATACTGAGTAATTTTAACTAAATTCAAACTACCTAACTATAAACTGTCTTAATTAACAGCTGAGAGCTGTTCGCTACTAATTACTTCCAATCTACTTAATTACCCTCACAGGTTGAGTTGATAATTTAAAGGGTATAATTAGGTTATTCCAATTCAAAAAATAATAACAATCAATTTTATCTTACAGCTATCTTGAGTTAGTTCACAATTACTTTAACACTTTCAGTCTTAAACACGCACTGTTCATACACTGAAGTCCATTCACTCACGTTCCAAACGCGAAACACAATTTATCGCTTTTCTTGACCGAAGACCAAACATACTAATTAAAACCGCAAAGTTACCTCATAACTTTTGACCGACACCAGGACCCCGTCCTGTAGTAGTTCGTCTGACAGCCAAGAACTAAGAAAGACTAAATCTTCTGTATTGACGGCAACGGCCTTATATACTGTTATTTTGTGTTTTTTTACCCGTCGAGATTTGACTAAAGTTCGAAAAATTGAAGAGATTATATTTTTTACCCGGTTTGATTGATAGTTCTCCACATGGTGGCGCTATATTATTACTTTGATATAGTTTCCGCGGGAGTTTTGAATAATTATCCTTTTTCTAAGCGATATTAAAAGGTAACAATGAACTACTTTTTGTGTTTTAACGAAATTTTGTTAAGAATTTAACAAAAATTTAAAACAAAACAAAAACCCGTACCAAAGAATAAGCAAACAAAGTTCAATAAACAATATATACAGATATTGTATTAATCCGTTTAGTAAAAAAACCTGCCTTATCATAATTGTTCCTTTACTTTAATATTTACCCTAAGGAAGTCAATGGCTCGGCGGTGAACTATCTGCATTGTTTTACAATGCGACCCGAGTTCAATTCCTGTTCACGATCAAATTTTACATTAAAATACTAAAATATTTAATTAAATATAAGATTAATATAATCTATAAATATTTAATTAAATATAAGATTAATATAATCTATAAATATTTAATTAAATATAAGATTAATATAATCTATAAATATTTAATTAAATATAAGATTAATATAATCTATAAATATTTAATTAAATATAAGATTAATATAATCTATAAATATTTAATTAAATATAAGATTAATATAATTTATAAATATTTAATTAAATAAAAGATTAATATAATTTATAAATATTTAATTAAATATAAGATAAATATAATTTATACATATTTAATTAAATATAAGATTAATTTAATTTATAAATATTTAAAATGATGTAGAATAAATTATAGTACCTAACGTTATAACTTTGTAAAGGACATTCGCCAAAGCTGTTTTTTAGAAAAACACCGCATTCTAACATGCGTTGGTGGCTGAGTGGTTAGAGTACATCTCTTGCACGAGGCCGACCCGGGTTCGATTCCCGGCCGGCGCCAAAAAATTGCAAATTGATACTAAGAGGTTGCCTAATACTCAGCACTCAGTCCGTCTCAAAGTCATTAAGAAGAAGTTGGATTGCAAACGCCCATATAAACACAACAGACCCAACATCCACAACCTTCATAACGCAAACACAACAAACTCCACACCCACAACGTTCACAACACGAACTCAACATTCACAACAAACTCAACACGTACCCAGTGATTACCCTTTGCCCCGAAAATGCGAACGCGTTCGCAGGCCTGACAGACAGACAGACACGGTGATTGTATAACCCCTCCTAGGGGACTTTGTCCGAGGTAACAAGTTGGCAAGCCAAAATATACCTATCCTCGGAAGCATTGAATATAATACTATGCAAATTTTAATGAAAGAAATATCTACAGATGGTAATTGTATTTTTCTCGCTTACGAAATACTTGCCGCATCTTTAACGCTCATTTTATTTCAACACTCGTAGACTTCCAGTTGACGTTGTGACACATACCGCATGAAAAAGACCAATGCCGTCCAATTTCCAATATCATATAATGACTCGCACACCCAAATATCCACACCAAATATATTTACAAGAAGCAAAAACCTTACCATCAACAAAGCACCGAGAGCCACTTGACAGCTCTTAAAGCAATAAACGTTAAATTATCGTCTTTGAATTAACACAACTATATATAGGTCGTTAATAATACCCGTAAATAAATAACAAAAAACTAACAAAGTGGACCACCCACAGGGTCTACCCTTTAACCCACTTATCTCGGCTGACTGCGCTAAAACAAGATTTAACCTTTAATATTTCATTCGTTAAAAAACCAGATTAGGCCTTCATAAATTCATTAATAAAAAAAGACTTTATTACCTATTATGCTTACGATGCGTGTCTTAATTTCAGTGAATCTAAGCAGCTATCGGTGGTTCTGTGGTAGAGCGCTCGACTGCCAAGCCGAATGGTCTGGGTTCGAAACCTGGGTGGCGCATTTGTTTTTAATCAATAGAGAAACGCTAAATGATACTAAGACGAATACCGTGTACAACTGGTGGAAACCCTGCCATTGGACGTTGAGAGGTAGCATTACACTCAGCACTCGGTCCGTCCCAAAGTCATTAAGAAGTTGGAGAGAAAACGCCCATAAATACACAACAGACTCAACATGCACAACCTTCAAAACACAAACACAACAAATTCAACACTCACAACCTACGCATAAACATTACAAAAACGTAATACACCAAACCGTCACGACGGTGAGCGAAAAAACACCATCCAAACCAAACCGCAAATGAATCCGTTAACGCTCACCGTCACACTGTGGTTTTGCCAACCCTTCGAGAAACTGCGAACGCAGAGATCTCGAGAAACTGCGTACGCAGTGATTACACTTTGCACCGAAAATGCGAACGCGTTCGCAGTCCTGACAGACAGACCCACAGACAGACACGGTGGTTGTATAACCCCTCCTAGGGGACTTTGCCCCTCGGAGAGGTAACAAGTTGGCAAGCCAAAATATACCTCTCCTCGGAAGAATTGTCCCTAGTGGTATTAATTTATCGAGATAACCCTTAAAGATATATCTCCGCAATTTAGAGTTATTTGTTAAAAATATTAACCCATTTCTATCCCGCCCGGTATAAAATTTTAATTATAATTAAAATAATTGAGACGAAACGACCAATTTTAATTTATTCAGAATATCATAAGTTAAGTAGTTACAACAGTAAGTTAGACGTACTATAACAATGCACAATTGAATTAAACCCTTTTACAGAACAAGTTTATCAGTTAAATATAATACGAAGCAAATTTTAATGAAAGAAATATCTACAGAGGCTTTTTGGAATTACTCGCTTACGAAATACTTGCCGCATCTTTAACGCTCATTTTATTTCAACACTCGCCCTTGATGAAGATACCGTAGATATCTGGTAGTGGACGACTCGTTCACTTCCTGTTGACGTTGTGACGCATACCACATGAAAAAGACCAATGCCGTCCAATTTCCAATATCATATAATGACTCGCACACCCAAGAAATCATTGACTGCGTTAGAAATCGTAGATATCCAAATATCCACACCAAATGTATTTACAAGAAGCAAAAACCTTACCATCAACAAAGCACAGAGAGCCACTTGACTAACCGCCACCTCTTAAAGCAATTAACGTTAAATTATCTCCTTTGAATTAACAGAACTATATATAGGTCGTTAAAAAAGTGGACCACCCACAGGGTCTACCCTTTAACCCTCTAATCTCGGCTGACTGCGCTAAAACAAGATTTAACCTTTAAAAAATACCAGATTAGGCCTTCATAAATTCATTAATAAAAAAAGACTTTATTACCTATTATGCTTACGATGCCTGTCTTAATTTCAGTGAATCTAAGCAGCTATCGGTGGTTCTGTGGTAGAGCGCTCGACTGCCAAGCCGAATGGTCTGGGTTCGAAACCTGGGTGGCGCATTTGTTTTTAATCAATAGAGAAACGCTAAATTAGAATTTCTTCGATGCAATAATTTCAATTTCAATTCTATTTCAATTAAACCAAAATTTCGTACTCTATTAAATACGCTTCCGATAAAGCTGAAGGTCTAATTTTCAATAAGGCGTAACAAGTGTCGGTGGTTCTGTGGTAGAACGTCCGCCTGTCAATCAGGAGGTCTCGGGTTCAAATCCCGCCCGATGCGATCGCAAATTGATACTAAGACGAATACCGTGTACAACTGGTGGAAACCCTGCCATTGGACGTTGAGAGGTAGCATTACACTCAGCACTCGGTCCGTCCCAAAGTCATTAAGAAGAAGTTGGAGAGAAAACGCCCATATAAACACAACAGACTCAACATGCACAACCATCAGAACACAAACACAACAAATTCAACACTCACAACCTACGCATAAACATTACAAAAACGTAATACACCAAACCGTCACGACGGTGAGCGAAAAAACACCATCCAAATCAAACCGCAAATGCATCCGTTAACGCTCACCGTCACACGGTGGTTTTGCCAACCCTTTGAGAAACTGCGTACGCAGTGATTACACTTTGCACCGAAAATGCGAACGCGTTCGCAGTCCTGACAGACAGACAGACCCACCCACAGACTCACCCACAGACCCACCCACAGACCCACAGACAGACACGGTCGTTGTATAACCCCTCCTAGGGGACTTTGTCCCCTCGGAGAGGTAAAAACCGTAACTGAATAGTGAAGGCTAAACAACAGCGCATATCTCAAAATATAAAACCAACGTAACCACATTAATGAAAATGTATCAAGCCGATAAGAAAACACGTAAAATAATTACGAAGTTACCAGTAAAGTAAGCAAAACGAAAAAAGCGCGTTGAATACCACTTGAAATTGTATTCATAAATGACCCTTAACGGTTCAAAAGTACCGATATACAAAAATTTAACTAAGTGGACCACCCACGGGTTCTACCCTTTAACACTTATCTCTGCTGACTGCGCTAAAACAAGATTTGACCTAAAATTTCATACGTAAGAAAATGTAGACACAATTCGCAAAAGAAAATTATAATTCACCCAATGACAAAAGAGGGCGCTTTTGGAATAATATTTTCCCTTATTCTAAGGAACTGTGTACGCAGCGATTACACTTTGCCCCGATGCGAACGAGTTCGCAGCCCAGGCAGACACACACACCCACCGACAGACACGGTGATTGTAAAACCCCCGGAGAGGTAATAACGAGTTTTAATCCGATTTCGCGTAAGCCTTTGAGTTACAACTAAGTAAGGCTTTACGTACTCGAATGTCAAAATTCATAATTGCGAGTTGATTATAAATGTAGTAGCAAAAAAATAAGGAAACACTTTTCAGTTTTTTTACATTTCTCGAAAAGCTTAAGATTAAAAGAATGCGTAGCAACATCGGCTGTGTTGATAAAGAGTTTGAGATCAATTTTAAATTAGGCGTTCCACCCGAAAACTAAAACCCCTAGATTAGTAGTTAGCAATACTAAAACGTCACTCGTTAAAATTATTCCAGTGCAAAACAAAGAGAAATACTCAAAATAGCGATGTTTACTCTGACTG
This sequence comes from Leiobunum rupestre, assembly GCF_980474605.1. Taxonomy (NCBI): domain Eukaryota; kingdom Metazoa; phylum Arthropoda; class Arachnida; order Opiliones; family Sclerosomatidae; genus Leiobunum; species Leiobunum rupestre. Next base: position 17,994,142 of record NC_143387.1, on the reverse strand, counting down.
AAATGAATATTATGATTTCAGTCATAGGTGGGGGCGCCGAAACGGGATCAGGACGATGGGACCTATAACTTTTGACCGCAAGACCAAAACGCCTGACCTCGCAATGAGATCTCGCACCACCAGAAAAACTTGCTTGGACCGCTTCTGATTTCAGTCATCAAGTTTAGAATATCTAGCAGGGTGGGAACCCAAAACATTTACCAACAAATACCCAAAACTTAAAATAAAATGGGATAACAAACATAAACTAGAACATATTTACGCTATTCCATCCTGGGAAGCTCAATTATCCTATGGTGGTGCTATTTTGTTTCTCAAGAATTTGTTTCTGATGTAAAATGATTTGAAAGTACTTTTCTAATCCATCACAATACCTTTGACCTACAAGCACTTTTATCAAATGAAGTTCGAATTGTAAAAACATTCCAGATAAAATAGCTAAAGATTTTCCATCGTGTAAATGCATTTGAAAAAAATGTGAATTTTCATAAGAATGAAATTCTTAAATAAATTGAATTTGGATTCTGACAGAAAACGAACTGCAACAAAGAAAACTAAAACATTTTTTCCATAAAAATCCACGCTTAAACACCAAAGGTATATAATGTTATTATTAATAAAAAAAATTCTCCTTGCATTAGTTATGAAATGAAATGAAAATCTCTATTTATAGTGTACAGCAACAGTACTAAATGTACCAACAAGGCAATACACTGGATTGCATAATGTACAAAAACATATGGTTATAGCAATAACAGTTTGACAGAGTGAATTTAAACAAGTTTGAGAATTGATGAGTATTTACAAGAGAATATGTTTATTTGGCTATCGTACTTATTGCATGTGTTTTGCATGCGTAAAATGGGGGAAATAGGTTTGGATTTATGAAATGTTATTTTTTGACGGGTGCTATGGTTTGGTATATGAAAATTTAAATATTGGGTTAGGTCAATTATATTTGATCTTTTAATACACCACTTAGGCTTTACGTGCAGCGCTCGCGGCGGCAAGTTCGAGAAACTCTTGTACGGAAATGTGTATTACAGGAAGCTTAATTAGCAGGCGATGACATTTTGTGTTTTTCAAAAAAAAATGCCTAACGTGAGAGAAAACATTTAGGGGCCTTGGACAACCACCAACTCCCAAGGCTTAGAAAACAAAGTTCGTTAGTATGGCCTTGGATTAATAATATGCTTGGTATGGCAACCGCTGTATCAGGCGGTTCTTCTTGTTGTGTGCCTACTGTATTTGTAGAAATATAACAAAATTAAACAAAAGCTTAGCGTGGCATTCCTTTCCAAACGATCGTCCATTAAGAAATATTTGGTTGAGTAAAGTAAAAGGAAAATTCAATGTTAATATCAATATAACGAAGCATACTAGGGTGTGTTCATAATATTTTCTTGAAATAATAAATGTCAAGAAAAGGTTTCTAAAAAAAGGTTCTGTACCTTGTTTATTATCTTCGAATACCCATGTAAGTTATTTATAATTACCTCTTGTAATGTAAACAAACCATTAACTTTTTGTCTCATATTAGTTAGAATACTGTTCCGTTACTATTGGTAGTTTTGGTACGCAACAAATCAGTGAATCTGTTCCACCACTGACACTCACCCCTGATTCTCAAAAACTACTGGTAATAAGGGGAGAGATTTATTTCTTCTTGAAGAAGAGTTTTAACTTTCGGGTTATCGATAAGTAAATAAACAATAGTTGTGTAAAAATTTAAAAACCATTGAAATATATTTATTTTGATTACTTGTCAACATTCATATCTTGATAAAAATTTATTTAAATAGTCCGTTTTGCTAACCTTCTTATACGGTATAAATACTTCATTCCCATACAGTGGTTCGTTCTTTTTAACTCATTTTAAAATTATCTCGGGTATAAATGCATTCATGAATAAATATGTTAAACTTTGAACCATGCACTCACAAAAAATGTCATCTTTCACTATTCTGATACATATTTGTTGATCTTTTTGATTTCCAGTGTACACTAAAAATTCAAGGGCTTTCAAAAGTTGTATAATAGGCACATGTGTTATTATGAATCGCTAAATTTTTAAATAACTGAACTCTTTTGCCCTCATCGAGAGATCTACGGTTTATTGGTCTTGGGTCGTACCGAATCTTGAGCGAGTTCTTTACTTATGTAGGTTTTCCTGGCACACTTTTAGTTATAATTAAGTCTTTTATTGAGTTGGGGTATGAAACACTGTTCCCTCCCGGGTTTATCCATTTACAGAGCCTCCCAGTACAAGTTACGTCCTCAGGCAACTCCTTTAAGCTCATATACTCTCTTAATGCATTGAAGGTGGCAACCGCATGATGGCATTTGCCTGTAATGTTGTAATGATAAATTTTGATGAATGTTAGTCTCACAAATTAAAGAAATGTTGTAATTGTCTTACCCCGCAGGACATTCGCAGAAGCTATGCAGCATTTGCCCTTCTGGCTTGGACAATCTGATTACAATTTTGTAGTTGCCCTTCTTCATTGACGGAAAGCAATTTGAACGAATTGCACATACCCTATTACTTTCTTTAAGAAGCTGGTCATTGTACTAGAGTTTTTGAATATAGCCTTCTTCAAAGAACCTAAGCCCTTTAGCTTTTCTGTTTACATCGAATAATTTGCTAAAAGAATCTTCACAAGTTCCAGCAAAACGAGGAGGGAAACCATTTAAACATTTAACCCACGATTTATTCTTTTTATAATTGAAACCTGAAGTCCTACATTTATTTGTGTCTAATACACAAACTGTAAAACTGATACTCGCCATAGAAAAATAGGTTTAAACTAAACTTTTATTTCTTTAAATAAGAAAGCCTTGGTCATATTAAATTTTCTGAAGTCGACGTTTACTCTAGAGAGCAACACGCAAAAATGAGGGGAAAATTTTTAATAGCAAATTCCCGTACTATAGCTTCACTTTATAGGTTATAAATGGCGCTCGTGTATTTTGCGCATGCGCAGAAGATAATTCCGAATCGGTGTATTTCACTCAAACCTAAAGTGGATATGCAGGGTGAACCTTTTATTTTTTTTAATTTTTATAATTTTTAAATGAACCAAGATTTGTGATTCCAATTAGCTATTCTATTCATATCTATAATAAATTAATTTAGATAATAACTTTCGATAAATTTTTATAATATTTTATTTAATATTTTATTGTGGTTTTGAAAAATTAGATTTGTTATAGGACTGCCGATTTTATAACTTAGTTCGTAAATAATAGGCTTAAACTTAGAAAGTATAGTGTTAAAAAAATTAAATTTTAAATATTTTCTTGAGGGTGGATATTTCCAGACTTCAGTGTCAAGTCTGGAGAACGGCCGGATTTACGAGTAGTACGAGAAGTAGCCATTTTTACCTCTCCGAGGGGACTTTGTACCCTAGGAGGGGTTATACAACCACCGTGTCAGTCTGTCAGGCCTGCGAACGCGTTCGCATTTTCGGGGCAAAGGGTAACCATTGCGTACGCAGTTTCTTGGATCACTGCGTACGCAGTCGAATAACCGTTTTAGCAGTTTAAAGGTTGGCAAAGCGTTAACGGATAAATTTGCGATTGATTGCATTTGTTTTTCGTCAACGCTCACCGGCTCGCCAGTTGTTATGGGTGCGTTCTCTCCAACTCCTTCTTGTTGACTTTGGGACGGACCGAGTGCTGAGAGTTATGACAACCTCTCAACGTCCAATGGCATGGTTTCCACCAATTGTTCACGGTATTCGTCTTAGTATCAATTTGCGATCGCACCGGGCGGGTTTCGAACCCGAGACCGCCTGCTAGACAGACGGACGTTCTACCACAGAACCACCGACGCTTATTACGCTGCATTGAAAAGTAGACCTTCAGCTTTATCGCAAACTTATTTAATAGAGTATGAAATTTTGGTTTAATTGAAATAGAACAAGATTTCGTGTAAGATTTAAATTATTACATCGAAGAAATTATCATTTAGCGATTTCTCTATTGATTAAAAACAAATGCGCCACCCAGGTTTTGAACCCGAACCGTTTAGTCAGGCAATCGAGCGCTCTACCACAGAACCAACGATAACTCCTTAGCTGTGCTGCAAATAAGACACTTATCGTAAGCATAATAGTTAATAAAGTCTTGAATTTTTTTACGAATGAAATTTTGAAGGCCTTATCTTTTTTTTTAAAGATTTTTTCTTCTATTATTTGACGTTTTATTTTTGCTGTTGTATATTTGTATTATCTTTTATTCTTTTAAAATTATTTACTTCTTCCGCGAAATGGTTCATTTTTTGGAGGAACCTTTTTGTCACTTATTTTTTGTCTATTAATGTTTTGAGAACATTTAGGTTTTCGGAAAGGATCATTTTTGATGGAACCTTCAAAGTGTATACGTCGTATTTTCAAGCTCCGCGGTTTGATTATAACTGGGTCGAAAGTTCGTAATTTATTAATGCGTATTCTTATCGACTTAAAATTTTTGATACTGTTGTATTATTGCGGTGGTGTTGGTTTGGCGTTTAATATTTAAAATTCAGTTAAGTGCCTTTTCTGTTCTTTGTCAAAGGTTTGGCTTTTTGCTAATAATTTTTCTATTGGTGTTGGTGTTTGGATTGATTATCTGAAGCCCGATCTATTGGAATATTATTATATATTTTTCTATTTGTTATTCTGGCTCTGAAGCCTGATCGATTGGGTTATTATTATATATTTTCCATTTGTTATTCTGGCTCTGCAGACGTCCTAACAATCTTTTGTTATTTTAGACTATTACTGTTTCACGACAGTGTCGTTAGCCGCCATATTGGCAGGGTGGTATCTGACTATTATCAAACTTTATTTATGGAACTTTATTTTACGCCATATTTCGAGTAATTAACTAACGTCACAAAGTCGGTTTATATATATAATTTTTGAATATAATTTATTCTCTTTAGGGATAAAGTACACAACGAATGTACATTCACCTCGGAAGTGGCTTCCCAAGATATTTTTGAATAAAATAAACTTTAAATATTCTCATCTAGTTTTTGTGTTGTTATTTCGTAAGCGAGAAAAATACAAATACCCTCTGTAGATATTTCTTTCATTAAAATTTTGCTTCGTATTACATTTAACTGATAAACTTGTTCTGTAAATAGGGTTAAATTCAATTGTGCGTTGTTCTAGTTCGTCTAACTCACTGTTGTAACTACTTAATTTATAATATTCTGAATAAATTAAACTCGGTTGTTTCGTCTCAATTATTTAAATTATAATTAAATTGTATACCGTGCGGGATTGAACCGGGATTACGTTTTTAGTAAATAACTCTGAATTGCGGAGATATATCTTTAAGGGTTATCTCAAGAGATTAATACCACTAGGGACAATTCTTCCGAGGAGAGGTATATTTTGGCTTGCCAACTTGTTCTATGCTACATTGACGTTAAAGTCATTTGCTTGAAACATGTTGAAGCTATTGACGCTAGATATTGAGCTTCGTTGATTATAAAACTAGAAAAATTAATTCAATCTTTCCTTCGCATAAATAAAAATTTATCAATAACGCCGACACATCTTCAAAATATAATTAGGGAGAAAAAATTTATTATAAACTTGATATCATTAATTTATTTCGCATCATGAATATTCAACTGTAATTATTATTCGAAACTCGAACTATTACAACAATTTAATGAGATGAAATCAGTTATTCCGTGAAGTTTACTTTTTCCCGCAAAAGAACAACAAGGCCGGTTTATGAATTTAAAATTTAGATAATTATTGTGAAATCTAATAGTTGTAATATTTGAAGGAGGACAGGACCGCAGAAAGTGGGGTCCGGGCCCCAGTAAAATATAAATTACAGGTTCCAAGAGAACCGTTACTATACTGAAGATATAGCTATAATTTATCGGAGAGAAACCCGGGAAAAGTAAACCTCATTTGTACGGGCTTTCCCCTTCTCTTGTCAAAAACGATATTAATTATATCAGTTATGATATGTAAATTATCATAACGTAGTTAAACTTTGTTATGAGGACAAAGAGAGTCTAATACCTCAAACAGTATTATACCGTACTGCTGATAGATGACTGACTTTGAATTTTTACTTTATTTGATATTTTGAGTGAAATTGAGGGGTCAGATTTTGTTGTTAGAAAAAGCGAAAATTATCCTTATACTCGAAATTTCATATTATCTTCTTATCCTTGATAAAAAATTGTCCTTAAGATAAAGTGAGGGTAAAACCTCTCCTTAGAGGCGTAAGGATCCAGAATTATCCCTATTGGCTCATTTCATAAATAAAGATTTATCCTTATGTAAGGAGCCCTTATTTTTAAGGAGAGTTGAATAATCGGATCCTAGATGTTAAAATATTTTTGGGGATGGAAGATAGTGACCGCTTTTCAAAAGCAATTCAAAACATCAATCGATCAGAAAGGTTATCATTTTTAGAATCGGTCATCTTTGGCGAGCAGAAGGTTTTCACGCTACATTTGAGAGGCTAAAGGTATAGCTATCTATATTATAACAACGACTTGTTATAATATAGATATATTACCCAGGCCGTAATATTAGTTCCACATCAGTGTATTCGAGTGGGCAAACCCATACACCCTTAGTAGACACAGGTAGGCAAACTAATACAAAAGGTGTTGAAGCTACGAGATTTCTTATCGTTTGATATATAAATTGCCATCCTAAGTTAAAGAGTGGATACCGCCCACCATCATGAGACCCGGGTGGGAAAACTGATATAAAAGCTATTGAGCCCATGTTATTTCCTATTGTTTGATATATAATTTACCAATCTATGATAAAGAGTGCGCATCGCTCACCCTCTGGATACGTGGGTGGGCAAACCAATACAAAAGCTGTTCAGGTCATGTGATTTCCTATCGATTGATATATAATTTACCCTCCTATGTTAAAGAGTTTCCACCGCCCACCCTCAGGAGACCCGGGTGGGCAAACCAAATTAACCAATACAAAAGCTGTTGAGGCCATGTGATTTCCTATCGTTAGATAGACGGAAAGTTTCAAAGGTGAAATAGGTAAGCAAAACACGACGAACATAATTCTTTTAAATTATTGAAATTACTGGAAATATGATTAAAAGACATTCTTAAGCTGGGATTCAAATGGGTTTATTTTAGGAAATTTATATCAAACATTTGGGTAGTTTAGGCACCAAAAGTCATGTAAATTCGCAAATTCATAAAAAAATGAATTTATTAACTTGTTTTTTCCGATCACTCTCCCTTTAAGGGGGTTGGTTGGAGGGGGTGGAAATTAACGGCACTGCGTGCGCCTCAAAGAGTTCTATCGAATGAGACCAACTTGTTTTTTCAGTCACTCTCTCTTTAAGGGGGTTGGTCGAAGGGGGCCGAAGTTAACGGCACTGCGTGCGCGTCAAAAAGTTTTATCGAATGAGACCAACTTGTTTTTTTTCGGTCACTATCCCTTTAAGGGGGTTGATCGAAGGGGGCGGAAATTAACGGCACTGCGTGCGCGTCAAAGAGCTCTATCGAATGACACCAACTTGTTTTTTCAGTCACTCTCTCTTTAAGGGGGTTGGTCGAAGGGGGCCGAAGTTAACGGCACTGCGTGCGCGTCAAAGAGTTCTATCGAATGAGACCAACTTGTTTTATTCGGTCACTCTCCCTTTAAGGGGGTTGGTCGAAGGGGGCGGAAATTAACGGCACTGCGTGCACGTCGAAGAGCTCTATTGAATGACACCAACTTGTTTTTTCAGTCACTCTCCCTTTAAGGGGGTTGGTCGAAGGGGGCGGAAATTAACAGCACTGCCTGCGCGTCAAAACGTTTTATCGAATGAGACCAACTTGTTTTTTTCGGTCACTATCCCTTTAAGGGGGTTGATCGAAGGGGGCGGAAATTAACGGCACTGCGTGCGCGTCAAAGAGTTCTATCGAATGAAACCAGCTAGTTTTTTCAGTCACTCTCCCTTTAAGGGGGTTGGTCGAAGGGGGCGGAAATTAACGGCACTGCGTGCGCGTCAAAGAGTTCTATCGAATGAGACCAACTTGTTTTATTCGGTCACTCTCCCTTTAAGGGGCTTGGTCGGAGGGGGCGGAAATTAACGGCACTGCGTGCGCGTTGAAGAGTTCTATTGAATGACACCAACTTGTTTTTTTTGGTCACTCTCCCTTTAAGGGGGTTGGTCGAAGGGGGCGGAAATTAACAGCACTGCCTGCGCGTCAAAAAGTTTTATCGAATGAGACCAACTTGTTTTTTTCGGTCACTCTCCCTTTAAGGGGGTTGATCGAAGGGGGCGGAAAATAACGGCACTGCGTGCGCGTCAAAGAGTTCTATCGAATGAAACCAGCTTGTTTTTTCAGTCACTCTCCCTTTAAGGGGGTTGGTCGAAGGGGGCGGAAATTAACGGCACTGCGTGCGCGTCAAAGAGTTCTATCGAATGAAACAATCTTGTTTTTTTTCGGTCACTCTCCCTTTAAGGGGGTTGGTCGAAGGGGGCGGAAATTAACGGCACTGCGCGTTCTATCGTTTGATATAAAAAGTACCATCCTAAGTTAAAGAGTTGACGGCGAAGAGTGCGTATTGTTATTAAAGGGGGATCGAAATTGTGCCCCCTGTTTACCGGACAGACCTGAAACTGGCCATGGGTAAAGGATGTGTAGCCCCACACTGTAATTCAAACTTCCCGCCACGCCCGTGTCACCCTTCGTGGAATCCACTGGGTTGGGAGGGAGGGAGGCGAAGTTTGAGGTTCATTTGACCTTAAACGCCGTAAATATACGTAAAATAACGCGGAAACAGGAACGGCAATTGCGACAACTTAACTGGCCAAGTTCCCCCGCGTCGCTAAAAACGACTAGATGTTCCGAGTACAGATTGAAGAGAACGCCGTGACTCGCTAGGTAAAGGCGTCGGTTTATGGAGAGTACGCGGCCAGCATCTATCTGGGTTCAAACACCGGTGTCGCCAATAATATAATTTATAAAAATTATTTTTCGCAGCTCCATCTACTGTGTCGTCACTTTTCCACGACAAACAAACTACAACACTTAACGACATTCCATCCATAGCAATAGTCCCACTTCGATATATATATATATCGATGGGGAACTAGAGCATAGCGCCGAACCAATTTTCAACGGCGGCGGCGGGAACGATAATTAGTTCGGCGGCGGCGTGGCGCGCCGATTTTCAGAAAATAATCTGCGGCGTTGAAATAAATCGGCGGCGGCGCCTAAGGGGAAAAACTGCCCCCCCCCCCCTCAGAATTAGCGCCAGCCTTTTAATAGACCGCTAGAACTTAAATTGTTAACCACATTTAAAAAATACATGTTTAATAGAATGTATTTTATTAAAATAGGAACCACTTGTTTCCAAAACAAAGAAGAGGTAACTTTGGTTACATACTATCAGATGTAACTTATTTAATCATAAGTGTGCCTGAAAGAATTTTTTCATAATGATACCTTGTTGCAAGGATATGACGTTATTGACGTCACTTCCCAGTCGATGACGGTTTTATCGTCATCAAAACTAGTTCTCGCGTAGGGGGGAAGGAAGTTAAAACCAGTTTTACGCGACGTTAGTGCTGTATTTTCTTTGGTGGCTGTCAAAGACTATATAAAATTACGCGTAGCTTTATATAGTCTTTGGTGGCTGTGAAACAAGGTCTCATTTAAATTTTTAATACAGATATGTTAAACAGAGGCACACTTATGAGGAACTATGTCACATATGATACTATTAAACTAAAACATTTACGCTAGTAATAACAATACTGTACTAATTTACTACCATTTCACTAGTATTATTATGTATACACTCTTTTTAGAAACTTTTGCTGGGCGCCGCCATTATCGTACAGACAACCAACGAGTCAGCCCTCTACCGCATAAATTTCATCCGCCCAAATCCGGTTTTTCCCCGCGCATTTAAGTCTATTATCACAATTTATTTTATCTTTGTATCAAAGGAATTTTTAAAATGCAATAGAATAGTTATTGCTGAATGCAGCCAATGCAGCTGATACGTTTCTGTACTTATTACAAAATACGAGGCGAGGCAACTCCAAAGCCGTTTTCGTTTCTCTCTCTCCTATCCCAGCTATCTGCTGCAGAAAATCTTGGTGCAGTGGTGCCAGATCTTTTGGAAATTATTAATTATTTTTAATTTTATAACGCTAGTACGGTGCACCCAACAGCCTAGGAATCGTAACACTACCAAAAGAAAAATCTATGTAGTTTAGATCTCAAAACGTAATTATTATACTTTAATAATGGAAAATAATTCGGCGGCGAAATGAAAATGTTTCAGCGGCGGCGGCGGCGCCGCCGAAATTAAATTTATCGGCGGCGTTTCGGCGTTATCTAAATAATCTGCGGCGGCAGCGTTTGATCGGCGGCGCTATCCTCTATGGGGAACTAAAAACCACTTCGTCGTCGTCGTTCGAGCTTTTGGTTAGTGAGTAAGGAAGGCGAAGGCGGGCCAGCGAGGAAAAATCGACCCGCGGAACAGAGGGAAAGCTAGACTGCCTTTCGCTTCGTTACTGAGGTGGTTCGACTATCTATTTTCTCAAAATCTGTCGCCCCTGAGAGTTGGGCCGTGTTTGTCCCAACCCGCAATACACCCGAAATTTTCTCTCTTGCCACCGCTAATTTCGGAGGGAGGGGGTGATCGTATGGGGTAGTTTCAGAAGGCCTGTGAGATTCGGGAACGGGGAGGGGCGGGAGGTTTCGGGGTCGTTCCGATTTGAAAGTCCCGTGTCTCTCTCGGCGTACGTTAGTCCCGTGGCCTTTAAGCATCAGCCATTGGATACAGGGGGTTTAAAGGGGTACATGGTGGTTTGGTACGACTGCGAGTTTGAGTTATTTTTGCGAGGAAAAGGCAGGGAACACTTAACAGAGGGAAAGGCAGCACAACGTTAAAAACCCGGCTGAATTTCCCCTCTCCCACTTCGCCAAATATCAGGCTCTATACCGTAAAGCGGAGGCGCGAGTGACGTACTGCGCCAATTGTTAAGTGTACCCTGCTTTCCCGACCTCTCCATGTGGAAGGATTAAGTCGGGCATTGTAAGCGCTGTCAAAATTGTCAGCAGTTACAATGCCCTTGAGAACCGCGAAGTCCGAATTACGGGGTGACCGTCGCTATCAACTTCTTCGAAGCGCGCGCATGCGCAAAGGTAAAATAAGCCTAAGCGTTTAGAAACGAGCGAGAAGGTATTTTCGGACGCTCTCCGCCGGGTCATTGCCTTTCCCTCTGTTAAGTGTTCCCTGGAAAAGGGTACCACGGAAATTCTCGCGTTGGAAAGGGGGAGGGGAGTACTACGGAAATTCTCTCATGGGGAAAAGGGGGAGGTGGGTACCACGGTAATTATAACATGAGAAAAAGGGGGAGGTGGGTACCACGGTAATTATAACATGAGAAAAAGGGGGAGGTGGGTACCACGGTAATTACAACATGAGAAAAAGGAGGAGGTGGGTACCACGGTAATTACAACATGAGAAAAAGGGGGAGGTGGGTACCATGGTAATTATCACATAGGAAAAAAGGGGAGGAAGGGCCTTACTGGGGTGGTTCTACTTTGGGGAAAAGGGTACCATGGAAATTATCGCATGGAGAAAAGGGAGGAATGGCTTACTGCGGTGGTTCGACTATGGGGAAAAGGGTGCCACGGAAATTCTCGCATGGGTAAAAGGGTTTGGGAGACCGTACTGGGGTGGAGTGCCTCGAAGCACACAACTATCTGAGGGCCCGCCTGTAAGGCGGGCTTCTCGGCTTGTATTCCTATAATAAATGAGATGTATTTGTAAAGTGAATTATTCAATGGGCATCGCACTTCTTCTAGGGGATTTGGATTCCGACAGATTTTTTTTCAAATTCAAACATGTTGTTAAGCTTGATCAAAGGAGTAAAATAGTCGATTGCCATTTTTCCCTAGCTCCTATAGTTTGTCCAGTATCAGCGGTCAAAAATGGACAAAACTTATTTTAGTCTATTTGTTACGGCCCATTGATTAGCGTTCTACGTTCGCGCGTCGCTAGTCCCGGCTCACTATCAATAGAGTTTTCTTGCCAAGATTTTTACACCTCTACTTCATTATTCATTATTTCTTTTCTCGCAACTTATTATTCGATGAAACGGATGAATTATTTATTATTCAATATTTTATGATCAATAATAAAATAAAACATAAAATAAAAGAAATACTTATGAAATCAGAATATATATGGTTAACCGTTTCGTTGAATGATTGAATCTCACATTCAACACTCACTGACCAGCGTCAATGTGCCAGAACGAAAATTCTAAAAGTACATTTGTGACTACAGTAGGGAACGCGACGAAAGAATAGGAATGTTGGTCTATACAACAGAAATACGAATTTAACAGTTTTATCCCATTTCTTATCGATTGATATAATTGCGCAAATACGACACGGCAGAACTAGTTGTAATTAACCGTAATAATGCTTCGTTAAAATATCTATCGATTGATATAACATATAGACGTGTACGTCATAAACAACCTTTATTATTAATTTTTAAACATTATCGTATTTCGAGTTTAAGGGCGTTATTTACCGTTCTCTAATGTTTACGTTCCGGCCGAATAGCGCAAATACGACATGGCAGAACTAATTGTAATTAACCTAAATAATGCTACGTTAAATTATCTATTGATTAATATAACATATAGACGTGTACGTCCTAAACAACGATTATTATTAATTTCCAAACATTACCGTATTTCGAGTTTAAGGGCGTTATTTACCGTTCTCTAATATTGATGTTCCGGCCGAATTGCGGAAATATGACACGGCAGAACTAATTGTAATTAACTTTAATAATACTACGTTAAATTATCTATCGATTGATATAAAATATAGACGTGTACGTCCTAATACACTTCAATTATTAATTTCTAAACATTACCGTATTTCGACTTTAATGCGTTTTTTCTCGTTCTGTATTGTTAACGTTCCGGTCGAATTGCGGAAATATGACACGGCAAACCTAATTGTAATTTACCTTAATAATACTACGTTAAATTATCTATCGATTGATATAACATATAGACGTGTACGTCCTAAAACACTTTAATTATTAATTTCTAAACATTACCGTATTTCGAGTTTAAGGGCGTTATTTACCGTTCTCTAATATTGATGTTCCGGCCGAATTGCGGAAATATGACACGGCAAAAATAATTGCAATTAACCTTAATAATACTACGTTAAAGTATCTATCGATTGATATAACATATAGACGTGTACGTCCTAATACACTTCAATTATTAATTTCTAAACATTACCGTATTTCGACTTTAATGCGTTTTTTCTCGTTCTGTATTGTTAACGTTCCGGTCGAATTGCGGAAATATGACACGGCAAACCTAATTGTAATTAACCGTAATAATACTGCGTTAAATTATCTATCGATTGATATAACATATAGACGTGTACGTCCTAAAACACTTTAATTATTAATTTCTAAACATTACCGTATTTCGAGTTTAAGGGCGTTATTTACCGTTCTCTAATATTGATGTTCCGGCCGAATTGCGGAAATATGACACTGCAAAACTAATTGTAATTAACGTAAATAATACTACGTTAAATTATCTATCGATTGATATAACATATAGACGTGTACGTCCTAAACAACATTTATTATTAATTTCTAAACATTACCGCATTTCGACTTTAATGCGTTTTTTCTCGTTCTGTATTGTTAACGTTCCGGTCGAATTGCGGAAATATGACACGGCAAACCTAATTGCAATTAACCTTAATAATACTACGTTAAATTATCTATCGATTGATATAACATATAGACGTGTACGTCCTAAAACACTTTAATTATTAATTTCTAAACATTACCGTATTTCGAGTTTAAGGGCGTTATTTACCGTTCTCTAATGTTAGACTAATAGCTATTAATCCTAATACACGCTCTTTGGTGAAAGTTAACGTAGCATTATTTAGGTTAATTACAATTAGTTTTACCGTGTCATATTTCCGCAATTCGACCGGAACCTTAACATTAGAGAACGGTAAATAACGCCCTTAAACTTGAAATACGGTAATGTTTAGAAATTAATAATAAACGTTGTTTAGGACGTACACGTCTATATGTTATATCAATCGATAGATAATTTAACGTAGTATTAATAAGGGTAATTACAATTAGTTCTGCCGTGTCATATTTCCGCAATTCGACCGGAATAAGAAACAGTCACTCCACAACAGATCAAACACTTATTTATCGATACTGTCACATAGTCGGTTAAAGCCACGGTCACACGACAGTTAAAACTCAATATTTAACTATTTATCAACTGAGTTCGTTCATCGTGCGATGAGAACATAGTACGATCAGAACGAAACCAAATCCGACGCTCTGTTTAGGGAAGCACCCCGAATATTGGTAAGAAAACTTTATTGATAGTGAGCCGCACAAGCGACGCGCAAACGTAGAGCGCTAACCGATGGACCGTGACTTCTTTTAACAAATAGACTATACTAAGTTTCGTCCACTTTTGACAGCTGATACTGGCCAATCTATAGGAGCTAGGAAAAAATGGCAACGGACAATTTTGCTCCTTTGATCAAGCCCAACAACATGTTTCAATTTGAAAAAAAATCGGTTGAAAGCCAAATCCCTTAGAAGAAATGCGATGTCCTTTACCAAATTTCTTTAATCACGAATACACCGCGCAAGTTTCCGTACTAAAGTGACTGAGAGAAATCATTTTATCTAACGAGACTTGACATATAACGTAACTTGTCAAGTCTCATAAGTTTAACTGATTTTTCTCAGTTACTATGGTACGAAAACTAGCGCAGTGCATCGTTGAAAATAAAAATTCCTGTGGAAGATATAAGCCTTGTCTCCAGTTAAGAAATAATATAATTCTTTAGCCCTTTTTCTCATCAAAATACGTGAATTCATAATTAAATAACACAATTTAAAATTTAACAATTTTTTTTTGTAATAGACCCAAAAATGTTACATCGTGTTTTTAGACTTTTTCAAAGTTGTCAAATTTATACCTAACAAGTAACAATTACATTTCCATAGTTTCAATAATTCTTGTATTTTGGAGCGTCATTCATACACCGTTATTGCTCTGTGTCAAAATTTGAAAATAAATGTTTATAGGCATTTTTAAATAGTTTATAGACAGAACTTTTAAATGATATATGTTTGTTGAGAATATTTGGGTATTGAAGCCCAAAAAAAATTTTTTTATTAAAATACATTTTCATAGGTATTGAATTAAATAAAAAACTCGAAAAACTTGGAGTGCCTCAACAAATAATTTATCATTTTAAATGAGCATAAAATCAGTTTTTCTATTTGCGATCACAGATTAATTTTAGCACCCCAAAAAATGTATTTCGACTTCGCCATAATTTAAACAGCCTCGTAAAAACGTTTACTTAGTTATAAAAAAATTAGTAAGAGATTTTCTCGTGGACGGTTAAGTGCTAAACCACAGACGGTTTAATGTTCAGAGTTGTTCATTAATATGTTACAAGCTAGCATGTTTAACATTTTCAACATTTATTTTCATGTGCAAATTAGCCCATGATAGCAATTGAGCAAAAAATCTTTGCAGTCTCAGAGTAATCACTTCGCAAAATGATGGGGAATTTTGACACAACGTTAGGACTAAAATTCAGTCCAGTTGCAATTTTTTCCCAGTGAAATCCTAAAGTTACTAGACTACAGGGGTTTCAAAAAGTTATGCTAAACTTTTATGGAGTTGTAGGGGTGATTTGAGAAGTATTCCTGTGTTTTTCCCATTTTCCTACGATGAGTTAAAAGAGCACTGGCAGATAAGTTTCAAAGTGTGTCCTACTAGCCCCGGGAAGTAGGCTGCCACAAGCGCAAAACCAAGCTTGGAAATTTTCGTCACGTAGATCGGATTTTTGTAGTCCTTCCAACTCATAAGAAGTGGAGACACTTTTTTCGATAGTTCGAAATGTTATTCCGACTGAAGTGGTCCATTTTTGTGAATTTTCCAGTATAACTACTGCCCTTTTGTGTGAAAACTTGTATCAGTTCCAATCCCGAATAAATCCTGAGTTATTGTTTTAAATTTATCGTCTTCGTGTTTTTCAAATTAAAATTTTATAGTCACGTTCAGCCCAGTTTAAGTTTAACTTAATTTAGATTAATTCTTCTCTCCCCAAACGCCAGTTATTTTAAGTCGCTAACAGGTCGGGCTGGTAAGCTCTGCCACAGGCCCAGGCTTTTTTCTAAAAAACTATATTCAGTCTAGAATTTTCAATTTTCAGTGTATTGCAACATTTTAATTTATCAATTTCAGAAAAATAGATAAATATTCCCAGGTTTGGAATTTTTTTCCTGGTAGACTGCGAACCTTACATTAAGTCACAAAAAAACAAAATGTTTCTACCTAAAATAATAAAAGTGGTGACAACAAAATGTTTGCAATGTATGTCACTCCTTTGAGTTTCACAAAAAATTATTCTAAGGAAATTAAAAGCTGAATTTCACTTTAAATAAAGAAATTTAACCCTTTTTCTCATTTTCAAATTTTTTCTTTAGACAATGATAAATTAAGATTTTTTTAAATAAGTTTTTCAAAACCATGAAATATTTACCGATTTTTCTTAAATTTACATATTAAAATTGCAGAATTTGTCATTCCTGGGTCGGCCAAATGGAAACACCCTGTATGTATGGGTGGGTATTTGATATCACTGAAATGGACCTAAAAGCTATTCAAATATTTAAATAATTTGTTATATTTGTATATTATTTATATAAGCATATTATTTATATTAGCTTTTATCGCTCTGACCTTTGTCACAACACGGAAGAATTAAAATTGTATCGCCTCACCTTGGAAGACATAACGATGTATTCGCTGGACTTTCTCGTCTGGCAACTTGGTGTCTCGAGGGGACACGATCTCGAGATTCATTCGAATTGACGACGACTGCGCCGTCACTCGTCAAATCGAAGGGCCTCACGCGTTGTGTCCAAGTTTCTTGTTTAGTCGAATTAAGAGCAATTTCATAACCAATAGAAATTCAGCCGTGAGCGCTAAGGATAGTTTCAAAGATATTTTCTCGGTTCCATTAAAAATTATATTTTTGAGTCGTTTAGAGCTAAAACCATTGAGAATTTAAAAAAAGAATAAGGCAAATCATTAGGTGCTGTTTTCGGATCGGTAGAGATTCAATAACTTTTAAGAGATTAGCTCGTTATTATAATTCTTAAAGCTAGCAACTGATCAGGTAATTAATGCCGCAATTTTCGGATACTTGACTTTAATCAGTTAGTCAAATCAGGTTAATTTTTTATATTCCAAACATTCAATAATCTGATCTTAAACTGTGTCTGATACATCCTAAGAAACGGATCTGACTTGATCTGTTTTAATTAATTTATCCAGATTCCGTTAGCTGAACAATTCTCTAACTTCTACGTTTAGCAAACTAAAATGAACAGTAATTAAAATTTCAAAGTGAATTTTATCGAGGGATATTTAAAATAGATAACAGCAAGGCATCTGAAATCTGGTCACCTTCTGCCTGTCGGTTTCCAAATAATTCGGATTAGATTCGGCTTAAGAATATCTGGTTTGTATTTTGACCCAAAGCAACTGGTCTAATATCTGAGGGTGAATGTGGATAATCTGATGTCTGATTAGTTCTTCGGTTTAGATAACGCAACTGAGCTATGTATACAATGTATACAATATAGCCACGTTCACACTAAAGCTTAAAACCTATAGTTTCAACTGGATTGAATGCCAGTTTGGACCAATGAAATTGAGAGACACTCGCCGTGACAACTGGTCTCCAGGGATAGCGTGAACCCGGCTCATTAAATAGATTATTTTGCACCTTTCAGTAAAGCAGAAAACGTAAAATCATCACCAACGTTGCGATTAATACATACTGTCAGAACGTCTATCCAAAATGAGATTGAAAATTTTCTTTCCAAGTGTGCGAATGCAAGTAAGCCTTTTAAAAGTGGAATCACAAATTTTACTTATCTCATTGAGAGCATTCTCTTTAATCCATACCATACCATTATAACGTGCAAACCATTGAAATCCTTTCAACATTATAGTTACGTCTTATTTCAAAAACTGTTTGAACGAAAAGTGGCCATCTGCTGGAAAAAACAAAGTAGCCTTTTAATTATTTATTTCAAAGGGAAATATTTTTCAACTACGAGTAATTTTCACTTTGAACTTCTTCATTTAAAACAGTTGCTTAACTTTCCAATTAGCAAGAGCGCCAATTTGAATTTCGAGATCGCCCTTTTTAAGGTTGAGATCGTCCTGTTATAGTAGTTATTTTTATTTTAAAATTTTGAGACATAAAATTATTAATTAAAATGTTCCTAGTAAATATCAATGTTACCTCTGACTAGGGGAATAGAAATAGGACTTCGAAAACCTGGAAAAGCCAGAGAATTTGAAAAGGGGCCTAACAAATAGGGGGAAGTCACTGAATTTTAAAAGGGGCCTAACATTTAAGGAAAAGACAAGGGATTTGAAAAGGGGTCTAACATTTAGGGTAAAGTCGGGGAAATTTACAAGTGGCTCAATATTTAGGGAAAAGTCAGGGAACTTTAAAAGGGGCTCAACATTTAGGGGAAAGTCAGGGAATTTTCAAAGGGGCCTAACATTTAGGGGAAAGTCAGGGAACTTTAAAAGGGGCTCAACATTTAGGGACAATTCAGGGAACTTTAGAAGGGGCTCAACATTTAGGGAAAAGTCAGGGTACTTTAAAAGGGGCGTAACATTCAGGGGAAAGTCAGGGAACTTTAAAAGGGGCCTAACATTCAGGGAAAATTCAGGGAAGTTTAAAAGGGGCTCAACATTTAGGGAAAAGTCAGGGAACTTTAAAAGGGGCTCAACATTTAATGAAAAGTCAGGGAACTTTAAAAATGCTCAACATTTATGGAAAATTCAGGGAACTTTAAAAGGGGCTCAACATTTAGGGGAAAGTCGGGAATTTGAAAATAAGTAAAGGAAAATCATTGAAAGTTGTCAGGAAAAATCTCTGAAAAGGGAAAGTTAGGAAATTTGAATCTGAATAAACTGTGGCCACCCTTGATATTTTTATTGATTTTGGTCAATCACTGGTGGGGAATATGACTAAAATTATCAAGAATCAATTAAAATAAGGGGTTTAGGGAGTCAAGGTCAACCATCTAAACACTAAGATTCCATAGAGAATGATGAAATTGAGATATAACATTTAAAAGACTTCCCTACTTTTTAACATCAAAATGAAATAAACATCGTTTGTCGACGCCCAGCAGTCCAAGAGATACCCTGGTGGCTAGAATAGATGCGAAGATCAAAATTCAACAAAAAAAGCTCTACTTTATCTCTAATACGGAATCGTAAAAATCGTAAATTTAAGCCTAATCCATGGAGGTGGGGGGGGGGCATAAATAAATACAAAATTTGTCGTGGAATTACCTTAACGACTGTTTCGACAGGTGGTAAATAATGTGGTAAATAATGGTAAATAGCGTTGTATAAAATGGGAAAATTGGTAAATAATGTAGATAAAATTTAGAAGATTTAGACTTGTAGAGTAAGGAAAATATAGTTTAAGATCTTCTATAGTGGAGATATTCCGCTTTTACACACAATCCCCAGTAGCTTTGCCAGATGTACGATCTGGATCGTATTTGTATGACAATTGAATCATTCGTACGATCCATAGTACGATCAATGTAAAACCTGTTATCTTTAGAGCGGAAACCTTAAAATAACTTTAAATATTGTGGTGACCACTGATATTTCGCAAAGGTTATCTCCCAGATTCTGTATACGACATAAAAGGCTTTAAAAATTGTGTTTATTATCTTGAAATATGTTATTAGCTGAATTGCATTGTTTTCAGCCGTACGATCCTTCTTAATCTAGTACGATCCAAATCAAAACTCTATATTGTAATCTAGCCCTTAAAAATCTGGCAACCCTGTGTGCTAGTTTTAGTAGCGAAGAGTTAATTTTTACGCTTTTATCAAGTCTTGTTTATTGTGAACGCGTTTTAAAGAAAAAGGAGTGCTGATTTTAGTAAAAATTCCTCTTAGATGGTTATTTGGCATTCACAATAAATGTTCAGGGTAAATAAATCCATATACTCTATTGTCACGGTAAATGTACAGTTAATATGGGGTGGTAGAGTGGTTAGCACTTTCGACTCGCAGCAAGACGAGCCGTGTTCGATCCCAGCTTGTGGACTGGATGAAAACTCGGAACAACTCCTTTTGCCGTGAGTTTGCAAGTTATCTCCCCACTAGTTAAAGGGGTTTTCCCTCGAGCTCTTCGGTTTCCACTTCCATAAAAGCTTGTAGAGGTTAACGGTAATAGTTAGAGTAGGGAGCTGTTGGCTCGCGTGGCATGAAGGGCTTGACACCACCCCCCTACGCATTGTAACCCGGCCACCTGAATTAATGGCTTTAAAAGTCGCATGATGACTTAGGTATTAGCCTAGCTGATTATTATTATCATTATTATTATTATTATTATTATTAATATAAGTAAGCTGTTTGCTAGGGAGAACCCGTAATATAATTAAAATTAAGTTTATTTCTTAAAGAAATGTAGTTGCATAAAACAATTGTTTGGCATTAAATAGATTCTTAATTATTATTTTTTAAATTAAACATCAACATTAACCTTTCAATTTTTATTAATTTGTTTCCTTCGCAAACACTTTATTAATATTAAATGTAAATGGTGATTAAAATATTGTCCCTAATTAATGGACAAGGTGTTTGATAAAGTGCTGTTATCGTTTCTATTTATGGTAAAATTACTGTTAAATTAGTGCGCTTTTTAGGTCGGGGTAATAGAGATATATATATCTCTATTATAAAAAAAGCGCACTTAGCAATAAAAGCTTAAGAGAAGAACTATTTCTTTGGGTTACAATACCCAACAGTTGAATTTCTCACGCTCTTTAAAAAAATGGATTGTTATATTGTGAAATATTTAAATGTTGAGATATGGAAAGGAATATTAAGTAACGCTAATGTCAGTATTTTAGCCGGCTATGATATTTTTAAGGATGGGATTCGAGCTTTTATTAACACCAAAGGAAACGATTTAACTAAAAAAGTACTAAATGATAAAAAAGATGAAACTAGAAGAAAAAGATTAAAAACCAATTTCGAAAGTAAAGACACATTAAAGAAAAAAATTGAAGTGGGATTAAAGCAAGAAATCTTAGTAAAACATAATAATTAGAGCTCTTAATGGTGTGAAAGGAAATAACCATATATTCCTTACAATAAGTGAGATTTTAATAGAAATTTGCATATTACTCGGTGTTTGCACCTTTTGAATATTTTCAATTCTACTCTTCCTCCTTCTCGAAGATTTTGTAATACTTTTTCCGTACTCGAATATTAATACATCCTGGGCTGTGATCCCCCTTTACTATTGTTCTAGTTAGTCCTGATTGAAATAAGTGGTGAGAGCAAACTTTGAGCCTTTTTGTAGTAAATAAGGAACCATTTCCAGAATGGCATTTGCTATAATTATAAATGAGATTTCCACTTATGTATCGAAAGTAATTTTAAAGTTTACTGGTTTGCCTCAGTCCAGACAGTTTCTCGGAACAGCAACATTTTATTTTTCGTCGACCTCGATTCGGGCAATCCTTCCACATAATTTTCCCATTCGTTCAAGTAAGACCATTATTCCTTTATAAGGCATTGGAATAGTTTATCATTTTTTTACACCCGGGTCGTAGACATTTGAATCAAAATTAATATATTTACCCCAAGTCTTGGATCATCAATGTCTCGGTAAGGGTGAAGGTTCGAAATTTTATAATGAATTCCTTTTAGCAAATGACCCACATTCAATACATCGAACCATTTGTTGAAAACTACCAAAAAAACTACTGTTTCTGGATACTCATTGGGGAAATCTTGCTTCAAACCATTCGCAACATTGGGCTTATAACTTGGTTAGCGAGCTTAACTTGCATTTTCTTTTCCACACTTATGTGGTCTTCCGATAATTTGTGTAGCTTCCGTAACGCTCCACTTTTCTCCATATCTTTACGGGACACAGCTTTTATTGTGTTCCAAGTAAGGTTTTCTCCATTAATGTTCATGAGCCTGTATTTGCATCCTTCCATGCTGTGAAATAGACAATTTCTGATCGTCTTCAACAAATGTGGTACATCAAATACAAAATATAAATCTCTATCCTCTGTCGCAAATGGGTTTTCGCACTTGTATTATTTTTCACCAGCGTTTATTCCGAAGCATTTCCGATTTGTTTTTGCCCCATCTCCTACGACACAATATATTCATCCCGCAGAATTCCAGTTTTCATATTGCTTCAAATATGAGTGAATCGAGGCTTTCTGCTGTTAGGGATATAGTTGCAAAATGCGCAAATTGATATTGGTACAATGAAGTGATACCTAGGCCCATAAATTGGCAAAACGTGGGTCGAAAGAGGCTTCTCTTCATATGTTTCTGACTGTAAAGTCATCATTTTATTTTGCACCTTGTTTAACGAAGTGAATACAACCATCTCTCCACTCTCTACTCTGTAGACTATGTCGTCGTAAATTTTCATCTCATCAACTACCAAACTGAAATATTCGGGGTGGGGCTCAATTCAGTTCTCCTTCAAGTCATCCGGAATTTTTTGAAATACATACGCATAGAACCCAGGCTTTCCTAATTTATCTGGTGAAAGTCTCATCGATGTCGTTTTTGAGGGTTATTTTAAAACGCCTGTTTCGTCCAGAACCTTGTAAAAGCTAGGTTATTTATTATACATATTAAATAAGCACCATGGTATCACCAATTAGTGCCACCGCTTTCCGTATTTATTAGTCGGCAGCATCTGTAGTTTCGTTTTTAGGAAAACTGTCTTGAAAGCTGTGTTTTTCGGGTTTTGTCTATCCACATTCTTTTTCAAAAAGTTCGTTAAAAAGTCGTGGTTTCCATCGTCAACATGTTCAGAATCTTTTCGGATTTTCTTCGTAAATTTTATCTTTATTTGTTTTAATTTGCCATTGAGTTTGACCTCAGTCACTTTAGATTACCTTAATTCCTTTACTAGTTCTGCCTTTGCTTCAATCAATAAAAACATCTTCTGTTGGTATTTTCACGAGCAGACAACACCGATCACTGTTTAATAGGTGGGGTGGCGGAGTGGTTAGCACTTATGCCTCGCAGCAAGAAGAGCCGGGTTCGATCCCAGCTTGCGGCACTGGGTGAAAACTCGGAACAACTCCTTCTGCGTTGAGTTAACAAGTTCTCTCCCCACTGTTTTAAGGGGTTTTCCCCCGAGCTCTTCGGTTTACCCTTCCATAAAAACTTGTTCGGGTTAACGGTAATAGTGAGTGTAGGGAGCTGTTGGCTCGCGTGGCATGCAGGGCTTTCCACCACCCTCCTACGCATTGTAACCCGGCCACCTGAATTAATGGCTTCAAAAGTCGCTTGATGACTTAGGCCCAAGGTGGTGCCTTGGGTATTAACCTAGCTGATTATAAAAAAAAATTGAGCCGATAAAAGTGTCCTTTAATCCCGCTTGATGGGTACGATTGTTAAACAAGTCCACAAATTTTGGTTCGGGACTCCCTGGGAAACGTTAAGAAATGGACAGTGAAACAATAGCTTTTCGCAGTTGTTTGAGATAATTAATTTTGGTTGGTAAATCTTTGACGATTTCATTGACGGTTAGTCTTTTTCCCGCGACTTCATATTGGGCTATGAAATCATCTACAATGTTTATTGTGTAGAATGGAAGACCCGTTGTTTCACTTATTTTGATGACCTTGTCATGGTTGAAAAAGTACGTTGCACTCCAACCAAAGGGGAAGGTTATTTTCTGAAACGCAAATTGCAGATTTGATCCTTCCTATGATAAAAAATAGATATAATAATAATTCTTATAGGCTCATAGATAAAAAGTTACTTCAAAAATATTCCCTTCATTTGACTCATTGATCAGCGCTACCACTATGTAGTGGCGACCTTTGGAACCTTCCGAATACTATAGCCAATCACGGGCGATAAAAAATTGATTATCGTCTGCTGTTAGGAGAATTTTACCGGATTACCAAGTTACTCGTGGTTAGACAACAAATATAGTTTTTTTGAGCTATTGTTTATTTTATATTATTTTTATTATATTATTTCCGTTTAATTATATTATTATTTATATCATAAAGCTCATTTAAAACCCTTAACATTCTTTTGATTTTTTAAGCCTTGGCGAATCTAAATTTTATATTCGCGCTTTTTACGTAACTTTTTTGCGTCTTTGGCTAAGGCCCTTGCGTTAATCAGGGTGATATATGTATATTTTAAAAACCTATGCGGTTCTTATACTTAAAGATACTTTGAAATTATGGATTCTAGAAATGAAAAGAATCAGAATTTTATTTCTAAACCAAAATAAAAGTGAATATCTGATGATATGGCCTAATGGGATGGCCACTAGTCATCACCTTTTTTGTTTTTAAACTTCCTAATTCGATAAATGTATGAAATTTGTGTATATAGTTTATAAAACTTCGAAAAACCAAATTCAAGACCGTTCAGTTTGCTTTCTTGAAGTACATACCACATAATGACTTGGAACTATTGCTTATAGTAAGAGACATGGATTTTATAAATAACTCTTTATTTCCCAAAATATCAAGCAAGTATTACATAAGTATCTTACCTATATTTTGCAAAAGGAAATGTTCGAGCCAATAAATAAATAAATATTTCTTGCTTATCGAATATACAGGGTGTTCACTAAAAAACGATACAGAGCCAATTACTCAAAATGTGTTTTATGTAAGAATTTTAAATTTTCATTTTACATAGAGGGTGCAGGGGGACAAATGATAATGAAAGTTTCAATGACCTTGAACCAGGTTTTCTAGGTCATTTTATCTCGAGAACCATTAGGATTAGAAGAATGGTTCCAATTAGAAATGTGTTCTACGTTTAATTTTAAGTCTACACAGCCGTGACCCAATCTAATTTGACCAATGGGAAGCCGATAAATGTTAGACCGAAAACCATAAGGTCATGTGTGTTATTTTAATCAAGACACGACATTTAAGGGCTTACAAATCGAAAACTACCAGATCTAATGGATAATAATTGTCGTGACCCTCTAAACTGTGTGGAGGAGTTCGAAATTTGTAACTTATGATGACCTCGAACATTAGTTCAAGGTCATTCAAAATTTATCTCGAGAACCATTAGGATTATGAGAATGGTTCGAATTAAAAAAAATGCCCGCCAACGTTTTTTAAATCAAATTATCTTTTACCCGAGGTAAATAAACTAATAAAACTCCAAAATTAACGTTAATTAATTGATTTAAGACGTACCAAGTATTTTTAATAGTAAAGCGGTCTCCATGGTATTGGTTTTTAAATCAATTTCAAAAGCATTGTTAAAACTCACTTAAGCCTAACGGCAAAGAAGATTTTGAGTTTAAAACTTTTAGCTAATTAGGTTGATAGAGTTGGGAGAAAATAAAAAATGTATTCTGCTCAACAAAAAGCTGAAATGGTTCGACGTTATTACGAATGTGGAAACAATCCGCGTATTGCCGCAACAATGTTTCGACAAAACTATCCAAATCTTCGACCATCTCACACAACTATTTTAAGAATTGTTAGGTGTTTTGAGTTAACAGGAAATGTAGGACCACAAAACCAAGCAGGCAACTTAGACGTCGATGCCTTAGCGTATTTGAATGCAAATCCCCGACGTAGCACCAGAGAAGCTCAGGCAGAATTGGGATTTTCGAATGTTTACATTTGGAAAATTCTCAAGAGAAACCACATGCACCCTTACCACGTCCATCTTCATCAAGGACTTAAGGCCGGCGATGAAAACTCCCGTTTGGATTACAGTAACTGGTTGCTAAAACAAATAGCAGTAGACCCTCATTTTCATCTGGACAATCGTTTCTCCGATGAGAGCATTTTTCTCGAGATGGCCTAGTAAACATCCACAACACGCATTATTGGGATAGCCAGAGCCCCCGTTTCAAGATGCCGACCTCACACCAAGAGAGGTTTAGCCTAAATGTTTGGGCCGGAATATTAAACCACCGAATTGTAGGTCCAGTTTTCATTCCTGATAGGTTGAATGGAATGACCTACCTAAATTTATTGCAAAATGAGGTAGTTGAATTTTTAGAG
Source organism: Leiobunum rupestre (assembly GCF_980474605.1). Classification (NCBI taxonomy): domain Eukaryota; kingdom Metazoa; phylum Arthropoda; class Arachnida; order Opiliones; family Sclerosomatidae; genus Leiobunum; species Leiobunum rupestre. Next base: position 17,967,969 of record NC_143387.1, on the reverse strand, counting down.
AACCTCCCAATTTTAGACTATCCTAGAGTCTGGTATCAACAGGACGGCGCCGGCCGACATAGGAATCGAATAGTGAAAGAATAACTTGATTTGCATTTTCTCAATAAATGGATCGGCAACAATGGTCCATTTAAATGGCCGCCTCGTTCTCCAGACTTAACACCATTTGATTTTTTTATTAAAGAAAAAGTTTATTTAACCCGAGTTATAAACGTTGAAACTATTCGTGAAAGAATTGTTCAAGCATTTGGCGAGTCACCGACGAAATGCTAGAGAATACGATGAACTCGGTCGTCACACGAGCGTAAGCATGCGTAGTAGCCAATGGGGGTATTTTTGAACACTTCATAAAATAAGTCTAGAATTTAAGGGAGCTTGAAACATTACATTATCATTGTTATGTTAATTATTATTTCAAAGTTAATCTTCACTTTTTTCATTATTTATCCTCCTCCACACAGTTTAGAGGGTCACGACAATTATTATCCATTAGATCTGGTAGTTTTCGATTTGTAAGCCCTTAAATGTCGTGTCTTGATTAAAATAACACACATGACCTTATGGTTTTCGGTCTAACATTTATCAGCTTCCCATTGGTCAAATTAGATCGGGTCAAAGCTGTGTAGACTAAGAATTAAACGTAGAACATATTTCTAATTGGAACCATTCTTCTAACCCTAATGGTTCTCGAGAAAAAAATTTAATGACCTTGAAGACCTGGTTCAAGGTGATTGAAACTTTCATTGTCATTTCCCCCCCTGCACCCTATATGTAAAATGCAAATTTCAAATTCTTACATAAAACACTTTTTGAGTAATTGGCTCGGTATCGTTTTTTAGTTAACACCCTGTATTTACTTTTTCTTTAAAGAAATACCAACAGTTACGTTTTTATTAGAATAGGTTAATGTATTTTACTCAATTATGGTACAAAGAAAAATCTTTTAAAAGCCCACCAGAATTTCTCTTTTTTTAATAAAATTCAATGATATAGCCAGGGTTTATGAAAGTTTAAAAATCCAAAAATATGAAGTATATAAAATAAGTATCAATAATACCTTGAGGTATTAAGTTATCTATTACTTTAAAACATCACCAAGGGTTAAAAAAATTCAAATAAACAAGGGTAAAAAGAGGCCATATTTTAACAAGCACTTCGAAACATGTTATTTCCAGGCAAAGAAATAGCTTAAAATAATCTTTTTTCAAACTTTTATTGTTATAAGTCGTTCATATCTTTTTCATTTTATTTTCCATCTTTTATTAAACTGATTTTCAAAATAAAATAGATCTTTTACCATTTCGTCGTCTGGATCTAAGACAAGAAAGGGGAATTATGTCTTGGGGGATATTGTAAATATTCCTCATTAATAAATAATGAGGGAGGATAATCATTTTTGGATAACATGACCATTTATGAAATCATATGAAATTTAAAGGTTTAAAATATAAAAAAACGTGCTTTTACCTTTACAAAAATGGTGAATATCGTGTACAAAGACTTGGGAAACACGTTTTAATCTAATTTTATATGCTCTAGTTAAATTAGCTAAAAAAACGTTATTTGTGGTCTAACAACGAGTAACTCGCTATTTCGGTAAAATTATCCTAACAGCAGACGATAATAAATTTTTTATCACCGTTGATTGGCTTTAGTATTCGAAAGGTTCCAAAGGTCGCCACTACATAGCGGTAGCGCTGATCAGGCATATGGCTAATTAGAATTGACTGATTATTCAACGAAAATAGTTTTAAAATTAGTTAAAAATGCCAATAGAATCTTTGAAATGAAATCAGCTAGGATCATACGAGGAGAGTGATTATAAGCATTATTTAATGCAATATACGTATAATAATAAAGTCTTTAATCAGTAAGAAGTCCACGATCTAACCAATTATAACTCTGACAAGTTTTTATTTTAAAACTAATTTCCCTTCAATTAACTAATACAATGTATTTCATACCAGCAAGATGATAGTGGTACACATTCAATGGATTTCGATCTGCAGGAGCTAACACAATAAAAATCAATACTGCCGGAAAATACGGTATTTACTACAGACGATTGCATGATTAGTTATTCATCCGAAACCTCGGAATCCAACTCAGCGGAAACGTCGACATCCAACTTATCGGAAACCTCAATATCTAACTCAGCGGGAAGCTCGGCTTCTTATCCAGTAGAAAATTTACCTACTACACTATTGGATTACACAAATTCTTTTAATAGTTTTCTATTTGAATGGTTTAAGTTTATACCCAAAGGGTGGGCCATCACATATCAGGAGAGTGATGCAGAAGTTAATTTCTTGAAGTACTGCGAAATCAACAGCAGCATTATTATATTCATATCGATCATTATCAATCCCGAGATAACCTGTAAAGAAAGTATTAATATGAAAGTGTTGAACAGATTTCTTCCACAAGAACACTTGGCCGTGGTTACTTTTGGGGAGTATTTTGAAGATCTCGAAAACTTAAATATAGTTGGAATTATCGATGCTTTGAGCAAATTAAACGATTATGGAATTTGCAAGGAGTAGCCGAAACACATCTCAAAGAAGAATTTGAAAATTAAAAACCAAAATTTGCCTTTTTCTCATGACACAATAGTGCATTACATTCTAACTTATGCGACTACTTAACTTATTCAACTATATGTGGAAGATGCCAAATTCTTAAGGTTGCGTTAAAGAAAAGATTGCGTCGACAGAAAATTAGAAAGTTGGCTATAAATAAAAGCAATGGTGATGGGGGGAAAATAAATAGTCGAAGCCGCCCATTTTCTAGAATGGCTAAAGATAAATTGGTCAAGCAAATTCGAAAACAGAAGAAACAAGCTGCATATCTAAAAGATTGAAATTGAAGAAAATGGCCAAAAACTAAAAAGCACTGACAGTAATTAATTACAACAAATTTTCTATAAGCATAAAAACGACTTCTCGAAAGACTCGGAAAAAGCTGGTTTATTCAAGAGCCAATAAGGGCCTTAACTTCCAAAAGTAAGCGCGCTCGACTTTGGCATCCAAAAATGATACAGTGGTGCCTCTATATACAGAACAAATCCTCCGGTGCTTACGCATCACATTTTGGAGCGAAATCTGGTTTTAGAAAAGAAACACTACGGGAAATTCAAAAACCTTTCGATACTTGGGAACATTAACATCAGAAAAACGTCAATTTGTTAGTTGATGTAATAAAAATTCAAGAGGACATTGTGTACCAAAAAAGTACCGGCAAACTTATTGGATTTGTCCAATTGAATGAGTGCGTGAACACTGTGGTCGAAAAAATACGGTTTTGAATTGTTAAGAAAGGCCACCGATTGCCACCCACATACACTCGGTTATGGTACAAGGTATATCATCGAAAATTACGTTTGCCCTTGCACACTTCCCTTGCGACAATTTATCAAGTGACCTTTTACACTCCATCATCTGGGAAGTCATTTCAAATTTGGAGTTTACGGAAATTAGAGTTCTTACCGTTACTCGGGACGGAGCTAGTTCCAACAGAAAAGTTGACTTAGTGTATAAATGCAGAAACGATTTCGCTCTTGACGAGGAAAGAGGGATTTTTTTCATATGTGATCCACCTCACCTAGTGATAACTACCCGAAACTGCTTATTTAGTAGTGGAAATCGGCCTACATTTGGCAGAAATATCTACAAGGGTGGACATCAAATGCATTGGAAGATAATTATTGACCTTTACAATGAATACCTTCCACGAAGAATAAAACAATTGCTTAAATTGACCTTCAATCATGTGCGTTTAGGAAACTATTCGAAAATAAAGTAAATTTGGCTGCACAAGTCTAAGACAAACAATTTAAAATGTACTCGATCAACAGAGAATTGGTTCAGTTCTTCCTAATTATGGACCAATTTTTTGATTGCATGAACGCAAGAAACTCCCAGGAGGGGTTTCGCAAAAGAAACCGAAACTTATATCCATATGAGAGTGTCGAGGATCCACGACTAAAGGTAAGGGTCGGCGTTTGGTTAATCGTTATCCATTTGTGTAGAATGTATACTTTGTTCATAAATAAAATAATTTCTACTTCCTTTTGGTACTGGAATTAATTGTATTATTCAATTCAGTTCGGGTTACGCGTTTTAGAGATATAGGCAACACCTTCATAGCGGAGGAAGGTACCAGTAGTTACGCGACCGATGATGTCGGGAAGATTAAGAAAACCCGAAGCATTGTGTGGGATCATTTCATAATAGAAGATTATATGGCAGTTTGCAAATATTGTAAAAAGTAAGTACCCTTCATGGTATATTTTCCTGTTTTGGTAAGAAATAAAATATTCCGTTTTTAGAGTTTACGAATCATTATGGCTCATCCACCCCACACTTTTAGTGAACTGTATTTTGAGTACGTCTTCTACAGATAACTCTCAGTTCAGGGATCGCCCCATTTTTTGCTGAAACTCAGGAATTTTATATCGTACTGCCGCACGTCTTAGCTAAACTGGAAATGTTCACGCGAATTTTTCTTTAAATCTTTATTTGCTACAGTAGAGTTAATTTTGGCGAGTTATGTACCGCATTAGGGTGGCAAAGGTATGACGGCCCCCACCGCCGACAGAGACGTTATTTCAGGCCCTGGCCTCTATAGGGACATGTCACCCTGTAGCTTTGGCCATGGCCGCCATTTTGAAGGATTTATTTCTATAGGAAAAGCAAAGGTGACGTCTTGCAACGTCACACTGCCATGTCCCTATACTATTTTTATCTATTTTGTGCGTTTCTTCTACGCATCATGAGTGTCTTTTAAGTTAAAAAAGCGTGTCCACCAGACAACTTTTAAACAATGGTTATCATATATAAATTAATACATGTAATGTTTCTTGTAATTAGGGGGAAATATCCAATTATATCATAAAATGAAACAAGGAACCAACCATCTGAAGTACCACCTGGACAAGAATCATCCGGAGATGCTGACTAAATCATCGGTATAATAACTTATTTAAATAAGTGTCGTGGGATAAGGGAGAGCGATATATTTTGTTATTTTAAACAGTACGGCGCGAGTGCCTTAGATGAGGCAAAGGAGTGTCTAATGCTTTTTATTATTATGATAATTAGGGTTTTAGACAGTTGTAAAGTACGTACGTCTACGCAATTCTTTCAGTTTTAAAAATATTAGTTACTTATTATATATAACGTGTACAGTGTATTCCAGGTGAAATGTCTTACACACTTGATGGTTGGACGTCGAGCAATCGCGCACCATTTTTAGGAGTGACAAGGCATTGGATCGACGACAGTTGGTCTCTAAATCATAAATTTATTGGATTCATTCATTTCCCTAAACGCCATAGGGGGAAAAATATTTGTGAAGAGTTCGTAACTCTTGTGCAGAAATTCCAAATGAACGTTAGTATTAAATATTGGGTTTTGACGGGTAACCGCAACATTCACTCGCCCACCCTACTCGTACCCGTACCCGTACCCGTGCCCGCACAGGCAATAGTCATCTACCCACTCTACCCGCACCCGCAATAATCACCCACCCTTCCCGCACACGCATCCGCAATAGTCACCCACCCACCCACCCTACCCGAGCCCCAATGTCTGTCTACGCCACTGAAAGTTATCTTGGTTCTTATTTTAGGTTCTGGTAATAACGATGGACAATGCGTTCAATAACGATACGTTTAGTCAGGAGCTCGAAAAACAGAGTAGCGATATTGGAGTCAGATACAGTTCAAACACTCTCATCCGATGCTTTGCCCATATTTTGAATCTTTCGGTGCAAGAGTTACTTAAACAGCTTAAGTCGCAACCAAGTTGTGACACGGAAGAGCAATACTTAGAAAGGTCCGAAGATTGTGCTCCCGCAGATAGCAACGTTGGTAACGCAGTTACAAAGGTAATTAAATCGATTGGGGTTGAGTATGACGTTGTAACTCGTGAGGCAGTGGCGTAGCCAGGATTTTTGGTCGGCATGAGCACGTATACTAGCGTAGCTAGAGGGGGGCGAAAGGGCGGTCCACCATGGGCGGCACATTTTAGACGGCGGTATTTTCGTGGGAGTTGTACTGTAAAAATGTTTGAGGAGAGAGACTAAATTCTGGTGTGTATTGAAAGGAGAGGTAAATTCTGGGACACATCTCGGGCGGTGAAATATCTAGCCACGCCATTGGGCACTCGGCTGATTGATATTGTTTCGGTGGGAGGGAGACACCCTACTGATTTTAGTTTTGTATCAATTAATGGAGTTTTAAACACTAATATATCGCCACCCAAAAAATACCAACGTCGTAAGTTACATAAGATAGATTAAGCCAATTGTATAACTTACGACGTTGGTATTTTTTGGGTGGCGATATATTAGTGTTTAAAACTCCATTAATTGATACAAAACTAAAATTAGTAGGCCGACTTTGGTCATTTCGAGATGGTTTTCATTTTAATTTTTATTTATACGCGAGACATCGCCACACCAAAAATACTATGAGATATGAATAGCTTAATCTATCTACTGTAAAAGTTAAAGGAAAAGTCCAGGTTGGGTAAAACTTGGGTCTATTTGAAAGATCATGTTTAAATATACTCAAAAATATCAGTAGTAAATTGTATCTTTTTTAATGACGAGAAATTAATTTTTAAACGAGCGAAATTTACCCGCCAAACGAGCTGCCATTTTCTTTCACCTTCCCTCCGCAGACCGCACGCGGAGCAAGCGCGCGCAGGGAACAGAGCGCTGTTATAGCGCGAACAGCGCGTGATTAAGGTCCTAAAACGTCACCGTGAAAATCTACCGTGAAATCTATTAAATCCATGGTGTTGAACGTCTTCAATAGTTTTTATGAAAAAAGTCCAATACCAACTGCTGTAGTTGAAGACACTGATGGAATACTCGCTTTTTATCCAAAGCGATCAGCTAGCCTAGCCCGTGGTTCTGAACTTCTTAAGTTCTTCAAAGACGATTTACAACCACCTAAAACTAACATATTAGAATGGTGTAAGGTACGTATACTAGTATTATGAGAAGTAACTTAAACATAAGTATGACACTAAACGGTTTCGGTTAATGATAGTATGTCGTGGAGTGATTGCGAAACAGAAGTTTCCAAAGATGAAACTAGTAACTTCCTACTCTTTTCGTTGGCAAAATAGTTGGCTAGTTTGAGAGCGAGAAATATGAGCGCACACACGTTTACGTTTGAAATTCGAAAATATCTTGCTTCGGAAAAAAGCTAGTGTTAAGATAATTGATTGATTTATCGAAAATAAGCGTTATTAACACTTTTGAAAGAATTGTAATTTTTAATAAACCTTGGATGGTCCGTCAAAAAGGCTGCCGGCGGGGATTTCTTATGTATCGTCTGAATACTAGGAGCCGTTCGCGGAGAGTTGTGAATAGGAAGTGCCATACTTACATTTGTTACTTATGGCTCTAGTGTGAGATTGTGTAAAGAATATTTCATTGTGACTGTCACAAATATGTAGTCCAGTATATACTGAGAGCACAGATTTAGAGCCAGTTCCAAAATTGCGATGCTATCCGGATAGAGGCTCTTTCGGGTGGTTCGCCCTCAACACGTTCTAAAAGCGAACAAGTTCACCGGAATCTAGTTTCCGATCGAAAACTTACATTAAATGTTTCCAGAATAGGCGTCATGATTCGATCTTAGATATACGGAAAATTTATCAATATGGCGTGGCTAGGCGTTCCTCCAAAAGGGTTCCACCAAGAACGAATTCAGGTACTTAAGAAGGATGGAGAGTTCTGGAGCGCGTTCACTCGGTTTGTAGCGAAGGTTTGTCCGCTTTCTAGTTGTTCGTATATAGACCGACTATATACTGTATTTGGTATCTCCGTAAGAAGAAATTATAAATGGCAGACGAATTTACGTTACAAACGTGGTACCAGAGCCCAATGCTACACTCTCATATTCTTGGCACACTGGATAATTCTTAGTACCATCAATTTCAAATCGAGTGTTAGAAGGACATTGCGATAAATTTATCCGTGGATGTTGATTGTAATACTATGTCGGGAATGAGCTCTTGGTAACTAATTGACCATCCCGGTTCGTAACGATATTCCGTTTAATATCTTAGACGTCATGAAATTAAAAAATAAATCTGTAATTATATATTATATTAATTCTAGGCAAACGAAATAAATTACCCGTCAGTTGGAAAAATGGCCAGAGACTATCTCGCTATACCAGCGACATCTGTACCATCGGAGAGAGTTTTTTCTGCTGGTACAGATTTAATTACACCGAAAAGAGGAAGTTTACAAGCGGAAACTATCACGGCTATGATGTCCCTAAAGCTTTGGTGGAGAGATCGAGATTCAAGATAAATTTACTATCGGACATTCCATAAACTTACAATTGAATTAAAATTAAACATATTGGAATAAATTTATTAAATAAAGTGTTGCTAAACTAATTTGAACCTTCAGTTGTTACTGTCACTAATTTGTTAACTGCAGTTAACAACGAAATAAATTGTGAAATTAGACAGTTATTGGCCGTTTCAGCGCATCAATCGTGCTACACTCTTAAAAATTACGTTTGAGCTACTGAAGAAAAATTACTAGGAAATTTCCTGTAACAAATACGGTTAAAACTACGGTAACCACACCAATTGTTTTAACCGATTACAGCGAAATTACCGTATTTTCAATGGCAATATATTACTACTGAATTTACAGTATTTTTACTGTTATGTTACAGGAAATTTAATTTTCTGCCAGCAATTTTTAAGTGCGTAATTATCGAGAGGTCGGACATTCGGAGAAAAGTGTACGGGATTTCGAGATTTTGACTTGGATTTCGTGATTTCGAATTTTTCCATGGTTTTCTAGCTTAGATTTCGAATTTTGTCTCAGATTTTTAAAAAACGTACGGGATTTCAAATAAATGTCCGACCGCTCGATAATTTTGGCATTTCGCGCAGCATACTAGTTATTTTAATGAGTTAATTCTACGCGCGCGCGATCAGCCATTAATTTGTAATTTGGTGGTTAATCGTTTGATCACACAAAATAATACCCTTATTAATCGCAGCTATGTCGATTAATTGTCAAAATATTTTCAAGATAGAACCACGTAATTAATTTATCAAAAAGCCGACCTCTAACCGTTATTTTGATTTTATTTTAATATGTTTTGTCAACGTTGCTTTAATCGAAAGTTGGCAACCAATCTCTGCGGTTAAGAATACGACTTTTGTTTACATACGTTTATTAAGTATCTATTTTATAAACGTGATTAACCATCGATGATAAAAAGATAAGCAACGAAAACCTATTAAATTTTAATGTGTTATTTGTTTGGAATTTATATTTTAATGAGATAGGTAGATAATAAATATTTTTTTTCCTTATCGCGATAGTACAAAATTATTTAAAATTAACCACTTTATACAATTAACCACAAATAACCGTAAGTTTGGTGGATAACGGTTTGATAATGCGGACCCCTAACTAAAGGTTTACTCATTTATAATTAAAGTTCATTTAAATGACATGCCTTTTAATTTATATTTTAGTGGCTTCAAGAAGATTTTATCTTAATTCTTGGGAAGACGAAGTTTAAAACCATCCAGGTAAATTCACCCAAGATGAACGAAATAGGATGCTGTTAAGTAGAGAGACCATGAGAGGTCTGAAAATCCCAGGTACTAAGTTATGATAAATTTCATGAAATTAAAAAGTAAAATTAATATTAATGCCCTAGTGTTTCTAGCAAATTCTGTCGCTGAATTTGTGTAGTTTCTGTTACGTAAATTTGTTTTTACAAATCGATTAAACCAGGACAATTTAGAAAAAGAATTTGGGAAGCATAGAGCAGGATGTGAATTTATAAAGACTGGAGAAGTATCCAAAGACACATTCGTAACGGGGGAAAATCGTGCAACATTGTAAAGAAGCAAACAACGTCTTTTCCTATGTCCTTTCATGTGTGTTTGTTTCCTAATTCTAAAAACCAACACTCCGAAACCTTAGTTTAATTAAAATATTTCCTACGTAGACCTACAACACCACACATGAAAAGCAACTTCAGAAATTTAAAATCTTATCAAACTTTCCCTAATATATCACTTAAGGATTGAGAAATACTTAGATTGAAAATGAAACTAGCTAATCAAACGGATAAAATAATGGCATTCAAAAAGTAAATATGTGCTAAGAAAAAGGTTTGGAGGCAAGGAAACAAATTAGGAAGTTTTAAAGCAATTCTTAAAACACGACGGAGGGAAAAGCTAGCAGTTGAAGAGAACCTTGTGAAGATAGAAGAAATGTATTCACCTATTGCCAAATAAGTTTTCCAACAAATGAAAGAAGCGGGGCTTAAATATTTTCACAACAAACCGTACAATAGTACGTTACGATAATTTGCAATTACGCTTCATTTTTACAGCCGCAAAGCGTATCGTTATCTGCGGCGATTCTTCCGCTTACGATATCCAAACTCCCTCAGATATTGGGCCACTAAAATTAATGCAGAACCGGGGTTTACATCTCAATCTTTCCAATTAAAGAAAGAAACAGAAAACTCACCTCACTCCGTTCTAGTATCACTTATGAGAGATGGAGTGGAAAGGTTTTAGATGGGTACATAAATTATGGAACGAGCATAAGGCATCTCCAATCAGTGATACTATAGCAACATCGGTCTTAGTTTTTTTGGTGTTACCATAAATGGAAGTTGGAAAATTCCCATTGGTTACTTGTGAACACCTTCCTGATTGCTGGACAGTTTAGTTCGTGAAGCTTTTTATCACCTTAATTCCACTGGTGTTGAATGTGCCCCCTAGTTCTCGGACCCCCCCCCGCGCGCCACGGGGTCTGCGGGGGCGCTATTTACGCCACTGATGGGTAGAGTTAGTGTGTTATGGCCTGATGGGCTCTCTTCGAATATTTCAATAGCCCAGAGACTAGGTGTAGTTATGACATCAAAAGAAATAAAGTTGGTCTTTCCAAACCCTGATAAAATTCACAATGAAGGAATGGAAATTAGAAATTCAATTAATATTAGTATTTAGCAAACCCACAGAAAGACGTGGTATTTATTTTAGATATTTTCCATATGTTAAAGCCCATACGGAACTTGCTGGATTTTTTCAAAGTCATCTTTGATCAAAGGGATGGCTCAGTACATCACTTCAACTTAGAAAATAAATAAAAATAGAAATTTTTTAATTTACATATGGCCCTAAGTAAAAATGTCAATAATTGTTTATCGCAGCAACAGGTGGCGGATACTACAATTGAGCGAGGTATGGACATTGTGTTGAGAATAATATATAGCCATAGACCGTATTTTCTCCATAGGCTTTAAGCTTACCATTATAGTGGTAACGGAACTTTATAAAAGTACGCCAGGGGCCACCTATGAATGACTGCGGGAAATTTTTATATTGAAAATAAAAATCTGAGTCTTGTGACGCCTCTTTCATTTATAAAATAGAATGTTCTTTGGAAAAGTTCATTTCATGTCTTATTGAAATTCATTTAACTAAAGTAGTATAATATATATAATTAATTATATTAAATATGAAATAATAATCGGTTAATTATAAAAGAATCGTGAAGAGAAAAGTAAATATCACTTGGCTATTGGCCTTGAAACAAGATGACTTTGGTAATTTTTTTCCTAATTGTTTCCCTATTCAATTTATCATTTAGGGTTTTGGTAACTTTTCTAAACCTAATATTTGTAAGAATGTTAATGATCTTTAATTTGAAAAGTTTTATATGCCATGGCATTAGAATTTAAAATAAAATCAAATTCCGTAATGAAAAGACTAGATACTTAATGACAAAAATTTATTTATTTACATGGGAGAGCTTTCGGACCGTGGTCCCTTTTCAAGCCGAGGATTACAAATGAAAATTAAAAATGAACAATCATAAGATTTCACACAAATACATTTTTTATAACAATTTTACGCCTTATCACTTTATTGGTTTTTTTAATCTAATCTTCAAATTTCCCCAATTTTTAATATCTACCTGTCCCTTATCTTGGTTTAATTCTCCTTTATTTTTAATATATGCTGCCTCCTTAAAGTTCCTTTTAAACCAATTATTTTCCTTTGATAATATTTTGGCATTTTCCCAGAGTATTTTATGTCCAAAGTTCTCATTTACATGATTGGCCAACCCGTTTTCAAGACTTAATTTTTTCGCCTTCTCCTTGCGTTCCTCTTTTCTTTTTTAAACCTCCTTTTAGTTTGCCCTCCATAATTTTTATTACAGTTACATGGCATATTATAGACTATTCCTGTTTCATTCAATTTTTCAGTTTTTGGTTTGATCTTTATCAGAATCGTTCCTAAGTTTCCAAAATTGTTATTAATAAGACCTATATTATGTCTCGCGAGTTGGCGGTTCGTTTTTTCGCTAATACCCTTAATGTATGGTAGTACTAAGCTTAATTTTTCTTTTAATTCATTGTTAGTATCTTTTTTTGCCATAGGATCATTTTTTACTATATTATCATCAAAAATATTTTTTATACAATTTTGAGGGTATTTACAATCTTTTAATTGTTCTAACATTAATTTTTATCCCTAATCGGTTCGTCACTAATCGTTTCTATTTTGAATTTTAAACGTTTAATTAGGCCAATTTTTATTTTATCCGGATGTGCCGAATCGTAATTAAAATTTTTTTTAGCGTGTGTCGGTTTTTGATATATTTTCGTCATAATCTTATCCTTTTCTATTCTTAATTCTAAGTCTATAAACGGTAAATAACCGTTGGAATCGGCTTTAAATTTAACATCGTTATCTATTCCATTAATTTTGTTTAAAATTACGTTACTACTTAATTTTTTATCTTTCACAATTAAAATATCCATATATCTATTATATAATTTTAATTTAGGCCATATTTCGTCATCACTTAGGAATTTATCTTCTATTTCTTCAAGGTATAGATTTGCTATCGCCCCTGAGATACAACATCCCATTGCTAAACCTTTACATTGTCTATTCAAATTGTTATTAAACGCAAAATATGTATTCAAGGATATATTTAAGGATGATCTATCTTTTAAACTTTTTTCATCATTTAATTTCTTTTTTAAAATTTCTATCGCTTTCTCTACGGGAATGGAAGGGTACATATTGATAACATCTAAGCTAGCTAGTTCATCATCATCCGATAGTTCAATATTTTTAATATTTTCATATAATTTATACGAGTTTTTAATTACTCTGTTATTATGACCAGTCAAAGGTTTAATAATTTTATATAACATTTTTTCAGTTTTCGAAGTTACGCTGTTCATTGACGCTATAATCAATCGTAGCGGCTTTGAATATTTACGCAATTTTATTAGTCCGTATATATGTGGGACTTTTATGGCCTCACTATAAAATGCGAATCTTTTCTTATTTTCTATTTCTTTATTTTTATTAAAATTTTTGTTATCTTTATTATAACGTAGGCAACGCTACGACCTAACCGTTACTTTTTGAAAACCGCTGTCAGCTATCTCAACAAGAGGGCAAGACATAGGTTATTTGGTATTAATATGTAACACAGGCGCTCCTTAAACGACCCTTTAGATGCAACATAGATGTTCCATGTTCAACAGATGTCCTATGGACATAAAGAGTACGGATTAGACCACTTAGAGTACACGTTGAACATCTGTATTGCATTTGTAAATAAGTAAATAGCATCTAAGTCATACGTAAGGAACATCTGTAAGACATATGTAGGCATTTTATATGTTCAACCGATGTTTTTAGGCGCTCTTCAGATGTCATAAAGATTTGAAGTGTAGCCTTAAATCGCAATATTGCAAAACTATCGCATATTTAGTCCGCGTTTGTTAAGAGCTTTTATTTAGTATTATAACCGCAGAGCTCCGACTTCTTTGCTGAATAGAGACTTGGCACTCCGTAGCTTTGGCCATGGCCGCCATTGTGGTCATATTTTTCTCCCCACGATAAAAACTATTGAAAAAAAAAATGTGACGTAGCACTGCCAAGTCCCTATTAGGGAAATTCAGGCACAGCCTATTCAGGTACAGCCTAGTTCCAGGGATCAGAGTAACTGCAGCTCGTGAACGAAAGGTAGCCTGGTATTCGTCGCTAATTTAAACGGAAGCCTCTCTTTATTTAAACTATTAGTTTTTGCGCAGTACGGTTCGGTAGCCGGGAGTAGTGGCTCACTCCAGTAATCCCAAGCGTCTGGGAGGCAGAGTTTGTGGAAGTCCGTGTGAGGACGACCACCAATCCCCCAACGGGTGATCGGGATACTTCCGCCACGGGTGTCCCCACCTCTGTCCCCACGTATCCCCCCGTTGGCATGGCCGTTACACATAACTCACCCTGATTAATCAGTTATTGTGTGTGTGTGTGCTGGTGCCTAAGGCCTAGGGTGACACCGATGTGTGTGTATCTCAACAGTACGGTTCGCTAATCGCTAGTGATTAGTGGCAACTTGGGAAGTGGGTGCAAGAAATCGAAAGTAAGTTATTTTTTATCTAATAAAATTAAAATATACGCTTGTGAGTTACTGGGGTGTTAGTAGTAAACATCCCAATGTCTTCTAAGCTCTACCGTAGTCGCTATGAGCATGACTGGTTATAGTCACTAAATTATTATAAAAGATTTAATAATTAATTATTGTGTTATCCGAAATTCTAATAACTAAAATCACACGTTTTTGATGAAATATTTATAATCTTAGGTTTTTTTTTAATTCAAAGAAGAAAGGGCTGATTTTGAGTCTGAGAAGACCGCGAGCCCGGCGAAGACACCATCTGATTAATCAGGGCGAGATATGTGTAACGTCCACGCCAACGGGGGATACGTGGGGACACCCGTGGCGGAAGTATTCCGACCACCCGTTGGGGGATTACAGGAGTGAGCCACTACTCCCGGCATAACCTTAGGTTAGGTGTAAAATATACTCGCAAGTAAAAATAAAAAGTTTTTCGCAAAGTCAATTTGGGTACGCGATGGGTAAAAATTTGAGCAATTTTAGGGTTAAACTCTACTAAAATACGTAGGTTAAAAGTAACATCAAGAATTTTCACTCAACCAGTTTCGATTTGTTTCTAAACGGTTCGAAACGTTTTCTATCTTGTAGTGTAACCGTAGCTATGCGAGTTGTGTAGGTGTGTGTCACCTACTAGGTTAATTTTAAAGGCTTGGACTAGTGGGCTCCTATAAAGGATTATGTCGGTTGGGTTTGTACGCTATTTCAATGAACATAATTTATATAAATAATATTTTTACATCAGGAAGTTTGCTATTTCAGTTTATATAATAATATAGAGCCACGTAGCGGCAAACGTGAGAAGCTCATAAACTGCTGGACTTTCATCTGCTTAGCAGACGCTTTGTATTTTTATTATGGCAAATCGTCCGCTTAGCAGACAAAAATCCAGCAGTCTATGAGCTACACGCGTTTGCCACTACGTGACTCTATGTAGACTATATATACGATACTATATTTCTAGGGGGGGGGGGGGCAGACTCCTTACAGGCCTAGGGGCCCAGCATCTCTAAGTCCGGCACTGGCATACGTACAAAACGGTACAATACCTATTATTTATCGCCTAACAGGGGTGTAGACGCGCCCTACTCGTAGTTGATATCATATGTCTCCCCTCTTTGGTGAAGTTACTTCATAGACTTCATAGTATTTCTACGTCTTCGTTATACCGGCTATATGAAAAAAATATCATCACTGAGAGAAGAACCGCTTTCCCGCTTTTTCCCCTACCTTCTTCGCCAGATTGTGGGAGTTGCGCAGCGCTGTCAAACTACAGTTTCTGGTAAGTTATATACTTCAATTTCAATCCCCTTCCTCTATCGAAATACAACGGCCCCATGGAAATACCAAAATTTAGTTTTTGAATCATAGATTTTTTTAAAGACATTGTCACATTGTTTATTTTATAGTCAGAACTGGGAAAGATTAGAACATTGTTTAAGGGCGCAGTTATAGAAGCTCGCACCGGGCGCAGAAAAGGCTAGTTACGGCACTGATGTCCTCCGTCTTGGAAATTGGTCGCTTAAAAAACCATGTAATTTCCTGGTAAGTTTCTAAAAATTAAGAAGATTGACTGTGAACAGACCGCTGTATAGGAAAATGTTCACCAGGCTAATTTTTAAGTTAGATAGTTTTATTGGTTTATAGTCATCTGGGCTACTCCCTAAAATGCATAGGTGGCATAGTTGGCATAGTTCCGGCATAGGTCGATTTCCTACCGTAAACGTTGCTACTATAGCAAGTAAACCAAGGAGCGGAATCACTATTTATAAGGCATTGTTTTTTTGTATCAGGCATAGCTCTTTTTGTCGAGATTCGTAGAGATAGAATACATTCCACGCCCGACTTTATCTGGTGCGTAAGGCTTGGTGCTGTCCTCTAGTTTGCGTTATAAATGGCCCATAGCCTTTTTTAGTATGGGGTTGGGGGGCGCCGTGCGCCGCCGGCGCTCGAGCGAAGTGAGTGCGCGTCGCCGTCAGGCCACATTACTCGGCGAAGACTTCGTTCCACCCTCGGAATCGCGCGCTAAGTCGGGCTAATCCAAACCGCCACGTTTCTCGTGGGCCGATGTCGCGTCGGTCGATTTTAGGGAACTATGCCAGAGAGCTGCAAAAAGAGCTATGCCTAATTCAAAACAACAATCCCTTATAAATAGTGATTCCGCTCCTTGGTTTACTTGCTTTAGTAGCAATGTTTACGGTAAGAAATCGATCTATGCCGGAACTATGCCAACTATGCATTTTAGGGAGTATCGTTATCTGGTGTAATGAGCTATATCTGGAGCTCCATCACTATTGTTAATGTGAATCATATTGCTTTTGAAGAACATGTAGTTTGTACTGGCTATAATTAATTGATTCTCAAATTAAACAAATCTACCTTATTCACATGTAAGAAATACTTATCCCGTAATTAAAATATAATTTATAAACTCAATTTTAATATTTGAGCTCTTCCTTATATAAAATAGTTTCAATTAAGGTTGGCCGACATTGATTACAATACCGATTTTGAATCGATTTCGATTCTGATTTACCGGTTTTGAATCGATATCGATACTGATTTATCCGGTTTTGAATTGATATCGATACTGATTGATCCGATTTTGAAACAAAATCGATCATGATTTACCCGAGTAATGTTTCGGAGCGTGGTTCGAATTGTCTGCGGATTGAAAAATTTTAAATAAATACAATTTGCGTGGGTATTTATAACACACTGACTTAGTCAAAGTTTTCCGTCATAGGCATACAAACCTGTTGAATGTGCTCATAGGACAAGAGCATCTACACTCATACGAAAACTTCAGTTCATCGTCTTCAAAGCAGGTGTCTTTGTATTGTGAAGTAACCGTATGAATAATACATATTAGGATTTATCTCCTGATGAATAGCGATATTTAAACGCTGCAATTCATTAAAATGTCCAACAGAACCGGGCAAGAATGAGTACAGGCATAAATCTATTTCACCTATAAATATTCACCTGGAATACCCTAGGTCACCTCCCTTGACCAATTTATAAGCAGTCGAAGCGTTAGTTCCAAAAATGATGCGTTATGGTTTGGTTACCTTTTTGCAGTATTTATCGGGAATCTATTTAATTAAATAAATTAAATAGACTCATGTATTTATTTAATAATATTATTAGAAGTTATTATTATAATAAAATTATAACAGCTATTCATTGTTTAATAATAATATGGCAAACATTGACTCAGGTTTTCTTCCAAATATCACTGAGCCTTAGCTTTTCAGAGATAGGTTGTATATGTTTAAATTGTTTAAAACCTCACAGACAATCGGTAGAATCAGTTTCAAAATATCGAAGTTACATTCCTTCATTTTGTATTTTTATGGTAGAAATATTTATAAAATTAAACCTTATTTTCAACTAAACGCGAACCATCAGTGTGAAATCATTTTGCGATTATTCTGCTCTCACGGTACTATCTTGCGCTAAAATGACATCATTTCCAAATTCGTTCTTATTGGCTTAAAAAAGTAAATCACTCGTGTGGAGCGAGAATAGGCTCCACCCCACGTTCTCTCGGAGTATACGTTGGCTAATGATAGAGCTCAATATTCATAGGTTAAATAGATTCATGGTACAGGTTACCCGGGAGAAGAGTATAAGAAAAACAAAGCGCATTCTAGACTATGGCGGTACTATTAGGTGACACGTAATCGACTTCTAGTCGTTGGTACCCGCGAGTAAGAGTGATGAAAAGGGAGCCAATCAAGCCTATGGTGATACTACGAAGTGACTGATGCATTTCACCTTGAAAGAACGTGAAATATTTAAACGAAACATGCAGTTGTGGAAAATTGTTCGGGGCAATTTTTTAACCGTTAAGTGTTTTGAGGGTGCATTTTCAATGAGAATTAATTACTTTTTTTTATCATTGTTGGCTATTTTTGGGGTAAAACCTGTAAGTGATTACTATTATATTATTTTTAAGGTCGGTTATTGAGCGTTCTCATTTCAGTCCTATACAGTTCAAGGGTATTTATTGACCGTCGTCTTGATTGATGGCTATTGTCTATTATAATTATTACAATTTTTTCAATTATTATAATAAGTCCTATTTTACTAAAGTCTACATTGCGAGACTGGGTTTCTGCGTTCGGTTAAGAAATTTTCCTTTCATTTCTTTAATATCCACATACGAAAATTATCCGAATAAAAACTTATTTGTTGCATATTAAGTCGTATAATAGTCGCGAATAATATCCATAAATAAGCAGTTAATCGAATATTTTATGATTAACTGATATTTTGGGGGTTCATTTATCCGTTTTCCCGATCTCTATAATAAGGCTATGACGTTATATAATGGTATCCTATGTAAAATATTTGTATTCAATATAATGTTCACAGATTCACCAAGGTTCTACGTATTAATTTTCTTAATTTTAGGATGCAATTGTAGTTTATACAAAGGAAGGCATTACTGACGACCATTTTCCAAGATGGTGTAGGAAGATCCCGTTTAAGAATATTTTTGGTTCGTCTTAATACTACCCAGGGCCAATTTTCCATTTGATGGTCAAATATGGCAAGGTTAAATATTAGAGGTAAAGGTCTTTTTTCTATCTGACCTAGAATGAGATATGGTGGTTTCGGGTTAGTTGGGACACGGCTAAAATTGGACACTTAAACTAAAAAAAACCTCCCGCCTGAAGCAGACGACGCAGAGGATTTTCAAAAGTCATTTCCTTTAGCCATGGCCAACTTCGCGCGCTCACTACGCTCGCACCAGGCGGCCTACCCAAAAGATCAAAAATAGCGAAATTCGTTCTTTGCCGCTACGGAGGCGCTGGAGCCACCTCCGGACCTAACTATTAGCATAGAATCGAATGGAACGATTATGGTTTTTCGTTACTTTAAGGAATTTATTGAAAACTATTCGATATATTCTACGATGTCAGAGGTAGAATAAACCTTTTTCCATGATTTACAACCCTTTTCAAAATTTTCTAATTCATTTTTCCCGCCGAGATCGACTATTTCCAAAAGTGCCACCGCTCAGGCGCCAGTGAAAATCACGTGTTTAGAATGGAATGTAAACAAACCGACGTGGAATTTTTCATCAAACGTTTTGGTTTGGATTTTAAACTATTTGATGGCAAGTAGATAAACAATTAAACTGATATTTAAAGTGATGCAACTAAAATTTTAGTGTAATGAGCATAAAAAATACTTTTAGTGTAATGAGCATAAAAAATACTTTTAGTGTAATGAGCATAAAAAATACTTTAAATATTTTTATGAAATAATTTGTTTGACGTAAAATTTAATAATTGCATTTTTTCATTAAATTTTAGAGACATATATAGTTGGAATAACAGTGATAATGAACGAAAACATGAATGAACATTGGTAAAAAAGTATGAATACTGGTAGATATGAATGAACGCTGGTAAAAAAGTATGAATACTGGTAGATATGAATGAACGCTGGTAAAAAAGTATGAATACTGGTAGATATGAATGAACGCTGGTAAAAAAGTATGAATACTGGTAGATATGAATGAACGCTGGTAAAAAAGTATGAATACTGGTAGATATGAATGAACGCTGGTAAATATGATTATATGAATACTCGTAGATATGAATGAAAACTGATAATTATGAATGGTAGATATGAAAGAATCCTGGAAAACAATGAAGTATCACTGGTGTATGGTGATCAAAATATGAAAATCCATAATGAAAATGAAAGACCTTTACATTTTCAGAAGTTTTCTCGATTGAGGTTTGTAAACTAGTTCCTTTACTTTCTCAAATCAAATTGTCCTAGTTATGTTATCAACTACGGGTGGTATTATTTTGTCACAGATAAATTTGGCAGATATCGAGGCATGAGGGACATTAAAATTACAATGCAAAATTGGACACCTGGTAAGTTTCGGCAACACGGGAGATTCAATATTTTCGCTAATTCTTGCTGATTCTCGAAAATAAGGAAGTGCTGCCTCAATGAAACATTACAAAATCCTTATTTGGGTAACTTATACCTCCTCTGTCGGCTGTTTTAATAAAGTCTAAAAGTGTTGAATTTGAGAAGGGTCCGGAAATGCACTCGAAACACAAGCTACAAAATTCAGCTTGCCCCATTTTCTGTACCACAAAACCAGCTACGTAAGTCAAACTTGCCAATTTTAAAGTGGTTCGCTGCGTGTCAGGCTCTGTACTCAACGCATTTGGTGTCATATAAGTTGGATACTGTATAGCCACTCTACTCTAGAAGGTTGGGTAACATGCCTTCGGAGGCCTTAGAGCGAACTATACAATAACTATCCTATTATAATAAGATACTAATATTTCTTAG
The DNA here is from genome assembly GCF_980474605.1 of Leiobunum rupestre. Taxonomy (NCBI): domain Eukaryota; kingdom Metazoa; phylum Arthropoda; class Arachnida; order Opiliones; family Sclerosomatidae; genus Leiobunum; species Leiobunum rupestre. The sequence goes on along the minus strand of NC_143387.1, from coordinate 17,947,137 downwards.
ATATTGCCACCAAGGGAAGAGAATGCAACCTGGCAGCCACTGGGGGAAAACTACAACTGACTAGCAGGCTAGCTGGGAGTTAACCACTCCCATACTAGTTTCTGACTGCTACTAACCACTGACTCTACAGCTCTGCCTCTATGCTCTTAAAATCCCCTATCTCTCCCTTTGCTACCTCCTATTATATCAACTCCCACACAGGTGCCACCACCCGCGCTCTTGGGAGTTAGGGCTAATAAGAGAAGGGTTTGCCTGTTTGGCCTACTAGCAATATGACTGCCATTGACCAGGTTGGCTACAACTGTGGGAATACTGTAGGTATTGCCGTTTTTTCCAGCGTTCGTAATTTAAGACCTTTACGCTCGATTCTGATCTGTCATTTATTTGAAACTCCAGGTGTTTTGCTTTTTACAGATGGGTCATAGGGAACGCAACTCGAAGGCATTTTTGGGTAAAATATACAAAAATTATTGATATGTAACAACTTTAAATAATAATTGAAAAATGAAATAAATATCTTTTGTCATAAATCAAATATCATTCAGCACTAAGTAATTATCAAGTGTTCGAATTTCCCGCCGCGAAAATTGTTTTAAAAGACAACAAATCTAAAATCCAACAAGGCTTAACTATTCATACAAACTATTTAAAAATTACCTAAGTAATGAAGTATTTGAGGGGTTATTTATGGAAATTGAACTTTTAAGTTATAACCTAAGTATAAAATAAATACAATTTTCTGATATTTAAATAATTTCCAGTACTATGTACTCATTATGGTCAAGTTTCACGCCATAGAAAACCATGTTATTTATATCGTAAAAGGAACCGACTTTAAGGTCCGGAAGTAGCGCTCCCGACGGCCGTCGAAGACACCAAAAACCAAACTTTTATTTCGCGCCAATACATGGATTTGAAATTCTTTGGGTAGGCCGCCTGGTGCGAGCGTAGTGAGCGCGCGAAGTTGGCCATGCTTTAGCCCTAACCTTTGACTTAGTCGGGCAAAAATTTTCTGCTTCTCAGATTTTAAGTTATCAAGATGGATGAACTTGAATCAGGTATAGTTAAAAAGTTTAAGGAATGTAGCTCTTACTAGTTAACGAAATAAGGTTCAGTGGGTTTATTTCATGCAAGATTTATTTTAATATATGCTCAATAAATAAAATGAACCCTATTCTATTCAATAATGTAGTAAACATTTTGCTAGGACCTTTAAATTATAATATTTTTAGAAATTTAAATACACCACTCTTGTGGCTAACTTTGGACACTTAAAACGCATTATATAACAATAATTAAAAATGTATAAAGTTATTTTAAGTTTGCAAAGTATGAAATTTTTTAAGAAATATTAGGAGGAGGAAGTTAGTCGGTTATACAAATTGAAGCCAGAATAGGATTTTATAATCTAAGAGTTTAGTTTTAGGGAAGTTAGGGTTTTCATAGTTGATTTTGGAAGTAGAGTTGCCCACAGTTTGTTTTCATATGTAGGCCAGTGATTTGGTCAACAAATCTAAATCGAGGAAGGTATATTTGAACTCATACTACTCCATTTGGCCTGAAAACAGGTCTTATGGTTAAATATGTTTACAAGTTGTCCCTTAAAATTGGTGTTTTTGGCCTTTTTATGGTTTATTTCGCTATGGAAAGTAAAGAGCAAAACTTGTGATTACTGAATTTGGTCCATTTGGAAATAATATATTCTATATAACGATCTATTTAAAAATAAAATAACTAAAGTGTTTTACTTTCAGAAAATATGGGTAGTATAGTTGATGAGTCAGTAACCAAAAACAAGAGAAATTATCGAAAGTATTCCGACAAAAATCTGCGCTTAGCCATGGAAGCTGTGAATGCAAAGAAGATGTCTTGGAGAAAGGTGGCCATGGTTACGTATTTAGGCCAGTGTTGGGCATTTTGGTCAAAGAACCGCTCACGCTCACGTCTTTTTGAGTGGTAAAATTTTCGCTCCTCTCTTTCCGCTCTTTTTTGAGCGGTAAAATCGGCGCTCCTGTCTTTCCGCTCTTTTTTTGAGTGCCAAATTTTCGCTCCTCTTTTTCCGCTCTTTTTTGAGTGGTAAAATTAGCGGTCCTGCCTTTCCGCTCTTTTTTGAGTGGCAAAATTTTCGCTCCTCCTTTTCTGCTCTTTTTTGAGCGGTAAAATCGACGCTCCTGCCTTTCCGCTCTTTTTTTGAGTGGCAAAATTTTCGCTCCTCTTTTTTCGCTCTTTTTTGAGCGGTAAAATTGGCGCTCCTCTCATTTTTGTTTTGCGCTCTTTTAAAAAGATATTTTACCGCTCATTTTCGCTCATAATAACAAATCCGCTCACAATGAGATGAGCGGTGCCCAACACTGATTAAGGCTCACTAGACCTATTGACTATACAAGCGACTGGCGAAAAATCATTAAAGTACATAAGCAGATACGCTAGGAAACTCGTCTTGGCTATTAGAAACCAGCTCGCCGGTCTTTATCGTAGATAGACCTATTAACTAAACAAACGATTCTCGAAAACCCTTTGAATCCACATGTTATAATTACTTCCTGATAGCAATTTCTAAAAACATACCAAGTCGTCAATGTCCGAAACGAATTTTTCCAAGACAAAACTATGATTTCTACCACCGACCACCTAAAAATCTCTAATATCGTCGATTAACATGTTACTATTACTTTTCAATCGCAATTTAAAAAGACATACCAAGTCGTTAATGTGTGGTCTTGTTTAACTTATCTTAATTAACATCGTAGTTCTTAAATTTCAAACATACATGCCCTTATTTGTGGAATTTATTTAGATTTGTGCTGCCGCAACGCTGAAGGGCGATACTATACGTACACTCTTTTGTGTATTGCGGGAAAGCATCCAAAGGGGTTTCTCTAGAGCCAAAACTTGGTTTAAGATTTAAAGTTTAAAGATTAACTTCCGATTTCATTTCCTAATTTTTATCTAAAACTAGGAGAAAATATGGAGAGTAAACTATTCGTTTGATTTCGTGAGGCAGCATTTGCAGGGAAATCTCAAAAATTGCGTTTCCGCCTAAACAGAAGGGTCGGACATACGTCAAAATTCGGTAAACATGCCGAAAAAGGGATTTTAGAAATGTTAAAATCATTTTCAAAATCTTGAAATCGTAGAAATTACTGTCAAAATCAGTTTGAGATTGCTAATCCCGTATTAAAAATTAGACGTGGACCAACCACTCGGTCTAAACTGTGAAATGAACTAAAATTATTATAAAATCAACCCCTTTAACATCGAACAAACGAGTTATAACCTAAAAACGGCAATGAAACCATTTATTCAATGTATTTTTCAAAGTGGTCCAAAGTTAGGCATTACTGTCTAAAGTTAGCTATTTGCGTCCAAAGATAACTCCATTGTGTCCAATGTTATCTATTTGTATCACAATAAAAATCGTGTCCAATCTTAACCTCGTGTGTCCAATCTTAGCGTCGCGTGTCCAAAGATAATTTCATTGTGTCCAATCTTAGCCTCGCGTGTCCAATCTTAGCGTCTGGCGTCCAATGTTACCCCACCCCCAACACCGTTTTGTAAAAAGTTCGACTCGAAACCTTCATTCAATAATAATTATTTCAGCTATTAAAATGCTTAATTTTAACGTCAAAAAAGGATAGGAAGTAGAATTAGGAATGGTTTTACATATTCCACTACTTATATTTCTCCAAAACATAATTTATAAAGAGGCAAGGTACATTTTATAAAAAGTGTCCAATCTATCCCGCACTTACCCTAGTAACAATTATCAAGAGATCCATAATAATGGTTTGGTATTGAAGAAGACGCGTTAACGTACCAACTGTGTTTTAAGAGCTATTAGACGCGTTAAATACATGGTCAATTTTCCTTATGCGTAGTTGAATTAAATTACGATTTTTTAGTTCTATTGTACAAATTAATTCCCTTTCTTATGATTTGTACTTACGCACATTTTAAACCCTTTCAATTTCAATTTCGTTCGATTTCTGACCTTAATTAGAACAAGGCGGCCCAGTCTTTTATTAGTTCCACATCGAGATCACATGGTTAGATCCATATAGTAATATATTACACATGATATTACAAATGTTATTTTAGCGATCTAGAAGGTACTTAATAACCAATCTCCTTTGAACCTATTTGGTAAAATTCGTATTGATCTATCATTTATAGTGGCTCCGTAAGTGGTTGCTGAGAAACATTAGCTTCAAAAGGATTTTCATACCCAAATTAACGACGTATCGATTTACGGGACCAAATTAGCGGATTTCCAAGGGCCCAAAGGTGTTTCGCGAGGGGGAAGGCAACGTGAATCCACGCTTAGTACCTCCCCCCCCCCTCCACCACCGCTGCAGGAATAGGGTACAGAGAGTATGATTCTGGTTTCTAACGATTTGATTCTGAATGATTTTCGAATACATTTGGTAGTGTTCTGATAATTATTAATCATTTTACATTTGGTTCTTTTAAAAAAATTACCACCGTTATTTTGAACAGTTAATTTTAGAAGTCGCGAGATAGGTCGCATCGAATGATAAGCCACAACCTCCATTTTAATATAATCAAAGCCGTGAACTAATTACCCGAAATAACGGTAGATGAATATACGATACAGCTATTAGACCAAGTTAGTGTCTATCGGAAAAAACCTTTATGGTGGACCATTAAGACCTGATGTGAAAAACTACTACACTTTGATCTTAGCCTAATTATGAAGATGCTTATTATTCAATAAAAAAGATATTTAAACTGTCCTCTAGTTTGTTATTGCGAAAAAGAAGCTTATTATAATTTCAAAAACATTGATTCGTACGAAGCCATCTAAATCAAAATATATTCATTTATTTTTATCTACACATAAATGTTTTACCTACGAGTTTACAGATTTGCACCCTGAACTCGATGGCTTCCATTACCCCTCAATATATCCGCCATTCTTGCTCACCTATAGCAGTCACTGTTGGTGGTTATTTCCTAAAATGTATCCCATTTTCTTACAATCATTCGAGAATTTAAATATGCAAAACCCTACTAATTTATCGTTTAACATTCCTAAAGCCAAACTTTGTTTGCAGACAATCATTCTTCAGGCTTCTAGATTTTAAATATGCAAAATCCTACTAATTTATCGGTTAACGTTTCTAAAACCAACCTTTGTTTGCAGACAATCATTCTTCAGGCTTCTAGAATCTAAGTATGCAAAATCCTACTAATTTATCGGTTAACGTTTCTAAAACCGACCTTTGTTTGCAGACAATCATTCTTCAGGCTTCTAGAATCTAATTATGCAAAATCCTACTAATTTATCGGTAAACATTTGTATGTTTGCAGTTAAATAATGATATCTCAATGTTATGTTATTATTAAATTTACAATATAGCTATATTTTGAAAAACAAAATATTGACCTTTTGACTGGTGAAATGGTACTGTTCTTACTGTGCTATTTATACTGCCTACTTGTAATCAGCGTTGCCGGTAATGGATTGTATCTAACAACGGCGGCTACAGCAGCTTTTTTTTAATTTGAATAATTCAGTTGTATATTAGTTTAACCAGAAGTAAATTAACCGAAGTTATCGGACTGCTATATTCCCCATGTTGGAGGCGTTTTCCTTATGAAGTTACATTTTGACTTCAAATTTGAAACTTTGCGCGCTCCCAGGCCGAAAAAAAACGTTTTGGTTTTTATGAAACTATTTTTTATACATAAAAATAGCTATACCCACAATTCCCAAGTGCAATTTATAGCGTCAAAAGATGGGGATAGAAATTAGCTTTTATTTGACTCGATATTATCATATTTTTCCTAAGGAAAACGCCCTCCGATTCTGAGCGCTATTTCGTCGGTTCATTTACTCAGTGGCGTAGTGAGGTTAATTGGCGCCCAGGGCCAAACTCCAAAATTTGTGCCCCCCCTCCCCCCCCCTCCCCCCCCCCCCCCCCCCACCTACGCCGGTCCAATTTCCGCCATAAAATCCCTTGTTTTAAACGAAACCTAATCATTATCAATAACAAAATAAATATTAATTTAATTGATATATTAAAAAAATTTCAAGTTTCCAATATCCGCTTTAACACTTTAGGCGCCAAAGAGGCGCCCCCCTGACCGTCGGCGCCCGGGGGTATGAACCCCTGCCCCCCCCCCCTTCACTGCGCCTCTGCATTTACTTCTGGTTTAACTGATATCGGCGGATTTCCGAGGAAAGCCAAAGTTCCTACACAGAAGGTCGAAACCGGCTTATTGCTGGAAAATCTGACGAAAAGTTTGACTTTGGTGTCGCTTTGAAAAGTGTATTCACTCTGTACTTCGATCGCCAGATAATCTGATCTCTCCCGTCTCTCGCTCTCTCTCTCTGATCCATTACATATTTGAGCCCAGTTCTTTCAAGAAATATCCCACTTTCTCTTTATGTATACATATATTTTAAATTAAATTGCTGCAATGATTATAATTATTATTAGTGGTTTAATCATTTGGTGTTTTTATTTGTGGTGGACGAAATCGCTGATTAAAACTGTCCCGTGTCTTAAGACATGTTTCCCGCTGGGACACGGACGCTATTTTAATTACTTCTCTTCCAAAACTCCTCATTCCATTAGTAAGTACCTCAATATTATAATTATATTAACTATCCACAATGGCGTCTCAAGTAGCGATTAATATATTACGCCAAAACAGTGCTTAAATTTTATTTACAAATATTTATAAATTTCTATAAAAAAAAAAACTTTTGAGCCAGAGTGACTTGCGGTGAAGTTTGTTTCTAAAAAAATTATAAATTTCTACGACAATAGAAACTTTGAGCCTGAGATATTTCAGGCCTATATATAGTCTTTACTGGGTGTATTACAGATGTAAAGCAATTGTATTTGCATTAGTATCGCTATACACTTCTTTTCGTAAATAATTGAGAAATTTGTGAATAATGGATAGATAAAACCGTTAAATCGACTTAAACTATAGAAATGAAATAACAAATGCACTTCTGCAGTTTCGATGGAAGTAATATATTGCTTGAGAGAGTGAATATGGAATACCTCGAGTAAAGACAAGAAATGCTTTTGATTTTAAGAATTTCAATTAATAATATATCATTTAAAATTGACCCAAAGACTTTTACGCAAAAGTGAATCAGCAAAGACAGTAATCTGTAGCTTTGACTGTACTTCATTGATTACGTAACTGTTACATACTTAGCATAACCATAGGTATGAAATCTTGGTAAAGGTATTTTGGAAGTATTGAGCAACTCGCCGGAATGTTATTAAATCAGTTTTTTTGTTGATATTATTTTCACAAATATCCAGCAAAATACTAATTCTGTTAAACGCCTAGGGAATGCTTATACTCTTTTGCACGTCTATCGTAAATTTTACCCGAATATTTTTGATACACAAATTTGTAAAGTACCTACATGTAGCTAAAAACTGCAAATCTTTATTTCAGCAGAAAATATTAATTTTATAAAAATCATTTTGTGAATTTGACGTAAATTACGCGATAAAAATGAAATGTATATAAACACATCTTTTAACATAATGACCGACAACTTATTTCGAGTCTTTTAATGATGTATTTTTTCTTTTGTCTTCAAGGAGTTCTTGAGATTTTATCCGGAGCATCTCGTCTTTTTAAGAACGAAGGAATGTTTTACGTCAGATTATTTCACATAGACTGCGTCTTCCTCACCAGAGCAGAAACTGTCAAAGTAGGTCATTAAAAAATAACAGAAACATATCATAAAACTTCCTTTTACCGCCTGAAACATGAAGCTTCGTAGGCTCCCGCTGATTTTTCAAAATTAGCGAAATAAAACATATTTGGATTTTGAAAACTATTACAGTGAACAAATAATTTTACCATTTGTTAAGATAGTTTGGCGATGATTTCAAATTTAAAAATTAGTATTATAGAGAAAAGTGAGCCAAAGACTGCGTTCGGTAATCGGATAGATTTGTGTATTACAAAATTTCGATAATCTTCCTGACGCATGAAGTTAATGTACAATTGGTTTATAAGTTTGATTTCTTAGCGTCTGTTGTACTTTCTGGTAGAAAAAAAAACACAAAAATACGTTTAATTAAATGATTATTACTAGTGATAATATTGTGAAATGAAATGGTATTATTTTAAAAAACACTCAAACGTATCTTAAATAGGTAACTACGGGTATCACAATCAGCGTTACATTGGAAAATAATGCTAGGTCTAAGTCAGTACATTCGAAAAGCATTATTATCAACTGTCACTCAACTGACAGTTTGGGATGAACACAAATTGGACAATTATTGAAAATTATTTATTTTATGTTAAAAATTTTAAAAAGCTGTGAAAATTTGGTAAGACATATCGGAAAGTCTTGAGCGTATTTTTGCCTAACTTCTACACTGTTAAAAATAAAATTTATAAAACGACTAAAATTTGACTTTTAATTTTTTTCGAACCGTTTAGCTACTATAAAAGTTCTATTAATTTATTATAGACCCATTTTAGTCTTTTATGTTTAATACAATACGTTTTGGGGTATTGTAAGGGAAGTATCAATCAGATTAAACCCTTTTGCAGTCTCTCTGGTTAAGGTTCTTATATTTAGCTCTTTTAGATAACCATTTAATTCCCTTAAACAAAAAAAATTATGGACCAAATTCGAGACTAGTATTTGAATAGAGTATAGAAATAAATAAAATTAGGGAAAACTCATGACGATTTAAAAAAATTTTAATTAACATATAATGTAGCCGTGATGTTACAAACGCACATCTAAGCGGCGCCGACACAACGTTTCGAATCTCATGAGATTTTTTGTCAAGTGTAAGGTGTAGGGGCGCCGAAGAATTTTTGTTACATCTATATCAAATACCGAAATACTGAAATGATATTTGACGTTTTGCAACCCCCCTTGGTTCCGCGAATTCAGGGAGACTCATTCGGCTATTTTCCCCGGGCGAAACCAGCCTAATCTGGCCATGTTAATGGTTAATAAATGGAGTCGTATTGAGTAGTTTACATAAATTGGGAATAAATAGGGGCCTATAAAGCACTGAAAAGAGAGTTTAAAATGTCAGACTTCTTACTGTTTATGAAGTCAAATGGATAGGTACAAGTGTAAAAAAAAGTACTTAAATATTCCACAAAATGACTGAATTTGGAGAGCAGAAAGTTTAATTATGTTCTGTGGGAATATCCTAAATGGTTTTAAATTTTGGGAAACGTTTTAACCACTTTAGAGATCTAAAATAAAACCTTTATATCTAACCGTGCAATTTAATGATTTCTTTCAGCACGGGCTTGTGTAGGTTTTAGCCTGTTTTGGTCAGTGGGGAGTGGTCAGTTTGAAAACGCTTTTCTCAGATCTCGATGGACTAATTAAGTTTAATATATTACATTCGTTTATAAAAAATTTACTGTTACTAAATTAGGATTTGATCGGAGTTAAGGATCACTTCGCAAAACTCTCATTTATGGATCCGATGAAGATTTTTTTAGGCGAAGGACTCATTACAACAAGGTAACAGATACTTTGGCCAAATTACCATCACTCTTGGTCTCTCTTTCGTTCACCGCTAAACCACTATTACGGCCAAACTATTAACCTATCATAAAGTACCCCTAAATAAAGTCTAGCCAATTTTAATAATCAGCTAGGCTAATACTCAAGGCACCACCTCAGGCCCAAATCAGCTAGCGACTATTATTGCCTATAAATCAAGTGTCTGGGTTACAACGCGTAGGAGGGTGGTGGCAAGCCCTTTATGCCACGCGAGCCAACAGCTCCCTACAATCAATAATACCGATAACCATTTTATGAGGCGTTCTGAAATGGTAGATGTTACCAGAAGTATTCACTTTATATCTACGAGATCTAACTATTTAACTTAAGGGCAAAAACGTCACGACGATGAACGTCGACGCGAAAAATTTCCGTTAGGCCTAATGCAATATTTTTGCGTCGACTCTCACCGTTGTGGCGTTTTTGCCCTAGTGAAAACCAGCCTTAATGTTATTCGCTTGAAACATGTACCTTCGAAGGTTTCCCATCTTTAAATTTGATGACGTGTGTTTCGTCATTCAGATGTAAGTGACGTAATATACGTAATATCCCGACGACTTTATTAAAAAAAAATTGTGGTATACTTATCACTGGTTATTTTACATATGATATTACAAAATGACAACTAGGAATTTGCATAATGAAACTTGAATAGCTTTTAGTATTAAAATTAACGTTTACTTTGACCTGATAATGATGAATTATTGAAATATAAACACTTATTAAGTGTCTGAAGCTAGATAATTTAAAATTTCTGACCTAAGCCCGTTTCGTATGGCATTTCATACGCGTGTGATAGGCTTATGGTCGTTTCAAAACTGAAATGTTTCCAAATTACGTGTCCTGGCTTCTACTTTGAACAGTCCAATTTTTCAGCTCAATAATTCGGTATTAAAATATCAAATTTGACTAGTGGCGGCGATCGATGGAAATTCCATCGGAAGTTTGTGAATCAGCATTTGGGAATCAAGTCATTGGTCAAATATCAATCAATAATGGTCGAACAGTCAGCAGTGCTCTGTCAGAAATTGTCCGAAGTTCCGCTTGGTTCTGCGTTTTCTGTGTATCCGTACCTCGTTCAATGTTCCTTTAAAATTGCAGTGGGTAAGTGGCACGTTTCGATTTAAGGGAGCATTAATCTGCATGGCTAAGTCTACCAAATTTTATCGCACTTATCCAAGATTGTTTCTGAAAGCAATTGCAATTAAGAGCAAACTCTGTTACAAATACAAATGTAATTTAATTTATCCGATATGACGTTTGCACTCCGGGGAGCTTCAGGAAATCACGTGACGAAATTGACTCTTACTTTTCGAATGATAAATTTCCATTTTTGAGATCTAAAGGGCAACACTAATTAAAGGGGAAAATGGGCCAACAAACGATTAAATGAAATATAAGAAATGAAGTATTTTATTGAGTATTAAAATGTTCTGCACTTTTCTTAGCTATGATATGAATTTCCAAATTTTTAACCATTGAGTTCTTAGAGGAATAATTTATGAAAGCTCGTTGGATGAAGTGCTAGCGTTGGAATTTAATATAATATAATATTGGATATAATAGAAAGTCTAACAGACTTTTCACCCTAAATGCCAATCAACAGCGCTCCTAGTAGCGTGAAATTAATTGATCCACCATGGAATGTCGTACCAAGAATGAATTAATTTACACTTAGGGAGAGTGACAATGTTAAGGCGATTTTTAGCGTAGGCCCACGTTCGAAAAAAAAGCTCCTTAAACTGAGCCATTGAATCTCATCTCGGTGACGTTTTTCGTACCCCCAATCGTTCCCAGGAAAGGTTATCATCATATAGTTATTCCCCTCAACTATAAATAAATACATTCTACTATAAACGTTTAAGATTTTATGTTCAATTATTTAATTAATTAATTATAAAATTTTTAAATTAAAACTTGATAGAAAATTGTTTGTTATAAGAATTGATTTATTGTAACAGGATCATTTACTGGCTATGTTCCTGGAAAATGCAATAAGGAAATAAAACTACTCGAAAAGTGAGTTGAGTATTTAAGTAAGTGTATAATATTGTTACATAAGTGTGACACTTCCTATTGTTCACACGCAAACGTTTTACTGAGAGCTGTTCACAAAACAGACTGCATTACGGGCTTCCTCGCGGTTTTGCGTCCGCTCGCTTACGCGTCACACGTAGCCTTTGACAGCGCCTCGCTAGCGGGATATTTTCTTCTTGTGATGACCTCACTCCGTTACTAGCTCTCAGTAAAATTTTCCCCAAAGTGACAAACTTATGGAACAATATTATAGACTTGTGGTATTTACCATATTAAAGGTAAACAGAAAAACAACAAAACCAAAACATAACTTTGGGTCCTGGTGCCGACTTCTGTTTATGGTCCTAAATTTCGAAAGATCCCACAACAAAGCACAATGAAACGTCCTGCACGGAAAAGTGTAGTGTGAAGAGGTAACCAAAATTGGTTACGTAATCTGTGAAAGGCTCGACGGTAAGACTACAGCGAAAATGAATGGCAAATATTACGTTGGCGCCAAAAAGTGGGCGCCGAAATTTCGAACAACCCATAACCAACAACACGGTTTTCGGGGCCGTTTGCAAATAATATAATTTTATCGCTCCTAAAGACCATTTCCTTATTTAGTTTGGTATTTTGGAATTCAGAAGGCGGATTATTTTAAAAATAGTTAATGTAACCTATTATCCCTAAAGTTACAATTCACCCACATGGCGTGGGATATATTATCTACAAACACCTTCATGTAGGTGAGTATAATTTGTACCCCAATTGTTACTATCAATGCAATTTCTGAAAATATGTTGTAATTACCCTCATTAAAAGCAGTATTTACTTGAAGTAATTTTCTCAAATTGTTCCACGTTTAGTTCTTGATATTCTTAAATAAATATATAAACAGATATTAGTAACAATCTCTGATAGATTGTCTACAACCCTTCAATTCGTTTAGATAATAGATTATGTTTTAATACTTCCATGTCGAAATTTAATTTTCAAAGTCCTTGAATAAAATGGAAAATACTATTATCGTCGGGTGAGGAAAAAATCGTGTGGGTATTAATTGAAAATTTTGAGATTTGATTAAATACTGTTTTGAAATAATGTATCTAATTTTTCACTGTCGTTTCTCGAACGAAGTAAATTGAGACAAGTTAACGTAACTATTATAACTGTTATAGAAAACCAAATTTAATATTATCAAAAGCATATAAGATTTTAAACGAGAGAAGTATTAATCTCAGGCCTTAGAAATGTTACATGTACCTTCGTAGGCTAGACGGGGATTCCAGTGGGCACGAATCTCCCGCCAAACCAAGGATGAGTACACCGCGTCACTAATCAAGATTCAGAGCGTGTTTTACTGCACCTATCAATGAAAATGTGAAAATTGCATGGCAAAACCACAGATTAAAAATATAAAAAAATTGAAATTTTGGCAAAACAATTGGGTAAAATGGATAAAATTGGGTAAAATCAATAAAATTTCGGTCAAATCATAAGGGCATGAAGGTCTACTTAGCCCCCGGGTTTGAAAAAGATCGGGCAGAAACACCACAGGATGTTTCCTTGTTAGTAAAATGAAGATATATTTAGTAAACGTTCTCAGTAAAATATTTAAATTTTAGACTCGAAGAATTTTTATCTCAAAGTTTGATGAATCCTTTGGTCCGCTTCGACATTCTTTATTCCAAAATAGTTCCCGGGAAGAAATACCTCGAGTTATCCAAAGAGTTTCGCCATTTTTTCGTGCAAGTAAGTAACTGAAACATTTTTTCTGAGCAAAATCAAAAGACAAATTCTAACATACCATATCTGGAATTAAAATATATTACGATCTGAGTTTGAAAATTGGGCTTATTTTGAATAACATGGCAATTTTTCCAATATTGTTCCCTAATTTCAACTGATAGTGCAACGCCCTTAATCGCATCACCGCTTTAGATCATGATATGGATAAAATTAATTAACTTCCTTATTGATTATACAGCAGTTTGGTTTTAATAGGATTCAACTGTTCCTTCTACATTATTACCAAGTAATTTCAGACGAAATAATGTAGAAGGCCAAGTTATTTTGAAAGCACCGCTACTTTCCAATTAAATTATGAATACCTCGATAATTGCATTTTTTGAAAAGGTTAATTTATAATTTTATACGAAAAATTAATGGAAAATAACTTTCCACATTAAAATGGAGAGTAAAGTTAATTCTAGTCAAATTGAAAGATGTCGTGAAAATCATTAATTTTGGGGGCGTTCCGTGTACTTGACAGGCTTTTAATCCAACCCCGAACGGCGCCTTTTCTTCATTTTCTTTTCCACTTATAGAACGCTAATCATTCATTTCGTAGTTTCGATAGACAAATACGAGTGACCCTATAACCTGGTAAAATTCCAAGACCTCGCTTTTGAAACGATATTAAAGTTCTTTTCAGTAATTGAAAATTGACTTTCGATTAAATTGTTATTGAGATGAGAAAAATTAAAATTTGCACGGTCATAGTTTGTACTTAAGAACAACCTCCGATTTAATTTTATATTTTTTGAAATATTGAAGTCTGACCCTCTAATTCGGTACCCACGTATGAACAAATAATTGGGATAGATTCTATAAAATTTAGAGGAAGCGTAATTGAGCTTGTAAATTAACTAAAGCTTAGCATAACGGCGATTTTTCATTTTTATTTTGTGAGAATTTAATGGATTATGGCTACTTTATCGAATAATCAAATATTTAAGTATTTTAATATTTCTTTGAATTACCCGGTTTCAAACTGCTTCGCTTGCTATTACTAATATCATTTTCCTCATAAAGCAAATCTATGGGACACATTATCATACGTAAACAAAGCAGTTTCAAAGGGCAATTTATTTGCGGCGAACAAGAGAGATTAATGAACATAGCGTGGTCATATTGAATGCGAAACAGAAACAACGAAATGAATAGTTTTCATTCTATTGTTAATTATACTTTACGTTTTATTAATAATATGATAATAATTATTATAATTATAATAATCATCATCATCGAGGCTAATAAGCAAGGCACTACCTAATTTGGCCCTAGTCATCTAGCGACTTTTAATGCTGTTAATCCGGGTATACTGCTTAATCTCTCCAAAAACGGTATTACCATACGTAACATAATTACTCATAAGCATTCCATAAAATCAATTTCTTTAGTGAAATATTTTCATGGGCTATGACGTAAGTTACGTCACTTCCAACTCCGTGACGAAAAATGCGTCATCAACTTTATAGAAGGGAAACGGAAGTTAGTGAAGCCGATTTTGAAAACGCCCAGAATTCCTCGCAGGTTTCGAACTTTCGTTTCCGCGGTAAACTTCTCAATAGAGCCATCATTCTAAGAATCTTGGCAATTTGCGGTCCACTTATGAAAAAAGGTCTCATTGAAATTTTTCTATGGAAATGTTATACAGAGGCATACTTATCGGTGATTATGTTACATATGGTATTAATAATTATAATAGATTTCTTTGTTTATTTTTGATTGTAGTTGTTGAACAAGAGACGTAAAGAAATACTGGACACTGTCAGCGATGGTGCTCCTCAAGATGAGAATGTGACGCTTGAAGACGAACAAATGTCGGTCATGGATTCTTTCATCATCGGACAACTGAAAGATCGTAGTTTTACAGATAAAGAAATTATTGACGATATCATTACTTTCATAGCGGCAGTGAGTGTTATCACGCGTAAAAGTGTGACTATCTATACAAACGATTAATTGTACATATCCATTTTTCTGGAAACACTTTTATCATTTTCCCGCCAACTAAATTCATAGCAATCTAAAATGAAAGCTAGACAAAAGGAGCTGATACCTCAGTAGTGGCACCAAGCGGTGGGCAAGCTGGGCTATGGCCTACCATCAAAGATATTATAAACTTCGTACCCTAGATTCGAAATAACTCCTCGCGCGTAGTCAATAGCGTTTACCTATTCCGAAAAAATTAGTTCCATATAGTTACTATGTTAACAAACTAATGATAAAATTAACTTTGATGACGTCATCAAAGTTGGCCGTGATAAAGCAAAATAGCGAACGATGGAAGCCGATTTTTCGGAGGTCACGTGCCGGAAGTGGGTAATCGCTTCATTAGAAAACCATCAAACATAAAGCTCTCAAAATTCGAATCTAGAATACGGACGCTACCTGAGAGCTCAAGTCAAGCCAGTCGAGGTACGTGACTTTTGTAAGCAATTCGAAATAAGAATCTTAGAGTGTTTTACGTTAAATTGACTTCATAATTAATTTTTCTATTGCTTTAACCTTACTATTTAGAGTATTGTTATAAGTGAATTATCACAGATAAAAAATAAAAGGTCGCTTTTCTTAAAATGGGGTGCTTGACTTTTGTTCTTAGGTAGCGCGGAGTTCTATATTACCTTGGCTACCATCAAGTTTGCGAAGTGGGGTCCAAATCCTATCATTGGAGCCCAAAAAATTCCAATAAGCGAAAAACTTTGTAACTTAACTTTAAATTTCTTAAAATTTAACAGAAATTTATGACAGGCAGCTTAGATATTGAAAAAAAAATATGAATCGCCATATTTTTCTAGCTTTAGGGCACATAAATATAAGACCCAGAAATCTTACACTTGGCTTACAAAACTGATATAAATGAACCAATAAAGAGATATGACAGCAGCTTTTACCAATGAATGCTTGTCTTCGCCAACTGCGATGGGCTACCAAATAGATTAAGAGTATTTTTTAGCTAGTTTAATGCACCCATTCATTTGTACACCAAGCCTTGGGGGCCTATGGTCCAAAATGATCTGCAAAACAGTGTTGAGCAGAAGACACCATTCTTTCTATGAGACGGAATGAATTATTTCTATAGTTGCCCTTATAAGTCCATCTACTGACGCGCCATCTACTATCAAAAAAGAGAAACGCTTAGTATGTAATTTATGGTTCTCTCGTGTCTACACAAAACTTAAATGGTATAAACCTCAAAAACTATAATAGGTATAGTTTTGAAATTTTCAGGTTATACGTATGACTTTAGGAACATTTTAATTAATAATTGTCAGAAAATTCTAAAACGAATTCCATTAGAAAGTTGCATAGCATACTTGAAAGCGTACAAAAATGTTTGTTGGGACATAAATGACCGATTTTTCATAAAAAATAACAAGTTGTCATAGGAGGCAAAAGCTTTTTCGGGCACTGTGAGAAAACACATTTTAGAAAGATTGATCTTATTATTCAATGAAAACCAAAAAATCGTGAAAATCTTTTTATAACCTGAAAATTTCTAAACTCTACTTATTAAAGTTTTTGAGAAAAAGCGATGTTAGAGCAAAATCAGACATCCTGTATGCTTACGTACAATTGACGTAAATGGCGCCGAAATACTGAAATAACATACATGTATTGACGCACCGTGGTTTCTTTACTAGCTTTTGAATGTTCCCTTCTAACATTACAAGATAATTCGAAGAATTTCTTTAGTTATAGCAAGATTAGGTTTATTTATACTTCGAGAGAGTAGCTCTGTTGAGAGTATTATATTTAAAAAATTCAAATCATCCCTTCACCACATTGGTTCCCTAAAACCTACGTGTTTCGAGACGATTGAAGGCTTGAAGGTTAGCTTCGTTCTCCTTGTGTGCAGTGCTCTGTTTGTTACTCTTAGGTGACAGTGCGAAGTCTTTTCCAAGTTAAAATGTATCTTCCTTAACAGGCGTATGACACAACGGCCACGGCGTTAGTTTGGACAATTTATTTGATAGGCTACAGCCCAGACGTTCAGAGCAAGATTCACCAGGAGCTAGACGACATATTTGGCTCGGACTTGGAAAGAGATATCACGTCGCACGATGTTTCCCAAATGAAATATCTTCTTTGTGTTTATAAGGTAGATACTATATTTAAAGCTCTTAATACGATTACTAGGATGTTAAAATGAAACTTGCACCTTCGCAAGATCGAGACAGTTTTAATTCAGAAAACAACATAAGCAAGCCCACATCACGGCTCAAAATTTAGTTTTAGTCCATATAATGGTGTCAATTTAAAAAATGACACTTATTTACTTATTTTTAATTTATCGGATGTAACAGTTAAAGATAGCCAATTTTGTATAATTTCCCCTCGAATTTTTTTCTTCCGAAACGCGTTTTGAGGCATCAGTGGAAACCTAGCTGCGCAGGCACATGTTTTAACACTGATGTTAAATCCACTGTATAGTAGTGAACAACCATGGTCAGAGTCAAACGGTATTTGGTGACACTAAGGTATTTTTACACACAATTCTAAAGGATATGTGTGTACGTACCATGTTGCTCACCGCCAAATCTCACATAACGCCTTAACCATAAGGTTTGGAAGGGTCATTGATATGTCAATCGACAGAAAAAAATCAGATCCACAATAGCCCAATATTATTGCCACTAGGGGGCCCACAAGTTGGTAATTTGCCCATTTAATAACTTTCGTAGATTTTTCGACTTCAAATGTACATAACCATAAGCCTATCACCTCTAACACTTGTAAGTTTGAAACGCGTATAGCGCCCTTTGTACCACCACTGGACGGGCGAAAAAGAAGAAATCAGGCGATAGTATCGGCACCTGGTAGAGATAAATTTAAGCTTCTTCCTTCCCCCTTTCTCTCTCTACACACCTCTTTCTTACCAAAGCAGCTGGCATCATGCATTGCGGGACGCGTTACGTTTCTCTTTTCCGCCACCGGGTGGATTTAGCGCTGTACTTTCGCCAGTCGTTTGCTTGAACCAACACTGCCTTTCGATTCAAACTTAGGGTTGATAGGCTTATGACATAACTTTTTTAAATTAAGACCGACTTATTTGGAAATTAAATTTTTAGTTCATAAAATCATTTCTGAACTACATATTCGGTTGTATTAAGAAATTTTAATTACGCACTATTGTGATATTTGAATTTCGTACCAATTGATACAGGCGCCATCTAACTCCAAAAACCGTTCTCATTTCAGTACCTTATTTCTAAAATCAACTAACTCGAAAGAGTCGAACTCGAAAAATTCGTTTGGTCTAAAATTTAATTTAAATTACCGTATTTGTGTTTCCCTACCTTATTTTCAAAACACGGTAGATCTGAAAATTCGGTTTGTCTAAAAAATATCTAAAAAAAATCGGTTTGTCTAAAATTTAATTTAAATAACCGTATTTGCTACCTTATTTCCAAAACCACGTAACTCAAAAAAATTGTTTGGTCTAAAAATTAATTTAAATTAACGCGTTCCTGTTTCGCTACCTTATTTCTAAGACCAGGTAACTCAAAAAATTCAATTTCGATAAAACTCCACAAGATGATTGAAAATTGGTTCAAATTTAAATTTAATATTTAATACATCGGGGGTTTTGTGTATTTAAATGTCCGTGACTTCTTGTTTTCTTTTTTACTCTTTTTTCAGGAATCAATGCGTCTTTATCCTCCAGCACCGGTTTTCGGAAGGAAGCTGCCACACAGCACAGAAATTGGTTACTATTTTGGGTTTTAATTAAATATATAATTTTAATCAGGCTGGATGGCAAGTTCTCTCTCCACTGGTTAAAGGGGTTTGGTCCCACGTACTTCGGTTTCCTTATTCCATAAATACTTCTTGAGGTTAATGTTATTGTAAGTGTAGGGAGCTTTTGGCTCGCGTGGAATAGTAGTGGCTAGTTGACTTGCGCCTATGGTCTTGGGTAAAGAGCCTAGCTGATTTTTACTATTAAAGGGAATATAATCTGCAAAGCAATCTTTATGGAAGACCCCTTCAATTTTTCAAATTACCCTGTACAGTGGCGCCAAACATTTCTAAAGCCAAAGGCAAGAGCGGCCAGAGCTGCAAACGTTGGTGTTCCACACCAAATACCTGAGGTTATATTCCCTTTAAATTTTAGTTCTTCCATCCGCGATAGGTTTTTTTTTTGACAGAAAATAAAATAAGATTAACAATATAAATTCGACTACACAGGGACACAATATAAATTTTGACGAAGGAGATATAGTGGCGCGAGAACAAAACTATTTAAGAGAGACTTCAAAGAAACACTTCGATAAAAAACAAGTTGGCAAGCCAAAATATACCTCTCCTCGGAAGAATGGTCCCTAGTGGTATTAATTTCTCGACACGACCCCCAAAGATATCTCCGCAATTCAGAGTTATTTACGAAAAACGTATTCTCGGTTCAAACCCTGCCCGGTATAAAATTTTAATTTTAATTTAAATAATTGAGTCGAAACAATCGAGTTTAATTTATTCAGAATATTATAAATTAAGTAGTTACAACAGCGAGTTAGACTTACTAAAACAATGCACAACTGAATTTAACCCTTTTTACAGTACATGTTTATCAGTTGAATATAATACTAAGCAAATTTTAATGAAAGAAATATCTACAGATGGTATTTGTATTTTTCTCGCTTACGAATTACTTGCCGCATCTTTAACGCTCATTTTATTTCAACACTCGTACATGTAGACTTCCAGTTGACGTTGTGACACATACCGCATGAAAAAGACCAATGCCGTCCAATTTCCAATATCATATAATGACTCGCACACCCAGGAAATCATTGACTGCGTTAGAAATCGTAGATATCCAAATATCCACACCAAATATATTTACAAGAAGCAAAAACCTTACCATCAACAAAGCACAGAGAGCCACTTGACTAACCGCCAGCTCTTAAAACAATAAACTTTAAATTATCCACTTTGAATTAACACAACTATATATAGGTCGTTAAGAATACCCGTAAATAAATAACAAAAAGTAACAAAGTGGACCACCCACAGGGTCTACCCTTTAACCCTCTTATCTCGGCTGACTGCGCTAAAACAAGATTTAACCTTTAAAATTTCATTCGTAAAAAACCAGATTAGGCCTTCATAAATTCATTAATAAAAAAGACTTTATTACCTATTATGCTTACGATGCGTGTCTTAATTTCAGTAAACCTAAGCAGCTATCGGTGGTTCTGTGGTAGAGCGCTCGACTGCCAAGCCGAATGGCCTGGGTTCGAAACCTGGGTGGCGCATTTGTTTTTAATCAATAGAGAAACGCTAAATTAGAATTTCTTCGATGCAAAAATTTCAATTTCAATTCTATTTCAATTAAACCAAAATTTCGTAATATTAAATAAGCTTCCGATAAAGCTGAAGGTCTAATTTTCAACAAAGCGTAACAAGTGTCGGTGGTTCTGTGGTAGAACGTCCGCCTGTCAAGCAGGAGGTCCCGGGTTCAAATCCCGCCCGATGCGATCGCAAATTGATACTAAGACGAATACCGTGTACAACTGGTGGAAACCCTGCCATTGGACGTTGAGAGGTAGCGATACACTCAGCACTCGGTCCGTCCCAAAGTCATTAAGAAGAAGTTGGAGAGAAAACGCCCATACAAACACAACAGACTCAACATGCACAACCATCAGAACACAAACTCAACACTCACAACCTACGCATAAACATTACAAGAACGTAACACACCAACCGTCACGACGGTGAGCGAAAATCACCATCCAAACCAAACCGCAAATGAATCCGTTAACGCTCACCGTCACACGGTGGTTTTGCCAACCCTTCGAAAAACTGCAAACGCAGAGGTCTCGGGGAACTGCGTACGCAGTGATTACCCTTTGCCCCGAAAATGCGAACGCGTTCGCAGGCCTGACAGACCCACAGACAGACACGGTGATTGTATAACCCCTCCTAGGGGGGATTTAAATATTTAAAATGTTAAAAAATAAGAAATAATAATCTAATCTATCATTGTAATTTTAGTTTAACATATACGCTTGACAATAGGTGTCATACCCGTAAGCTCGCGGTATTTTTAAAGTTTTTAAAAATAAACATGTACAATTTCGACCTATTTTAACAAAATTTAAAATTTGTTTATCCAATAAAAGTCTGTTAACGGATTTTCAAATTAAAACAAATCAGATATCATTCAGATAAGATTAACAGATTTTATCTGGTCAGATAAGATTTTGTTTAAAACAAGAGTATGCGAACTTCTCATTGAGAAGCAGATAAACCAGATATTACATACCAGTTAGAAAAAGGAATGATCCAATGATTTTTTATACTTATGAATAAAATAAATATTTCAATTTTGAAATGACTTCACTCCGCTATGAAATGTCACTAAACTATTTACAATTATCTACATTTTCACTGTAATTCCGTTGACTATTTGCAACAGGAGGCAGAATGATTCCAAAAGGAACGGATGTGGCTGTGTTTATCAACGAGGTACATCGAGACCCCAAGTACTTCGACCACCCCGAAGAATTCCGACCAGAAAGATTTTCTCCGGAAAATCAAAAAGCAATTCATCCGTGCGCTTACATTCCTTTCTCATACGGCCAAAGAAACTGTGTCGGTAAGTCAAACAAGAATGAAATCACGTGAACAGATCACGCTTTTGCAACACCTTGTTCACATCGTGATTCTCGGAAGAATAGCGACGCCTTACTCCCGGTAAGGGGCAATTGCACTCCTGTACTATGGCAGGCTGCCTTTCCGAGTAGGTGGCAAATATTTTCCGGGAATCATAAAAACCTAGGTTACATATTCTCTGTTATTTTTAATACATTCTTGGTCAAAAGAATCTTAAATCAATGACAGCCAGTAAGATAATACCATAGATTAATGACTTTCAAAAGGTTTGCTATAATAACTAATGATATCAGGAAACTATATAGGTATACACTTGGAATGTCTAAGGAAGATTTTTATGGCCGTGATGAAGCTCGTAGAAACGGGCGTGTCTTAAAGCGGGAAAACTCACGAGAAAAACTCTCGCGCCTCGCTGCCCTCATTCGACGAAAACTCGTCATGGTTATTATATTATTAGCTTACCTGGTTATCTTTTTTATAACCATACAAATACCTGAAATTAGGTATCACTACACTTCTTTCGCGAAGAACATTATAATTACTTCAAAATATTAAGTACGTTTTTAAATCCATTGTTTTATAAGCCTTTTTTTGCGCGGGAAGATCGCCTATTTGTTACCATGACGACGCATTCTTTTCGCGTCAAACCTCAATCCAATGAATTAGAAATGTCCTGTTATGTCTTACACTTGACGTAGTTAAGCCGCCAAGCCTTTTTCTCGACGCGCTTTCGTATCACCGTCCCAATGGAACCTTAGACATTCCTAGTGTATACCTCTATAGTTTCCTGATAATATTGATGTTAGACTTATTTGGATCAACGAATTTCATATTTCTGCCACCATGCTTTAAGACAAGCTAATTACGTTAAACAGACGTCGTATTGCTTGTTAGCACACGATTTTTCAATTTAGTTTCTACTCCCTATAAATATCATATGATACCTTTAGCAGTGGATTAGCCAGGGCACACAGGAGGCACGTGCCCGCCCCCGAAAAACAATTTTTTTTATTTAAGCCAAAATCCTGGCTACGCCACTGACCTTTAGGCTCAAGCTTAAAGGATTTAAAAAAACTCTACTTTTGGTAATCGTAACAAATTGCAGTTAAAAATTGAAAGAACTATTTTGAATCATTTCTTGATATTAAAAATGCAATTATTTAGGGAATTCT
This sequence comes from Leiobunum rupestre, assembly GCF_980474605.1. Classification (NCBI taxonomy): domain Eukaryota; kingdom Metazoa; phylum Arthropoda; class Arachnida; order Opiliones; family Sclerosomatidae; genus Leiobunum; species Leiobunum rupestre. The sequence goes on along the minus strand of NC_143387.1, from coordinate 17,923,989 downwards.
TACGCCTTGAAGTCCGGTGTCACTATGCTGAGTTCAATTTTAAGGAAGTTTTCCGTTAAATCCACTCAACAAAGAGACAAATTACCAATAACTTGGGGTATCACTGGAAAACCACATTCTGACATCCTGCTGAAATTATTTCCAAGAAGCTAAATAGTTTTGAGCAGTACTTTGTTAGTTTTTAAATGTTAATAGCATTTACAATTTAGCCACTTCTTGTTAATGACTCAATTTTGATTTAAAAAATTATTTTTCATCTTTCGAAATACTGTACACGTAAGGTTTTAGTTGTTTTAAGATACTTTGTAAAAGAAGAAAATAAAATTAAATAAAACAATATTTTTACAGTTACAGTTTAACTGTAAAAAAACAGCATACCTCGAATTCAATTTACGCTTTCAAAGCACACTCGTATAGCTCTTAGCTAGGTTTATATTTCCTTGAACATCGATTCCAGAGCACCTTGAGAACTGTAAATGAAATTCACCAATAGACAAACAGTTTGTTACTAAAAAATGTTTAGTGGTTATGCCAAAATATGTTTACAACAAATATCGTTTAATTTGATTATTTGCCAAATACTTTTAAAGTCAGAGTGCCTATTTAAATATAATAACTGAAATTTAATTGGAACACAGCTCAAAGTACAACACCAAAAAGCGAGAACAGAGCGAATGTAATAACCTGCCCCAAGTCATGTAGCTTGGGCTGCTAAAGTGACCGCTCGGACTAACCTTAAGTTTTTCGTCGATGTTTGATCGGTTTATTCTAATCAACAACAATCGGAATCTTCAGTCAAGCTGTCTTCACGGTCACTCCTCAAAAATTCGAAAACCGCGTTCACGAACGCACGGGTAAAGGAACGGCGAGATGCAGGGGGGGGGCAATGCCTCTCCCAAGCAATTAACTGAAGAGGCAACTAATGAAATTACCTATCCCAACACCAACTTTATGGTCGGTTTAAAATTAAACTATCAAATTAAGATTCGAATGGCTTAATACAGCAAATATTAAACTACGGTCCCTAATTTTCTTAAGAAATATGGATTTTGTATAAAAATTATCTTGAAACTCACTAAAATCTCTTCTACTTTCCCGTGAATCAAATTAAATTCATCTATAAAATTTCCAAATGCAAAAAATACCAAATATTTTCCGTTTTGGGATTTCAACACCATCGGATTTAAAATGCTTTTCCCTCTCAAATGTTATTTCACGATAAAATGGAATGTCTGCACTCGATCTTAATATTTTATAGTCTTTGTTACTTCTTCGCTTCTAGAAGTCTTTTTACGTTTAATTTTTTGGCCTTAAATTTCACAGCCTACCTATAGTAATATCCTGGTGTGAAAATGCTTTTCCAAAAAATGGATTTATTTTATATTGAGACAAGTTTCAGTGTTGATTCCCGCCCCCTCACCCTCGAAAGGTAAGCTCCTTAAAATAAATCCAATCTGCCCGGTATAACTGGTTTCCTAAAATTTACATCTTCCGAAGCCAATGAACCCTAATCCTGTTGGGTTAAATAAGATCATGACGATCTCGAGTCATGTCAACATAATCATTCTAAGTATAAATAACTGAGAATAAGTATTTTTACTTGATCGCAGTGATAACTAGCGCCACACAAATAACGTACAACAAACAACATGGTTTATTATTATAAAATTGTTGACCATACATACGTATCAGTTTTACAACGAATTTTAAATTTAATATAATTATTTATCATGTTTACGTTAAATGTATGGTGTTAAATTGAGAAACTGGAAACCAAAATAATTTACATTATTTAAAAAAAGAAATTTCGTTTGCAATAAAAACGGTATGCCCAATTAATTTAAAATTAACATAGTGAAAACAAATATTTTCGAAATTTGCTAGACATACTCATCTAATAGGAAGTCTTTAGTATTTGCAAACTCGGATGACATTCAACTCATGGTTCAAGGTCATTCAAAGTTCATCTCGAGAACCAATGGATTTTGAGAAATGGTTCCCATTTAAAAAGTGTGTAAATTGAAATTTTAAGTCAAAATATCTTTTACCTGATGCACAACACCATGATGAAAACCTTTCATGGTACAAGTGACCCCTTCACGTGTCCTGAAATTTTCAAATTCCTAGCTAAAACAAATTTTGAGTTTCTGGATTTGTATCGTTTTTTAGTTAACATCCTGTAGATAAACAGTGTAACACTAAAAACGTTTTTTGCTCAAAATATGTGATTTTTATTTCCTTGACCATGGCAGCATTTATCAACCTATCTGTGATATGCGAATGACAACGAGAGACACATAACAAGTTGGCAAGCCAAAATATACCTCTCCTCGGAAGAATTGTCCCTAGTGGTATTAATTTCTCGAGATAACCCTTAAAGATATATCTCCGCAATTTAGAGTTATTTGTTAAAAATATTAACCCATTTCTATCTCGCCCGGTATAAAATTTTAATTATAATTAAAATAATTGAGACGAAACGACCAATTTTAATTTATTCAGAATATCATAAGTTAAGTAGTTACAACAGTAAGTTAGACGTACTATAACAATGCACAATTGAATTAAACCCTTTTACAGAACAAGTTTATCAGTTAAATATAATACGAAGCAAATTATAATGAAATATCTACAGAGGCTTTTTGGAATTACTCGCTTACGAAATACTTGCCGCATCTTTAACGCTCATTTTATTTCAACACTCGCCCTTGATGAAGATACCGTAGATATCTGGTAGTGGACGACTCGTTCACTTCCTGTTGACGTTGTGACGCATACCACATGAAAAAGACCAATGCCGTCCAACTTCCAATATCATATAATGACTCGCACACCCAAGAAATCATTGACTGCGTTAGAAATCGTAGATATCCAAATATCCACACCAAATGTATTTACAAGAAGCAAAAACCTTACCATCAACAAAGCACAGAGAGCCACTTGACTAACCGCCAGCTTTTAAAGCAATTAACGTTAAATTATCTCCTTTGAATTAACAGAACTATATATAGGTCGTTAAGAAAGTGGACCACCCACAGGGTCTACCCTTTAACCCTCTAATCTCGGCTGACTGCGCTAAAACAAGATTTAACCTTTAAAAAATACCAGATTAGGCCTTCATAAATTCATTAATAAAAAAAGACTTTATTACCTATTATGCTTACGATGCCTGTCTTAATTTCAGTGAATCTAAGCAGCTATCGGTGGTTCTGTGGTAGAGCGCTCGACTGCCAAGCCGAATGGTCTGGGTTCGAAACCTGGGTGGCGCATTTGTTTTTAATCAATAGAGAAACGCTAAATTAGAATTTCTTCGATGCAATAATTTCAATTTCAATTCTATTTCAATTAAACCAAAATTTCGTACTCTATTAAATACGCTTCCGATAAAGCTGAAGGTCTAATTTTCAATAAGGCGTAACAAGTGTCGGTGGTTCTGTGGTAGAACGTCCGCCTGTCAATCAGGAGGTCTCGGGTTCAAATCCCGCCCGATGCGATCGCAAATTGATACTAAGACGAATACCGTGTACAACTGGTGGAAACCCTGCCATTGGACGTTGAGAGGTAGCATTACACTCAGCACTCGGTCCGTCCCAAAGTCATTAAGAAAAAGTTGGAGAGAAAACGCCCATATAAACACAACAGACTCAACATGCACGTCCATCAGAACACAAACACAACAAATTCAACACTCACAACCTACGCATAAACATTACAAAAACCGTAATACACCAAACCGTCACGACGGTGAGCGAAAAAACACCATCCAAACCAAACCGCAAATGCATCCGTTAACGCTCACCGTCACACGGTGGTTTTGCCAACCCTTTGAGAAACTGCGTACGCAGTGATTACACTTTGCACCGAAAATGCGAACGCGTTCGCAGTCCTGACAGACAGACACACCCACAGACCCACCCACAGACCCACCCACAGACCCACCCACAGACAGACACGGTCGTTGTATAACCCCTCCTAGGGGACTTTGTCCCCTCGGAGAGGTAAAAATGTGTAAATATGGGCAGTTGAAATTAAGTTAAATCAAGGACACTACTTTTCGTAATTGTAACTCGAAAGCCAAAAACATCAATTGCAAAAAACGTTTTGAAGTAAAACACAAGAAATGCAACGATCGTAGTCACCAATAATTTTTTTCATCATTTGATTTGACTACTAATAAATGAAAACTCCGTCATTCGCTTCGCCGATGCATTTCCATCAAGGTACTAAGGTACATTCTTTATTTTTAAAATTAAACTTAATCAGTCCTTATTACAAATATTCAGTCACATAACAACACGGTAATATCAGGGTGCAGACTCTTCTTTTGTTACGCGCATAAATTACTCACATTCGATTGACAATATTAAATACTGTTGTCCGTGAGAAATCTTAAGAAGCTTAAAATACGGCGTACGAAGTGTGACGGAGAAAAGTAGTAATTCTTTCCGTAGATTTGATCGTAATATTCCACGTCTCTCAGATATTCGGCAAAAGCGACAGTTGTTTCAAAATCGGTCGCCAGAAGATTGTGTCCACCTCGAGAAATGTTCTCAAGCACGTCCAAGAAGATCGAATCTTCGAACTTAATTTTGCATTGTGCATGTTCTTTCTCAGCGAGTCAAACTTTGTATCAGCCTAGCCTTGTATTTAAAAATAAACTCTTCAACACTTTTACAGTGCTTAAGAACTAGCGAACCGGGTGGTTTGTGAAAGACCAAATAAATTGCTCTAGGTCTCTTGCATGTTGAATTTTTTTCTTTATTTTAAATACATGGTTTTTTCAAATTTGATTGTTTCTCTTAATTGTTAAGTGAAGTTCTTCTAAGAATTTTCACTTTCTGGTTTTAGTCTTATTTTAATATTGGACAGGACACCGGGTCTAATAAGTGAATACACTTTGTAGTTACTGTACAATAAACTCCTATTATTGTTATTTAAAGCAAGTAACAGTTAAAGTTTAATGTATATATATGGTTCAATAGATGTCGTTATCGGAGGGTCAAGCCAGCCTAGTGTATTATGTCTGATGGGTTGAGATTTCCAAAGCTTTCTTGTGGGAAACAAATAACTGCAGTATATTTGCAACCAGGCATGCGGCATCGCTTTAAAGTCCTATTCGACTTTCAGGATTTCGTATTTAACACGAACCCAAACTCTAACTTTTAAGTTTAACGTTGAAAAATGCAACGGGCTTTTTCTTGGTGCTTGGAGGCTCAGAACAGACCACTCGATGAATATAAAAAGGAATAATAAGGAAATAAATATTTCGGGGGTTAGTTATACAACACAAGAAGTACTTAATCACAACGCCCAAAAGTAGGAGATTAAATTGTAGATGAGCTATAAAATTTGTCAAATTGTGCCAAAAATCATCCTTCAAAATTCGTAGCCAATTGTGCAACTTTATTCAGAGCGAGATATTTTATACAGGATGTTTCAAAAGGTTATGCAAAATGTTAAGGAATTGTAGCGGGTGAGTTGAGAAGTATGCCTGTTTTTTCCCATTTTCCTACGATGAGTTAAAAGAGCGCCAGAGAGCTTCAAAGTGTGGCCTGCTAGCCCCTGGATGTAGGCTGCAACAAGCGCAAGCGCAAAATCAAGTAGTGCGAACATTAAGGTTTGGGCTCGTGTGATAGGTAAAAAAGGAAGATAAGGAATGATAAAAGAACCAAAATTAAAGTAAGCATTAAAAATTCTATGCCTTCAAATCACTTCAATTTTTAGACATTCCATAAGCCTTGCCCTTTTTCATCGTCTCTTATTAATGCAGATTTTTACATTTAGGAAGAAGAATATACGCATTTCGCATATAAGCTGCTATACCATAAAAGGCTGTGTTTCTTTGGGTTTTTTATATTGGTACTTGTAAGTGTTTGCGCTAAAGAAACTGTGGTGATGGAAACGAGTGAAACATCTGTAGGAATTCCCAGTGAAACTTTATCTGAAGAAAGTGAAATCACGAGAGAAAATGAAGTCTCAGTGAATGCAGTTAAAGTCTTTTTTCAAGAGAAAAATAATCTAATACACCACTTAGGCTTTACGTGCAGCGCTCGCGGCGGCAAGTTCGAGAAACTCTAGTACGGGAATGTGTATTGCGGGAAGCTTAATTAGCAGGCGATGCCTGACGTAAGGTTGGTGTCTAAGGCTTTACGCCGACACCATTTTGGTTTTTTCAAAAAAATGCCTGACGTGAGAGAAAACATTTAGGGGCCTTAGACAACCACCAACTCCCCCAAGGCTTAGAAAACAAAGTTCGTTAGTATGGCAACCGCTGTATCAGGCGGTTATTCTTGTTGTGTGCCTACTGTATTTGTAGAAATATAACAAAATTAAACAAAAGCTTAGCGTGGCATTCCTTTCCAAACGATCTTCCATTAAGAGATATTTGGTTGAGTAAAGTAAAAGGAAAATTCAATGTTAATATCAATATAACGAAGCATACTAGGGTATGTTCATAATATTTTCTTGAAATAATAAATGTCAAGAAAAGGTTTCTAAAAAAGGTTCTGTACCTTGTTTATTATCTTCGAATACCCATGTAAGTTATTTATAATTATATCTTGTAATGTAAGCAAACCGTTAACTCTTTGTCTCATATTAGTTAGAAGACTGTTCCGGTACCTTTGGTAGTTTTGGTACGCAACAAATCAGTGAATCTGCTCCACCACTGAGACTCACCCCAAATTCTCAAGAACTACTGGTAATAAGGGGAGAGATTTATTTCTTCTTGAAGAAGAGTTTTAACTTTTGGGTTATCGATAAGTAAATCAATAAGATAGTTGTGTAAAAATTTAAAAACCATTGAAATATATTTATTTTGATTACTTGTCAACATTCATATCTTGATAAAAATACATTTAAGTAGTCCGTTTTGCTAACCTTCTTATACGGTATAAATACTTCATTCCCATACAGTGGTTCGTTCTTTTTAACTAATTTTAAAATTATCTCGGGTATAAATGCATTCATGAATAAATATGTTAAACTTTGAACCATGCACTCACAAAAAATGTCATCTTTCACTATTCTGATACATATTTGTTGATCTTTTTGATTTCCAGTGTACACTAAAAAATCAAGGGCTTTCAAAAGTTGTATAATAGGCACATGTGTTATTATGAATCGCTTAAGTTTTAATAACTGAACTCTTTTGCCCTCATCGAGAGATCTACGGTTTATTGGTCTTGGGTCGTACCGAATCTTGAGCGAGTTCTTTACTTTTGTAGGTTTTCCTGGCAAACGTTAAGTTATAATTAAGTCTTTTAATGACTTGGGGTATGAAACACTGTTCCCTCCCGGGTTTATCCATTTACAGAGCCTCCCAGTACAAGTTACGTCCTCAGGCAACTCCTTTAAGCTCATATACCCTCTTAATGCATTGAAGGTGGCAACCGCATGATGGCATTTGCCTGTAATGTTGTAATGATAAATTTTGATTAATGTTAGTCTCACAAATTAAAGAAATGTTGTAATTGTCTTACCCCGCAGGACATTCGCAGAAGCTTTGCAGCATTTGCCCTTCTGGCTTGGACAATCTGATTACAATTTTGTAGTTGCCCTTCTTCATTGACGGAAAGCAATTTGAACGAATTGCACATACCCTATTACTTTCTTTAAGAAGCTGGTCATTGTACTAGAGTTTTTGAATATAGCCTTCTTCAAAGAACCTAAGCCCTTTAGCTTTTCTGTTTACATCGAATAATTTGCTAAAAGAATCTTCACAAGTTCCAGCAAAACGAGGAGGGAAACCATTTAAACATTTAACCCACGATTTATTCTTTTTATAATTGAAACCTGAAGTCCTCCATTTATTTGTGTCTAATACACAAACTGTAAAACTGATACTCGCCATGGAAAAATAGGTTTAAACTAAACTTTAATTTCTTTAAATAACCAAGCCTTGGTCAAATTAAATTTTCTGAAGTCGACGTTTACTCTAGAGAGCAACACGCAAAAATGAGGGAAACATTTTTAATAGCAAATTCCCGTACTATAGCTTCACTTTATAGGTTATAGATGGCGCTCGTGTATTTTGTGCATGCGCAGAAGATAATTCCGAATCGGTGTATTAGTCTCAGACCGAGTATTATGACCTGGAAATGGAAATTATAAATTTACGTCAAGAAATAGCGGAGCTTCAAGAATGTTTAAAACAACGGACTTTTAGTGCTGACAAGCGAAGAGACAATGACCAGATGACGTTTTACAGTGGTTTGCAAGTATATTTTTTAATGTTTAGCGTCGTGTATATAATAGCGCGAATTATTAGATTTTTAAAGGATAAAGCTGAAAAGATGAAATTCAAAAGAGGAAAAAAGAAGCAAGCACTTGGGATAAGGAAGACCAGTGGCGTAGCTAGCATGGGTGACACCCGGGGCGGATATCATGGTGTGCTACTTACTTGTCTCTAGTTTGTGTAAGTTTTGATTTTTTCACGGTCGGGTGTCACCCCCAAATTACGCTCAAACGGGTGGCACCCGGGGTGGATCGCCCAGCCCCCCCCCCCCCCTAGCTACGCCACTGAGGAAGACGTCATTCAAACTTTCATTACTGGATCAATTCTTCGCTGTGAAGCCTGTCATGATGAGACTGAAAGTAGGCTTATTCGCTCAAGATATCTCCGATCGATCGTTTCCACATTTCAACATCCACCTTCTCTGATATGTTCCGAACGTGGACCAAATTAATGGAACTTGAGTTAAAGGACTTGTTTCCTTCTAAAGCTTTAGTGGACAAGTATTTTAAGTTTAAAGTACCCTAACACGCGCATAATCATAGATTATTCAGAAATTTTTATAGAACGATCGACGTCATTAACCACACAGAACCTTACGCTCTCTAACTACAAGCAAAATAACACCATTAAATTCTTACTGGGCATTACGCCTCGGGGAGTTATATCTTTTGTATCGGAGGCATGGTTAGGGAGAGTTTCCAATAAAGCCATAACAAGTGAATCAAATTTAATTTTGATACTCGATAAGCATGATAATGTGGTTGCTGACAAGGGCTTTTTATCGAAGACTAAAGTGCAGTTCACATTATACAATTAATTGAGCTTAATAATTGTATCCAACTAATTGTAAGCAAATAAATTGTATAGTGTGAACAGATAAATTGTATAGTGTGAACAGATAAATTGTATAGTGTTAACAGATAAATTGTATAGTGTGAACAGATAAATTGTATAGTGTGAACAGATAAATTATATAGTGTGAACAGATAAATTGTATAGTGTGAAAAGATAAATTGTATAGTGTGAACAGATAAATTGTATAGTGTGAACAGATAAATTGTATAGTGTGAACAGATAAATTGTTTAGTGTGAACAGATAAATTGTATAGTGTGAACAGATAAATTGTATAGTGTGAACAGAAAAATTGTATAGTGTGAACAGATAAATTGTATAGTGTGAAAAGATAAATTGTATAGTGTGAACAGATAAATTGTATAGTGTGAACAGATGAATTGTAACAATTGTTCCCACTTTTGGATACAATTAAGTGGCCAATTATAGTATGAACTGGGCTTTACTTAAAGAAAAAATTGTACATTAAATTTGCCACCTTTTTTATTTGGTAAAGCACAATTTTCAGAAAAGGAAATTATTGAAACGCGTAGAATTGCTGAGTTACGGATACATGTAGAGCGAGCTATTGGTAGAGTGAAGAAATTTCACATTTTTTATGGAATTATGCCCTTGACAATCACTAAATAGGCTAGTAGTATTTTCGCAGATTGCAGCTATATATCTAATATTTATGAACCACTTTAAAAAATAATCAATTTCTTAATTAAAACATCACCGTTTTAGGTAACATACCTTGTTTAAAATCATTTAAAGGAACAAGCATTTTTAGAGTAATTTTATTTAAGATACTAACAGTAATTATTTTATTATTAATAATAAATATTTTTTCTGAAGAATAATGTAAATATTCTTAAGTAAAATAAATTTTTATTTATAAAAAAAATTGATTTTAGTCATGTAGTATCGTGTCTCTCTAACCTAGATTTGAACTAGTTTAAAAATATCACAGGTTTGAAATCACATAAAGGAACATTTCACTCGACATTGGCCAGTGGAAATTAATTTTCCATATCCCGCCAATTTACTTCACTTTTCACTTAAAAAAGAAGCTATATATTTACAGAAAAAATGTTTCAGTTTGGGTAAAAGTTTTGCACTCGAAAATTTATTATCAAAACAAATTCTTTCCCTAAACAATCCATTTTTTGCCTCTAATTCTTGTGAAATGTACTTTTTTCCAAGAGCTCCGTCAATGTAGATTCCTTTACCAGTTGCATCGTCAAAGCTATAATAAACAGTATTGTTAATATACAATCAGAGTGCCCTATAAGTGAGCAATCCATTGCAATTTATAGTGAAATTCTTCACCAATTATTGCATGGCGGTCGCTATTCAGCAGACATCTTTTACGCTCGGGCGTCCGTTGAAATCCAACGTTCAGATAATAGTAACAAAAGTCAAATTTTCAGCCAGAGATTCCAACAGGAGATAGGTTTCGCCCTTTTGGGGCTCATCAGTACTGTGTATGAACTCTGGCTTTACTCGGAAATCTGCCGATATCAGTAGAACTAATATACAATCAGAGTGCCCTATAAGTGAGCAATCCATTGCAATTTATAGTGAAATTCTTCACCAATTATTGCATGGCGGTCGCTATTCAGCAGACATCTTTTACGCTCGGGCGTCCGTTGAAATCCAACGTTCAGATAATAGTATCAAAAGTCAAACGTTGGATTTCAACGGACGCCCGAGCGTAAAAGATGTCTGCTGAATAGCGACCGCCATGCAATAATTGGTGAAGAATTTCACTATAAATTGCAATGGATTGCTCACTTATAGGGCACTCTGATTGTATATTAGTTCTACTGATATCGGCAGATTTCCGATTAAAGCCAGAGTTCCTACACAGTACTGATGAGCCCCAAAAGGGCAAAACCGGTCTACTGTTGGAATCTCTGACTGAAATTTTGACTTTTGATACTATTATCTTAACGTTGGATTTCAATCACGCCCAAACGGGTGGAACTCGGGGCGGGCCACCACCCCCCCCCCCCTAGCTACGCCACTTGTTATCCAGAACTATCACAGTTTTATAGCTATACAACCTGATAGAAGGATAGCATCACGACTTAATGAACAAAAACTGGTCGTATATCTAAAGCAAAAATACAACATAATAACCTCACCATAAATATCCTACTTACCACACTAGTTTCAATGCCATTAATTACACCATTGGCAGCATCATGTGCTACGGCTCTAATGAATCCTTTATAATGTCTCTTGCTGGCATTTTCAATGTCCGACTTCTGTTGCACTAGGTAATTATATACTTCAACTGAAGTTATTTCTTGAATAACTGAAGGAAGTTAATTTAGGGTCCAATTGTCGATGGTTTCTGGTTCAGGGCCATTTTACCACATAAATCTGAAAGCAATGATTTAGAACCGTTTGTAATTTTTTTAAGAAATATACAGAAATAATTCACTAACCTCTGAAATATTTTGGATTGCTACTATTCAGTAATAACTGACCCTTCTCTTCCTATTTTGATTAACAAACGGCGTTGCAGTTGTATTTCTCGGCGAGAAATTGTCCGTCAACTAAGAAAATTAAGTATCTTTTATCTTCTTTTAAGTTTCCAAGGGATAAAGATCGGTGAATACGCATTTTTATTAGATAAGCTTATATATTAACTTTAAAACTTTAGGTTCTACATTGTGGCTGAAAAATGTCAACAATGACCAACTCTCACAGAAAACAACTGAATATTTGTACACAAACCAATCTTGGAAATAACACACGTCCACTGGTGACTGATCCAAAACCAGTTTATTAATTGCTTGGACCAGTTTTTTAATAAAAATATTGGGGTCACTGGTCCGTAGGACCAGTTTAATAATTCACTTTTTTATGGTCATTGAGCCGGGACCAGTTTAAAAATTCAAGCTTTCTTCCAATTTATACTCCGACTTTTTTCTTTCTAACACAATAAACGTCACACTAGATGAAGGGCTTACGAAGTTACCAGCAACCTTTAGTAGTGGTATTAAGTACAATTAATAATGAAGTAAAACACCACACGGCGCGATTCACGATTCGCGCCTTCTTGAATTATAAACATTTATATGGTTTCTAGAGTCTAGACCTATCCACATTTCACATTCCATAAAAAATAATTTACAATGGGACCAATAGAAAAAATCATGGTAAGGGTCACTGGTCCTAAGGACCAGTTTATTTTTGTAGACAATAGGGGTCACTAATCCTAAGGACTAGTTTTAAAAAATTCCTTATTTCCAAGGCTGACACAAACTGTTGTAACCGTATTACTCATTATATTATTATATGTTATGCAGCGTTCAGACTATGTGAAAATATTACGTTTGTGTCGATCGCGTTGGTTCTTTCGATTTCTTACACCGTTCAGACTTCTCAACAGAGGCTTTAAATTTTCGCGCGTGTCGTTTAAATTTTTTCATTTCGTTGCGCTCAAAAAGTTCATAGCAGACAATTAGCCTTATGCCTCATAAGCGCTGACACTAGGTAGTGGCGACCTTTATAACCATCGAAATACTATAACCAATCAGAGGTGGATAAAAATTATTTCAATTTATAGTGTAGTCCAATGGTAGTGGCGTTGGGACGGTAACCCAAAGGTCGTAGGTGATATGATTTTTCTCAGTCACTCTCGTATGGAACAATACGCAGAGGTATTCCTTGATTTAAATGAAACTTCTAATTATATAAATTCCTGCGTAATAATAAAAATAAATTCTCAATGGTACAATTAGACTCTTTACTAACGTCTAATCACTTAAACAATTGTCATGTATTAGCCTTAAAATTCATTTTGGATGTGTTATTCAAAAGTGGTTTGAAAAATAGTTAATATCATAGGCTGTGTAACGTTTTAATCAATATATTGTAACGTCGAACTCGCGAAGATAGAATTGTTTTTAACTAAATGATACTAATCGTGTAAACTTAACAGTATGTTTTTCAATGGCAAAATCGGTTTTTTCGAAGGTACCTAGCGGCAAAACAAATAATTTTTGTTCAATGATCCAAACGTATATTAGTTCACCGTGGTCGGTAGTACATAATTTTTAAATTTCAACAAAATTGGCCGAAAGTTTTTTTTCATAGGCCGTGTGCGGTGTCCTTTGATAATTAAAAAAATTATGTGATAAGAGTTTAAACAATTTTATTTTGTAGTTTTTTACCTATAAAATTATCCTGTTTATTATAAGTCATTCCTTAATTTCCTCTTTATATATTTTCTTGAGAGGCTCTCCCCCCTACCGGCCAACTACCCACACGAGCCGAACACCACCTGCCGGCCCTGTCCGCCGTAATTACTGAGCTCTGATTGGATGAACAATCACCTTTTATGTTAATCTCCGTGCAAGGTTGGTTCCTTTCTGATGCTAACGTAATATTTTCACATAGTCTGAACGCTGCTTTACACTTCCACATATCACTCATAGAAGCGCCTAATTCACCTATCGCTAAAAAACTTAAACGAGACAGGGGCAGAGGAGGAATGGAACAGACAAGTGTTGTAAACGATTATATACATTTTTATTAAATAATATCTTGTTTGTTTATAAATAAGTTCGTATTATTTCTTACTCACGACACAACACAAACCAGACACTTTGTTATCTCAATTTTATTGACGATAGTTTCATGAATATTTTTTTTTATATATATTAACGTTTTTTATGAATGTTATAACTAGAAATAGACTAACAACATTTGTTATACCAACTATTTTTTGCAATAATGAAGATCAAATCTCAGTTTCTCCTACGCCTATTAAAGGTAGAAAAACATCTACCAGGAGAACTTGCTTCTTAACATTTATTAATAAATAATTATTCGAACAAGTAGTAAATGGAAACCGGACAAATGAACAAATTCTCCATATGCACAATTACGCTTTCCCTAATGAAAAAAATTGTAAAAATGGTAATTTAAATTTGAAGTTGTAACCCAGATAAACACTAGATTTAAATTGATAAAACATTTCAGTATACAGTATAAACTTACTGGCAATGGAAAAAAAAATTGGATTTAAGCCCTGAATTGATATTCTCAACTAAACGCATTCAATATAATGGCAATGTTATAATGGACTCATTGCCAAAGCTGTGGTTTGTGACCAAGGGACGGGAAACCAAACTTTGTTCAGAAGTATGGGATATCAGTTGAAAAGCCATACATTGAAATTGATGAAGAGAAAATTCATTTCTTCTTTGATCCTCCCGATCTCTCGAAAAGTGTGGAGGATAATTTGAAACGATATCCAAATATGGTGGAGGGCAAAGTAGTTTCTTGGATAGATCTTGAAAATTTCTTAGAATTAGATGAAAATTTTTGAAAATGCCGGATAAGAGATGGCGCCACCGGTATCGCCAGCTAGTAACGCGCGTTTCAACTCTGGTGGAGGACAACGCAAAAACTAACCAGTTTACATTTGATATTTTGACAATTTATTTAATTTGTAAAATTGTTAAAATATACCTGGATTGTTTTTTTCGGTCAGAAATTGTTCTGCAAACAAAACGCTAGTTTATCATCTCTCAAGTTTCTGGGGTGGCGGAGTGGTTAACACTTTCTCTACGTAGCAAGAGGAGCCAGGTTCGATCCCAACTTGTTGCACTGGGTGCGTAGAGTTTGCAAGTTGTCTCCCCACTGGTTAAAGGTCTTTCCTTGTAGATATTAACGGTACTAGCTAGTGTAGGGATCTGTTGGCTCGCGTGGCATGAAGGGCTTGCCACAACCCTCCTATGCATTGTAACCCGGCCACCTGTGTAAAGGCATTTAAAAGTCACTCGATGTCTCGGGCCTAAGGCAGTGCATTGGGTAATAGCATAGCTGATTATTATTATTAAATAGAATAAATGAATTATTGACCCAACGAACGTGCTCAATTACTTTAAAGGTTAAAAAAAAGCGAAAGACTTTTATGGTAATGTAATTGTAGCAACCGATTCTTTCTTGAAATTGATAACAGAAATAAATCAGCTTTTTGAAACAAGTTTAATTTGCTCTCTTACGTGAAAAACGTTAAAGAGAATTGCAACGATTTATCAAGCGGCCAATTGATAAGGACTCTGGTTTCATGATTCTTTGAAGACATGATATATATCTTTATTGGGTTTTGCATACAAAGTGCCTTAAAAAACAAAATATAGACCACAATTCTACATAAAATCACAGAAAAGATTAGACTGAAAACTGTTAAAAATACCAAGAAAAACAATTGATTTGAAACTTATGGCTCAATATTCATATATTTGATATTTATATTGCATAATTTATTCTCCTCTACATAGGCCTTTCTATAAAATAAGCTACGCTTGCTGAAATTGTTTTTATGTAGTTCATTCGCCGAATTTACCCTTATGTCCAGGGCTTTTGATAGTAAAACGTCATCGATAGGTCACCCATGACGCAGCAGCAACATCAAAACAATAAGACCAAGGCTACTTTATAGAAAGGCCTATTGAATTTTTATTTTACCTTCTCTACAAGTAGTGCATGCACGATTTTAAAAACCTTGCCTTCTCTACATTCTGGTCTCCAAACCTTGGTCTTTTTCCATAAACTTCTTGAATTAATAAAACAAAAAATTTGCAATATTGAAATATTAAAAACTAGTAAACTATGCGGTACTTATTTTTTATATTTCCATCGAAATTTTACATTGAATTATTTTCTTAACAAAATTCAACATCCTAAAATGATAGGAAACAATTTCCAGCAGTTCAATACATTTGAAAAGTTACCTTTAGTAACGTCGCGTATAGGGATCCTGAATTTCTCTTCAATTCCCGTATGGTCTTAAAACAGTGTGATATTTTAAGATTACGGGAATAGGAAGATACGTCTCTCCAGTGCCGGATTAAGACCTTTGGGGGCCTCTAGGCATTAGGCTATCGGGGGCCCCTTTAATACAAGTAGAGGATTCAAGGATGGAGTAAGAGGGTAGCTAACGAAACCAACTTTATCTAGAGTGGACACAATGACCATTTTGAAAATAGGAAGTGGTTTTTTTATAGGCGCCCGCAGAGGTGGGCAAACGTGGAAATTGCTTTCCCCTTGCTCCACCCACCTGGCTATGCCACTGCATGCTCCTCTCTATTTGAACCCAAAAACCAACCCTTTTCTATTTGACTAGGCTAAAACCGAACTTTTCGCCCTACCCCTCTATAAGACGAAGCACTTAATTACATACGTTCCTGATTTCCATGCGTGACAATTCACATCGTAACTAAAACAAACAAACAAAAACATTACGTAGCACCCACTTAAAGGAAGAAACAACTGGACCATGATTATCCAAATTATAGTTCGACTATTCAAATTTGTTTAATGCTGGGAAAATGTCAATTCAAATCCTAACGATGTTTATATGAAAGACTATGTTGGGGCCAAACAAAATGAACAGGGGTGGGGCAGCCCCCTCTCTGCTGAGCGGCCTGACACGGAGTCACAGTGTGGACAAGAGATTGGTTATGCAAGGTTACAAAGTAGTCGTTTTGGTACGGTTTTACCTCTATAGATCACCGTAAAACGAATTAGAGGCTACGCGGTACCCTTTTTCGACTTACTCGAATTCGTTTTTTAGTGTTTTTCGAAAGAGTATTTCATATCTCGTTTACACTATAAATATTAACATAAGTGTATCATTCTCTCTAAGTAGACAAAACGCTATGCTACCTATGACTAGAGTCTTTGTCGGGGTCGGTCTGGCAGCCCTCTATAACCGCCCTATACTGTGTATCACCTCAACTTCACTCTGAATTTATACTGCCGAATGTAACGTTTCTTACATCTCATATGGTACTCTTCACGTCTGAAACGTGTCTCGAGGGCCCGAGAGAGAGAAATTTTGGGGGTTGGCCCATCGAATTTCTCCCCCCAAAAAACCTGTACCATATTTGTTCAAGGTCAGTTTTAGATCCAAGGGTTGAGTTTTGTTCAATAAACGCCCCTTTAGTTGCCGTCTTGACCACTCGGTGGCGCCTCCGCCGAAATGTTTTCAAATTTTTTCTCTTTGGAGTTCGCTCTCTATACAAGGTCTGACGTCACGAAACCCAGACTAAGATACCCGACCGAGTCCCGGAATTTGTATACTTAGAGAGAATGATCCACTTATGATATTAAAAATAGAATCAATATAGTTTCAAAGTTATTGATGGTTTCATTTTGAAAAAGCATGGCGTAAAACTGTTATTAAATTTAAATATGCTTAATGTTTTTTTTTTCCAAATAATGGTTTTTTTTGAACTAGCGTATTGACGTGGGAGTTTTCGGGGCCCCCTGACCCTCGGGGGCCCCTAGGCACGTGCCTAGTGTGCCTAGTTCTTAATCCGGCACTGCGTCTCTCTATACTAAACACTCTCTACAAACAGATTATCCTATACACCAAGTCCGCGACGCTCTCTTCTCTTGACCATGCAACAACAAATGACTTTGGCATAGCGTACAACTTGATATCGACAGGTGGTGCAATTCTTGATAAAATCCGTAATGACCTTAGCCGAATTAGATTCTGTCCTTAGTGGTTTGAGGCCAATAAACATGAAGCTTGGCCTTTGCAAGGCATGCATTAACACCTTGGTGAATAGAATGTAACTGAGTGTTTACCCTAAATTTTCTAGCACGAAAGATGACACTCAAGGCTTCAGAGGCTGAAATGTTATTTACGTATTCATCATCCGATCGTTGTGACGCAGGATCTTGAGTAGCGTCACTGAGAGCCATAAGGACGGTAAGTCATAGTGGAGAGGTGACATCAGTCTCAGGATTGTGGGTTAAAAAAAATATGATTGGTGATACAATTAAAAGGTTCTTCCAGAAATGCTTGCTGATTGATAAGGCCTATAGGTTTGATAGGTTGGCTGTAACTGATTCTCAAGTTGAGAATGTACATAGTTATATGCTTAAAAAAATTAAAATTAATAAAGACACTTATAACTTAAAAACAACAACATCCACTTCTTGTACAAAAAAAAGTTTTATTTTTAAAAACGACGACTAGTTTCGTTGCCCCTTCGGGAACATCATCAGGTCTTACTCAAGCGTAGTACGGTTAGCCAATATACAGGGTGTCTCAATTTGCTCGATCAGGCCATTTTTCTCAAAATGTATTTATGCTAGGGTTCTGAAATTTTCAGGGTTTATTTGTTAGGTATGGAAGGCTTTACTAAATTTCAGAAAAATCGAACGATTTTGTGCCGTTTTGGAAAATTTATTTTTTCACCGGTAGGTGTCACGCAAAATGTTTCAATAGAAAAGTTGTAGGGCATAGTCGAAAGTGTAAAAATAATTTTGTTTCGGTTGAAAAAGACCTATTTTTCACTGAGTTTGGAGGTCGGGGGAAAAACAAGTTGTACTAGCAGGCAATAGCCTTTAACGTAAACAATCGTACATAATTACAACACACATGTACATTTATTTTAGGGAACTTATGCTTTCAGCTATGTAGTTAATAATCAGATCTGCAAAAAGTTATTGTTAAAGAAAATTATTACGTTCAACACCTAATTAGACAAAGTAGACAAAGACCGCGTCTTCCATTTCGACGTGGTTACGAGTAAGATCATCAAACAAAGATTTGTAGACCAAAAATTACGCTTATTTTTCTTTTGTTGTTTTTTAACGTGAAATATCAATTGTCCGAGTAGTATTTAAAGCGTTTACATTTCCAAGTCAAAACATTATCTCAGCTTGACCGATTGTTGTCCAGTATACCTCTTTACACTCGAGATCAGGGCGCTCATATGCTAGAATTATTTTACGGAGAAGGTCGTCGTAATGCTACTCTAGTAAGTCAGTTATTTAGACGAAGATTTCCCAATTGCAGACCAAGTCATACGACGGTTTTTAGGGTGGTCCGCGACTTCGACAACTGGGGTAATATCAATCCGAAGTTTCGTGGTCGTGGTCTCCAGGACATCGACATGGAAAACACCATACTTGCCTACTTCATCGCCTATCCTAGAGCGAGCGTCAGGACTGCCAGCTTTGACTTAGGGTTGGATCGAAACTACGTTTGGAGAACACTCAAAAGACACCATTTTCATCCTTATCGAGCGACACTTCACCAAGGACTGCATGACGGTGAAAGACAGCACCGACTCGACTTCTGCAATTGGTTTTGACTCATGGCTGACGCACACCAGGATTTTCACGATCAACTACTGATGTCCGACGAATGTTCATTCGGAAGAGATGGGCCTTTCAACCGTCATAACCAACATATGTGGGACTACGAGAATCCACACTGGGGATTTCCTCACCGCCACCAAATGCAGTTTCGCTTAAATGTGTGGGCTGGTCTGTTAGGTGACAGAATTATTGGCCCGTTCTTCCTGCCAAATCGTCTGAACGGTCAAAACTACTTGGGAGTTCCTTCAAAATGAAATATCCAACGTGTTGGACGACATTCCTCTGGCCGAGTACAGACGCATCTAGTTCCAGCAAGATGGGGCGCCACCTCACCAATATCGTGACGTGGTTGCATATCTAAACGACGAGTTTCCTGGAAGATGGATCGGAAGAACCGGTCCTGTTCGTTGGCCTGCAAGATCCCCTGATCTAACACCACTCGACTTTTTTCTTTGAGGATTCGTAAAGGACTACGTATAACAAACACCTGTGACGAGCGTTGAAGATTTACGACAAAGAATCATCGAAGCATGTCGCCGAGTGACTCCAGAAATGGTTCGGGGAGCATTTCGCAATATGCAACATCGTGCATATTTGTGCATTGCATCAGAAGGTGGCATTTTTGAAAACATTTTGTAGAAGTCATTAAAAAACATTTGTTACTTGGGCTAATTATTATTTGTTTATTTTTCGTAATCTTATAACTGAAATGCATGTAACCTACAATTCGTTAAAGGCTATTGCCTGCTAGTACAACTTGTTTTTCCCCCGACCTCCAAACTCAGTGAAAAATAGGTCTTTTTCAACCGAATCAAAATTATTTTTACACTTTCGACTATGCCCTACACTTTTTCTATTGAAACATTTTGCGTGACACTTACCGGTGAAAAAATAAATTTTCCAAAACGGCACAAAATCGTTCGATTTTTCTGAAATTTAGTACCCAAAGCCTTCCATACCTAACAAATACACCCTAGCATAAATACATTTCGAGAAAAATGGCTTGATCGAGCAAATTGAGATACCCTGTATACAGAATTCACAATAAACAGGTTGATTTACATAACAAGCAACGTGTCGGGTAAAGAGATTCAAAAAGGTTAAAAAATAACAAATCAAAACAGATTTTTAAACCAAAACAGAGCGATTAAACTACCTGGACCGTCATCTCTATTTAATAGGTCCTCGTCAGAATTACGTTTTTTAATTATTTCTAACGACTCTCTAACTTTGAGCTTTAGATAATTGTCAGTTTTAAACAAACAGGTAATTTTTTCGAAATCGGGTTTGTCTCCAGTGTTAGATACATGTTCGGCTAGGGCTGATTCATTAATTTATGAGACGTGGTGCTTTACAAGGATTACATCCCAATTTCATAATTTGTTAAAAAATTAGTGCTTTCTAAAATTAAAAATTAAATGTTTGTAGTGTCTCTAATAAAAGTGCCGAACTAAGGCCTGCATAGAAAAATAATTTAAAACTTAAAAAATATTGTTATATTAGTTCAACCCCATAAAACCCATTACCTTTGCTGCGCAAATACTCAGCCCGTCGTTTTGCCTCCTTGGTATTTCAAATTTTAAAGCTCGAAAATTATTAGTTGTCAAACTTAACAGCCGTCAAAAAAATAAACATTCAAAAATACTGATAGTTTAGTTCAACCAAAGATAATACGTATCCTGTATTCGATATCTCGGTGCTTTTACATTGACTATACGCCATGAAGCTGTTACCGAATTCCAGGTGAAATTCCGAAAAGTCGGGCTGCTAAATTATGGCAGTGATAATACCCAAGGCCAAAAATTTTAACCTAACTTTTATTTAAATCGATTTAGAATTACCAAATACAGTAAAGTGACCAAACTTAGGTTGAAATGAAAGCCAACTATATTATTTACCTTTTATCATCGAAGATTTGTTCGTTTTAAATCATTATGTTTAATCATGTTAGAATATGAAAATTAACATTTCACGCGGGCAGCCGGGCACGCGGCATTAAACCCGCCGTCAAAACGAAGCTGTCGGCAAGTTGGCAACTTTTTTCTGAATTCCACCCGTTCCCGTTGCGCATGCGCGCCAATCTGAAACTTAAAAGGGAAAATGGATGCCTCGAAACCGTAATTTCCTGGCTTCAAAAACGGAGTATAATACGGGGATTCTCTTTCGAGTCGACACTAAATACCATCTACAAAAAGGGTTATTGGAGTTAGCGAAGTATACTTAAGCATGGGTCAGCTGTTGTCTAGGGGTATGAATATTTTTAGGCTTATACTAAACTGAAAACGAGACTTTGAGAGTACCAATAGATTTAATAATATAATTAAAAGTAGAATTAAAATTAAACGTTACTAAAACAAACATAATTGGAAGTACTTCCCTTCGCGACATAAATACACTATTAATCATGCAATATATATAACATGCGGGGAATGGGACATTAGGGATTATTCACATTATATTTACAACATTAGTCCTTTGTCCAGTTTGCTAATTGGGCTGGTGGCCACTTCTTGGGTTCCGGTTGATAGGTGGGCGCTGATGCGGGTGACACGTTGATACGAAGATGTTATGTCCTTTTAAGGAAAGGGTGGCATTTTCGGCACACCTGCACTGCACTTGGACCGTACCACGGTACACGCAGTTACTTTGCGTGACTCCGGTTAGCGTCTCTCTTTTAGGGCGCTCACATTGGTCCTCAGTCAGAGGCAGAGCTCAGGCGTCTCCACTCTCTCGTTGCGCCAAGACCTTCTCTCGTTTTGCGCCAACTTTGGTCCTTTTTCTATTCGCGATCGTCATGTGACCATTCCTACGTTAGCCACTCACGACTCGACCACGCATCTTTTTAAATTATAACGGACATAGTCCGCATCTCAACCCAAGCTTACGAGTCCGTAGTAGCAACTCTATGTATAGTGGCACTATTTGGTCTCTGTTGGATCCATGGTGCGCCCTTGGACGTCCAAAGATCTAACGTTAATACCGCACAAAAACATCACAGATGGGGAACACAAACACTCGCCGAAGAGGGGACACAACAATAAAACAACGCTTAAAATAAAATAAAATAAAACTGGTAATGGTTCTCGCTTGGCACTCTCAGTCATAAAACGGGGGTGGCTAAACGGGGTTACAATTACTTCAAAAATATTTCAATAAAAGAAGAGAGGGAAGCTTCGCTATCTCTTGGCAGTGGTCGCCCTACAAACTTCGACCTCGGGGGTCCAGGGAGAATCTTGGCCAAAGACTCACCGCTGAACCAAAGCCCAGAAACTTTCACTTAGCGACCAGCGCCTTCGGATCGAACATCTGGAGCCCATTACCCGAAGTCTTGTTAACGAATATAGGCGTACCATAGATGTTTGGGTATATTTTAAAATTGAAGAAAGCTCTCTTTGTCGTTAGGCCTATTTTTGGCACTACAACCCCTTCCTAATTTAAGTCTCAACGACCTCGTGAGACCACTGTTCACAAAAATAAACTACCGCAGGCACCTCTAGCTCTTTTAAACTTTTATGACTTTGTAAAATTCTGGTTGCAGTGTTGTTTCTATTTTGACTGACGAAAAATTTCTTAACCACAGTTCCTGTTAAACGATCTTTTCGACACTTTCTCCACTCATCAGTTTTCTGAGCAATATTTGCAATTTTACAATATCGCTGAAAGTTCACAACTTCATTTTCTTTGTAATAGTTAAACTCGTCTTCAGTTATGGAATGACTAGACTGATTAGAAGCTAAAGATGTAGAGTTACGAACGTGTTCCACTGAAATGACCCGAGCATTTTCAATATTGCACTGTGGAATAACTGCACTTAGTAAATGACTAGATTTATTTGGTATACTTGATGTTGTGTGGGAAAATGATTCCACAAAAATTTCAGTTTCGTTCAAATTTATTTGCGTAGAAACTTCATTTAGGGCATGACTAGATATTTTACTAGGAACCATTGACGTAGCCGCGAAATAAGTCGTATCTTTTAAAGTTGGCACTGCAGACTTTAGGACTTTGCGGAGGTTCTATAAGACCATAACCTCTTTCGATTAATCGATTGTGAAATTTTTAGGTATGGCAAATTTTTTTCCACAAAAAAAAACATGGAAGCCGTACTAAAAACATTGGCACTGCGATTGCGCAGAAACGACTGCTCAGACCCTAAATTAAAATAAGACCATTCTTGTCAAAAGCGTGCTCATCATTAATTTTGTAAATGACAGTATAGCTGTAAAAGTAATAATAACGAAGATATTGTTGAAAAACCATTTTTGCCGGGCATTTTCCCGCCAAAACAAAAGTTCCATACACCCCAATGATGGGGACTTTTGACACAACGTTTATAGACACTAAATAAAGGTGTATGCAAAAATTCAGCCCGGGGGCATTTTTTCCATAGAAATCGAATAACAAACTAGAACGCTTAATCGAATGGCTGACAAGTAGAGCATAGCGCCGAACCGATTTTCAACGGCAGCGGCAGGAACGATAATTAGTTCGGCCGATTTGCAGAAAATAATCGGCGGTGGCGGCGCCTAAGGGGGAACACTGCCCCCCCCCCCCCCGAAATAGCGCCAGCCTTTTAATAGACCGCTAGAACTTAAACTGTTAAACACATTTTAAAAAAATACATGTTTAATAGAATGTATTTTATTAAAGGGCAACGCAAGCTCTGTGGCAAAATAAAGAAAAAGTAACGTGCTTTTAAACCCCCCACACCTCCCCCCCCCCTCAGTACTGGCGAGACCACGCAGAGTTTACCGTAAATTTCGCACTTTGCATACATATTCACACAAATGCCAGCTCACTTGCGTTGCCCTTTAAAATAGGAACCACTTGTTTCCAAAACGAAGAAGAGGTAACTTTGGTTACATACTATCATATGTAACTTATTTATTAATAAGTGTGCCAGAAATAACTTTTTCATAATGAGACCTTGTTGCAAGGATATGACGTAATTGACGTCACTTCCCAGTCGATGACGGTTTGATCGTCATCAAAACTAGTTCTGGCGGAGGGGGGGGAGGAAGTTAAAACCCGTTTTACGCGACGTTAGTGCTGTATTTTCTTTGGGGGCTGTGAAACAAGGTCTCATCAGGGGCGGATCCATAGGGGTGGCGATGGGAGCAATCACCCCCCCCCCCCTAGAATACTTAAGAATATGAATGAAAAGTCTGATAAGGCTTCGTACAAAACTTTCCTAACTGCATAAAGTGGCAGCTAAACACGTTACTTGTTCTGCCTTTTCATTCTACTCTTTACGTGTTTTCGACTTTTAGAGAGAGACTAGAGTATACTAGACTTTCTAGTTGTAGAAAGTACTTCGTTTAAGCAAATGAGAGCTCCATGTTACATTTTCACGCTCCATTTAGGCTTCGATAGCCATCTACTTTAATATCTGCCAACTAAATTTGTGAAGAAATAGCAGACGGCTTTTGAATGCACATGATCGCCCCTCCTTACTTGATAGCCTGGATCCGCTCCTGGGTCTCATTTAAATTTTTAATACAGAGATGTTAAACAGAGGCACACTTATGAGTATCTATGTTACATATGATACTATTAAACTAAAACATTTACGCTAGTAATAACAATACTGTACTTATTTACTACCTTTTACTGGGCGCCGCCATTATCGTACAGACAACCAACGAGCCAGCCCTCTACCGCAGAAATTTCATCCCCCCCAAAACCGGTTTTTTCACCTATTATCACAAATTATTTTATCTTTGTATCAAAGGAATTTTTAAAATATAATAGTGAATGCAGCTGATACGTTTCTGTACTTATTACAAAATACGAGGCGAGGCAACTCCAAAGCCGTTTTCGTTTTATCTCTCTCCGATCCCAGCTATCTGCTGCAGAAAATCTTGGTGTGCGCGGTGCAGTGGTGCCAGATCTTTTGGAAATTATTAATTATTTCCAATTTTATAACGCTAGTAAAAAAATCTATGTATTTCGAATTTAAATCTCAAAACGCAATTATTATACTTTAATAATGGAAATGAATTCGGCGGTGAAATAAAAAAATTTCGGCGGCGGCGGCGGCGCCGAAATTAAATTTTTCGGCGGCGGCGTTTCGGCGTTATCTAAATAATCGGCGGCGGTGGCGTTCGATCGGCGGCGCTCTACTGACAAGGCACCGATTAGATTCTTGGCTAAAACGACAGTAACGCCATCTGCGCTGCCTCTAGAGGCGCGCTCGCGCGTAACTTGGTTAAAAGCTTTCCCCCGCCCCATTGAAATTAATTTAAAGTTGGCGATAATTAAACGTTAATTAACCTACCAAATGATATAAGAAATATTCCACTGACAATTTTTCCCGTTTATATGAACTTAAATGTAATATAAAATCGTCTTGAAAAATCGTTTATCGCTTTAGGCCTATAACATTCAAAAATAATATTTTTCCCGCACCATGTAGATAACAAAACATCTGCTCGTCTAGGTAAAGTTTGTGTTGTCAACGCGCGTATTAGAAAGCTAAATGAGATTTTAGAAAGTAGGTTGTAATTCGGAACGATATTAATACTTTTCACGAATTTTGTCATCAGTGAATTATAAATATGACTTGAAATAAATTTCAAGGTTTATTTAAAAGCTAGTTTCATAACTTTTCATCCATTGGTTCGTTCAGAATGTATCTTTAAAGTAGATGAAAATTTTATGGCGCTGAATCTTGCCCAGTCTTAAGCCTCGGTTTAATCTACTGCGTATTTTGAAACGGAAAAACCCGATTACTATCGTTAAATCTTGGTTCAATGATGGCGAACGCTCCTTGTATTAAGAAACAAATAACGAAATACGTTCTAATAGTCCAGTCAACGAATGCTCAAAAAAAGGTATAGAGGGAAATGTTGGGAACACAATTTCAGAATTGGTAACTTTGTTTGGACTAGTTAGGAGGTGAACATATCAAAAGTCCCCGCCCGTAGCCCTTGAGCCGGGGGGGGGGAGGAGGGGGTTTAAAGGTCCCATTTTTTGGTTTTTCGCTTATATCTCGGAAACTATGCGTCCTAGCGACATGGTCACTATATACACAATGAAAGCTGATTAAATTAGCTACAGGGCTTACTCAGTCACGGTTTTTGATATCTTGCATAGTTTTCGAGATATCCGCTCTTGAAAGTCTGTAATTTTGGAAAAAAAACATTTTTGCCTCACATTTTTTGCTCTTTTTGACCGGATAACCCTTCAACGATGCACCCAAAAATAAATTCCACCCATAGAGTTGTAGAGCATTAAATTCACTTCAATAATATATATTACTTTACTATTTTATCTATTTTCCTTCCAATGTTAAAGCAATTTCAGTGGGGCCGCTGACCAGGCGACCAGCATCCTCACACTTAATTAAAGAAGACCTAGACCATTTTAATGGGAAAATATGTTGCTATGACCAACGTTGTGCATATATGAGTGTCTATAAGGCATTGGGATAGTGACGAGAAGTGAAGTCACATTGGCTAGTTGGCTGATTTTGCCATCACCCCTCTCTTTACTGGCTTTTTAAAGGGAAACTATCCCTTTTTCACCCACTTTAGAAACATCAGGACTCGATGCAGTCACTTCTTCATCACATACAAAACACTTGCTGGTCATTTTGACGACACAACACTCATGACATCGTTAAATGTGACACCAAAACATCCCACTGAAACAAACAAAACAAACTATGACAAAAACAAACAAATGAGTGCCCAATTAGGTTATAACTAGCAGTAAAGTACAAAAACAGTTTATTTTTGTGTAAAAATAACCTAACCATGTCACAAAATGCTAGCCGAAACGCTAAAACTATGAGACTCATTATCGTAGCGATCGCCGTCTATTATTTATGTTAGATACAATAAATCTTAAATAAAACAGCTAAAATAACTTAAATTAAATAAAAATTAGATTATTTACCTACCAATGATGTATTATTTTATTATTTACTAGCTTTAATACCCGACCTCGCCCGGGGTCTTAGTTTTAATGAATTAGATCTGATTTGTACGCAAGAAAGGTAAACGCTGTAGCAAAAACGCAACACGCGTAGCAAAAACGCAACACACGTAGCAAAAACGGCGGCAAAAACGCAACACGTCCTGTACTTAAAAATCCCAACTAAACCTCCCTTTCTACGAAGTCCCTTTCTTTCACACTAACTCCCCTTCTACGAATTTCACACTAACCCGTTAAAGGTCGGGACGGGCGCAAGGAACTAAAGAGAGGATGTAAGGGAAGCAAAGGGGTGGAAGTCCAAAGTCGATTAAAATAAAATTGAATTATGAGTAAAATTGAATAAGATTAATAACCATGTCAGGTATTTGAAATAAGCCGCGTTTAGTTGGAAATGAGGCCCTGAGCATTGAGTTAAAATTACAAAGCTCTAGAGCTAACCGTTTTCGAGTTTTTAGGAACATGACATACAAATCTATATAAATAAAATATTGGTTTGTTACCTTCTATGCACGCCTAAGATAATTGTCCGAGTCGCATGAAATTTGGCTTGTGACATTGTCGGCAGGTTTTAGGGGCGTCTTGAGATTGCTAACCGTCGTATTCATTCCACGCATACCAACCGACTTGCCATTTGATTTTAAACGTCTGCAATTTCCAATCGTAGAAAGGGAGGTTTAGTTGGGATTTTTAAGTACAGGACGTGTTGCGTTTTTGCTACCGTTTTTGCTACGAGTGTTGCGTTTTTGCTACAGCGTTTATCTTTCTTGCGTACAAATCAGATCTAATTCATTAAAACTAAGACCCTGGGCGAGGCCGGGTATTAAAGCTAGTAAATAATAAAATAATACATCATTGGTAGGTAAATAATCTAATTTTTATTTAATTTAAGTTATTTTTAGCTGTTTTATTGAAGATTTATTGTATCTAACATAAATAATAGACGGCGATCGCTACGATAATGAGTCTCATAGTTTTAGCGTTTCGGCTAGCATTTTGTGACATGGTTAGGTTATTTTTACACAAAAATAAACTGTTTTTGTACTTTACTGCTAGTTATAACCTAATTGGGCACTCATTTGTTTGTTTTTGTCATAGTTGGTTTTGTTTGTTTCAGTGGGATGTTTTGGTGTCACATTTAACGATGTCATGAGTGTTGTGTCGTCAAAATGACCAGCAAGTGTTTTGTATGTGTTGAAGAAGTAAAAAGCCCGTAAAGAGAGGGGTGATGGCAAAATCAGCCAACTAGCCAATGTGACTTCACTTCTCGTCACTATCCCAATGCCTTATAGACACTCATATATGCACAACGTTGGTCATAGCAACATATTTTCCCATTAAAATGGTCTAGGTCTTCTTTAATTAAGTGTGAAGATGCTGGTCGCCTGGTCAGCGGCCCCACTAGTATACACTGAGAGAAATTTCTGTACTTTCTACAGAGTTTTTGTACAGTATTAATGTGTGCGAAATTTTTGCAGTACGTTTCTGTAAGCAAGTAAAACAGTTCAGTCATTTTATTTTTGTACAATATTCTTATGTATATTTTACTTACAGAACTGTTATTTGTACTAAGAACTGTAGAGATTACAGAACTATTTCTGTAATCCATTATCAACGATTTTGGCTGTTAAAATGACCAAATATGTTTATTTGTGGCACTGTAATTTTCACCAAAAACTGCAAAAATTACAGATCTCGTCTTGTAATTTGCCCTACAATTATTTAATGTAAGTTTTACGTGTATATCCGTAGTTGTAATATAAATATTTTATAGAAACGAAATTTTCTAAATTTCTGCGGTTATTACCATAAGCCTATGATAGCCACTGTCGCACCTAACGGAACGCGCCTCTTGCGACCACGATAAAGCGCGGCTCCTATCTGTCGTTTCAAAGGAATCCGGTGCCTGGCTGAACGCGCTTCCTTCTCCGTCTCTGGGTACTCATCTCGACGATGATTCTTTTAGAATCGCCATCGGTCTTCGCTTGGTTGTTCATATCTGCATTCCGCGCATCTGCAACTGAGGTGCCCATGTCGAATCATTCGGGACCCATGGTAAAGTTGCAAAAAAAAACGCTGGTCGTCTGTCCCGCCACGCCGCCGTCAACGACATCGTACGGCGCGCTCTCGTGACATGTCCGCCTGTGTGCCCTCCGTCCTCGAGCCCCCGCAGTTTGTCGAGGGACGACGGCAAACGCCCAGATGGCATGACCCTTGTCCCTTGGTCCGGTGTTAAATCATTAGTATGGGATTTCACATGCTCCGACCCCATAGCGCCTTCGTATTTGGCTTCGTCTTCTACAGCCCCTCTCTGGGCCGCCATCCAGGCTGAATTGAAGAAAAACGCCATATAAATGTGGGCCTCGGTCATCGCTTCCAGTTCTGTGCTTTGGCTGTTGAAACTCTTGGCTTGGCCCTGGAACCCGCAACTGACCGGAAATTTTGGAAAGTAACCGGGTAGCCGCGTTCCGTGGAATACATCAGCCAACGCATAGCCATTGCGGCCGCCGTCTTGAACACGTTCCTACTAGGCTCGTCTCTTGGGGAATTTCTTTACAAACTCCACTAATTTTTACTGTTTCAATTTTGTAAACCAATTTTTTTTAAATAAATTAAAAAGTTAATTCTTGATGATAGGCTTACTTATGTAACATTCATGCTACTGAGAAATAAACCCTATAGCAGATTAGGTGAAATCCCACACCAAAGATTTGCCACCTAAGCATACGGAGCCTTTGTCATCCGTCAGGTCGTTTTATCGTCGTCGCACAAGCTAGGCACGATTTAAAATGTCGCTCACGACGCGACAAGCAACTCTCACCTCTTTTATAATAGTTCTTTCTATAAATATTTTACGCTTACCCAACTTGTTAAAAGTAGAAGTATAA
Source organism: Leiobunum rupestre (assembly GCF_980474605.1). Classification (NCBI taxonomy): domain Eukaryota; kingdom Metazoa; phylum Arthropoda; class Arachnida; order Opiliones; family Sclerosomatidae; genus Leiobunum; species Leiobunum rupestre. Next base: position 17,893,949 of record NC_143387.1, on the reverse strand, counting down.
CATGTTGCTCTTACGTCACAAGACTGAGCTTTGGTGGAATTATCTTAGCACGCGCGATTTGCACGAGCGTTAGAAAATAGGAAGCTCCTCGTGATGCGAGCGCGCGCTCGTAGTGTTGGAGAAGGTAAATGCAGTGACGTAAGAGCTACATTAAAACAAGAAGGCCATGTTACTTTATAGAAAGAACTATTCAAACCTTTAGTGCAAAAAAAAAGAAATCAACAACGCCACGGCAAAGTATCAACCAAGCACGTGATTATTTTGATGTATCAGAAAAAGAGCGGTCAGTTATCACAACATCAAATAAAATTGCGTTGTTTTTTCTCTACTCTAGACTGTGAGTAGACGAATTAGCAGACGGAAATCCAGTAGTTTAGCGAACTTCTCGCGTTGGCCGCTGGAGGTTCTATGGTAACCGAATGTCTTATTTTTTAAATTACAGTTTAACAACTTGCGCAAAAATTACCAAAATTAAAATAACGTAGACGACGAATTTTTCCAGTGCACAAGATTAATTTAAAACATAAATAGTTAATTTATGTAATTAAATTTAGTCATTTTGAGCCCACTACTTTGTTTTTATAAAACATGGTGACCTGTATAAAACAAAATTTTCACGCTTAATTTTCGTTTCTGCTTTCAAATTTCGCGCTTGTCATTTCTTGGCATTTTTTCGAGCTCGATCTTGGAATTTTGTAAATCATAGAGTGGCAACACTGCTCATGACTCCGGACTGAAGTTAGTGTCGAAACTGCAGCCACGGCCAACTTAGATCTGTTCTCGCTGTACTCGCACAAGAAGGCCCGCCAGCTTGAAACGACTCAATGTTAACGAGCGTATGAGAAATTCACGTTTTACTCGAAAATATTCCGCTTGGGGCGCCAAAATACGGGAGTACCTTCCTAATGCTTTCCTATGGGAAAATATTTTGTAAAGTGGATCACTTTTCCGAACCTTTTTCGTAACTTTACCGATTTACGTCAGTGCCGAGTTTCTTATATGATTTCAGGTAAGTTTCATTAATAAATTCAAGCCTAATATCGTAATTTTCCATCATTTGGTTCGCTCACAATCTATTTTTGAAATCACCGATATTTTTAAGGCGAGGAAGCGTCTCCTCATCGGATTTTAAGCCTTGGAGTCGTATCGCGCGCGTGAGATTTGAAAATGTAAAACTGAGAACAGTAAATAAAATAGTAAATAAAACACAGTTTTGCCTCTTTTTTTAACTTCAATTATTATGTTTCAATAAAAAACCCGTAATAAACATCATTTAAAATGGTAATAGTTTGTTGTTTACCGTTCTGTAAATCTACAGATAAAAATAAAACCGCTGGGTTGTCTTTCCTTGAGATTCCTAATGATCCTATCTTATGTAATGAATGGCTTAAAGCCATTGCAAGGAAAATGAGGAGACGCTTCCTCGCCTTAAAAATATCGGTGATTTCAAAAATAGATTGTGAGCGAACCAAATGATGGAAAATTACGATATTAGGCTTGAATTTATTAATGAAACTTACCTGAAATCATATAAGAAACTCGGCACTGACGTAAATCGGTAAAGTTACGAAAAAGGTTCGGAAAAGTGATCCACTTTACAAAATATTTTCCCATAGGAAAGCATTAGGAAGGTACTCCCGTATTTTGGCGCCCCAAGCGGAATATTTTCGAGTAAAACGTGAATTTCTCATACGCTCGTTAACATTGAGTCGTTTCAAGCTGGCGGGCCTTCTTGTGCGAGTACAGCGAGAACAGATCTAAGTTGGCCGTGCTGCAGCGCAGCGTAAGTTAAAGTTATACGATTTTAATGTTCCAGTTTTGATGTTAAGGAATGTAAATAGTGACGTAGACTGGAGCTTATGTGGTGAGCCAACTAATTTAAAAGTAAGCTTAATTAATTTTTATTTATTATTTTATTGAAACACCTATTGTATTAAGTAAACCCGTTGGCTAAATTTTACTATATGGGAGTGGGTGCCGTAGAACACATGACGGACATTGACGCAAAGATTGTGCAAACCATACTTAGCTTTCTGGGGACCATAGTTCGACTGTAGTAGAACTCGTGAAGATGACATTGTTTGAATTATTTCGTTTGGACTGTACTACAATAATATTGAATTATTTTCTAATATTTTGGACGTTTTTTGACAAATCTGAAACGCGTACTTTGTGAAACTCCTCTCACGCTCCTCTCCCTTTGAAGTTTCGCGCATCTCGCCTGTCAGATTCTGACACTGTTCTCACAGGGGTAGAACAACGACCATCACTGGCCGGTGACCACATTAGATTTACTGTCTTTAACTTCTTTATAGCTTTCTAATGTCAGCATATTATGTGCTCTTGTTCATATTTAATTACAACTTCAAAAGAAGTTATGGGTCCCAGTGGCGTAGCTAGACCTTTTGCAGAGAAATAGTTTTCAAAACTAGTTTAAAATGGAGTATTGACCGTCGCTTCAGTTGCCATGAAGTGAAAAGTGCCGCCCCCCTAGCTACTCTACTGATTGGTCCATGAAAATTGTTTTAGACGGTCAGGGAAAACCTGGAAAAGTTGGGGAATTTTTAAATGAAAACGTTTTGGCAACCCGTATTAACATTAAGAGGGAATAATCTTTCCTTGTATAATAAGTCCTTTCTTTGAATGCGGGCTGACTCTACTACTAAACATAAATTATTGAGGTCAAGGTTTAACTAATTTTCTTTCAATATTATAGATGCATCGCCAAGATAAATCCAGAGAATCCGAAAGAGGTTATATAAAAAAGATCTTCACGTTTATAAACAAAATATCCCAATATGATTGGATATTAATTAAAAATAAAATCCTGTAGTAATTTTGGGAAATTGGCTCATGAATAAATGATTTTTTCGAAATTGTATCCAATATTTTGTATTATTTGCAGAATATAGGTTTTTTATCACAACGGAATGTCCGTTTTTCAAAAGAAGTTTCCTTAAAAAACCGAATTCAAAGTATTTCAGAAAATCTAGGTTAAGTGTTTTTTACCGAAATTATCTGAAATGTTTACAGAATTCCGTTTTTTGCAACACATAAGACGTACTACAGAACTGTATGCCATATTTACAGAAGAACGTTTTATAAAAACACAAGTTGTTCAGTTTATCCTACAGAACGGTGTCGGTATGCCATATTTACAGAAGTACGTTTTATAAAAACACAGGTTGTTCAGTTTGTTATACAGAAAGGTGTGCCATATTTACAGAAGTATGTTTTATAAAAACACAGGTTGTTCAGTTTATCCTACAGAAATGTATGCCATATTTACAGAAGTATGTTTTATAAAAACACAGGTTGTTCAGTTTGTCCTACAGAACGGTATGCCATATTTACAGAATTTCGTTTTATAAAAACACAGGTTGTTCAGTTTGCCCTACATAAATTTGTGCCATATTTACAGAAGTACGTTTTATAAAAACACAGGTTGTTCAGTTTGTCCTACAGAAATGTATGCCATATTTACAGAAGTCCGTTTTATAAAAACACAATTTGTTCAGTTTTTAAATAAAACATTCTTTAATATGTACAGAACATGGATTTTTAAAAAAAAAAGTTACCTTTTTATTTAACATATTTGTTCTGTATTATTTACAATACAAATATCTGTAATTTTTATATAATTAATCTGTAAGTGAAAAACATTTTTTTATCTGTTAAAAAAGCAGTTGGTTTCTGTAAACCTTTATTATGGAAATATCTGTAAAGAAATCAGAACATTTCTGGAATGATGGTTTGCCAGATATTTTCTGTAATTTATGCAGTAGAAATTTCTCTCAGTGTATATTCTAAAATGAGTATCTGTGCTATTTAGACGTCCAGTACTCACTATGTGTACATAATGGTGCATATTTTGGCCAATAAGTTGACTGGGAATGGTGAGAAATTGAAAGATTCATTAGTCGGCAGTTGTCGCAAAACTTCAGATTTCACGCTCAACACTGAAATTGCTTTAACATTGGAAGGAAAATAGATAAAATAGTAAAGTAATATATATTATTGAAGTGAATTTAATGCTCTACAACCCTATGGGTGGAATTTATTTTTTGGGTGCATCGTTGAAGGGTTATCCGGTCAAAAAGAGCAAAAAATGTGAGGCAAAAATGTTTTTTTTCCGAAATTACAGACTTTCAAGAGCGGTTATCTCGAAACCTATGCAAGATATCAAAAACCGTGTCTGAGTAAGACCTGTAGCAAATTTAATCAGCTTTCATTGTGTATATAGTGACCATGTCGCTAGGACGCATAGTTTCCGAGATATAAGCGAAAAACCAAAAAATGGGACCTTCAAACCCCCTCCTCCCCCCCCCCCGGCTCAAGGGCTACGGGCGGGGACTTTTGATATGTTCACCTCCTAACTAGTCCAAACAAAGTTACCAAGTCAGAAATTGTGTTCCCAACATTTCCCCCTATACCTTTTCGTTGCCTGGTCTATAAGCTTATTAACGCCAAAAATTCCACGTATTTCGTTATTTGTTTCGTATTAAAAATATCATATTATTAATCCAAGATTTAACGATAGTAATCGGGTTATTCCTTTTCAAAATACGCAGTAGATTAAAGCGAGGCTTAAGACTGGGAAAGATTCACCGCCTTAAAAGTTTCGTCTACTTTAAAGAATAATTCTGAACGAACCAATGGATGAAAAGTTATGAAACTAACTTTTAAATAAACCTTGAAACTTTTAATTCACTGATGACCAAATTCGCGAAAAGTATTAATATCGTTCCGAATTACAACCTACTTTCTAAAATCAGAAATAACAAGAGTTAGCTGGGTGATAAATTTTAAACGCGGTTACATGAAGAGCGGCGGACGCGTTTTAAGTCAACGAAGGCGCAAAATTGTAAGACGCGTTTCGGGTACAACGTTAAAACTGCGAATACGACACAACGATTGCTCGTAAGTAAAATTTCCATAGAACATGTTTTGTAGGAAATAGCCGAACCCTAATGTTCATAATTGGGTTTATAGCCGTACATACAATACTAATGTAGATATACGCGATAAACCATTACTATGCACCGGTTTCCCCCCTGTGAAAAGATGTTTTCTTTTGAGTTTGTACTCTTACACGATTTGATTACGCAGTTTTGAGCCATTCTTTAACTTTAATTAAACATAAGTTACTTTAAATGTTTAAAAAAAACCGCGTTAGCGTCGAGCTAAAGTCGGCCATTTAATTTTAGGCGAAATAGAGTGTTAGTTCACCAGTTTGGCACCGATGGCCTAACTTTCGTTACCAACCAAACGAAAAGCATGGGCCAAAGGCAGGGTTTTTTAAAAGTTCTAATTGGACCCCAGGACATTATTTCAAAAATCGTTCTAGTTTGTTATTCGATTTTTATGATTTTTTCCGAAGTTTGGTCGATTTTTTTCCTAAAGTTACTGGATTAAAACAATAAAGAATCTTTATATTAAAGCTAAGAGAGATGGCGACGATCTCACCAGGCGCGGTTCTAGAAAATTATTCTTAGGTGGGCCCATACTTCAGGAAATAATAGGGAGTGGGGGATGAAATCGTATTTTTGGGTGGATCTCACTACGTATTACTGGAGTATCATACCACACCGATTGGACACCTACCATCCCCAGCCCATATGTTGATGGGTAGACAGCTGCGAAACCATAATACTACAACCAGATTATCCTATACACCAAGTCCGTGACGCTCTCTTGACCAAGTAACAACAGATGACTTTGGCACAGGGTTCAACTCGATGTACAGCCATCCACTTTCTATTCTGGGAACAAAATTTTTATTTCCAGGCCGGACATCGCAACTAACTATTAGCAGGAATCCATAACGCTACTTGGAATGAATAACGGCTTCGATTCCCCGCCGTTGTGGCGGAACATAGTAGACGGAGCTTATAAGCCTTTGTTTGTCACTGAATTTGACGTTTTAGCCCCTCCCACAATGTTCCGCCACAAAATACCACAGGGGATATGGGGAGATACTCATTCCAAGTAGCGTTATGGATTCCTGCTATTAGTAAGAGCACTTTCATACACCGATGAACCACATTCGTACTATTTAGAGACCTTGGATGGGAAGATCCTTCACAGAACGCGATATCATCTACATCCTTGCCCAGAGGGACCTGACTTTACAGCTAGAATCTCACCACGTTTGCAACAATCCATACCTGATGTACATATATCCCGACAATTCTCTTCATCTTCATATCACGAGACTATATGGACCAAACCAAACTTCGCCCAGCATTTGAAGCACAGCCCACGACAAAATGATCAAAGTCAACTTCGAGATTGAACAATCAAATTGAATCAATCAATCATGATCAAACTCCGAACCTAAATTTATCTCAACCTACTCCACAAGAAATCACAAGTACATCATCGACTTCAACCAGGCCCTTAATCATTCATATCAAGCCACATACCATTGCCGAGAATACTTATCATCTTCCTATGATCAGTGGCGTAGCTGAGAACCCATAGGCCCCCCGCGCAAAAATCTCAATGAGGCCCCCACCTTTTCAATTTTTTTATGGTGAGCGGGGCCCCCTGAAGCTCGGGGCCCTGCGGACCATCAGCTACGCCCCTGCCTATGATAGAACATAACTATCTTATCCGTATCCCGCCATCTCCATTTCCATCAACACTTCCTCCATTTACTACACAGTCCTTAAGTCCTCTCTGAACAATGTGGCAACTCCCCGATCTGGACGTCTATTGTCAAGAAACTTCACAAACTTACTATATAAAAAAATGGAATTGAAGTAATACTAACATCTCCCGGTAGATGGAACTCTTTAACACCATCACAACATGTTTTACGAATCTTTATCTTATAAAAAGAACTCGTTTATGATAATCAAACTGTATATAAACACAAAGTAGCTACATTCTAAGATCATTAAAGGGGCTCCAAAGTTCGGTGGCAAAATGTGTGTAAAGTGAATAAAGTGCGAAATTTACGGTTGACTCTGCCCGCCTCTGCCAAGGCCGACTGAGGGGTTGGGGGGAAGAAAAGCATGCTCAATTTTCTTTTCTTTTTTTTTGCCACCGAACATTGGAGCCCCTTCAATGTTCGACTTATAAATGTTTTAACTAACTCACTTTCGTTCCCGTTTACTTTATTTCAGTCTTAGCCAATAAAATTATCCCTTCCAGAGCAGCGCGAAGCAATTTATACCATCTAAATCGGATAACAAACTAGAACGATTTTTGAAATTTTGTCGCATGGTCCGATTAGAACCCTGCCTTTGGCCCATGCTTTTCGTTTGGCTGGCAATGAAAGTTACGCCATCTGCGCCGCACTAGTGAACTAGCACTCTATTTCACCTAAGGTTAAATGGTCGACTTAATTGAAGTTTCTGCTAGTATTATATCTAACAAAATTGTTGCGGAAATTAAAGAAGCTCAATTTTATTCAATTATGTGTGATGACACTAGGGATATTAGTAAACTCGAATGAGCTTCTGCGTTCGTTATTTTTGAAATGGTAAAATTGTCGAACGATTTCTGTGCTTTCAAGAAGTCCAAGACTTATCAGCGGCTGGATTAAAAAAATCCATTTGTGATAGAATATCAAAGTACGGCTTTGATTCCGCCATTTGCGTGGGCCAAGGATACGATGGTGCTAGCGTCGTGAGCGGTAATTGTAAAGGGGTACAAACGCAATTTAAAGAAGACCACCCAATGGCGATTTACGTCCATCGACTCAACTTGGTTTTGGTTGACACTTGCAACGACATTCAGAAAGCCAAGGATTTTTTTGATCTTTTAAACAGCGTACATTCTTATTTCTCAATTTCAGGCAGAGCACATAGGAAATTTCGAGAAATCCAACAAGAATTACAATTAGGTTGTACTGAACTTCAAGCTCTTAGCAATACACGCTGGGCATGCCAAATTAGGTCGATAAAGGCAGTTAAGAAAACGTACCTGGCTTTGTTGCAGTATTTGGAGGATCCAAAGGATGGCTCCGAGCGATGTAAGGCTCTCGGATTATACACTTTTCTTCGAAAGTTTTCCACTATACAGTAATTACTTTGCTTGTTTTTGAGAAAATACTCTCTATCACTGAACTTTTAAATAGTCAACTTCAATCAACCAATCTTGACCTATCCCAAGCTATTATGGCGGTGCAAGCAGTGATAGTTACTCTAAGAGGATTTCGAAATGAGGATGCGTATAAAAATCTTCTTCACGAAGCGAAAAAGCTAGCACAGGATCTCGATATCGAGGTGGATTTCGAATCGGAGATAGTTCCTGTGGCAACAGCAAGTTCTTTAACGAGGGGTCGACCAAAGCGGAAAAAAACTTTACCCAAGTCGATGAGTAGTTTTGTGATAACGGAACTAACTGGACAACGGACGGAGGAATCAAACCAAACTTTAAGAATTGGAATCTACTACGCTTCATTGGATAGAATAATAAATGAAATGGAATGGAGATTTATTGGTGGACAAAACGCTGATTCTGTGCACATTACAATATGGAAGTTCCTGAGGCTGAGATATTAGTTGCCAAGAACTATTTGGGAAAACTAGAAGAAAATGCTCTACCAGGTTCAATATTAGATCTTCTGAACACGCTACCGAAAAATCTTTTTCCCGATCTTTGTAGAGTGTTACAAATTTCTCTATCACTTCCCGTGACATCTGTTGTCTGTGAACGCTCATTTTCACTTTTGAAATGGGTTAAAAGTTACTTAAGAAACACTATGGGTCAAGTTCGACTTTCGTCTTTACTCTCATAGCAATCGAAAAAGAGGAATCTTGTAATATTTGCATATTAAAAAAATTCTATTGATGATGGATGAAGTGCAAACATCTAAATATAATTTAAACTAATTGATATACAAAATGTATATTTTAATAAAAAAATAAAATTGTTTTTCATTTAAATGTAAATCATTTCACATAAAAATCGTAAGTAGTTGAAGAAGTTTATTACCACCTGTCACCGCATATAATTATTTAAGGAATAAAGGATTTGGATATTATAACTACGTTGGCCCAGAATGCCCCCCCCCCAAATTGAAACCCTGGCGACGCCACTGGGAGTAATTACACAAACAAAAACATATATTTTCACAGGTTACTGTTAGAAATAGTTGTTCTACGCGCAATGGTTATGGGGCAAACCAGTGCACAGTAATGGTTTATCGCGAATATCTACGTTAATATTGTATGTACGGCTATAAACCCAATTACGAACATTAGGGTCCGACTATTTTCCACAAAAAATGTTCTATGGAAATTTTACATACGAGCTATCGTTGTGTCGTATTCGCGGTTTTGACGTTGTACCCGAAACGCGTCTTACAATTTTGCGCCTTCGTTGACTTAAAACGCGTCCGCCGCTCTTCATGTAACCGCGTTTAAAATTTATCACCCAGCTAACTCTTGTTATTTCTGCAATAAATCGCTTGAAAATGAAGCTATTGTGAGGGTTGTGTGAGAGAAAATGATGGGAAAGTCTGAATAATGGGTCACTTCAATTTAAGTTCATATTGACTGCCGTAAGGATTAAATCTAAGACCATTTACACCTGGACTACAATGCCAACGTTATAACTCCGATTTCAGAGTGTCCGCTACAAAACACCACCAAGTGTAGATAATCCGCAATAGTAGTCCACAAACATGCAACAAGAATTTTGAAGACTTCATTGAGAAAATAAAAATTCAGGGACTAGAGAATGAAATTGAGGAACAGATAGCAGAGTGGCATTTTCCCGGATGTCATTGGGCAAACTGTTCCAGGTTCGAGCAGTCCGAAAGAAAAATGAGTTCTCCAGAGCCAAGCATCTAGCAAACTTCTCATAGTAAGTAGGGAGGGATCGCCTGGAAATCATGGTCATATATTCACCAAGATCGAATAGTAGACTTGACGAATTTGTAGAGCGTAATCAAGTCTGTAACATCTCTTCGAACAGATAGTGGTAACAGATGGAGAGTTACGAGGCGCTTTTCGTAAGGAATATGACCAGGTGAATTAGGTCGAGGAGATTTCAGGAAGAATCGAGTAAAGTTACGCTGCACGCGTTCCAACGATGTAATATCCTGCTTGATGTAAGGATTCCAAACAGGAGACGCATAGTCAAGAACTAGTAGGCACATCAAATGAAATAAAGTGGGGTGGCGGAGTGGTTAGCACTTTCGCCTCACAGCAAGAGGAGCCGGGTTCGATCCCAGCTTGTGGCACTGGGTAAAAACTCGGAACAACTCCTTCTGCGTAGAGTTTGCAAGTTCTCTCCCCACTGGTTTAAGGGGTTTTCCCCCGAGTTCTTCGGTTTCCCCATTCCATAAAAACTTGTTGAGGTTAACGGTAATAGTTAGTGTAGGGAGCTGTTGGCTCGAACGCGTGGCATGCAGGGCTTGTCACCACCCTTCTACGCATTATAACCCGGCCACCTGAATTAAAGGCTTCAAAAGTCGCTTGATGACTTAGGCCTAAGGTGGTGCCTTGGGTATTAGCCTAGTTGATTATTATTATTAATAGCTTGGTGGATGCGCGTAAAATCAGCGGTTCTTCGAATTAGGCGACATAGTCGTCGAGCTCGATTAAAAACGTAATGAACGTGAGACGCCCACTTCAGATCTCTGGAAACGATGCCCCCGAGAATTTTCATAGTGTAAACACGAGTTAGCGGGACGTTGATTGTTGTGTAGATGACGTCATCTAGAGGCTTCCTCCGAGAGATCACCAAAAAGTTGCACTTCTTGATGTTGAGAGAAATGTTGTTCGTAACACCCCATTGGCACATTTGATTGACATTATCTTGCAAGGTGAAATGGTTCGTCACAGATCGGATCGCGAGCGATATGTAGCTGTCATCCGCGTACTGATAAATAGAACACTCGGTTGTCAATGCAGACGGTAGATCCGAGACGAAGATGTTGAAGAGTAGTGGTCCCAAAATCGACCCCTGAGGAACACCAGAGCGAACTGGTCGGTAACTGCTGAATTCACAACGACATATATATATATCTCTCAAATCTTCTCCACTAACACCAACTTTCTCCAGTTTGAAAATTACCGCTTGTGGCAAACTGAGTCAAAGCCTTTGACCAATCAAACGAAACCACGTGAATGTCAGGCGGGATACGCTCATCTAAAACGGATGACCACTCGTTGAAAGATTTTATGAGTTGGTGGGTACAAGAACGGCCCTGACGGAATCCAAATTTTGTGGCAGGTATAATGGAATTGTCATCTAGGAATTTGGTTAGCTTCTCGGAAACTATCGATTCAAGTAACTTGCCAATGAAATATCGGTACGCTTTCCAGACCCTTTGAACACAGGAACGACATTAGCAAACTTTCAACAAGAAGGAAGAGAAGACGTTGAGAGCAACAAGTTAAAAAGCTTCACAAGCGGGTCAATTATAGCTGGAGCCATCATCTTGAGAAGCCTAGGAGTAATACCATCCGGACCGCAGGCAGAGCCATTCTTCAGACGCTGAAAGGCCAAGGCTACATCTGAAGCATCAACAGAATATAACGAGAAACATCTCTCTGAAGGTCTAAAAAGGTAAGAGTCAAGTCTGGGTCTGGAATACTAAAGCTGTGGTAAAAGAAATCTCCAAATGCCGCGGCTATGGCCAAAGGACATGACAATTGACGATTCTCCACTTGAAATGTCGACGGCGGTGGAAGCTGTTATTTTGAGCGGACGAAACTCCAGAACCGTTTGGGATACGCAACGATAGTATCGTGCAATTGAGAAATAAACAAATCGTAGGCATCTCGAGTTTTTCTTCTTAGGATGTTGCTAAAATTTCTGAACTGTGATTTCTTGGCCTATTAAAAGGGAATTCTTCACATGACTGTCATTTACCATATCACCCGTAATCCACGGCGAGCGCTTTTTTCCCCCAGATGGTAATTGATGGAATATTATCTTTAACGCATGCCCAAAAAATATCCAGCCAAAGTTCCCAAGTCTCATCGACAACCATATCCCACGGAGCGTAGGACACAGTCTCAACAAGATCTCCCTCAGATAAATCCTTGTAGCTGAGTATTGTTCGAGAAATCCGCTGTACAAATGACCGTGGTAAGTTAAGGGTGCCAGAAATAGCGCAATGATCGCTTGGTAGGTTGGCTTTGCTACCAATCTTCTTGAGAAAACGTCGGTCGTTTTTAAAAACCAAATCTAGGGAATTTTTTTTACGAGTCGGAAATGGCACGGTCTGTTGAAGTCCAAATCCGAGTACAGTATCGCAAAAAATTTGCTCTTTGGCAGAACTAGGAGATGGATTCATCCAGTCAACATGCAGGTTGAAATCTCCCATCAGGAAGAAAACCTCATGAGGCGGAGGAGTCTCGTATAAATATCGCAGAATGTCACAAAGTCTGGTAACATATTCCACGGTAGACGCATCCAGTCACAACCGTTAGGGTACCACACGTAAAAGTCGAGAAGATCACCTCAATGACAATGCCATCTTCTGTTTTTAGTAATTCCTTAGGTATTGCCACTGGAAGAAGATGGAGGGAGTCGTGAATAGTGAGAAGGACACCACCACCACGTGAAGGATGGTCGCAACGAAAAGTTACATAATCTAGGGGAAATATTTCCGAGTGCAGAACAGAGGGGTCCAGCCAAGTCTCAGTGAGACCAATAACATCATAGCGCTCCAAAGTTAAAAGCGTCAAGTCCATAACTTTGGTACGTAAGCTACAAACGTTGGAGAGAAGAAATGTGACATAGCTGGAACGTTTCGGTGATAGGGAAGCGTCAAATCGTGTGGAATTCGTAAACGAACAGTCACCAACAGCGAAAAACGAGTCACTGAATGCGGGTAAGGCGCACGTCGGACAAGTGTAAGGTTCGTTTGCGGAGCAAATACGGCGGTATTAGTCGCGGGTCATATTGACGCATTTAATTTGAAACCATTTTTGACAAAGAGCTCCAACGCAGAAGAGACCCATCTGATTCTTCGAAACCGGCTTCTCGCAATGTCCACAAATCCACTTAACGTTCGAAGCAGGTCCAGGGTTGCTTTCAACATCCCCGCAACAAGAAAGGTCAATAAAACGCACGGCAATCAAAGGCATAATGGCACAATCAACAATTTGAGTTGGCCCCGATTGGACCGGCGATCGCCGGTTAGCCGGCCGGGTCAGTCCGGGCCTGGTTATTTGCATCAGTGGTTACGTTATTCACAAAGTAGATCTGATCACTAGATAAAATAAGCTTCGTGCGCGTGGCGTAGATGGTGTTACTGTCGGTTTAGCCAAGAATCTAATCGGTGGGCTGCCAGCCAATCGATTAAGCGTTCTAGTTTGTTATCCGATTTCTATGATTTATACAATGAACCGTTGAAGTTTATCAAATCAATTTCTTTTAAGATCTATTAGGGTCAAATCTTAATGTCGACTCTGTGGCCTATTTAACCATAGACAGTTTATTTTCTTAACGGGGACGAGAATACGCTATGATTTTTAGATCCTACCACATTCGCTTGGCAGCCAACTCCAAGAGTTCGTTCCTTGATTCATCTATTCGCAACCAAAACCAATCTAGTTGTTCGAATATTATAGAAAAGGCGGTGTGACTAGGCAAATGACCAGTTAAAAATTGTCTAAGTCAGTTTCAGAATTAAATCGAAGGTGGTCAGTGAAGTAGATAGTGATCATCAGGTAAGGAATCCAAAGACTGTAGTGTATTTGATCGGCAAAGGCCAGCCCAGTGACCCTTGCGGTGGCAGTTGTGGCAAAGGGAAGCAGCAGCAGGGCAGCGGCCCGGGTATCGATGCTGGAGTCCACAATTTAAGCATCCTGGTTGTCGTGAAGACGAAGAGGAGGGTCGCTGCGATGATGAAGAGGTCAAAAATGGTCGTCGTGGCGCCGAAGATTGAGGCAGATTGTGCGAATAACCCCGGCCCCGATAGGGAGACGGATGTCTTGGCAATAAGGCACGTGGCTGGAAATTTTGAGGTGGGTGTCGAGGACGTGTACGGTTTGGTTGAAACACTGCGTCTGGGCTAGTTGACGAAGGACCCGTAGTCTGAAGAGACGTAGGGCGTTGCAGGGCGGCATGATGTGAGGAAGTTTCGTCCGCTTGACAAATCGCTATGGCTTGGAGCAGGGTGAGATTGTGACGAGTAAATAAATTTTTGCGTAATTCATCTTTGTAGACACCGGCAAGGATCTGGTAACGGATTAATGAGTCGTGAACAGTATCAAACTCACAATTCTTGGCCTGAGAGCGGAGGGCGGTCAAGAACTCATCGAACGGCTGGTTCTGTTTTTGTATGGTATGGAAGAAAGCATATCGGTGAGAATCTGGATTGTGATATGGTGCATAATAATTATCAAATGCAGTATAAATATCTTCCAAAGCAGGGTGTGCTTGCTCTGGTGGTAATGGAATCACCAAAGCATCGTAAATCTTCCGTCCAGCTGGGCCTAAGGTATATAAAAATATGGCAACTTGAGTACTTGCAGTTTCAGTGGAGAGTTTCGTCGCTGTAGAAAAAATCTTGAAGTTCTCTTTGTAAGCAGCCCATGCAGAGGCAGGATTGACAGTCCCCGGATCGAACTGGTCTGGGGCGCGAAAAGACGAGGCTGTAGCCATACTGAGGCCTTATGTCTAGGCTAAATAACTCTGTTAAATTTTAATACAATAGATACACATCCCACTTCTGACACCATGAAGTAGTTTAGACTAGGCTAATCATGACAAGTAAGTAGAGATAAAATATAGTTTATTACATGACTGTATAACCCTGTCTTATGCCGAGTTACATTAGTTTATATAGCTATACAAAGACTGATAAGCGGCTTAGGCGGGAAGCACGTTATCTATTTAGGTGGGAAGCGCCATCTATTATAACAGTCAGTTGAGGGGTCAGTGGTTCACTGGCCCACTTAATAAAAGGGTCCCACTGGTGTTTGAAAAATCCAGCCCGAAGATCGAGTAGCAGGTGACTTTTCATTCCCTACGTCATAATGTCGTTTATAGACAGCCTTCTCCCTTATGTAAGCAACCTGGTCCAACAGGATGCCTGACCGCTGGGCCCTGCGACGGGTCTGACGGACTTCCTTGGCCTTGTTAGAACAGCGTTCATCCCACCATGGAGGCTGACGAGGAGACGAGCCTCCCCCACCCTTTTTGATAGGAATCGCAACCAGGGCCGTCTGGCGGAAAAGATTTTCTGCAGAGTATCCAGATAACGGAGCGTCCCCCAGTGTGTCATCCAAATGATGATTAGTTGATTAGTGCCAATGCATACCATTTGTCGTAGAACTTGTAGTGTGTGCTGGGTCGCCTATAAAAAAAGGAAATGATCATTTGTTCCTCGGTTAAAGACTGTCCAGGGGAGGGAGTGAGCCAATGTGGAGCTTTCGAAAGTCAGATCTAGGCCAGCCTCTGGGCCCCGAGTTGTGCGGCGGGTGGCGTCTCCAGTGTTGAGGAGGACCAGACTGTCCTGGGCTTCTAGCCAACTCTGGATGAGACGGCATTGCTGATCCGTATCACTACTACCCCAGAGTGTGTTGTAGGCGTTGAAAGCGCCTAGGATAATAGCTGGTGTGTCAACTCCTAGGAGAAGATCGTCGAAAAATTGTCTGGAGGCTACACCACCTCAGTCATAGATGTTAAAAAGCGAAATCCAGTTAGTGGTAAAGCGGATCTTAAAGGGACTCCAAAGTTCGGTGGGGAAAAAAAGAACATTGAGTATGCTTTTACTTATCCCCAACTCCTCACTCGGCCTTGGCAGAGGCGGGCAGAGTCAGCCGTAAATTTCGCACTTTACTGGCTTTACACACATTTTGCTACCGAACTTTGGAGCCCCTTTAAGAGCCAGCACTTCCATCCCGACACATCCTGGGGAAGGAAACTGTAGCGTCGGAAGAGACCTAGCAACCAGAATCGCAACGCCGCCCCTGGCGCCTTTTGCTGGGGGTGGGAGAGAAACGCGTTCCGCGCTGAACACATCATAAAATACAAAGTGGACGTTAAAATTTAACTTCATTTTTCATTAAAGGGGCTCCAAAGTTCGGTGGCAAAATGTGCGTAAAGTCAGTAAAGTGCGAAATTTACGGTTGACTCTGCCCGCCACTGCCAAGGCCGAGTAAGGGGTTGGGGGGAATGAATAGCATGCTCAATTTTCTTTTTTTTTGCCACCGAACTTTGGAGCCCATTTAATAGATGGCTCCACAGTCTCCACTCAAGTCGTTTTTTTTCGAAGAATAAGATTCATGGCCATCTCTATTAACAGGGGCCTTTATAAATACAGGTGGCAATGATAGAGCCGACAGTTGCTGTAAGTGTGACCGAGGCTTATGACTGTGATTCCTTAAATCAAATTTAGATTTTGTGATTAATCTTTTATTCTTGATTCGCACGAGATTCCGTGATTCGTATGTGATCCATCGATTCGAGTAGGATTCCAAGGTTCCGAATATTCGAATATTCCAGAGATTCCTCGAAGTGACAGCCCCTCGTGCTAGGGCCCCAACTGAATGAAGACGGCCGTACTTTAAAAACGGGAGATTTCAAGGTCATTTGAAGCACTTAGAAGCTTACGTTTTGGTCCCCCCTCTTTCAATAACAGAGCGTCAGTGAGAGAAACAGCGACGTTAAAGGGGCTCCAAAGTTCGGTAGCAAAATGTGTGTAAAGCCAGTAAAGTGCTAAATTTACGGTTGACTCTGCCCGCCCCTGCCAAGGCCGAGTGAGAGGTTGGGGAGAAGGAGAAGCATGCTCAATTTTCTTTTCTTTTTTTCCACCGAACTTTGGAGTCCCTTTAATGCAGGGGAAGGTAGGCATTTTCTCGTTCCCTTAGGGAAATATACTGTCTATGATTTCACGTGTAACCTCACATAACATACGAAAATCTCCGTTGTAAAACATGCCTGTTTTTATGAGAATAAAATTGAGCATGCAGAGGCGGGCAGAGTTAACCGTAAATTTCGCACTTTACTGACTTTACACACATTTTGCCACCGAACTTTGTAGCCCTGGCCCAGGGCTTTAAGCCTCTTTGACATGTGTAGTTTGTGTACAGCCCTTACCTGACTGCAAGTACTTTTTGTCTGCTACCGCTTCTGTTACGGAAGTCTTGTGTGCGAAGTGCTTGTAATTTTATTTTGGTAAGGTTTGTTTACAAAATAATAATAGAGGATTTAGTTTTTTTATTGGCTTAGAAGACAACTGTCTGGGTAACGTTAACAGCTTTTGTAAGTTTTTATATTTTAATTAAACTTGTATAGCGTGTTGCCAATCACTTTAAAATAATCAATTTTATTTTATTAAGTTTTATTTTTAATAATCAGCCATATAATTTAATTTTAATGCTTGATACTGGATAATATTATAGACTTATGGTAATAACAATTAATTTAAGTTTGAAGTCGGTATATTTCTCAGCCCGTTTACAAATTGAAATTAATCAGTCAGTTTGAGTTACAGTTTAAATTATGATCCAAGTCTGGAAGTTTAAGACAAACAATTTTCCTACACAACTAAATTGGCAAGTCGGTGGCGTTCAAATTTCATACAGTAAGACACTATCCTCAAGTTTAAGTTAATGGTATAAAATCCTCAATTCACTTAGAAAGAATCTGCACGTTTAAGATACCCAGATTTAATCCGTGAGTTTGAGACAGGAGTAAGGAAAAAAAAGTAACCATGGCTCAGTTTTTAAATCAAGTGTTTAATATCATAGCATGTTCTTTTAACAGTTACCAATTTCACCTTTTTAATATATTTAATATTGTCATTATCCACCTTAAACATTACAATAACCAAGGAATTGCTGGAATATCCTCTTATACTTTTCTTATATCTGTGTGTAGCGCCATGCGAAGATTAAAAAACTAGGATATTTTTCTTATTAAATGACCAGTGTTGCCGCTAGTTATTCACCCGTATTCTGCGCTTAAGGTAAGTTGAACGTCATCTTGACTAAGAGCTTTCATTGGGCGGAACGCTGATGACCCCTGCGTTTCACCCCTCTTGACTAAGAGACCTGATTAGCGGGATCTGAGTGAGTCAAAGTCACATGTTACGCATTTTCCGGAAGAAATATTTAATTGCCATCTATTTGAGCATAACTCAAAGCTCATAATAAAGTGCCATCTATTTGGAGAAAAACCCAAAAACAAATACTGCCATCTACAGCGTGACCTCCAAACGTATTTTGACCCTGATTTGACTGCCATCTACAGTGTGACCTACAATAGTAATTTGACCTTGATTTGACTGCCATCTACAGTGTGACCTACAATAGTAATTTGACCTTGATTTGACTGCCATCTACAGCGTGACCTACAATAGTAATTTGACTGCCATCTATGCAAATCATATCGAACTTTAATATTTTCCGCCACCTGTTACGTAAGTCTCTAAACGCATGAAATTTTACATGCTGCAGCCGGCATGTGTTTAATTGAAATTTTCATAGGATTTAGAATTTACATACAATAATGGTGCTAATATTCATCCAATTACCATTAATTTAATTCAATGAAATCATAGGAATACAACTATAAAAGCATAAAATACAATATTAAAATAAAACAATGATTCTTCTTTCTATTTATGGTATAATACTTTGTATTTAAAGCAGGTATGATATACAAATTTCTTCTTTAATTAGTTTTGCTGATTTAGTTGAGCTGTGATAATACAAAAATCTGGTTTTATTACTATTTCCTATGAGGCCTAAGTCCAGAAAGAAAACGTACAATCATGAAGAAA
This sequence comes from Leiobunum rupestre, assembly GCF_980474605.1. Classification (NCBI taxonomy): domain Eukaryota; kingdom Metazoa; phylum Arthropoda; class Arachnida; order Opiliones; family Sclerosomatidae; genus Leiobunum; species Leiobunum rupestre. The sequence continues at coordinate 17,875,243 of NC_143387.1, read as the reverse complement.
TTGAAGTACTTGCACCTAGGGCCGTACAGAGGGGGGAAAATCCCCAGGGCCCCACTGAAAAGGGCCCATGAGGTACGGAAAGGGGGCCCACAGATAAACATCAAGGGGGGAAGACCTACGAAAATAAATTTAGAGATCTACGGAAAAAAATCCAAGCTCGAGGGGGATGCAAATCAAAGGGCCTGCCAGTATCTTTAGCCCCGGGGCCCAGCAAACCTCTGCACGACCCTGCTTGTATCGAAGATGGATTATGATGGGTTTACTGCATTGAGAAGCCATAATGGAGGGGCTCTGACATCCGCTTAATCTGAATTATGGGACATCATCACCAACTGTGGAATAATGAAGTTGGACAAAACCACAGACAGCCTGAAGAAATTAGGACAAAGCTGCTAATGTTACTGTGAAGTTGCGAGAAACAGATGGACGATCTTCATCGTATGTGCCTGAATTAATTCCAACGGAGGAGCGCATTAGCCCTTTCGTAACTAAAGTCACATATAAATTAAGGGATACAAGGGAGTTACGATTCCACTCTTCCCCAAGAGACACCAGTTCCTTCTGGAAGTAACGAGTATGGCAATTAAAAATCTAATATACTAATTAACAATAGGTTACCAACATGCAATTCATGCTTAGCAATACATAGTTCCAATGAAATAGCTAGCTACTTAGGTAGCCCAAAATGTAACAATGAGTACTGAAATTAAAACATGTGTTAAAACCAATAGGTTAAGTCATTGAAAAAGCCAACCAAAAACATATCAGATGTCAAAAACCGTGTACATGCACAATATTCCAGAATCAAAATATGATAAAATTCCAAGTAAAAATGAAATGGAATAAATTAAAGAAAATAACAAACATGCGAGAAATTAATATAGAAACATTTTTTTAAAACATACCCCCACAAAACCCATTCTTTCAATGAATAACGCACAGCAATGACTAGAAATATCTTTCTCCAAAAGATCTGAACAACTTGTAATATTAGAATGTCTTTGGAAGGAGTACCACCGTCCCTGCGCAGTTTGGGTATTTCGCAACTTGGTACGTATTAGAGTTGAAGTTTTTCCCTACACTTCGAATGTACAGTACTTATTTGACAAAACATCTTTATCCAGGGGCAGCGATGGTTATTCAGTCACCAACTTCCTGGATTTGTTTAATGCTGTGGCCCATGACATAAGTTGCCAATCCGGGTCCAGTGAGTTTGTTCCTTCCGCTGATACGGCTTTGAACGAACAAGGTGAAGAAAGTCATTAGAGCTCCATTGCATATATTTTCTTCGGTCACCATGGAGAGACGATTCCAAGTCCTCTTCCAATCAACAAAGAAGCAGCGTCTCCCTTACCAAAAAATAAGTTGGCTAAAAACCACTTACGACAACTTGTATTTCAACTTGGTTTTCAGTTTGTATTTGGGACAAATGCCTACTTAAAAATAACTTAAATCGTCTTTATTAATCAACTTATTTCCAACTAAACCAGAATCAACTTTAACATTTAATTACTTAAAACCAACTTAAAAATAATATGTAACTTCCTGACTACTAAAAACCAACTAATTACAAACTTAGCAAAAGAAGTATTTTCCTACCAACTGAATAACAACTTATTACCCCTTCAACTAGTAACTTGAAATATGCTGACAACTTGAGCTTACTTAATACCAAGTTAATATCAACAATACTGGTAAGTTGAAATCCATTAGTAACAAATATCTATTGCCATTTGTTCATGAGAACTACCTGCTAAGATGAAACGATATTGATAACCACTACAAGACTGATTTGAGAACGCTTTTCTCAAATCACTCAGTTTCTGACTGCTTGGCCTTCATCAGTTGGAGGTAGGGAAACTTCCACTTGAAGCTTAACCATTTCCTACTTCCAGAGCCACCATCAAAGAAACTTTCTCTGAAACAAATGCTGGGCAGTGTGATGGACGACTTCGTGCAAGTCAAGAAGCATATTTGTCGAGATCTTGGAGAAATCCTGGATTTGCTGGCTACGATGGCATACACCTCCCTTTAATAAATGACATAAACGTTTGGGAACTATTTTGGCGAAAGTTATGGAATACCTCGCTTGTCGCGTATGTTAAATTCAACCTCGTTTGGAGTGTTAGGGTTTAGAAATGGAGTCATAACACAGGGTCGCATCACCCAGCAGATATCCCACAGGCATTCTATTGTGCACGAAATCTCAGAACATACTCGAGTGACACCAAATAAATGAGTCATGGATGCAGCCTGGCCAGCCAGCAAAAAGGATGATAATTTTCAGATGATTATCGCAGACTATTTGTACACTGATGGAATAATTGACATGTGTACAGTTCAATGCACCTACTCAAGAATGACCTCTGAAAAGTAAAAATCAGAATTAGTGTATTATATGTTGAATAAAGTCATTTGCACGTACCTTGGTTTCTTCAGCGTACTCTGGTTGTGTGGGAAATGCACATTCTAGCTATAATGGCTTCACTTACTCTTACTCTTGCCATACTAACAGATGGTTGGCTCATCTCTTTTTCGTAGCTACTTGCTACTACTCGTTGAAACAAACCAGAGCAGCTAGAACATCCTGTTCAACATACTGCTTGTCCAATTCTTTAATATTTCGCACAAGTTACTTACATCCTCTTTCTGCACTCTCTATTTGGAAGTTCGAACGGATCTCGTCGCTGCCTCCTATAAATTTCGTTATTCGCTAAGCCTAATTCCGCAACAGCTGCATCTATAACAGCAACAGCTCCAGCACGAGGTGTTTTGGGAAATAATGGGGAAAATAGCAAAGACTAAATAAATTTCAAACTTTTGAGTACTGTTGAAAGTCTATGGAAAACATGACGGAAGTTGTGATTTACGTCACTCAAACTCTATCTGATCTCGCTAATCAGGTCTCTTAGTCAAGAGGGGTGAAACGCGGGGGTCGTCAGTGTTCCGCCCAATGAAAGCTCTTAGTCAAGATGACGTTCAACTTACCTTTAGCGAAGAATACGGGTGATAATCTGGATGTAACTTTAAAGAATACAGATTTGTACTTTTTGTACTTTTGCTATAAAAAACAGGGTGCCACCTACTTCTGTATGTATTTAATACCAACAAGTTTTAATAGATGGCGCTCAACTTAATTTTTCTTAGAAACATTTCAATTAATTGAAATGTGGTACAACCAAATTTTGAGTCACAAAAGCCTAATTTGTATATTATTATAAATCTAACATTGTCAGGAGCTTCTTAAAAGTCGTTTTTCTCATAATTTTACGGTTTTGGAAGAACCACCAATAGGAAAATTACCAAATCTTAAAACCTACCAAAATCCCTTTGTCCAAATCCCAGATAAACATTTCTTTATGTTGCTCCCTCCTATCCCCTTAAAGCAACTGTCGGCTCTATCATTACCACCTGTATTATGAAAAGAGCCCTGTTATTAGAGATGGCCATGAATCTATCCGATTCTTCGAGAAAAAGGGACTTTAGTGGAGAGCATGGTGCCATCTATTAATTGCAAAGGAAGTTAAATTGAAAATAGCCAAATGATAACGTTGTCAAAGAGCCTTTGTAGAGTATTATATTTCGACAACTTATACTCTAATTAGTGGGCTTTAACCTGAACCTATATATCGCGTGTAAAAAATATTGTTTAAAATTACTGTAATTTATGACATTGACCAATTCACAAACGATCCAATCAACGCTAGAGGTACCTATAAGTACCGCCTTTTGGGTAAAAATGTGCTCTTAAGTAACTTGTTTCGATTATGACAATAGCGACATCTGTTGAAAAAGAGCTACTTGATGTTGAGCTGACCCTTGCTTTAAAAAATCAAATCATTCCAGTTCACTAAAATCATTAGTTCACTAAAACTTACAACGAGATAAAAGCACACACAGGTGACGATTTTTCAAAACCCTTCTAACTGAATGGAAAAAACTGACAGCATAAACCAAATCAGGCAGGAAAACTGTCTAATTGGCACCTTTGTAAACTGTACTGAGTTGGCATAATCCATAAATAAATCTTGGCCTACTCTTTTTTTCTCTTTGATATGTATACAATATCATTACTTAAATAATGTATGGTTTTTGATTTCAGAAATTTATACCAACTTAAATGTGTGGAATCATGATTTTATAACAAATATGGAATATGTGAATGGCATTCTTGATCTTTATCAAGGAATAGGACCCGAAACTCACGATGTTTTTCCTAGACTTGATGAAAGACCTTTGCCAGCTTGTGCAGTATGTATTTATAGAGTACAGAATAATTGTTAGCTTATGATGAATTTTCTTTGTAATTATTTTCTAGCTCCCTTTTGGAATAGCACCTATTGATGAAGACCTGACAGACCAATTGGAAAATTTGTTGTCTCAACCTGAAAGGCTTCCAATTCATGATTTAGATTTTGTTCAAAAGTAAGAGACATTCTTTTAGGGGAATAGTATTTAGTAAGGGTTGTTTATTTTATTGCAATTTTTTAAATAAATTGAAAGATTGATTTATTTGATTTCAAGAGGATTTTTTATTTTAAATGATTTAAAAAAAATTTTTAGACTATGAAATTTATTTATAATTTGCATACAGCAATAATGTAACCTATATAATGTAACTAGGATAATGTTGAGTTACGAAAATATTAGTTTGGTTGAATCTAGAACCTTCATAGCAAGCAAAAATTATCAGCTCAATCCTGTAAATCTTAATGTTGTTAATATTTATGGGTAGGACAATTGAAAGGACTCCCAACCCAAAGTCACTTTATCAATTTGACATATTACCACTCCCAACAACACTTCAAGCTGTGCGGGATCCGTCGACAGGAGCAATTAAAACTTTTGTAGAAGTCATATCTATTGAAAATTCTCAAGTTACTGTTAATAGTGATTCTGGTAACACGAAGCCAAGTGCTACTATTTTTGAAGGTATTTAACTCTGCATACCTTTATTCTTTTTTACAATTTTTTTACAATACTTTATTATACACTAGGTTGTTATTTTCAGTGTTAATTTTAAGTTGAAATTTGCTGATATTTCAACAAATATAGTAGACTAAGAAACTGATTTAAAAAATTTCCAGACTATAAATGAAATTATATTTTAAGTTATAATTTTTTTTAATTTTTGGTGAATTTTGTATTTTTAATTATTAAATTAAGTTTTTCTGGAAATTTTTAGATGTAAAAAAGTTAATGGAAATTCGTAACTTAGAGCTAAATATAGTGCCAAATCTACGTGTGAAGTACAAATTTATCTGGCATTATAACAACCCAAAATAATCAGATTGGCGGGAATGTGGTTTTAACTTCAACCGCTCTTTCTAAAAATCTGAGAATTTAAGATCTTTTGCGTAACAGGCTATTTTTAATAATAAACTACATCAATGATTAATTATTTTATGATATAATTTGGGGTTTTTGCTACCTTTAGGACATAGTTCTTATGTTATCATAATTTTTTTTATTTGTCGTTTTATATTTTATTAAAAACTGCCTTAGAACCAATGAAGAACCTGTAGTAAAATTATAAAAAATAATGCAGAGACGAAAAAGTCCCGTTAAAATACTTTACATTTTTAAAAACGCATTCCAGAGACATTTTAACGAGAAATAGTCTAGAATTTTCTACAAGAGCTCCTGAGCAAATTGTAGAGCTCTCGTAAACGCATTTGGAGGCAAAAATAATAATTTTTTTTAGGAAAATGGCGGTGAAGTTCCTTTGAGCTAAAGTGATAAATGAAGGTGTAAACCATATCGAAACAGATGTCCCACTGAAAATAATGTATCATGAGTGACCCAATACTATGAATTACAAAAATATTTATATAATTTAAGTATCTTTATGTTTAAAATACATAATAATTCTATGCCTGACTATGTTCTTAAAATGTTTGAAAATATTTCACATACATATACTACACGCTCATGTCAATATAACCTTGTACTAAATCATAAGGAATCCAGTATTATGGATAAAAGTGTAAAAGTCCGTGACATCCGCTTATGGAACTCTTTACCAAGCGTAATTAAACAAATTAATTCTCTGCCGCATTTCAAAAAGGCAATAAAGTACCACATTCAAAATTTGACTTAGAACTAAATCACATAATGCGATGGAATATTTTGACAATTATTTTTATTTGAATTTAATACCGGACTACATTGTAAATCAGATCTTTATATGATCTGAACTGGAATATCCAATAAAAGCTATTTATTATTATTATTATTAATAAAATAAGAATTTTTGGCACTACCAATCAAACATTTACCTGAAACCACATTTATTGAGCTACAAATGGGAATGGCCAAGGCCCGTATTGAAGGGCGGCCCATAGATTATGCTACGCAGGTAAAAATTCCTTAACCATAATAATAAAACGAAAAGAAAGAACGATCTTTTCGTTTTGATATATTTGAAATGTCACTTTTGGAGCAATTGTATAATAAAATTAATCTTATTAAAGATCTTCAAAATCATATGCTGTTTTTGTTTTGGAAAGACGGCGAATTATTCTCGACACAGAACTGTCAAGTTGAGTGCTTGTCGAAACATTCACAACATGAACAGTCTAATTATTTTTTGTATTACACCTTGATTTTTTACATTTCCTCCACTGTAATAAAAATTATTTCAATTCCTAAAATATAAATATTTATTTATTATTGTAGCTATCATTTAAAGAAAAAGGGGTACACATTTCCCTTTGGACCTGATACCGAATGATAAAAACTCCCAAATATACTTAATGAAATGTTTATTGAGCCACAAACTGTTTTTATGGGTAAAAAATTACAGGAAGGTGATAACTGTTATGTCCTGGCTTAGTGTACCACAATATAAGAAGGAGAGAGAGTAACACCAAGGTTACTTGAATGTGTTTTATTAGAACCAAGCGAATGAGTTTATATACAAATAAAATAGACCTCTTTTAGGTTTTGTTAAAACAAAGCATATATAAAAAACTAGATTAGCAAAACAAAACATAACACGCCCTTTTGTGAGTGTGATTTTTTTTTTAAATTTTCGTAAAACGAGGATATGCCGGTAAATACTTAGCCGACATAATCTTTAGCCCAAACCGGTGATTTACGGAGACGTTGAGAGCGTCGTAACTCAGGAACTGGAGCTGCGTGGTGGATTGGTTCAGAAACGGGTGCTGGAGGCATCCACTGATAGCAGGACTGGTTGACCAGGATTGAAGAACTTCAGACATGGCGCTTCAGACAAAGCGCCCTTGATTGCGTTGAAATCGCTCTGGACATTTGCGTCCCAGCACCATTCTGACGACTGCTTCAACAGTTGACGTAAAGAGTGGGTCAGCGTTGACAGGTTTGGGGTGAATTTGGTGAGATATGTTATCATACCCAAAAATCTTCGCAGATCTTCTCTACTCGTTGGCTGGGTATACTTTACGACCGCTTCAATTTTCCCTGGATCTGGCTCTAGACCTTTTTTGGAAACGACATGACCAATATATTTCAATTTCGTCTTGGCCAACTGAATCTTCTGTGGGTTGAATTTAAGATTGACCTCTCTCGCAACGGACAGAGTCCTACGCAGCAATGTACAATGCTCAGCCACCTCTTTGGAACCAATGGCGATTTCATCAAAATAGGGGTTGATTCTTGGCTCCTTCTCGAATATGTCATCCATGGCCTTTTGGAATTCCTCTGGCGCATTGTTTAGTCCAAATGGTAAGACCAGAAAGCGATATCTCCCCCATGGTGTTGCAAATGTCGTAAGATATGACGACTTTTCATCCAACGGCAGCTGCCAGAAGCCATCCTTTGCATCAAGCGACGTAAAGATACTGCAGCCTTGAAATCCTGCAAACAGTTTATCTGGTTCTGGTATGGGATAATGCGGACGCATTATCCCTTCATTCAACTGCCTTGGATCTAAACAGATCCGTATTTTATTCGGCTTCTTGATCACCACCATGTTGTTGACCCATTCTGTCGGCTTGTCGACTCTTGTAATAACTTCCAACTCTTCCATTCGTTGCAGCTCGCGCTTTATTTTTTCTTATTGACAATTTCTTCCAATGTCTATTTTTGTTTTTATGTAGTTTTGTTGTCATCAATATGAAAAGCTTGATTAAATTTCAATAAAATAATGATACCCTTTACTTTCTAGAAATATTTTACCACGTCTCTTTGAAGGCAAGCTATTATTATTATTATTGAGTGGGGTGGCAAGCCAAGCACTTCGTCCATTGTGCATCCCCAAACTGGGTGACTTAATTGAGTCCTATTGCCGACACAAAGCTTAAAATCTGCCCGGCCGTGATGTTAGAGACGTTATACGTCTCCAACTGGTGCATACCCAAATGCTCAAACCTCTGGGCTGCATTGTAATCGCAGCTACAGATGATATGTGAGGCAGTTTCCTCCTCAGCTAGACAAGCTCTACAAATCGGGTTATCACTGACCCCAATAAGAGTTAAATGTTTAGATGGCAGTGGCCTGTAAGTAGGCCAATAACAATCCTAATACTAGCCCTAGAGAGCGAGAGTAATTCTCTGGCTCACTCCCAAGAAGGGCCAAGAGTAAACTCTTTGGCCTGCCTTTGACCCTCAATCTCAGACCATTGTCTGAGTTGATGATCTGACATAAACTTGGAGATCAAGCCGTGTACAAGTCCCCAGGAGATGGGGAGAGCAGGTTCCGGCCCAATGAACCCAGCCCTCGCACCTTCCTTGGCCAAGGCGTCGGCCCTTTCGTTCCCAAGATGCCCCTTATGCCCAGGCACCCAACAAAGTTGAACTTTATTGTGCAACCCAAGAGCACAGAGGAGATCTAAGCAGCTAAAAACCAGTTAAGAAAGAATACTATACTGGCTGAGAGCTCTAAGAGCGGCCTGGCTATCCGAATAAATCTGGATAACCTTCCTATGATACCCCTGATATAGACAGTAAGCAACACAGGAGCAAATGGCAAAAATTCCCGCCTGGAATACACTAGTGTGTATCCCTAGGCTTTCATAAAAGCCAAAATTATTAGTAAGGCAGTACATCCTCGCACCAGTGCCATAGTGGGCCTTAGACCCATCAGTAGGCTACAGCCTACCCGTAATTTTCTAGGGGTCCCCGCCGCCCAAAAATCATTTCCATCTACAATACGGTTAAGTGTTTTATGAAAATTTTATAAAATGGAAATCAAAATTTTAGCTTATAAAAAAACATCAAATTCAATTTATCGGAACTTTTTTTAACGAAAAGTGTGGGGACTGCTAACTCCTCGAGGTTTTAAGAAGCCTTAATGCGCTTCTCTAAAATTTAAACACTTAGATAAAATATCTCAAACCAAAAGCCTTTTTAAAGGCTAATTAGTTATTATTTTAAACAGTCTTTTTGAAGACTATTAGTAGCTACTTTTCGAAACAGCCTAAGCTTTTTTCAAGGGTATTAGTAGCGACTAGCTACTTTTTAGAACAGCCTTTTTCAAGGCTATTAGTAGTGACTAGCTACTTTTTAGAACAGCCTTTTTCAAGGCACTTACATTTGGAAACATAATTTTTAAGGCTATTTGCACTTTTTTCAAACAGCCTTTTTAGGCTATTTTTACTTTTTCAAACGGCCTTTTCAAGGCAATTTGTAATTTTGTACTTTTTCAAACGGCCTTTTCAAGGCTATTAGAAGTTACTTTTTAAAAAAAAAAGCCCATTTCAAGGCTATTAAAAGTCACCTTTTAAGACGGTCCTTTATAGGGTTTAAGCTCTGACTTCTCCTAGGGCCTCTACGGACTTTTCAACTATTTGCTCTGGTTAATAATTTTTCGTGGTTGGGGAAAAAAAATTATTTTTTAAAGCCGCTCAGCCCGCTCTTATAAAGTTCATTTGAATGGTTAGTTTTAGTGTGGAGATTAAATATGAAAGAAGAGAAAATTAGAACAAAAACAAATTGATTCTCAAAAGGATACACTTCGAAAGTTTTTCAAAATTAAAACCAATGAAATTATTGAAGCCCAAGAAAAAGCTACAGAACCAAGTGGGCAAGGAGAATTTGTTGAGGATCAATGTATTTCAAACGACTCCGAACCAAAACACGAATAAATAATTAATACATGGGCAAATACTATTGGTGAGATTAACTTGGCGAATTCAATGCTTGACATTAGACTAGCATTTACTGTTTTATTGAGTAACGACAAACCAGCAAAAGATGAAAATAAAAACAAAGCACAGATACCAACAATAAAACCTGTTAAAGATATTAGCTTTAGTAAAGACGATGACCCAGTTCAGCCTAAATTGAAAATATTTCCACAAACCGATTTTAATGGGCAAAAAAGAAATTTCAATTGGTATGATAAATTTCCAATGCTAGAATATTCGGTTGAAAACAAGAAGGCGTATTGCTTTTGCTGTCGTCATTTTTCTATTGCTAAGAATTCTTTGACTAACGGTTATTCAGACTGGAAAAATACAGACATGAGATTTAAAGAACTCTTTAGCTCAGATAAATCACCCCACATGTTTGCATACGAAAAGTTTCCAATGTATCGTCAGAGTAAAAATAACGGATCAGTCGCGACGAAAATTGATAATCAAAGAGAAAGCGATGTTACGCGGAATCGCGACGTTTTAGCTACGTTGGTTAAAATTGTTATTCTTTGCGCTCAGCAAGATATTGCTTTTCGGGGACATAGGGAAATGAGTGATTCGGACAACAGAGGTAACTTTATCGAATTTTTAGAGATGGTTAAGAAGATGTGCCCTGATTTAAAAAATAAATTAGATAAAATGCCCAATAATGCGAAGTACACTACTTGTATAATTCAGAATGAATTAATTTCTTTGAGTGGTAACGTAATTCAAAAAAATGATAAAATCAGAAATTGATTATTCTGGTGGATACTACTCTGTAATTGCGGACGAGTCGAGAGATAAAGGTGGATTAGAGCAATTGAGTGTATGCGTCAGATACACTGTTAATGGGGCCGTTAAAGAAAGGTTCATTGGATTTTTAGACCTACACTCATTTGACGCCAAATCAATTTCTTCTGGTATAATTAAAATTGTTGAAGAAAGTGGACTTCGCATTAACAACTGCGTTTCTCAAAGTTATGAGGGTGCGAGTGTTATGTCAGAAAATATAAGTGGTGTAAACATACAAATTCAAACCGCTGTTGGTGGCCCTTGTCCCTACATACACTGTTACGCTCATCGTTTGAATTTAGTTTTAATAGATTGCTGTTCGAAGTTAGAGCCCGTTAGAGAACTTCTTGGACTTCTTCAAGCTTTACAACTTTCAGTGCAACTCAGTACTTAGATCCGAGTTTTTTTTAGAATCACAAAGTGCTCTCAATTACAAGTATGTACTGAAAATGCCCCAGAGTTGCCATACAAGGTGGTCGAGTAAACGAAAAGGGATTAACTACTTCAAAAATAGATTGGATTATTAGTTTTAGACAATATTATTGAAAATGGTAAATCGGAAGAGTTGGCGGAGTGTAGAGGGTACATTTCTCAGTTAGAAAACTTTCAAAACTTGGTACTGTTAATTGCTTTAGACGAGGTTTTAGGAACAACAAATGGTCTTTCGGAATATTTACAAAACTAAAAATTGGCATATTCATGAGCCGTTGCTTTGTGCAAAGCTACTGTTATATAGTGAACTTAGAGAAATGAGAACTGATACTAAATTTACTTAAATATGGGACGAAGCTTCCAAGCTTGCCAAAACAGTAAATGTTTCAATACCAAAGAGTGAATTTGGTCCAAGGAAAAGGGTAGTTAGTAAGAAATTGAAAGAGTTCACAGTTTACGATAGCTTAGGAAACAGGGAAAATGAAAACATGAACGTTAGCCAGAAATTAAAAAGTACATATTTCGAGATTTTGGATAAATTTAGCGCAGAAATGTTATATTTCTAAACGAGGCTGATGTTATAAATTTTTGTAATATTTTTGAGAGATTTCAGTTCAATACTAGAGACATTAAAGATAGAATAAAAGTTGTTAAACGCCTTATGACAACCGACACAAGCCAGCCTTTGTAGAGTGCGCAGATCAAACTGCACAGTCTTTAAAGAAACTCTTGACCACCAGACCACAGCTGCATAGGACAGGATAGGTCTGATGATCATAGTGTGAAGGCAAACTAAGGGGAGCACTAACACCCATACTCGGTGGAGTACTCATACGAGTAATGTGAAAACACCCCACACTTGGCGTAACAATTAAAAAACCACATGTTCTGGCTGGTGGTGTGTGAAACTGCTGGCGCTTGTAGAAGGTATGGGGGTTATGTTTTTATGGTTTCAAAATGTAATGTATATTTAACAATTAAAATTTTATGTAAGAAGTAAATGAAGTACCGTTTGATGTACCTGTTTCTTCATTGCTGTAGTATCAATGCGATTGTCACCACCTGCTATACCATGAATCACAGTTTCGCCAATTAGTTTCACCACCTTAACATCAAGTGGTGTCAGCTCATTGTAAATGACTGGAACACCCCCAGTCGCTTTTCCAATCCTTATGATATCTTGGACCTGTTTCTTTGCTATGCTTTTTAGTCAGACAACTGTGTTGTAATTTATGGGGCAGCTCTTTGTCCCCATACAAACGGCTGACACTTCCTTTGCAATCTCTTCCCATGCTTTTGCTACGTCTTCGTTACTTTTGTAGGCTTTCCCTATTCCAATAACTCTGTTGACCAAATCCATTCTAGCTTCAAGCCCAGCAACATTTGCTTGCTTTTCCCTTTCGTTAAACTTCTTTGCCCTTTGCTCTCCTTATTCAGTCTTTTTTTTCTTCGCTTTCCCCATTTTTTAAACAATTTTACATTTATAAATAATAAGTGTAAATAATATATAAAAACAATGTAAATAATGTATAAATAATAAATGTATGTGTATAAAAACAAATGTAAATAATGTATAAAAACAAATGTAAATAATGTATGAAAACAAATGTAAATAATGTATAAAAACAAATGTAAATAATGTATAAAAACAAATGTAAATAATGTATAAAAACAAATGTAAGTAATGTATGAAAACAAATGTAAATAATGTATAAAAACAAATTTAAATAATGTATAAAAACAAATGTAAATAATATGTAAAAACAAATGTAAATAATGTATAAAAACAAATGATAATATAAAATATATAATAAAATAACTTATAAGCCGAGATTACAATGTCAAAAGTGGAAAATTTCCACTTATTAAAAAATAGGCCAAAAATACAATAGCGTGAATTTATGAATTCGTGGAAAATTGTCTCTGGAACGCGTTTAAAATAAGAGAGTTCTGATCTCGTAACTTTTTAACTTATGAGACTTTTTAAAATGTCTCTGGAACGGGCCCTAAGTAATGTTTGAAAAACCCTTTAAAATAAATGCCATAAAAAGGACTAAATGGTGAAAATCACCAAAGGTTAATTAGTGAAATTCGTAGTAATCAGAATTGGATTTAAATAGATGCACAGTAATATTTCTCAATGTAGTGTTTTTTGACATTCAATATATACATTATTTAGTTCCACTGTTTTATTGAAATTGAAATTTGTTATTTATTAAACATTTTTTAGAATTTCTAACATCTCCACCGGATTTTTCTTCTGGTTTGTTATTTGATGGTGATTCAACCTTTGATCATAATTTTGATATCGCTGAAGTCCTTGCTGAGCATGGCATATCATTATTTGAAAAAGATACCGTCGAATCGTCTAGAAAGTCTACATTTAAGGTATCAACTATTGATGGGGTTTTTTACTCCCTGAGTTTTAAGTAAAATCTTAATTATCCAAAAAAAGCCCTTACCAAAAAATAAGTGGTCTAGGAAAGTTGGTATTTGGAACAAATACCAACTTAAATCCAACTAAATACCAACTTAAAACCTACTTAAAACCAACTTACAAATAATATGTAATTTTCTGACCACTAAAAACCAACTAATTACCAACTTAAAAGAAAAAGTATACTTAAAACCAACTTAACGTCAACTAAAATGTGTATACCAACTAAAATCCAACTTATTTTTTTGTAAGGGAGGGCTAAACAGATATTATAAAACCACCATTGGCATCCTTGCAGGCAATCCGATTGGTTGCTCTTGTAATTTTTAATTTTTGTTGAATTATTTGAATGGTCAATAAGTGGTGTTGTTTGGATTGAGACACTTAAACTTTTTTCAAAAATGACAATTGTCCCTTGACTAATATTAGGGTTCCTTGTGATAACACTTCAATATATTCAAACTGAAAGTGATTGAGGATCATGTAACAAACATTTACCTTTTGTAATTATTATATCATAAATCAGCTCTTTTTTTATATTCATATTAGACTGAAGACATAAATGATGGGACTATTGACAACATAGATGAAATTTTTAAACATGTAAGACTATTTATTCTATAAATATTTGCTAATAGCTTTAACTATAGCATTAACGATTATATATTGTTTATATATTAAAAGTGGTTTCTATGGAATTTATAGTATGGTTCCACTGTTAAAGAAAGTCATACATAAATAATAATTTTTGTAGCTAGATAGGTCTTCATTGGCAAATATGAATATGTATTTTTCTTTAATTATTTAAGTTTTATATTTTTAGAAACCTGAAATACCTGTATTGGCTATTAGCAATGCGAAAAAGGCTGGTGACAGTCAAATGTCACAAAGGTATAAATGGGCAGTTTATGTTAATGTCACTCAACCAGTGACAAACTTTAAGAGTCTTGTTCCAAATATGGCACGAGAAGTAAGTATTACTATATTTATAAAAACTTTACGCTGTAAGTATACGTATTTAATTCCATTATTAATTTTCAGTGGCCTTTTGACCTTGATACATTTCAAAAACAAGCCATTTTGAGACTGGAGTCTCATGACAGCGTTTTTGTTGCTGCTCATACATCTGCTGGAAAAACAGTTGTAGCTGAATATGCAATTGCTTTAGCTCTGAAACATGGGACTAGGTGGGAAAATCTATATGCATGAAAAGTAATATAGTTCTTCGAATATAAATAATGACTAACTATTGTAAATTAAAAAGAGACAGCTTTGTGGTTAAGTCTTTTGGCTCGCTAATCAGCTAATTCTAACTTTGAATTTATTTAACCTATGAATATGCAGCAGGATAAGTGTAAAGCTGTGACATTTAATCTCTAGGGTTTGATAGAAATTGTCTACACAAATTTAGCCAATAGATTATCACTGATTCACATATTTGAATAAAAATAAAAAGCTAATGACATATAGTTGCTTCACTATTGACTAATGAAAATGCACCACTCGTTGAATTAATTAATTAAATTAATTTGATTTTGTGTTGATATGTACCAATCTCCAAACTTTCTGAATAAAATTAGTTTGAATTTCCCTTGGAGTTGGCAGCCCTAATTTAAAATACATTTTTAAAACTCACTGTAATAGTTAAATTAATTTTTCCCAAGCAGAGTATGTAGCTTACAAAAAATATTTTAGATTTAAATTTCAGGCTTACCATTTTTTTAATGAATTTCATGGCATTTATTTTTTCATGTGTAGAGTCATTTATACATCGCCAGTGAAAGCGCTTTCGAATCAAAAATATAGGGATTTTAAGATGACATTTTCTGATGTTGGTCTTTTAACTGGAGATATTCAAATAAATGAGAAGGCGTCGTGTATTATCATGACGACAGAAATCCTTAGGTAATTAATTTTATTTACGCGAGTAAATGTTTGGTTCAGTACTTTATTTGTGGAATAAAAATAAGACGATATGACTTTAAAACTTTTTAAGTTGATCCCCCTTATGTTAAATTTCTTTTTATTTTTCTATTAGGATACTTTTCATTAAAAAAGATTGCTCTATTTAAAAAACTATTTCTTCCGTTAACACTTTCAATACTAAAATGGTACACTTTTATTCATAGGTCAATGTTATATAGAGGCGCTGAGACTATCAGAGATTTGGAATGGGTGATATTTGATGAAGTTCATTACATTAATGATCCTGAGGTAACATTGTCATTTGTTTTAAACAGTGTCTTGTTAAATTCAAATAAATTTTTGTTGCTCAGAGAGGAGTTGTGTGGGAGGAAGTATTAATTATGTTACCTGAAAAAGTGAAACTTGTTCTTCTTAGTGCAACAGTTTCAAACACTATGGACTTGGCTGATTGGGTTGGGTATGCTTTTCTTGCTATACTAAATAACCACCATCAACAATAAATTAATGTTATCTAGAACGCATAAGCAATAACCATTTTGGATTATCACCTTAAACCTTTTATAATAAAAATTTTATTTTGATATTTCCTTTTTATATTCTTATATTTTATCTTGAAAATTACTTTGAGGATACCTCATCACGGGTTAAAGCCATGCTTATGCTTTCTACATAAATGTTTACGATCTTTTGGCACTATTTTCTAAACAAGACAATTTTATTTAAGGAGAACCAAAAATAAGAAAATTTATGTGATAAGTACTTTGAAAAGACCAGTTCCTTTGGAGCATTTTCTTTATACTGGAAGTGTTGGAAAAACCCAAAATGAAAAATTCCTGATTGTTGATTCAAATAACCAGTTCCTGGACCACAAGTAATTTTTTAAAAGTGTTGTTTCTTTATGACAAACTAGTCACGGGTCATATCTAAAGTTATTAGATTTTTTGTCCCAAAAAGGGCCCTTTAAAATTTAAATGAAGTACTAAATTCGAGGGTCAGATGTGGCTAGACACACTTTCTTAATAAATGAAATAAATAATACCTAATGGTGATTCTTCACTTTTAAAACTGCGGGAATTATGATACCAGCCTTCTGTTGGCATATATTTTGTTTAAAGAAAAGATAACCTTAATTTTGATGGGTAAATTCCTTTGTAGGTATAATCAAGCTAAGGAAGCCAAAGATGATAGATCAAAGAAAAGTGTACAGGGTTTTGGAGCGAAAGGGACAAAGCATGTTGTCAATTTGAATCAGGATAAAAACATCTATAGAGGAATCATTGCCCATTTGAATAAGGAAGACAAGTTACCAGTGATTTGTTTTACCCTGTCAAGAAAGCGTTGCAATTTAAGTGCTGAAATATTAAGTGGATTGGATTTGACTTCGGCAACTGAAAAATCGGCTATTCACAAATTTTTCAAAAAAAGTATTTCTAATCTTAAACCACCAGATCAAAAACTTCCACAGGTTAATCATTTTTACTATTTTAAAAGCGTGATATTATCAAATTTACAAATGTTTGGTGCTAACACTTCAAACTCAAAATTTTGCTATGAAGTGTACTTAAAGTTTTTGAGTTAGTCCTAAGCTGTTTTTTATGGCAATGCTCTTCTTTTACATAGTATAGTTAAACCATATCCCTTTTTGTTGTAAATGAAACATTCTAAGTTACAGATTTCTTGTCTAGATATTGTGCATGGAGAAGTATTTAAAACAAGGTTTTGGTATTCATCATAGTGGTATCCTGCCAGTACTTAAAGAAATAGTTGAAATGTTATTTCAAGAATGTCTTATAAAGGTAAATAAATCTTCAGTAAACCATGTAATTAAGAAATGTAAAAGGAGGGAACTTTTTCCAGAGTTGACAAAATTTGTTTGAGTTAGTAAAACCAGAAAATCCCCCCCCCCCTTCCATAAGTCGAAACTACAAAATAACTCTCCCCCAATAAAACTTTCTTTGTTATTCCTAAGTAAAAAAAATGAGTATACGTTTGTTAGGGTGTATCTTGATAATAAAGTATAAGCCAGATGGTATAACACGTTAACTAACAAGGAGATGACCCGAGGTGTTACACACCGATTTTGTTCAAACTCGGGGGATTGGTAGACCTTCATGTAACTTGAAAAATGCTTAAGGGATTTTATTCAATGGGCAACAGTTTTGCCATGGCAGCGAAGAATGTTTTTGACAACAGTAAATGGAAATTTTCCCATTGAAAATAACATAGGATTTTGACCGATTTCGAGGGTCCCCCCCCCCCCCAGTGAAAAATTTAAAAAACTGAAAAAAATTTTAAATACCAAAATTATAAAAAATTGACGAAAAAATTGATTGATGAGGTTTTTTGAAAAACAAAGTATTTATTTTGGTCAAACTTGACCCAAATTGGAAATTAATGGATCTAAATTAGCCCAATTTTAAAGATATGTAAAAATTATATAAAAATAAACTTAATTCGACCAACTATTGTTTGAAATATCTTTTTTCCAAAATTGAAAAATATTAATAACACTGAAAAAATTATCCAAATCAAGTTTGGATCCAAAACGATCAAAATAATAGGAATTGATTGTTTTTTTTTAAATTATTTTCCACATTTCGAAAATAATAGATTAGCAAAATTTTTAAATAATAATTATTATTATTGATTATTTTAAGAAACAGTGTAAAGCAAAATTGTTTTATTCGTTGTTATTAAACGTTTCTCGGTTTTTCTACTCATTTGTTTTGTCATATTTTACCTTTTTATGTACACTATATTTACACAAACATATTTATATACAGTACTATAATACTATATAGGAAATAAATTAGTTCGTCATTTACATTTTCTACCAACCAACATGATTTTTACTAACAATTGTTAATTTTAATTAAGTAACTTATTTGATGGTTTACTCGAGTATAATTAAAATATTTACGCATTTACCCAATTTTATTTGAAATAATTAATAATTTTCCCAATTTTACTTGAAGTGACTAATATTTATTGGTTTTACGTATAAAAGCCCAAAATGGTCAAAATCGCTGTCATTTGGCGACTATTCTTTATTTTACCCAATTTGGCTTATTTTTAGCAAAATCTCTTTATTTTACCCAATTTTAGTATTTTTTTTATTTTTCTCCCTATTTGGTTCAATTTTAGTGAATTTTCTTAAGCATTTTTTCTCAGTTTGGGTCAAATAATAAATGAATTTCACCCAATTTTACAAATAACTTAATTTCAAAGGTTTTCCCAAATTTAATCAAAATATTTACTTTTAAAAAGTTTTTTACCCAATTTTATTTGATATAATTTTTTTATTTATTATTTATCAAGTTAATAATATTTTAGAACTTAAACAACCAAAACAACTACGGATATAGTTTGGAAATTAATGCGGTTTTTGATCGAAACTACTGATGTTTATACTTTTTTTACAAAATTTAAAGATTTTGCTAATTTTGATCTATTATTTTCCAAATTTGGAAAATAATTAGAAAAAAAGTAATTTATCTATATAAATAAATTTCCCTCAATCCCTATCAATTTTGATCGTTTTGGATCGAAGTTATCCCTTACCAAAAAATAAGTTGGTTCAGTTTGTATTTAGTTTGTATACACATTATTAGTTGATATTAACTTGGTATTAAGTAAGCTCAAGTTGTCAGCATATTTCAAGTTACTAGTTGAAGGGGTAATAAGTTGTTATTCAGTTGGTAGGAAAATACTTCTTTTGCTAAGATTGTAATTAGTTGGTTTTTAGTAGTCAGGAAGTTACATATTATTTTTAAGTTGGTTTTAAGTAGTTAAATGTAAATGTTGATTCTGGTTTAGTTGGAAATAAGTTGATTAATAAAGCGGATTTAATTTATTTTTAAGTAGGCATTTGTCCCAAATACAAACTGAAAACCAAGTTGATATACAAGTTGTCCTAAGTGGTTTTTAGCCAACTTATTTTTTGGTAAGGGATTGATTTTGATATATTTTTTTAGTGTTATTAACATTTTTCAATTTTGATCGAAACTACTGTTTTTGATCAATATTTTTTCAATTTTATATTTTTTTTTCAGTTTTGAAAATAAAATTATTTTAATTAATTTTGAAATAATTTTTTCAATGTTTGAATTTTTTGGCAAAATTGCACTACAGCGGCCTCATGTAATTTCGTTTTTTTTGGTGGAGAATGTAGCACTTGACGCGTAGATTACTAAACTAATTTTTTGGGCCGCAATATTGTCAAAAACATTTTTCATTGCCATGGCAAAACCGTTGCCCATTGAATAAATTCCCTTTAGGATTTTTCAAGTTACATGAAGGTCTACCAATCCCTCGAGTTTGAACGAAATCGGTGTGTAACACCGTGGGTCGTCTCCTTGTAAGTGTAGATTTTTAGCTGATTTAAGGGATCACAACTATGTATTTTCATTTCCGCAAAATAATTTTGACACAAATGTTCGGTATCATCTAAAGTATAAAAAAAATCTGGGGGAGTAGTGTCTGAATTGGATTTAGAATTAGTAGAAATTAGAAAATAATTAACATCAAATGAAGCAGTTAGATAGCTTATCATGCATAAATGTGCACGTTAGCTGTCCCATATGAAATTTTTGAAATAAACTTGATTGCTGCTACTACTACTAAATGCTAGTTGACTATATGAAATCAAACTTCATATAAAGTTGATCCTTATAAAGCATATGTCATTCTGCCATGCATAGCTAGAGCTTTTGCCACCCAGGGTGACTCCTTTATTTGCTGTGCCCCTATCAATACATTTCAGTCCGCTTGATATGCCACTGCGTCCATGGGAAATTTTCAATTGGGTGTTCGTCCTGTTAGTGGTTATTAGTAATGTTCAGCTAAACAACATATACAAAACTAGAATTGAAAATTAAACTTAATAGCTCCAATTATATTTATTATAGTATTTCTGATTATATTTTCAATTCCTAGGTTTTATTTGCAACAGAAACATTTTCTATGGGTGTCAATATGCCCGCTAGGTCTGTAGTTTTTGATAGCATTCAAAAACATGATGGTAAAGAATTTCGAAGTCTCATATCATCAGAGTATATTCAGATGGCTGGAAGAGCAGGTAGAAGAGGTTTAGATACTACAGGAACAGTTATCATTCTTATTAAGGGAGAAATGCCACCGATTTCTACATTGAAAATTATGATGCTTGTAAGTTTTATCACTATTGCGTTTGTCTATTTTTTATTTAACTTCGTCAAATTGGTAATAATGTTGGTGGATGGGGGAGGGAAAATAGACAAATAATTAATATAATCCCCACAGTGTATGCCGACACTTAGAATGTTATCTAGTTTCATTTTATTTCCATGCAAAGTAACTCAATATTTTTCATAAGGTTTTCAGGATGTTTGAGCTCTTGTATTGTCATAAGACTTAAAAGCAACAAAAATAGATTTTACTTGCATGTTTTTTTTAGTGATGGTGAGTCATACTTTTCCCACACTATTTATTAACTAATTGTATAGTCAAGATTTTAAAATTAATAAACCGCCACTTATAACTTTTATGAACCTATCATCTTTTAATGCAAAAGTTATCGTTTTTTTCAGGGCAAACCACCAATGATGACTTCAAAGTTTAGAATAACTTACAGCATGGTTTTGAATTTATTGAGAGCTCGCCAGCTTAAGGTTGAAGAAGTTCTTAAAATGTCATTCAGAGAAGCAGGAATGCAGAGGGCTAAAGGAGAGTCAGAATTAGAGCTTAAATCTCTAACTCAGCAGTTGGCCAATATAATTCCACTTGATTGCTATATATGTGAAGACATTGATAAATACTACACTGCTGTACAATCTTATTCAACATTGAGAATAAACTATATTGTGAGTATACTCAATAATGCTAAAACTAAAAACCTTTTTACAGAACCAATAAACTAGATTTATTGTTCATTAAAACTATACAAAGTATACAACAATGTGGTAGATATAATTAAATTTTTCTACCAATTGGGATAATTTTTTGTTAGGTTTTCGGTGTTAAATACAAAATTTGGCAGTCCAGATATGGAAAAGTGAAGAAATATTATCACTTTCTCATTGTTAAATGATGGAAAATAATATCAATTAAATATTTTTAAGAGATCACTTTTAAAAATATTTCATTTAAATGTCTTGTCTCTAACTTGTGTTTTTATATCAAACTATGCATTTATGCTTTAACTGTCTACTATTCAACTAGCTGTAATCTAGCTGCTAATATAATTATTCCTAACATTGGTAATTTGTATAGCTAATTTGATAGCAATTTTGTGTTGGTCAGCAGATTAACCTTAAGTTGAAATCTTATTTGCTATCTTGGAAAATGGTATGTAAAAAAGTCTAAAAATTAATGACGCAGATAACTGCGATTAGTTCTCCCCAAAAATTCTGAGTTGTCTAGAAATCCAGTAAGCTATCAATCCTGACTGAAAGTAAATATTGGGGGACAGTCTTGACCTTATCGCATATTCTAGCTTCTGCTATGGTTGACAAGTTTTTAAATGATGTTGAGATTGTGTAACCCAAAGAGCTAATAAAATTGGTGTAAACTAACACCTTTTTAACTTAAAAAAACTTGAGCGGTCTAGGACTGTTCACAAATTATGTAATGCAATAATGGGGTTTTTTTTTATAGTGGTACTAAATGTTACAGGGGTGAGGGGGAAGGTTGCTCTAATGTTACTTAACATTTTTATACCCAAACCTAGCTTTCAATTATTTTAACTTGCAATCACAATTTAGTACTATAAAAAAATTGGTTGTACATTTTCAAATAAATTTAACAATTTATGGTTCTAGTCAATTTTATTGCATTAGGTAATTGGTCTACAGCCCCTTCTAGAGCTCTCTCAGTAAAAGTCTAGTTTTGCATTGTTGTTTAATCCTCAAAAATAAGTTAACTACTTTGTATTGTTTGCCACTCAAGTAATTTTGACTATCAAATATTCCAATTTTCCTTCCATTCTCACTAACTCCAACATCCAACAACACCAGAGCAAATTGTCTCGTTAAAATCTGGCCTAGGTGTTGTGGAAACTGAGTTAAAATATTTCATCGACCAACAGGCCCAAAAAGTGACCCCATTGGCTGTTCGACTTGCTTGGACATACCATCCTCCACCTTTTATTTTTATTTATACCCTTTAATGCACGCCTTGCTCCAACATTGTTGAAGTCTGTTTATGCATACTATTTTACCTCAATTTTTTATGTCTTTTAATGCATACGAACCTCTTTTTATTTTTACATCCTTCAATGAATACAACACTCCTGATTTTAATTTTTATTTTACAATCAGACCAAATCATTATATGTTTAAACTTTACAGAACAATCTTTTCTCAAATGATCATAATGGAAAGGTTTTTTGTTCTGGAAGAGTTGTGACCATTTCAACTGCTCAACACATTAATGTATTAGCTGCGGTTTTATGCTGTAACTATCAAAAAAAGAGCCTCACAGTCATTTGCCTCACAAGGAAAGATAAAGCAATCAACTCCAAAATTGCTACCTCCATGCATGCTTTTTCCAATGAAATATTCTTTGACAAGAAAGGTGGTTCCGATATTTTGTCAGAAATAGATGTGGACTGTGTGACAAAAGTTTCAGGAGAAATTATCATCCTCAGTAAAAAGAAGGCTCAAAAATTAAGGTTGGTTTGAAAACTCCATATTGGTTATAAGGATTGCAACTTGGCCTCTGCTTCATGCAGGTTAAACCTTTTTTATTTTCAGGAATGAAGCTGTTAAAGAAATAGGCAATGCAATGTTGCAAGATTTACAAACTATAGCTGATAAAAAAAAGACGCTTGTGTGGGGAGTAGTGTCTGAATTGGATTTAGAATTAGTAGAAATGAGAAAAGAATTAACATCAAATGAAGCAGTGTTGGATAGCTTTTCATGCATAAAATGCCCACAATTCATAGATCATGTAAGTTTTTGTATCTTCTCAAATATATTTTTCAATAATCTCTGAAAAATATTTTAAAAATTATTTTACAATTTAAGCTTAGCAATATTAGTATTTTAAAACTAAAAATATAATTTAAATTATAATGGCTCAATGGTTTTATAGGACAGCTTTGGACTCAGTTTAATAGGAAACTTATGACAAATGTTTTTATAAATTTTATCCATACCCAAAATATTGAAAAAAATTTATCCAATTTATTAAATAATAAAATCATTGTAATTGAAATAATGATAGAGATATTAAAATATAATTATGTATCAAAGTTACCCCAAATTTAGGCAAACTTTGCGTTCTACCACATCATTGGGTCCTTTGTAATGTGTTATAAATACTATTTTATTTTTATTTTAGTATAAACTTTCCTTAAGTAACCTAACTACAAAAGAGAAACTGAATCAGACAAAACGACTGCTTTCAGACGAAAATCTTCAGCTTCTTCCAAACTACAGAAGTTGTGTTGACGTCTTATTTCATCTAGGATATGTTAGTGAACAGAGAATGCTTTGTATGAAGGGTTTGGTGGCTTGTGAAATTAGCAATTATGAAATACTATTAACAGAATTGCTTAGCTCAAACTTTTTCGCCGATAAAAGCACAGCTGAAATAGCAGGACTTGTAACATGTTTCGTGTTTCAAATGAAGCCTAAAGTGGAACCAGACATGACAAAGCAGTTAAAGGAAGGTGTTGAACAAATATTGGAAACAGCTAAACGAATTGAAGCAGTGCAGAATAAATGTGGATTACAAAATGAACCAGACTATAAATTGATTGATGAACTTAAATTTGGATTAACAATGGTGGTTCATGAGTGGTCAAAAGGAGTTGTAAGTATCATTTTAGTAGATCATTTGAAAAACACAGTGATTAAACCAGAGGTTCTGTTTCAAAGCACTATACCCCTACAAGCAGAAAAGACATTTACTAACTCTTCACCAAATTCTCCAGAAAAAACTGCACAATGACATTGAATTTTATTAATTTTTATAATGAAACACCACCAAATACAGGGTTCGCAATTTTTTGCCATGTATGGAAAAGCTGTGGACTTTTTCATATAAAAATTGGGTAGCCAATACTATTCTATGGCGCAGTTGTTTTTGGGAGAAATACTTGTCCGATATCCACGAGGAATTTGAAATAAAGTCATTTACATTGTTAGTTCCCAATGCCATTTTTCTGTAGTGTGAGGTATTAGAAATGAAATTCAGACTGGCTAAGTGTAGGTGTGTGTGTGTTTCTCCCCATTTAAAGCTGTAACTACTTGCAAATCTTAAGGCACATGATAAATGTTTGATACTTTTACTTATATTTATTATTTTTAACAGGCGTTCGCAGAAATTGCACTAATGACAGATGTTGATGAAGGTATTATTGTGCGAACCATTCAGAGGTTAACAGAAATAATGAAAGATATACGTAATGCTGCTCATACATTTGGTGATGATATTCTCAAGGCTAAAATGGAAGATGCCATTCAATCTGTTAAAAGAGATATTGTTTTTACAACAAGTTTATACACACAGTAAAATTTAAAGAAAAATTTGAATTTTCGAAAATTAGTTTTATTTTGATACAGGTAGTGAAATGTTTAAAAATTGTAATTTAAAAATAAACTCATGGAACACATTTTGTACATTTTTAAGGCATAATTAAACTTTTTACATTGTTTATATGATTTTTACGCAACTGCTTGTTTTGTATCATACAATACAATACATATTCTTTATTGTAATTTGAAATTTATTTTACGGGGGCACTATCAAGCTTCAAGTTTACACTCTCACTAGGCTTCAAAATGATTATTGAACAGATGAAATATAATGTTGTGTATTTTGTGTTTGAAATTCAAATTTTTCATTGTGATACATACATCATTGAAACACCATTAAAATGAAGCTTTGCCAAAATGACTTCCAAATTTCTGGCCCATTTTTAAATTTGTGTATTCAGTTATTCGCTTTCCGGTTTAACGAAAGGAAAAGGAAGCAATTGTTGCTGGGCTTGAAGCTAGAATGGGTTTGGTCAACAGAGTTATAGAATAGTGAAAGCCTAGAAAAACGTATAAAAAGCATGGAAAGAGATTGCAATTAAAGGAAGTGTCAGCCGTTGGTATGGGAACCAAAAGAACGGGCCCACAAATTAGAACAAAATGGTCTGACTACAAAAGCATAGAAACAAAGATGGACAATGTTAGATATACCAATAAAATTCTTTTGGCCATACACAACTCTTGTTCGGGCTGAAAAGGAAATTGAAAATTTTATTTCAGTGATCTCGCCTTTATAAACTAATAATAACCCTGAAAGATAATTACATTTACCAGCAGTATGTCTACTCCTTTAAAATAAATTTAATGAATATTACTAATTACCTTTTCTCTAGCTTTCAGATGTAAAACTTCCCACAACAAAAAATATTTCTTTATTATTGTCAGCTGACCAAAATTTTTGTTATTTTCCGTCAGAGCTGTCTCTATCTTCATACTTGTTTCTCTCTTAATATCAGTTTGGCGTTAGATTTTAATTTCAATTGGATATTTTTCAATGTGGTTATCAACTTCCTGTAATTTTTTACCCATAAAAGCAGTTTGGGGTTCAATAAACATTTCATTAAGTAAATTTGGGTCTTTTTTATCATTGGGTATCAGGTCAAAAAGGAGATGCGTCCCCCTTTCTCTTAAATGATAGCTACAATAATAAATACTTCTATTTGAGGAATTGAAATAATTTTTATTATAGTGGAGCAAATATATTAAAATGAGACTTTTGTCTCTGGAACGGGCCCATAGATTGGTATTTTCAGTGTTTTTAGAAATATTTTTCAACAACTTCAATTTTCCAACCCTCTATCGTCACGGCTCTATTTCACTGTGAGAAGTAGTAAAACTTTCATAAGGGCTAGAAAGCGATGCCACCAACAACTATATTAGTCAATGGACTTATTAAATCTATACTACTAGAAAGTTGGTCAACCATCTCTCTAAAATCCCCCCCCCCCCGAAAAAATCCTGGGAATACCACTGCATGCAGATGCTCTACATCATGTAAATTAGAGCATTTAAAACCAAATGGGCTGAAATTCCTGTGAAACTAAAATTTAATTAAAAACACACCCTTTTCCCAGGGTACAACCTATCAAACAATGGCAAACCTAATGAAAATTTTGATATAAAAATAAACAAGTGAGAGAGACTACTACGCTAAAAACATTATTTTAGTAACTTTTAAATTTTACCAACAAAATTAACAGAAAAAAACAGCAATCTGCTGTTTATTGCCGCCACTTATGTCTTCAATTTTTAATGGCTTAGAGAGATCCCATTGAAGATGTGCAAAGTTGAATACTTCTATTTTGCTAACTCTGCTAAGAGACTGCTAATTAAAACTCTCAAAGACCCTCATGTATCACAGATAAATTTCAACAAAATGAAAATTTATTAACTGACATTCCATCTCTTGTATTAAATATCTTAATTCAGGTAGTAATAAGCATTGTACAAAAATTTCAAAAACTTAAAAATTTATTATCTTATTTTACAATGTTATAAAATATCGAATATGAAAATGCCCATAATTTATAAAATAAAAAATTAAGTTTAATTTTAAGTCAATACTTATATAAGGCAACTATGAATAACAATATTTTAAATAACTTTGTGCTTATCTTCATAGCTTAGGTAAACACCCATCCATCCAAACTGAAAAAAATAATTATTATCTATAATAAAAGTAAAACAATTATAGCAATTAAAAAAATTTATTCAGAGGTACCCAGTCCAGGTACTCAAACAGTATGAAATGTAAAGTTAATTTTTTTATGTAAGCCCAGTAGACTGAAGAATGTTGTCAACATTCTTTATAGCCATTTTTATATACGACACATTTTTAATAATTAGTAATTAAGACGTTGCCCAATTTTGATTTGAATAATGTTTGAGGTTGTTAATGTTATAGGGAGCTGTTGGCTCAATTGGCAAGGGCTTGCCACCAGAATACAGACAATATCCCCCCATCAAATTTAACTTATCAGACAAAATACCCCCCAAATTGAGCATTGGTTTTCAGTATGGACAGTGGCAGCAATCTGATTAAAAGGCAATACAAGTCGCTAGCTGACTTTTAGCCTAAGTTGGTACCTTGGGTATTAGCCAGCTGATTATTATTATTTAAGGTTTTTGATTGATTCTGGTATTTTTCTGGTACATAATAAGAAAGACTATGTCCAGAATTATAAAATAAACATGTTATGGCACTTAAAACAAATAGTTATGAAATTTAAAATTGTTGCAGAGCTAGAGATATTTAGAAGATTTCCTACCCAACCAGTCTAGTTATGTTTATGATTAAATACGTGTGTAAAATAATGTTTTATTCTTTTGGCCAGCGTTCCTAATCTTTTAGAGGAATGTGATTTTGCTCCCTTCAAAAATAAAAACACGCACACTCAATAATTTTAACAGTGCATAGGAAAACAATGAAAACCACCAATATTTTTCTAAAGCACTATCGCTTGTTTTTGAAATAAGGTATTGATTTCTGTTTATTGATAGTTAAATTCCTTATACATAAAACAATTATATTATTTTATTAAAGGTAGAATTTTGAATCCAATGTCGTATTAGTGTGCAAAATCCCAAAGTTAGGCTTGTAAGCTTTTTCTCTCTAAACAATATCTCTCGGCTCGCTCTAGTAACAACCAATATTAACATCTACCCGCAAATGACGTCAGTAATACGCACCCAAGAAATGCAGTGAAGCCTACCCTTCCATTTATTATTATCATCATCTATTTATACACCTCATGCAAAAATCTAATACACCAAGAATATTCTGACACTATCTCTTTAACGTTATAGGCTTGTAGCACCTCATTTTACTATTCATTGGAATTTAAAATACTTAGCAAAACTTAAACTGTATCTAGATATTTTACAATATTTAGATATATCAGCAATACTGGCCGTAGAAGGTACTGTGATAACATTTCAATTATTTTCAGTTTCTTACAAACCCTATACATTTGCAGTAATAATAACTAAATGTTTCTTTGATAAAGCGATAGCGATATTTACATTTAGTTTTCCAATGAGGTTCTTTGTTAAAGTATTAATAGTAATCAATCCTATACATTTTTAACTTTTTACAACTTTCCGATCAATAAGGGAACCACTTACATTGGTTCTCATATCATAATCATGTGGATTACTCTCAGCATAAATATATTTAGTGCAAAATCTAAGAAATTACCACTATACTATAGACTATGAATTTTGCAAAATCAGATAACTTTCTTGCTCTGCCACATGATAGATTTATGATCAGGTCCCTTGACAGTCCCATAATCAATAAAAAAAACATTTTTGACTTTAATTTGACTTTTACATCACACATAGGCCTTTGTCTCTTTAGAGTACATACCGTATTTTAAATAGAAACTATTGTTTTTATTTGCTCCTACTCTGTTGGAAATGGGCACCACCAAAATGTTATAATATTGGTAATTTGTATCTTAAGCTAAATTTGAGCAGGCTTACCTTTACTGCACATTTTTGTTTAAGGAATCTTGCTCTTGCCCCAGAACTAAATATAAAGACATTAAAAATGAATGGTCTGAAATTGTAGCTATATTTAAAAAGTACAAGTAACATAAAACTTCCAAATTTAAGTAAAAAAATAAATAAAATCACTTCAGCAAAAGCAGTGAAAAAAAAAGCAGGCCTCCTATACTCCTAACACAGTAAAGAGGTTCTTATTATTACTATCTCAGACAGTGGTACCAGCATAAATGGGTCTCTAAATTTGAATTTACTACACTGTTTCAGCACACCATACTATTTTTATTGGAATATGGTTTTTTCGTTAAAACTGCGCAGGACCATAATTTTTAGTAGTAATTGCAATTAAGAACCCTCAATCAATTGTACAGTACCATTTCTAAAAACTACATTTGCAGAATTTTGATAAATGGGTTTTCTTAAATTTTTTAAAACGCAATTGCAAAATAGCAATTAAGCAATTAGAGAAAAAAAGGTATACATTCATGATATTTCACCTGCTAAAATGTGAAACTGGTAGTTAGTATCTCATCAAAATGATGATATCTGGAAGGAAATGGCACAAGGAAGATTTTGAACACCACTTAAGAGGGTGAAGAAGTATTTGAAAATAAATTGTCAAAGAACAGAAAGAGAAAACGTAGAATTGTAAAAGTGTGAGATTGCAAGTCACACAGCAAACGCGTAACAAATGGAAGAATGTGAAAAATAAATAATTTTAAATTACTTATATCAAGAAAGCAAAGAGTAACCTAAATTTTTAATATTTTCCATTCCTTAGGGTAAATCTTTATCTTATAATTGTGTATAGTATTCTTAAACAGATACTTAAAATGTAGTTTGCACTTCATAGTGTATATAATTAACACCTAGGAGAATATTGGTTTGAATGGTTGTTTTAAGCTAGGAAGTGGCCCAGTTTAGCCCTAAATTGCAAATAAAATCAAGAATAAGGGCAGTCTCTAGGGTCCTTTTAGATTATTAGAAAAAGGATAATCGAAGTCATCTTAAGAATTGATGTTCTGTCAAATTTACAGATTTCAAATTAAATAAAAAAATGTGTAACAGATTTTATATTTCTGCTCAGAGCACACAAGTAATGAGGAGAAAATGTGCCCCGTAAAGACTTTTGGCCATGTCCAAATAGTGACAGCTCATTTCGCCTAGTCTACAGTATTTTTATTCCTCATTGAAGTTATTATGACTAAGGGAATGCAACCAACTTTCAAATATTACAGTGCAATGTCGCAATGCTCTTAAATGAAATAATTAGCGAATAACTACATTAGTCCATTAAGAAAAGGGATAATAAAGCTAAACCCTAAACAAATTTGAAGAAATTTAAAAACATACTAATAGCTCGTACTGATAGGTCTTCGGGCAAACAAAAAGGCGCGAAACTCGGACCAAATAGATCTTAGAGTGAAAAACTCAAATAAAATAAAAAATGCAGTCCATAGGTGGATCCTTTTAACTTTTATCTTAAATGAAATGTTCAATTGGATGTGTGGGGTGGCGAAGTGGTTAGCACTCTCACCTCGCAGTAAGAGAAGCCAGGTTTGATCCCAGCTTGTGGCAATGGGTTAAAACTCAGAATCAGTACTCCTCCTGCATTGAGATATTAAGGTCTCTCCCTGCTTGTTCGAGGGGTTTTCCTCCGAACTCTTCGGTTTCCCCTTTCCAAGATTGCTGGGGTTAATGGTAATAGTAAGTGTAGCAAGCTGTTTGGGCTTGCCACGACCCTCCTACTCAATTTCACTCGGCCAACAGTAATTGGCTTTACAAGTCACTAGTTGATTTAGGCCTGTGTGGTTCCTTTAGCACAAAAATATTTGACTAAAAAACCGCTTTTCAAAAGTAGATCTAAACAAGAAAATAATAACTATTATAAAAATAACACAATTGGTATATTTTACACCAGAACTACCAACAAAAAGCCGCTTTAGCACATACAAGCTTATATGGTAAATTAAAAATTAAGAGTAGATAATCTAACTAAGAATGCATACTTTAAAGACAATTTTTTAACCATCTGGTTATAAGAGCACATAAGTCATTTTTGTGAAAAAGTGCAATGAACACATCTTTCTAGCTAGAGCTCAGTAACAACATCCTTATAGAAAACAGTAGAAACTTAAAAGTAGGAATGTGCAGAAGCGCACACTAAACCATTTTTCCCAAAAGGAATTAAGCAATAGAGGTGTTAGGCAAGCTGCAAAATTTGATCTATATTTTATTTTAATTTATGTTCTGTACCCTCTGCATAAATAGTCATTACAAGATGGCTCTCTGCCACTTTGACTTTCCATAAGGGGGCTTTGGTGTATTCTCTCATAGCATATATATGTGATTTATCAAAAAAGGTATTGAAATATCATGAAAAAGGACTTTGGAGGCATGTAAAGAAAGTTTTGAGTTTCAGATAAAGTTTAAAGATTAGAAATGTTTACAGCATTAAACCACAAATGAAAGTGAGACTTATTATGTCTACATTACTGGAACTTAGTCATATAGACTTACTTATTTGCAAAATGTAAATGTTTAGTTGAATAAAGTTCAAGACAGAACCAAGTGTATAAGCTAAATGTATAATATACATTTGAATGAAAAAATCTTCAACCTTTGTCAAATTGACTGTATTACAAATATAGCAATTAAGTTGGGAGCCGTGTCATCAATCAAAACTGTTACTAAAATAGATTTCAATTCTAGTAGAAGCCTAATAATACGATTTTAAAACTAGTTTAATAATAATGTTATAACTATAGCCTTGTAAATTTATATTTTCTAATTGAAACCATAATTAATAATTTAAATGAATCACTGCATTGGTAAACATTTGCCACTATTTAAAATAGTAGAAGCGGAGATAATTAAAAAAAAATACTTCAATCCTTTAAAATGATACATTTATTTCCATGCCAATTCAACAAAACATGCTACCACTAGCAGAGAGAGCTAGATATCATAGAAAGTTTGGAGCTTCTGATTAAGCCAGGAAACTATATGTGCCTAAGGAAGACTGGTGACCCTGATGATTAGCATAGAAACAGGTGTAGTTTACAATGGCGATTTTCCCTAATGATATCCTAAGCTAAACTCAGCACCAATCAATATTAAGCCTTGTCAACCTCGAATATAAATTCACTAACCTCCTGTGCTCTTTATAAACCATCTAGGTGATTTTACTTGAAACTAGATCACTTTTGTGAAAAACATGACACGTTAAATTCTTTTGTTGTTAAGTATATATTTCGTGTGAGTGTTCATCATTTTCTTCACCAGCAGCCTGCCAATGAATTTGATAAAATGCACAACATCTTAAATTCGACGTATTTTATGACGTTTTTGGAACATGGTTTCAGTTTCATGAATAAACTCATCAAAAATAACCATATGAAAGTGAGGGTGCTCAAGGCACAACATTACCAAACTCTAAAAAGGATGCTCAAAATTCAACTGCCTCTTTAGAACTCTTATCCCCAGTTTTAATAATAATTATCTGCTAGGAACCACTATTAAATACACCAAAATGTTATTAAATATCTCATATGGTAACATGTGTGGTTAAAATGGCTTGGAATGAAATGAAGCACAATCAAAATAGTAAAAACAAAATTTATTAATACTATTAAAACCATGCAAAATTAAGAGAAGTTTCTGCTTACCTGAATACTACATGCATATAGCTTGCATATCCAGCTAATACATGCCACCACGCATGTAGTTGAGTCAGCGGATGAAGAATCACAGGACCTGCTTTTCTTATTTTCCTACCCAGAAAAATATTAATGAGGCACAGTCCAGGGTATTCTTACAGAATAGGAGATTTCTTGATCTACCATTATGAAAATCAAACTTTTCTTACATTTATTAACAATAGAAATAAAATGAGTAGCTATATAATTATACGTCTAAAAACTAACTGCTAATTGACCGATTTCAAAATTCATTTTTTTTGTTATAATACCATTACATGTTATGGTCTAAAATTATAAATAAATCAGCCTGCTTGATCCAAACAATTTGAGGTAGTATAATGCACAAAACCAATTTTGAGATCACTCAAAGCTTTAGTTGTGTTTTCCTTCGATCGTGCATTTATTTAAGGTAAATTTTTATCAGTGCTGATAAACTTAAATTTACTTAATATAAACTTTCCTTGATTTTTTTTAAGTTGTAAAAATTAAACCAGATTAATTATAAGTTACTTACTGAAGCTGAGAACAATAAACGTTGTCTACATTCCACAGAAAAAATCCAGTAATAAACATTAGGGTTCCAGCGCAAAACATCTTCATTGGTGCATCTTTGGTTCTATGTGAAATATAAAAATTGTGTCTTACTAAACAGTTCCTAGAAGTTAGGTTCTCAAAATGCAAATTGAAAAGCTGTTGGAATACCAACAACATATAAGGAATAATATTTTTGTGAAAGTAATTTAGCGTGGGCAGAAACTTATGGGTGACATTTCTGTTAACAGCCTGTGAATGAAAGAAAGCTGAATGTCCAGCTCCTTGATTACTAGTGGCCATACTAGGTGAATACTTTTCGAATGTTCTCAGACTAAAGGTGTTCTCTTTCAATCCTAAAACGAACTATGAGCCTGTTCTGGGACTGAGAATTACTCTGCACCCTAGACTATTTTTTATGCTTCAGGATTTATGGCTATTTTTTTACACCTTAACGTAAAAAATGGGAATATAATTTTTTTAATTAAATTATCTGACTGAAGTATAATCATTTCTAATTTAAAAATAATGATAATAATAAATTATAATTTATAGATTTCAACTAGCTGTAGGGAAATGTAGGCCCTAGAGTTTGAGAAGTAAAACTTCATGGGCTATAAGTAGCAAGAAGATTTGAATTTTTTTATATATAATACTTTCACAGTTCTTACTTATTTCTATAATGAGAGCTAGTGCAATTTAAAAACTAATAGCAATGCTTACTGCAAATCCAAAATTGTGGTATAAAGAACAATAGATCCATAAAATATCTGAAATCAGGTTGTATTTATTTATTAGTAAAGAAAAAATGTGACAGCTTAACAACAAAAACTCACTTGGTGAATTAAAGGTTCTCTGTAGATAATATAAAGCTGTAACAGAAAAAAATATATATTAATTTTATTTACTATAAAGAGATGTGACATATACCCTAGTTTAATTATTTTTATTTACTCGCATCAAGATAAAATAAATATAAATATTTTGCAAAATGTGATGGGCAATGGTTAATTAAACCTGTTTCCTAGCTATTTTAAGCTTTATGATAGATAAGATTTGAACAATAATGCATTTTTGATTTTGTGAGATCCCCAGTTTTTTGGTTTAAGATTGGGTTCCAAAATAATATTATTCTCCAGTGATAGTTATTAGTATTAACACCAATAATGGTACTTTCAAAACATCAAATACCACTACTTACAGCACATACAATCACACAGCTTATTCCAAGTTTTAAAGCTAAACCAAAGTTAATTGGCTTTGTAGAATTGACTTCAAGGCTATATAATAAAATAAAAAAAATTTATTCTTGGCTAGGTAGAATATAACGCAATAATAATTGGATTATTCTGTTTAACAAAATAAAAATTCACAATGCATGAATGTTGTTAAAAAACATGCTACCCGAATTTTTTTTAAGTAAACATGAAACCCATTAAAGTTTAGTATTGGCGTCGGACACTAAATAGGATAAACCTCCCACAGCTTTGCTCTGCATGAATTAGGATGAATTAAATGCAGCCCATTCATAGTCCATTAAGAAGTTATTTAATAATCTAAAACCTCATCTTTTAAATAATTCATACCTCCATCGTAAAGAAGGTAAATTTAAATTAAATGAATGGAACATGTTTAAAAAATTTTAAAGCATTATGGGTAATATAAATACAATTTTTTAGGCAATGTACGCATAAAAAAGATGCTGATTTAAAATATTTTGTAAAAAATTTTTAAGGTCCTAAATTGAAAATATAATCCCTCTTGTTCCTAGTTTAACATATATTTAACAAAATAAATCAAACCCAACCTTCTATCTTAGACTATAGTCCTGCTTACGTTGTCAGAAACATTTTAAAATATTTGCATTTTTTAATATTTGGCCTAGTGTTCGTACAGGAAAAATGGACAGTCGGGGTCAGGGTCGGGGTCCCCGTACGAACACTAATTTGGCCCATAATTGGGATTTTTTCAAAATATAATTATAGAGTAAGAATGCACCGATATGGGTACAACCAATATATCAGCTATCCGTGGCCGATATATCAGTCGATATTAATAAAGTCATCTATCAGAACAGTAGTGTATATGATAAAATCATTGTAAAAGAAAGTGCACTGCCATACCATTTTTTTTTCTAATTTTTTATTAAAAGAAGTTTGCAAGAGCATATATGAATATGTTTTTTTTTACATTTTACTTGATACATATTATCATATAAGTCTATAATATTGTCCCATAACTTTGTCACTTTGGGGAATATTTTACTGAGAGCTAGTAACGAAGTGATGTCATCACAAGAGAGTGTCACACATGTAACAATATCATACACTTATGATATTATCTATCACAAATCAAATATTGTTGATTTTATTTGTTTATACTCGAAACCCCCGGTCTTAAAAAAAAAAAGGTCTAGCTTCTGAAGTCTGGCGTACGCAGCGCAGCAAATCACTCTGTAGGTCTTTTAAAAACATTCTTTGGTCTTACGCACTCAGAAGCTAAAAAATTCTCAGACCTCTAATCCCCAAGACAAGCAATGTTTTCGAATGGTGGAGTGCCAATAAAGAACGATTCCAAATTCTTGTCAGCCTTGCTAGAATATCTATCGGATTGGTTCCTTTAAACTTAAGTCTTTTGACGCGATTGAAGTACATGCTTGTGGTGTTTTTCCTTTCCCCAATCTCTGGCTGAGAGAACATTTTACCACAAGATAGCCTTTCTAGGCGTTGTAAAAAGTACTCTAAACTTACTTACGCTGTATACAATCCAACTAAACTAGCCCATATCATAGGTAATTCATCACTTAACTGAAAATAAAAAACTTAATTATTACATAATAACCAACATCACTGAAATATGTCTATGCTTATATATCAGAAAATTAAATGTGTGGAAATACTAATAAAAGTTTACCAAAAGTGACATAAGACCCAAAAGTGTGTCAAATCTACCTTTGCGCCCATTGAAATATTTACCGAGAGCTAGTCTCACAATAGACTACATAACCTACTAGTTGGAATAATACTAGCAACGGTATATTTAGTCTATGGTCTGGCACAATTTTATCCCTTCGATTTATTATCCCGTAGACATACGTTCTAAAACGCCTCACTCAGTGGCGCTGAAGTGGAGGAAATTTCCAATTTTGATGACGTATTCTCAACCCCCTCTTCCCCTCCCTCTCTTTACTTCGCGACAAGCTCTCATTAAACATTATACCGTACTGACACACTTTTGGGTCTTATGTCGCTTTTGCGTTTACTGACAAACCCTTACCAAAAAATAAGTTGGATTTCAGTTTGTATTTAGTTTGTATACACATTATTAGTTGATATTAACTTGGTATTAAGTAAGCTCAAGTTGTCAGCATATTTCAAGTTACTAGTTGAAGGGGTAATAAGTTGTTATTCAGTTGGTAGGAAAATACTTCTTTTGCTAAGATTGTAATTAGTTGGTTTTTAGTAGTCAGGAAGTTACATATTATTTTTAAGTTGGTTTTAAGTAGTTAAATGTAAAAGTTGATTCTGGTTTAGTTGGAAATAAGTTGATTAATAAAGACGATTTAAGTTATTTTTTAGTAGGCATTTGTCCCAAATACAAACTGAAAACCAAGTTGAAATACAAGTTGTCGTAAGTGGTTTTTAGCCAACTTATTTTTTGGTAAGGGAATTATCAAAGAAGAGAACCAATATTTACAAAATCATAAAAAAATATTTACAGAAAATTATTTAATGAAACCTTCTGATGAAACTTACTTGAGTTGAGTATAACAGAGTACAATGGAACATTAATGATCCCACACCAACAACTGAAAGATTGAGAAAAAAGCTGCCATTAAAGAGAGTATGAAATTCCTTATTTATGGTGGATCAGAAATTTTCACATTTCTTCCACCAGGTTTAACAAAAGCTATGTGTTACTAGTTACATTGTAGTGTATGTTAGCAGATGATTTCTCTATTTAGTTCCTACTCAGTTTAACAATAAATTTAACTAGTTTGTAGTTTGGGAAAGAATGTAACAAAAACATGAAAATTATAAAATGTTTTTATCCGCGTCACAAGCTTTTTAGTACTTATTTGGCCAAAAATATTTATATTTATCGACTCGAGCATGTGCATCTTCAATAACTATAGCTAGTGACGTATAAAAAACATTTACATGACCTCTTCTGTAAGTGGGCATTATTATTATTATGTACTATAATGATGAAAAGAGACTTAAACGGTTTTAAAATTCACAATTTATTTATTTAAATATAATGATGTTTTTAATAAAACATTTGAAGCTCAGTAAAACTCAGAATATAAACAGTGGATTTAAGAATAAATTTTCTTCAGAAATGGCCTCATATAAAGTTTTTAGATAAAGAAATGTTCTAACGAAATCATATTAGTTCGATTAAAAGTTATTTATATAGTAAATTAACTCACTAGCAAAAACTTTCAAAAAGTATTATCTGACCCTTACCAAAAAATAAGTTGGCTAAAAACCACTTACGACAACTTGTATTTCAACTTGGTTTTCAGTTTGTATTTGGGACAAATGCCTACTAAAAATAACTTAAATCGTCTTTATTAATCAACTTATTTCCAACTAAACCATAATCAACTTTTACATTTAACTACTTAAAACCAACTTAAAAATAATATGTAACTTCCTGACTACTAAAAACCAACTAATTACAAACTTAGCAAAAGAAGTATTTTCCTACCAACTGAATAACAACTTATTACCCCTTCAACTAGTAACTTGAAATATGCTGACAACTTGAGCTTACTTAATACCAAGTTAATATCAACTAATAATGTGTATACAAACTAAATACAAACTGAAATCCAACTTATTTTTTGGTAAGGGGAATTTTTAGTAGGCATTTGTCCCAAATACAAACTGAAAACCAAGTTGAAAACCAAGTTGTCCTAAGTGGTTTTTAGCCAACTTATTTTTTGGTAAGGGTAACCAGCCCAGACCTTTAACAATTCAAGCATAGCATCAAAGCTGCGGTGATGCATTAATAGTTACACATTGGGAATTTGCAGTCAAATTTATTTATGAACTTACCTGCCATTAGAACGTAACACAAAACATATCGGTTTTCTAGTTTTGAATGGTAGCTGTGGTAAACTCCTATTAATCCTGCCATTATTATGGATAAATTTGACACAGTGTTCCCTATAACAATAAAGTATATAGCCAACATACAAATATTGAGTTTTATTTCTACTTTGTAACTTTTATCAGACATTCATTTTGAAAGTTCTCTCTTTTAGATAACAATAGTGACCTTGATAATTTTTACAGAAAGAACAAGTTTTCTATACACAGTGCAATGCACACCCATATTAAAAGAATACTTCCACATAAAACTCTTACTACTAAACCTTGGATTAATGAAGGCATAACTAATCGTACAAATTCGCTTGCTGGTGGAAAATTGTGTGCATGCGCTAAAAACAGGTATTACTTTGTTCTACATAAATCTATTCTGTGCCCTATTTTTTGTGCATGCACAGATATTTAGTTGCATTTTCTCGCCACTAAAGCGCCATTAGCACATGTTTACTGGTTTTTGCTAAAACGGAATAACCCTATGTATTAATTAATCCAAGACTAAACCAATGGTGATTTCATAAATGTAATAATAGTACTAGAATATGTAATTTAAGTTTTTAGTTAGACGCAAGTTGTGATGCAGGAGGGCGGAATATAGCATCTGCGCATGCGCTTCTAGGGGGGGTACGGAAACGTTGGGGGGACTGATAGCAAGAGAAAGCCTGGGTTTGAGGCAGAGGGGGTATGAAAGGTGGATTGGCGCATGCGCGAATACAGTTTTTATCTATATGATTCGATTCTCACGTTCGTCATAAAAAAAATCGTTAAAACTAACCAAAATCATCTATAAAATTGTTCAACAATGATAATTTGGCTGCACAGCTCTGCTACCCTAGTTACATCATATAGGTCAGCATTCCCATCATCTGATAGATAATTTAGAATTTTTGGGAGGCCGGGTTTTTTTTATTCAAATAAACTCTGCGACAAATTTTGACCATTATTTACATTTACAATAATTGATTTCAATCATGTGGTTTAATTTTAAACTACAATGGAAAGTTTATAGCAATCCCTTAAGGGTTAATAAGTTGTTATTCAGTTGGTAGGAAAATACTGCTTTTGCTAAGTTTATAATTAGTTGGTTTTTAGTAGTCAGGAAATTACATAATATTTTTAAGTTGGTTTTTAGATGTTTCCCTAGTAGGATTTAAGTTGCTTTTAAGTAGTTAAATGTAAATGTTGATTCTGGTTTAGTTGGAAATAAGTTGATTAATAAACAGGATTTAAGTTATTTTTAAGTAGGCATTTGTCCCAAATACAAACTGAAAACCAAGTTGAAATACAAGTTGTCCTAAGTGGTTTTTAGCCAACTTATTTTTTGGTAAGGGAATCATTGTGGAAATTCTAAATGGTAGGAGGCAGCAACCAAATGAACTATGAATGCAAAATAAATCATTTCTTTGTCAATACTTCACCCACCTAACTTAAGACCAGTTTAAATGTTTATTTTCTTGTTAATAATTAA
The DNA here is from genome assembly GCF_980474605.1 of Leiobunum rupestre. Lineage (NCBI taxonomy): Eukaryota > Metazoa > Arthropoda > Arachnida > Opiliones > Sclerosomatidae > Leiobunum > Leiobunum rupestre. Next base: position 17,835,223 of record NC_143387.1, on the reverse strand, counting down.
ATTGAACTCTAGATATGTATACATATTCTGAATCAGAAAATGAAACTATATAAAAGATACGAAATTAATTAGCAATCACTCTCAACAACTGGTTGTATATCCTTTTAAAGGTTAACACCCAAGGCACTATCATAGACTGGTTACAATAATAAGGTACCTAAAAATTATTACTATCATTAAACTCTGCAAATTTATATCAAAAGGGTAAAACCGATAAACTCGGGAAAAACCTCTTCAGCCTGCAGTTTTGAATTTTAACCAATGTCACATTTGATTTGTTGATTGAAAAAAAATTCAAAAACATGATTTGATTTAAATCAATTTAAATTATTTTTTATATTTAATGGATTTTTAGCACTTTATATTTCTTTTACTTGACAAATTAATTAATAATTTGGGTACAGGAGTAATGTAAACTAAAATTTAGTTTGCTCTGGGTTGGCATTGGAAAATAAACTAATTATGAACATTTTCATAAATACAATGAAGGATAATAGACAGTTTAAACCATGATATTTTAAAGAATGACCTTACCAAAAAAATAAGTTGTCTAGGAACTTGGTTATTTAAGTTTGTATTTGAGACAAACACAAACTAATATTAACTAAAACCATACTTAAAAACAACTTTACACCAACTAGACTACTAAAATCCTACTAAAAAAATATTTTCCAGCTAACTTTATAACAACTTATTTAACTATAGTTAAAAGGGTAATAAGTTGTTATTAAGATAGCAGGAAAATACTTTTTTTTGTAATTAGTTGGTTTTTAGTAGTCTAGTTGGTGTAAAGTTGTTTTAAAGTATGGTCTTAGTTAATATTTCAGTTGTATTTGTCTCAAATACCAACTTAAAACCAAGTTCCTAGACAACTTATTTTTTTGGTAAGGGTCATTTAAATTAAATAAAAACATATATGAGGCAAGCCTGTGAATTTGGGTAAATTATATATGTTCCATAAATATTACTCTACAGCAGAGTTTATTAAGCAAATCATAGATTGGTTTTATTGTAGTTTTATATCTCAAAAAATATTCCACAGCTACGAACACTTACAAAATTCAGCAATGTAATATGATATTTCATAATTCTCTTCACACCAGTCAAGAGTGCTAGTAGGTTCACCCCAGTATCCTTTGGTAGTTGGAGCCATTTTTGAAGATCTGTTAGACCTCCAACAGTTAACGGCAGTATTACAATTGATAAATATTGAATTTTTTGCTAAATTTAAGAAACTCAGATTCACTCATATAAAAAAAAACTGGTCTTCTCACAACCTGAAAAAAAGAAAGAAATACATTTAAAAAAGTACTCTCCAACTCAACACGAAACGATTTTTTCCAAGTTTTTGCCCAATACCACAAGCTGGGTTCAAACCCGGCTCCTATTGTTGCGAGGCAGAAGTGTTAACCACTCTGCCACCCCGCGTAACTAATTAGGAGCCTTCAGGGGAGCTAGGCAATCGAAGAAGATTTGGAGAATCTTTCCACAGTAATTTGTTTATTAAGACCAAAGCAAATAGCAGCAATGTTTTTTTAAGACATTGGTATAAATACCAAAGCTTTCATAGTTTGACAGTAAATGTTGGTCAACAGAAATGGTAAGCCACTCTCTATGCAGAATATATCGATGCCATGATTAAAATATTTAATTGAATTCCACTATAGTGATGGGAAAATATTTTCGGACATATTAATTCTAAAAACTTAAGGAATTTCAAAATTGAACGGATCAGTCACTACACAAAGAGATAGTGTTTCTATATCAGCCTGATCTGTCATTTTAAAGGGCAGCTATCAAGATGACAATGCCATCATGTGCTTTCCATCATACCTAGTGATACTTTTAAAAAAAAAGTGGCATTTTGCCATCCAATTGACATTTGAATTTTAAATTGGAATTATCCAAATTTTTAAAAGTTTATCAACGTAAAGAAAGACGAATAGAAGAAGAGTCACACTTCACTTATAAAATTTTGTAAAATAATTTTTAAGCTACATGTATTGACAAAATGGCAGACAATCCTACCCATTCAGAGTCTATGACCAAATGTTTACACAAACATTAGGAGTAAATTTAACACTTCAGAAGAGAAACTGAGTGGACAGCGAAACACCGACAAAATCATAGCTAGAGCATATACTGTGCATTTCCTGATTTTTTTATCATTGCCTTCTTCCTCCAAATGAAAATACTAAAAATTTCGTTACATCATAAACTTTGAAATACACTCTAATGTAAATTTGAAAAGAAGTACCAAAGGCCTGAGCTGTTTATTTAAAATAAAATTTAATTAAGTATAAATATAACCTATATTTAGATAAAAATATAAAGACTAAACAAAGTTAAAAATATCAACAAATGGTTGATTTTTTTAAGGAAAATAGGTTCAAAATAGGCTCTATAGTGCAGCATATATTTCTAATAAAATTTAAATTTATCCCATAACTACGAATTTTTCCTCAAATAATGATTAGATTTTCTTCTCTTTTTCAATTCTTCGTGTCTTATAATTTTCTTACTCAAAGACCTCTCTTCATAATCCTTGATAATCTTCCTTTATAGCAGACGACATTACTAAGCTTCTGAAGTAATAGATGCGTCAAAATTCTACAGGCGCTGAAATATAATTTTATACAGAAAAGATCTATAATGCGTTAAAGCGCTGCCTACGTTAATCAAGGCCCGTGCGCGACTCCCATTTCCTATTTTGTTTTGGCAATTTAAGTCGCCTTATTCTCTCACCGCGAGCGCTGTTTATTGGACCTGCGTGACGTCACACATTTGAAATCCTAGTTTTCCCGCCGTTTGCTGTAGAAAGTTTGGTTGTGTCGTCTGCTAGCGTTTTATACGTAAATTAGCGTTTTATCGCTATTTTGATGCCCAGACATCCAGTATTAATTAGGTAAGGTAATATTTCTTGGTCTAATTTTTAATTAATCTACTGTAACGTGATAAATTATAACTGTACTTTCATTTAGGAGTGAAAAGGTAGTGAAATTGTAAAATAATAATTAATATGCCAAGGCTTCACGATGGTGGTATGCATTGTACCTGGTTGCAATGAAAGTGAAAAGAAGAGAAATAGAAGAAACCGGACATAAAAGAGACTGATGATATCAGTGAGTACATAAAAGAATTTGCTGCCAACAGAAAATCTAAGGTGTGTTGCCTGCATTTTACAAAGGAATATTTTAGTATTATCATGCTAAAAAAAACGCCTACTACCCCATGCAATACCAACTGTGATTAACAAATGTGATATTTCAAGTTTGCGTGATATAAACTCAAACCAAAAAAACTGTGATTAGATATCTTCCCAAAAATCAACTAAAAGAAACTGTACAATTGCATTAATTGGTGGTTATCTTGTTAAAGTGGCAAAGGAGCGTACAGAATGTTACAACTGTTTAAAAAACTAATTCAGCCAGATTCAAATGCGCCTTTGCTGAAGTTAATAAGAGAACAGGACAATGGAGGTCTTAAGTACCCCAGCAGGCTACTGATTAACGTAGGCAGCGGTTAAAGCACGCACTCTTCGCGCAATTTATCGCTCGCCCTGGTAAGAAAAAAGGGCGTGGCTAGCAACTTTAACTATATACGACCATATTAATCAGACAATTTATATGATTTCTACGAGTACCACGGAAAGTAACCAACGATCTATTTCGGAATCATCTATAGGTCGTCTATATGTGATTCACATAATATAATTAATTTTAACAATGACCCTTTCTACCATCGGGGGCTAACATGGGCGGTGTCTTTCTTTTTTTTAAGTCATCACCATAGAGATAGAAAAGAAATAGAGGGAAGATTACCCCGTTAAGGCACCCCTGTTTTTGACTGGGAAAATTCATCCCCCCCCCCGCGCATGCATGAAAGCGGAGATGGTCAGAATTTGCAACGCCATCTATCCTTCCTTTGTTTACCTCAAATGACAGTTGATTTTCAAAAAGGCATGATGTATTTTATTTCACTGCGCGTCGATGGCGCCACGTAATCTGCCCATCTCATGGCTTCCTACATTGGCGAAAAAAGGGATCGGCACTCGCGGTCAACTTCGCCAGATACAATAGTGCGAAGAAAATGACTCCTGATTCTTAGAAAAATACCTGTACTTTAACAAAATTACTTGATAATCATAAATAAAGGAATTTATTAATAAAACTCTTACCTATTATCGTTCAATAAGAAATATGTGTATCAAAATTTTAGAATCTTAATTTCGTGCTAAGTTTCAAAAAGTTGTCCTTCAATACAATTATTGAGGGGCGGCGCGCGACCAACGTCATAATAACTAAGCCCCTCGTATCCTAGCGACTGAGACTATAGACTACCAGAAGTAAATGAACCGAAGTTATCAGATTGGTGATGTTGGAGACGTTTTCCTTACGGAACCATAGTTTAAAGCAACCTTTAAAATTTCACGCCTAAGTTTTACTACCGCCTCTCGAAGCAAACCGATAAGCACCATTAAGTTAACCACCTATGGACTGCATTGTAAAGGATTGTAAAATTAGCGAATAAGTAGATTTCCTTTATGAAAAGGAATAATAAAACTAAACCCTAAACAAATTTGAAGAAATTAAAAAACTTACTAATAGCTCGTACCGATAGGTCTTCGAGCGAACAAAAAGACGCGAAACTCGGACCAAATAGATCTTCGAGTGAAAAACTAGTTAAACAAACCGATAAGCACCATACTGATGTTAGCCATTGTTAGGCTTAAGTTACATATCAATGGATAAAATAACACGTGATATTGAATTCAAAACGCTCGCTTATGATTTTTCGTGTAATTTTTAGATCACGCAATTAAATCACATAATTAAATATAGCGTTTACATAGGATATAAAGCACCCACAATTCTCTAGTGCAATTTATCATGGGAGTAGTTGGGGCTGTACATCAGATTCGTTTTAACCAGTTTTCCATAAGGAAAATGCCTCCCAGTTTTCAGGTCAATTCCAATAACCATGATTTATTTACTTCTGAGACTATCTAATGCAGTTCGATATTCGTGGTTGAAATGAATACATTCCTAATAATATATAATAGGCGCGACAATAAATTATATTTATATCTCTTTGAACTTTGTCTTAGCGCTATTAGATCAAAAAGCACGTTAATATTTCAACGAGTTGTCATAAAGAATTTATAATATAGACCATGGAACTAATTAGCGTTTATTAGTTCTCTGTATAGACTTTTTATGAATCGTGTACTTTAGTATACGAGTCATTATATTTAGTAATATAATACTGCGTACCTGGAACAGAAATTTGTATTCCCCCATAACGGACTCGGGTGTGGGTGTGTGTTCCCAACGCCATTTTGTTACAAAAAAAATTACTAAGAATTTTGGAATAATTATTGCTGTATTCCAAAAATATTGTTAAAATTATTAAATAGGCGCTTAAATAAAACATCTTCCCAGAAATTGCCAAGAAGTAATATATATAATAAATAATATAAGTTATTATTTATATAGTGCTTGTTGAAATATTAGAAAGCTGGAAACTTTCTGGAACGTAACCATAGATATAAGAAATGTATATAAAGGTCTAGATAAATTTCGGGGCGTCTAAGCCTAACATAAAATACGGAATTGACACCGAGCAGACACCGAGGAAGGCACGTGACCAAGAGAGCGAGCTCTCTTAGCATTTTAGTACTAAGTGCTTGACCTTTCCGCAGGCCGTAGTCTTTAGACACCATCTGTTGGTGACTTTTAGTATAGTTTTTAAGCCGGAGACAATAGCTCTCGCGACGATAGCACGAGCTTTCTTACGGATAGATAGCGCGTTATAAGGATAGCCTGCCGAAATTACGCGTTTCTGCTAGCTGTCACCTCCGTATTCACTCCCTTTGAAATATTTTATCTAGACCTTTATATACATTTCCTATATCTATGAACGTAACATCGGTTTTTTGCTAAGCCTTAACATGCCAAAACGTTACCTGGTTAAAAGGAAACACTTGTTGCATACCGTACTGCAAAAGTAATATGTTTAGTTCTAAATGAATGAGTTTTCATCTTTTTCCAAAAGATAATTTTATACGAAATGAATTAACTCTGCTTACATGAGAAGCTTTAAGCGAAAAAATATTTGAAATTTACGTAAAAAATGTTTTATTCTGATATAAAGAATTAAAACGAATCACCTAATTTATACGACATTAATTTTAGGTAATGTTTAATACACAAATTAAACCATTGGTAATTCAAAGCATTATTTTGATACAGATTTACAGAGTCAAAGTTTGGAAAGTTCCATAAATAAATAAATAATTTGCAGAAATTCCGACTTTTCATGTTCAATAAAAAATCCAAAATTCAAAGTTCGAAAAATGCGCGCGGAAAAGGCATTTTTTAACGGCGCGGTAAAAACAATGGTCCGAACAATGCGCGCGATAAAGGTATTTTTTAAAACCGAACAATGTGAGTGGAAAAGACCACCGACTAGCGCGCGGTAAAGGCAAATTAAAAATAACAATGGACGCTTCAATAAAAGATACTCGGTTTCTACTCCCCTCTCCAAATTCATCTGGGAAGGAGCTATTTCCGGTCGGTCGGTTAAACGGTTAGAATGGCTAGCCAAAAAGTCATAATGAAGCCAATTTGAGACGCGTTTTTGCCCTCATGAGAATTTTGCGTCAGATAAGAAACGCGTCGGCTCACGTGTATAAGAAACATACTAATGTTGATTTTCGATAATATATTTTAAGGTAAAATATATCATGTTACTAAAACTAAGTATAAGAAGATATTATTGTTATTATTATCATCCTCTTATGGTATAAATAATTAAAATTATATGTAATATTTTTATAATACCGGGCAATTTTAAAGCTTCACATGGAGGCAGAGTTAATTCATTTCGTATAAAATTATCTTTTGGAAAAAGATGAAAACTCATTCCTTTAGAACTAAACATATTACTTTTGCAGTACGGTATGCAACAAGTGTTTCCTTTAAACCAGGTAACGTTTTTGGCATGTTAAGGCTTAGCCAAAAAACCGATGTTACGTTCGAGAAAGTTTCCAGCTTTCTAATATTTCAACAAGCACTATATAAATAATATCTTATGAGTCCTGGCTGTCGGAAATATTACTTCTTGGCAATTTCTGGGAAGATGTTTTATTTAAGCGCCTATAGGCCGCGCGGAAAAGACCACCTACCAAAATATATTATCGAAAATTAACATTAGTATGTTCCTTATACACGTGAGCCGACGCGTTTCTTATCTGACGCAAAATTCTCATGAGGGCAAAAACGCGTCTCCATTGGCTTATATATGACTTTTTGGCTAGCCATTCTAACCGTTTAACCGACCGACCGGAAATAGCTCCTTCCCAGTTCCCAGATGAATTTGGAGAGGGGAGTAGAAACCGAGGATCTTTTATTGAAGCGTCCATTACACTCTTTAAACTAAAATAACTACTAACAATAAACAATCTGAGCAAACCAGCACCTACACACGGGTACACGATTCATATATAGGAAACGTATGTAAAGGTCTAGATACAATATTTCAAAGGGAGTGAATACGGAGGGGAGTGCCTTGGAAATAACGGTGGTCAGGTGGTCAAAGACCAGTTTATTAATTGCTTAGACCAGTTTATTTATTCAAAATTTGGGGGTCACTGGTCACCGTGTCCAGTTTATTAATTCGATATAATATCAAATAATAGGAGATGAACAGATTATTTTTTCAAGGTTTCGATCAATTTTGATTTCCCTATTCACCGGATTTCTATGTACCGCGACTCCGCATCCCACGAACGAGTCGAACTGTCAAACCCCCTCTGGCCCAAAGCCTCAAACCCTCAATCCTCTGTCTCGCTTTCCCCCGAGTACGGTAGGCTACGCGGTAACAGACCGGGGACTCGGGATCTACGGGGCCTAGAGTAGAGAGAGAGAATACGGTAAATTACGAGGGTCTTCTAGGCTATGGCAGTAGTCTTAGATGAGATAGTACTATATTGTACTATTCTTGTGATACTCATAAAATAAACTATACACTATTTTGAATACGTGTAAAATTAATGTTACCATGTAGTTTAGGTTTTTATAGGTTTATAAAATGACATTAGAACATTTTATATGAGACCAGTTAAATAATTAATAAGCTAGGGGTCACTGGTCATAATGACCACTTTAATAATTCATATTCTAAGGGGTCAGTGGTCATAAGGACCAGTTTTTAAAAAAAAACTTATTTCCAAGGCTCAGGGGACAGCTAGCAGAAACGCGTAATTTCTGCACATGTATTTCATTTCACCGCACGTCGATGGCGCCACGTAATCTGAAAATCTCATGGCTTCCTACATTGGCGAAAAGGGGGTCGGCACTCGCGGTCAACTTCGCCAGATACAATAGTGCCTCTATTTCTTTTCTATCTCTTTGTTTCTGCAGGCTATCCTTATAAGGCGCTATCTATCGGTAAGAAAGCTCGTGTTATCGTCGCGAGAGCCATTGTCTCCTGCTTAAAAATTATACTAAAAGTCACCAACAGATGGTGTCTAAAGACTACGGCCTGCGGAAAGGTACTTAGTACTAAAATGCGCTCTTTGGTTACGTGCCTTCTTCGGTGTCTGCTAGGTGTCAATTCCGTATTTTATGTTAGGCTTAGACGCCCCGAAATTTATCTAGACCTTATATTCATTACTTATAATCTTATATCTATGATCATGACATAGACAGGGAGATTGCATTAATTTTGCAATGTTGCGTCATGGAGGAAGGGTTGCGTGTAATCATAGTTTCCCGTCAAGAAGGCCGTGTCTGCCGGGAGTAGTGGCGTACTCCTGTAATCCCAAGCGTCTGGGAGGCAGAGTTTGTGGATGGCCGTGTGAGGACGACCACCAATCCAGTGGCGTAGCTGAGAACTCAGAGGCAAAAATATCTTTCTTATTTTTTTATGGTTAGCGGGGCCCCTCCCCGAAGCTCGAGGCCTCCCCTGAAGCTCGAGCCCCCCCCCCCCGCACCGCGGGCCCTGCGGACCGAGGGGCTAACCACTCTTAGAAAGTCTGTACACCGGATTACGCTTATATTAGCACTGCCAAAGGCAGGGACTTCAAATATTACGCGTAATCCCATTAGTACAGTCAAAGGTACGGCTCTGTACACCGATTACGCGGAGTGATCAGCCCCTCGCTGCGGACCATCAGCTACGCTACTGCCAATCCCCCAACTTCCGCCACGGGTGTCCCCACCCCTGTCTCCACGTATCCCCCCGTTGGCGTGGCCGTTACACTTATCTCACCCTGATTAATCAGTTATTGTGAGCTGGTGTCTAAGGCCTTGGGTCGACACCGATGTGTGTATCTCAAAAAAAAAGAAGGTCGTGTCTATTTTGTCCTGTTCTTTGGGCCCAATTAGCCAGTGACTATTTTGGTCCGTTTTTCAGGCTAAAATAGCTAAGGGTTTGGTGTTATGCTCGTAGCTGATTTGATGATTTGGTCAGAATAGTTACTAGCTAATATATCTTGAAAAACAGTCCAAAATAGACACTCCGAAAAAAGAATCGTCTGCTTCTTCTTGATATTGTAAGTGACAATTGTTTGGCTTTTGGTTTTGGCGGTATTAAAGTTTTCGCATAAATAAATTTTAAAAACTAGACTGTTTTTTAAAAATTAGAATTTCACCACAATGGCTAAACATCATCCAGATCTTATATTTTGCAGAAAGCAAGCTGGTGTTGGTAAGATTTTATATCGGCTGCCCCATGGCAAAACCTTATAACCAACAAATTTTTGAAAAATTTGATTTTTACGCATCAGTATTACTTAGGCATTCACAAGAGTACTATAAAAGTTTGAGGTAAAAGTCACAAATATTTAACAATTTATGACTTAAAAAATGGTTTTGGATTTTATAATTTTCGCATTAAAAACCTCGTTAAAATCTTATAACTTAGCTTTTGAAAAAGTCGAATATCTCCAAATTACGTTCGTGTCGGTTAAAAGGTTTTGCCATGGGACAGCCGTTATACTCTGGAATCTAATAATATATGCTTACTGGATAAAGCAATACAGAGCTCTTTTTTCAATAATTCAATGAATTTCCTCCAAAAAAGAATATGAAGAGATTTGATAATGCTTTTGTTCAAGCTGTAAAATTATTCACAAGTAATTGAGACATAGATAGGTTATTGCTAGTGAGGTGTTCTTCAAACCTTGAAAGATTCAAACGGTTTTAGTTAAAATCAGATAAGCTTTATGTCTAAAGCTCTTTCATTTTTCTACATTACCGTACTTTAAGAACATTTAAGTTCGTATGTAGATAATGTTTTAAATTGAAAGTTCTTTAGTTTGGCATGTAGACGCCAGGGTTGACTGTTGGATTAATTAAACATAGAAATATACTGCTCCTGTATAAATTAATTTTTCAACTTAAATATCTGCCTTTATCCTAATTCTTTAGGTGAAAAAAGAATATTTCTTTTTCTGTGGGTCAATTTTTGAGAAATGCCCATTTGTCACATGTATATCCATTTGTCCACCAATTTTCACCGATACATGGGTATATGGGCAGTCATTTGTGTTTTTCCTTTTTGCCCCATCCCTGTTTTTAATTAATCCAAGGCTAGTAGTGTTCCAAAGTGGTTAAATCCAGTTGACAAATAATACATAAAATAGTGGAAATTTCCAACTTGGATAGTAATGAGTTTACTGGAAAATAATGGACAGAATATTATGTTATTATTCTAAATTAAATAGTTTCCAAATTTCAATGAAAATTTTACTTTATGTTACTGATGTATTCAAATTATTGATCAATTGGCCATAGGGAAAAAAGACCCGTAAATATTTTGTAAAACCAAATAAAATAAATCGGATTTAAATTGAAGGAATACCAAATTTTAACAAATCAACAATCTTGCTAGTTATTTTGGCATTTCAAACGTTGTCTGAAACGTTAATTTAAAATCTCCATAGTAATTTTCCCTGAATTAGTAAGCTCCTTCTCTCATCCCTACCCTTTCTGATATTATTAAAATCGAAGAAGGAATATTTTATAACACCAGTGCCGTATAGCCTTTGACAAAAGATTACTTAAAGGGCAACGCAAGTGAGCTGGCATTTGTGTGACTATGTATGCAAAGTGCGAGATTTACGGTAAACTCAACGTGGTCTCGCCAGTACGGAGTGGGGATGTAGGGGGTTAAAAAGCACGGTGCTTTTTCTTTTTTTGCCACAGCTTGCGTTGCCCTTTAAAATTTAAATAAAACTGCTCTTTCAACCAACTAAAGCCAGTCTGTGCATGTCTGAAATCTGTGCTATTTCATAGCATTCAACCAGTTAGTATGTTAGCATATAGCAGATGTTATTATTGTGATTCATTCAGACCATTGAGAAAGCAGCTACAAACTAAAATTGTTGGTTCTGAGGTTTATTAATGTTAACTGGTATTGTAATATTAAATAGTTTATTTACAACCTTTTTGTTTCATTTCAGCAATTGGACGTCTGTGTGAAAAATGTAAATATTTTTTCTTTCTTTGCTATTGCTAGAAATGGGATGGGATAAACATTGCTCATTTATGTTAACTTATTAAGGGACTTTAGAGGGATAGCTGTGGGGGGGTTGAAGTCCATTATAAATACGTCATTTGGTCGTCGTTAGTCGCATTTACAAAGCTACACCCTGATGATGTTTCAGTGACATTTTTTTGAATCAACTTGCGACCCATCACACCTATAGACTATACAAAATGTGGTCATATCTATAGCCATAGAAGAATTTTCCCCATTACTCTACCAACTGGTAAGCTACGCTAATTGTGGAATGTTAATTTGTGAACTTTTATAATAGGTGATGGAAAATGTGTGATTTGTGATTCATATGTGCGTCCAAGTACCCTGGTGAGAATCTGTGATGAATGTAATTATGGATCTTATCAAGGTCGTTGTGTGATATGTGGAGGGCCTGGGGTTTCTGATGCTTATTATTGTAAAGAATGCACTATCCAAGAAAAAGATGTAAGTAATATAAGCTTCTTTTATCCATATTTTTATCCGCACTTTCTTGAGATGAGTGGCTTGTTGGAGAGTACCATTACTTTTATTTCACTAATCTATCCTAGGCCTATTTAGGCCCATCTCCCCTTTCAATAATAATAATCTATGGTTTTCCAAATTTCTCCATTGATTGTGATTTTAAGGACCATAGAAGTTAATAAACAAGACTGAGGTTTAAAAAAACCACAGATTTGAGAAAATGGTTCATATTTTATTAAAATGATGCAGCTACTATACTGCAGAAATAGAAAGAGAAAATCTTAGAGGCAGCACTGTAAAGAAATCAATATTTAGGGGTTTTTTTTTGTCTTCACGAGTTCCAAATTATTATATTTTAATTCCCAGAATGAGTTATTGGATAACTCCCCTCCTATGTGCAATGTGCTACTCCAAACTAGTGTAAAAGTTATGCGAAGGAATGAAAGACATCAATGATGCGTTTGAAAACGGCGGTGTACTCGCCACAAGCCGAAACATGTTGCGCTTTTTTAGTTGAAGTGTTTTAACAATTAAAATATTTTAACAATAAATTTGACTTATAGTGTACTTTTAATCGTTGATGTCTTTCATTCCGTCGCATCCCCTTTAATGTTTTCAAAGTTTTGAATAAGATTCTTATTTTTAAAAAACCATAAATTTGCATAAATTGCTCATTAATATTTTTTAAATACTGGCTATGAAGTGATTTAGATTTGAAGCTTTCATGAAATTAGGTTTAACTAACAATTGTAAGTAGGACTATGTCCAAAATATTGCTCAGACCTAAAACATATGTGATGTATTTTGGGAAATGCTCGTTATTTAAATTTTTAATGTGTATAGCATTTTATTGTTGGGTTACCCATAGTATCATTAGTGTTTCTTGGATTTCACTTTTTCTGGGCTAAATGTGATGCTTTTTCTCCCTTACTATCTGTGCTTCGTTAAACATTTATTCATTTGCGGTATAATTAATTTTTTTCTTTCAGCGAGATGGATGTCCTAAAATTGTGAATCTAGGAAGTTCTAAAACAGATCTTTTCTATGAAAGGAAGAAGTACGGTTTCAAAAAGAGGTGACCTGGGATTGCTTGAAGTTCATATGTGCATAACCTATGGATTGTTTTAAGTCTCATGGCTGTATTTAGTTATTAAATCTGTAAATTTGTAATTCTTAAATTACAAATTTGATTTTGTACTTTTATGGAATTATGAAACTATGGGTCTCATCTATTAACAAATTACATAACACTGAAAGGGGGGGGGGGTAGTTTTCCTAGATGCCAAATAACAAAACTTACAACTAGGGGTTTCACCATGGTTGGCTGGTAACTGGTTTATCTCAGTGGGTTTTTAAAAACCAATCTCCAGGGTTTTGAATTCTTGGAATCCTTTCTTTTATTAACTGAAGATGATAGTACGTTTTTAAAATAACATTTTAGAATTAAAAGTTTAAGTAAATCTAAACCATATTTAAAAACCCGGTTTCTCTACTTCAAAGTTTAAAAAACGGTTGGGCTTAAGTGTGGCATTTTCTATTTTCTCAGTGTTAATCTTTACTGGGAACCTGAATGACCACACATTTTTTACGGATTACATACTGTCATTAGGCTTAATACGTGCTCTTTGCGTCGTCGTAATAGTCATAGCATAAGTAACAATAAGTATATCTATTAGGAAAAATTATAACCAATCTGATTTACAGAGCTATTGCTCAATATAGCTTTAATTCTCAGCACAGAGCCACCTAGTGGCTAAATATGCCAAAGGCGAAATATACTACTTCATGCGACTCCGCTCAAGTGCAAGTCCAAGTCTGAGCTTAGTGAGAATATCAGTGTTGAAAACTTGAAACAATTATTATTATTTTACTTATGGTCATATAGAAATAATAATAAATTGCGTTTATTGGAGGCACCATCTCAGTACAAAAAGGACTGATTTTCATTGGGGTCGGTTTGTGGCATTAAATTAAATTTGGTCAATATGGGGTATGATATTTTAGAGATAAAAATATTTAAAAGATGTTTAAATTTTTATACCATATTATTCCTAAAAGTCTCAGTGTTCTCTTGTGCTTTAATTTCAAATAGTAGGCTGTTCCAAATTCTTACACCTCTATTAAAACCTTCACTTTGATGGAGCTTTGGTTTTATGATAGGTTTCCTGAGTATCTTGGTGGAACCAGTCTTTGATATCTGGGCTGCGTTCAGAAACGCTCACCGGTGAGTCCGCTAAGTCACCGGTGACAACGGTGTTTTACTGAACGGCATTTTAATTTCGGGTTTTGACGTCACGATAGTCATCGGTGAGACACCGAAGTCACCGAAATAATAGTCGGTTTTTCCGATGACTGACGTCATTACTGACGTAAAACTACTATTAATGCTACGCTATTTTAAAAAACACCGATGACTGAATAAAAGCGTTCAGCAACTTACGACGTCATTATGACAAAAAAGCTCATCGGTGGAAAATATAAATCCACCGGTTTTTTTCCGTTGACTGTTTCTGAACGTACCCATTGTGGTGCTTTATTGTTTTTGACTTTATGCATATCAGTATTTGTCCACTGGAAGCCATGACAGGTAGTAGGGCTGAAAATATTCAAAGTTACATATTAGTGTTGTTAATTTTCCGGAAAAATAAAATGCAGAAAATTTTCCGCAAATTGGAAAATTAAAAAATTGAAACATGTTTTTAACTTTTTATCGATATAAAATGTCTAATATCAGTAAACATACTACAAAACATCAATAGTGTTACATTGTTAATCAGTTTAAACTAGTCGAGAGGTTTAGTTTTACTTTTAGATTCGAAAAATTTAGGCGTTAATACCGCTTTTTTTTAAATTTGCAAACAATATTAGACTAATCATGGAATTAAAACTTACATATTTTTATCGCTAGAGGGGTCTTATATATTTGGATAAGACGTCAAATCTTTAACACTCCACACAGTAGTAATTAACTATGCCAGTACTGAGCCGCGGTTTTTAATCAAGGGGGGATATTTCGACCAGTGATTGGAAATTACGGTGTATAGGTCCCCTGGAATCTACGAATTATCTTCAACGGCACTCGACATCAATTATTTCAGGCGTCATTCGATTTTTTAAAGTTATCTCTATCTGCCTATGCCAGTGCTGAGCCGCGGTTTTTAATCAAGGGGGATATTTCGCCCCCTGATTGGAAGTTACGGCGTATAGGTCCCCGGGAATCGGCGAATTCTCTTCAACGGCACTCGATGTAAATTTATTTCAGGCGTCATTCGATTGGTATTAGTTCTCTCTATTTACCTATGCCAGCGTTGAGCAGTGGTTTTAATCAGCTAGGCTAATACCCAAGGCACCACCTTGAGCCCCAAGTCATCAAGCCAATTTTAATCCCTTAAACAGGTGGTGAAAACATGGGCTAATTATTTAACACACTAATTAGTCCATGGTGGCAAACCCTTCATACCACGCGAGCCAACAGCTCCCTACATTAACTATTGCCTTTAACCTCTACAATTAAGTAAAGGGGTAAAATCTAGAGTGCTAGGAGGAAGAGGCTACTATTGTGGCTGGGCCATCTTGTAGTTAGAACGTTTTAAAATGTAACTCAAATGCGTGAGCAGACGAACTCCTAATTTTCTTCACAACTCACCGAGAATCAAATGTGTGAACAAACAGTTTTCCAAACGCTACGAACTACCAGGAGATCGAAACGAGGCAAAACGTTTCCGAGAGTACGTGTGAACGTGGCTTAAGTGAATACCTTCTAGAGCGTTTAAAAACACACAAGTTGCATTTGCGGTTTGCGTTAGTACGTTAAGCATGATGGATCAGTGGCGCCGATCGCTTTTTTTCCCAATGGGGGCTGAAGCTCACTAATAAACTTGGAATGAGGCTGCTGGCAACACTTTCTTTCTATCAATGCTTAAGAGTAAATGGCCTTTCACATCGGCGGTTTTACCAATGGGGGCAGAGCCCCCATTGATTTTTCAAAATGGGGGCTTCGGCCCCGCCGCCCCCATGGGATCTGCGCCACTGTGATGGATCGTGGTTTAAATCCCGAATCTCACTATTAATCGAACGAAGACAGCCGCTTCACGACGAGTAATAGTCATATCACGTTCAAATAGATGTTCTTCGCCATAAATACCAGCTATTTGAAGCACATTGCTCAGGCCATTTCTGTTTGCCATATTATGATTTGGAAAACAAAGACTCAATTGGGTTCAAGCTAGAGCGGAGAGGTAATTTGAAGGTGGCGGCCTGGTTTAAACAGGGTGGGAAAAATTCTTCGAAACGGATAAAACTAAAAAACATGCCCAAAAACAAAAGTTTAAAAAAAAACCGTCGTCAGAACTTTTGGCGTTGGAGACTAGGTTTAGTAAATTATACTATAGTGGTGCCTTCTATCTTGTCTTTAGATATGTTATCTTCACACCTAACTCACCAGGAATCCATAACGCTACTTGGAATGAATAACGGCTTCGATTCCCCGCCGTTGTGGCGGAACATAGTAGGCGGAGCTTATAAGCCTTTGTTTGTCACTGAATTTGACGTCATTTAAGGCGGTATAAGCGTTTTAGCCCCTCCCACAATGTTCCGCCACAAAATACCACAGGGGATATGGGGAGATACTCATTCCAAGTAGCGTTATGGATTCCTGAACTCACTAATAGGGCTACAGTGCGAGGTTACTGGATATTTCATTAATATAAAATAAATATCTTTCATAACGAAACGTATTACGTCGTTTATTTCTTAGCCTCGACGTAAGACTGCTGCTGGTCGCGTGAAATCTTGAAATGGTTTAAACTAGGGTACGAGTATTATATTCCTAGGTTTGAGCGTAACCCTGATCGGGATCCCCCCGACTTTTGTCCTGATCCCCACCTCGCTATCGAAGATGATCAAGACGGTTTTCCTGATCGCGTAAGAGCAATAGATTTAATTAACAGGGCTGTAGCTTGGCGAGGGCGTGCTGGGCGGCCGCCACTGGTGCGTTAAGGTCGAGGGATGCCAAAATATAATTTTTCTATAAGCGATTTCAGCCTATTGGAAGGTACCAAAATATCATTTTCTGTAAGCGATTTAAGCCTATTGGGGACGCCAAAATATCATTTGTCTATAAGCGATTTAAGCCTATTGGGGGGGGGGGGGGTGCCAAAATATCATTTTTCTATAAGCGATTTAAGCTTATTGGGGACGCCAAAATATCATTTTTCAAAAAGCGATTTAAGCCTTTTTGGGGGTGCCAAAATATCATTTTTCTATTAGCGATTTAAGGCCATTGGGGATGCCAAAATATCATTTTTCCTTAAGCTATTTAAGCCTATTTGGGGGCGCCAAAATATCATTTTTCTGTAAGCGATTCAAGCCTATTGGCGTGTGCCAAAATGAAATGTTTCTATAAGCGATTTAAGCCTATTGGGGGCGCCAAAATATCATTTTTCTTTAATCGATTTAAGCCTATTGGGGGGCGCAAAATATAATTTAACTTTAAGCGATTTAAACCTATTTGAGGCGCCAAAATATAATTTTTCTTTAATCGATTTAAGCCTATTGGGGGCGCCAAAATATAATTTTTCTTTAAGCGATTTAAGCCTATTGGGGACGCCAAAATATCATTTTTCTATAAGCGATTTAAGCCTATTGGGGGCGCCAAAATATAATTTTTCTTTAAGCGATTTAAGCCTATGGGGGGTGCCAAAATATCATTTTTCTATACGCGATTTAAGCCTATTGAAGGCGCCAAAATATCATTTTTCTATAAGCGATTTTTGCTAGCTACGGCCCTGTTAACTCGTCCGAAGGATTATGTCCTTCAGCCTTGAAAAAACTCCGAAGATTCAAAAACTAAAAATAAACAGTGGTGTATACCTAAATATTAGGTGCCTGCCCAAACGTGTGTACGAGAACCCCCTTAACTCCTCATCGAGCTGTCTCCAACTGCGAATAAGCCACGAAATTTTTTATTAGAATAGCGGGGTACTTCAGTGCATATGCCTACAAAGCGAAAATAAGCCTGACAATCACTTCTCCAGCGGCGAATCTATTCCTGATTCAGGAACGCTGGAAAATATCAGGTTTGGATAGCGTACCACGAACAAGATCTTGAAGTAAATAACCAATTTGTAGGGGAAGACTACGAACCCATTTTAGGGTACTATTCGCGACTGAATCCAGTCTTAAGTGGCGTAACGTCTGCTACAGACAAATTAAAACTTACGTAAACGATGCAAAAATTATATTAAAATGCAAGTATCATTATTTATAACGTGAAATTTACGAATAACGACGAGGAAAAACTATAACCTATCTAGGTTTCAATGGCGATACAAAGGGGTCGTAGCCATAGTTTTCGGTCACAAATTGCGTTTGTACGTCTGGGGCTAGAACGTTAAAGGGATCCATCACTCACAACAGGGGGAGGCATAGGGGTAACATAAAATCCAGACTTGCAAAATCACGTGCCAAAATCCAGTACATATCCCCAATTATAAAATATATAATAAATATCCATGATTTAGGAAGGATCGTAATTAGACCTTACTAAAACGGTTATTATGGACAGCATTCAAAATAGGAAAACTACGTTAAAGATTTTTTTATTCGCTTCAAATTAGTTAACAACAATTCTTGCTTTGAAGTAAATGTACACTAAGAGGTTATTCATGTCGGGTGTTGAACCGGGGATGAAATATTCCAAGCCACGCACGAACACCGCTCGCTAATTGACTGTTATGCTAATTATATTTAAAAAACCCTTAACTGAAAATTTTATTTAAGCAAATAGACGCATCTAATTAGGATACAAAACATTAACACACTGCATAAGTCGGCCGGTGAATTTTTTGAGTTTTCGTCCAATTGAAATAATATTCAGCGTATCCAGATCTACCGACGTGCAAAATTTCAGAAAAATTTACATGATTTCATGTAAAACTTGGGGGGTTCTTTGTCGCTTATACAAAGACTCATCGTATTTTCGGATAACTTAACGATTAAATTCCAAATTGCTCTCTGAAACATGACGAGTCGAATGAAATTAATTACAGTAGGAATTTTAAAGGAATAAATTTTGTGTAAAGATAATATAATTTTCTGGTCCAACAAAAAAATTTGTATAGAAACTTCTTCCTTGGCTTTAGTTTCAGCAGCTATTTTCGAACAACTTCAAGGCACTTGGCTCGGCTGTTACATGGACATAGGTTGGTCCATCACCCAAATTGTTAGTGAAAATTTGAAAGGCTGATTGACATTTACCAAAATCAAAACGGTGTATAAGCCGCCACTCTAATACAAATGTGTTTAGCAGAGAAATGGAAATACGAAACTAACAAATACATAACTCAGATGTGGCGGAAACTCGCTTTTGACAGAAAGTGGCGCCTTTTCCTCTGGCGAACTCCTAACAATAAAAATACCTTTAGAAAAAGAGCTTTTTGTTATTACTACGTAGTACGTTGGCTTTGAATGACTTGCCCGCTTTATTACGGATTGTCTAGCAAAGTATAACGAATTCAATACACGCCTCTACATATTTGTCAGCGTTTTTCGCAGCGAAACCACCTGCGTACACTACAGCGCGAGTACATGTTTTAAAGGTGAATTACAGAAGAGTGCCGCACTTTCTTTTACTTATGCCCAAACAAATTAGAGGCGGTTTCGCCTGTAAAGAAACCAATTTCACGAACAGAAGAATGTAATTTTTCGGTATGTTAACACTTTTCTTAATTACACTTAATTACTTTTGTGCAATGTGTAAGCAAAACCGAATATATTCTTGTAAGGTAGAATCGATTTACCTATACCGTGTCTTAAATTATCCCATACTAATATCGTATTTTTACCGTTTTTAATTGAATACTGATCGATTAAAAGTCGCTAGATGACTTGGGCCTAAGCTGATGCTCATTATTATTATTATATTGAACCATATAATCCGATACCGGTATTTCAAGTAACATAACGTTTTTACTGTTTTTAAACCGAAAAAGATATTTTAAGTGACAACGTTTATACCGTTATTTATCCGATACCTATTTAAAAAATTGACCAAACGTATGTACTGTTATTAAATTGGTACCGATATATCACCTATGTTTATTTATTAAACCGATATCGATATTTCAAACAAATTATTTTTTAATTAAATACCGGTTACTTTTAAAGTTTTTTACCCTCTTTAATGATATTGAACTGTATTTTTTATTTCCAAACTGATTCTTGGTGAAACCTCAACTATTTTTAGGGTCTTAAACCGATATTGGGCATAATCGTTAATAAAATATTGAAGTAAATTAAAATATGTAATAAAAGGAAATCATGCAGTGGGTTTCCGAAATGGTTGCCATTTATCACACATTCAGATTTAGTTATTATTTCTTACTTATTATATTTTCTTAATTAAACCATTGATTATGGAAAATTTTGAAAAATAATAGAGATATTTCAACGCGGATTTTTAAAACGTCATATTGGGGAAGGGGTTGACAATTTTTAAGGGGGTAAAAATTTCTATATTGCTGCCATCCAGGGAATTTATAATATTTCTTTTGGTGCCGCCATATTGTGCTGGTGCACTCGACATTTTACTATTAAAAATGAGTAAACATCGAAGGTGTTACGTTATTAATTGCGTGATGTTATAGAGTTTCTTAAAATACCATCCGTTATAAAACACCAAGACGAAAAAACGGCAGAATTATCTTTAGAGGCTAAGGCTCTGGTTAATAAAGCTAAGGCTTAGCTCCTTTGATGATATTAACAAGGTAAAAAAATGTTAGAGACATTTTGGTTCAGATATTTTTGGAGTTATCATCACTTAAATTTTCAAAGTAAGGTGATAACTGTTTTGCCATATTCATATTTCAACAAAAATTAACTACTAAAAGCCTCTAAAACGATTTTGGAGGGACCCCCAAAATATATTCCGGAATGTCGGTTTTGGTAATTGCAATTATTGCATGGGGCTGGGGGCCAATTTCCATAAGCTAGCTTGCCTTGAAAACAATCCTGGATCTGCCACTGGAATCTGTTAATACCAATGATAGGAATCTGATCAAACCAATGATAGTAATTTGTTAATACCAATGGTAGGAACCTGATAAAACCAATGATAATTATTTTGTTAATACCACTGGTAGGAATCTGATAAAACCAATGATAAGGATATGATAATACCAATGGTAGAAATCTGATAAAACCAATGATAGTTATATTGTTAATACTAATGGTAGGAATCTGATAAAAACCAATGATCGGAATATGATAAAAACCAATGATCGGAATATGATAATACCAATGGTAGGAATTTGATAAAACCAATTTTAGTAATATGATAATACCAATGGTAGGAATCTGGCAATACGAATGGTATGAATTTGATAATCGGAATGGTAGGAATTTTATAATGAAAATGATAGGAATCTGATAATACCAATGGTATGAATTTGATAATCCGAATGGTAGGAATTTTATAATGCCATTGGTAGGAATATGATAATACCAAGTGGTAGGAACTGTATAATGAAAATGATAGGAATCTGATAATACCAATGGTAGGAATATTAAAATACCAAGTGGTAGGAACTGTATAATAAAAATGATAGGAATCTGATAATACCAATGGTAGGAATATGAAAATACCCCCTGTAGCAAATTAGAGTCGGGCCGACGTCGGCAAAAGGTACTAAAGACTAAAGTCAGCCAACGGTCGGCCGACCTTTGGATTTAGGGTCCTAATGTCCTAGGGGTAAAAGGGTCGCCCGACCATGGACTAATTAATGTATACATTAATTAGTCCATGGCCCGACCGTCGGCCGCCTACAAAACGTCGACTCTTTACCGCCTTTTAATAGACCTAAGAACTGACTCCGAAACGACGTCATCCCTACTTAGAAAATACTGTATAATTACGTCGAAATGACTTACTTTTTGATATTTTAAGTGACTAAAAATGATCAAATAAAACCGTAAATATAGCTATATAAATAGCTATATACATGTATGTAGTTGGTCAAGTCCCATGAACGGGAGTGAAACAATGAGTTTATTTCCGTCAATCGGAAAGCTCTTGAATCTAGAGTACAGAATTCTAGAGTTTCTTGGGGCTTAGGAAAAGTAACGATTAAATCTTCATTAATAATATCTTAGCCTAACATATTTAGCTATACGAATGTAACCTACTTGAGCTGAGATATTTTTAATAAGGAAACATTCTCAGATTGAATGTATAATCTTTTTGAAAAAATATAATACCGAAAGGAAGTTATTTTAAAAATATTTCAATTTGTTTTGTTAAATCGCCGAAGTGTCACAGTTTTGAGCGATTCATTGGCAAAGCGCGACCTTAAATCGACCCTTTGTGCCACAGGGGTAATAATTAAATGTAAGGTCTACTTTAAGTCGGATAATGGTCGGCATACCGACCATAAATAGTCCCAAAAAAGGATTTACGGTTTTAGTGTCGAAAAACGTTCGGACGTTTTTAGGTCGGCATTTGGTCGTCAACTATAAAGCTACTTTTCGACCTTACCCCGACCCTAAAACGACTTCATGTGCTACAGGGGACCAAGTGGTAGGAACTGTATAATGAAAATGATAGGAATCTGATAATACCAGGAATTCATACATCGAACTTGGAATGGTTATCTCGGCCGATCTAGGGGACCGTTTTTTTTTTCATCATTTTGACGTCAGATCATACGTGTTTTCTCTTACGATTTTCATTGGCTTAAAAATATCCTGGACCCCCAGTTACCAAGTATAGTCGTCTGCTAGACACTCTGGACAAACCTAACCCTAAATTTCGAAGTGGTCGGGGAGTCGAACAACAAAAAACTACAGTTTCAAAAACGGGAGGTTGCGCGGGGTTTAAACTCCTAAAGAGGGGCGACGCGTGCGAGGTGGCGATTTTTTTCTCACTCACGTCACCGAAAACGGTCCCCGAGATCTTACCATAGGGAATACGGCCGGATAACCATTCCAAGTTCGAGGTATGAATTCCTGATAATACCAATGGTAGGAATATGAAAATACCAATGGTAGGAATATGAAAATACCAAGTGGTAGGAACTGTGTAATGAAAATGATAGGAATCTGATAATACCAATGGTTGGAATATGAAAATACCAATATCAGGAATCTCCTCATATTGAGGGAAAATAACAAAGCAAATATAAAGCCCGAAAAAACAGGGATAGTCTGAAAAAGTTAATAACTTATTTTACAGGCGATACTAATCGTGAGACGATGATCGTATTTGTAATCATCGGTATTTTCGAATTTGCGTGGAGTGATCACGAGGTGGTCAATTATAACGACAGTTCAACCTACTTCGATGAAGAACTCTACAACGAGACGATGTCCGAGATGTCCGTCTTGTCGGAATACCCCTCTGTGTATCGGGGGTGTCCTTTCGCAGAAAACGACCCATGCGAATGCTCCATATCCCAAACGGACGCCGGCAAGTCACGTTTTTCGGTGGTCTGCAGTGATATGGACAATGCTAGTGTTCTTCCTCAAATGATGGACAAAGTCCGAAACACCGACGTTGGGCCATCATTGCATTCTTTGATCATTTACAGATCGCAGGTCAATTAGTGTTAATTATTAATTACTTAGCCAAACATTTAGTCAACAGCTGTATTTCCGAAAAATTGTATTTCGACATTTAATAATTGACTGCTGGATATGAAAATTTTATGTTCCATTTACGGTCTTGGATTTGCTCTGATCAATTTTCGCGATTTTTAATTTCTGCTCTCGAGCGCTCCGAGATCACCGATTTCGAAAAATAAGATTGCTTATGCCAACGCTCGGAGTGCATTATTTCCGCGTGAAAGAAAGCGCTCGAATCTTCAAAATATGTCCCATTTCTCTCAGTTTCGGAGATAAAAATGACGCTGGAGGCCGATTCGGCGTGAATTTCGGGCAGTCAATTGGAATAGTTTGGCCACCCTAAAATGAACAGTGGCGCTGCATGCCACTCTCGGGATGACGTTGGCATTTACAGCAAGAAAAGGCAAATTAACCGGAAAAAAGGGCCCACTTTCGGGGGACATAGACAAAGCATTGATACTAGAAAAAGCTACAGCTTCAATTTTTGGTTGAAATCTGTGGTTTTATTTCGGTTAGGATAGGAAGGAATTCAGAGGTGGTTCATTAATTACATATAGTGCATGACCATATCAGATTATAAGTAGTCTCCCATTTTTACCTTTGGTTATACGATATGCATTTCAATGATAAATATCGCGGTTCTTGATGTACCTGCCAACCGGGTTTTAATTTTTATTTAAAATAGTTGGAGCTTCCGCGGGCTGAGTTATTTGGGGATCTTCCTTTTCGAAGCCTGCGCGTTGTGGATTCTTCCGTGTCCTTGTCGTTCACCGAAGAGGACTCTCGCTCAGCCGACAAGTTCCGTCCTTTGCTAGGTGGCCTGGAGGAATCCCTGGAAGAAGCGGCCTTCCGGAACACCTTCGTGCCCGGAGTCGAGAGCAGGAACTGCGCCCTGGGATCCTTGTCCCGCCTCAAGAGGTTCTCTCTCGTCGACAACCACGTTTCCAATATACCCAAGGAATTCTTTTCCTGCTCTTACCTAAGTATTGAACAGGTAGGATTTTAAAAGATGTTAAAGTGGGAAGTGACGAGCTAAAACAAGTGGTAGCGCGTTTTAGCAGACAATATTTTATGAAGTCTCCTATAACAAAGCTGCTGGTATTGATGATAAATGATTATTTTAGGTGTATTTGTATGGAAATGAGTTTGATGATTTACTTGACGGCGGTTTGAGCAGAGCTACTAATTTAAAAATCGTAATCTTGAACCACAATCGCATTTTCATTGTCAGTAGAAACTTCTTCCCGACGCCGGCGAACAAATTAGAAGAAATTCATCTGAAGTAAGCATCAGCTAAAATGCTAAAACGCTTACGCCTGTAAGGGAACTTTTACTAAGCCGGAATATCCCCGTGCCGTAAATATACCTTGGCTTATGGACAATACTGCCATAATTTTTGGTGTGAGTTCAATGGCAGTTCCGTGCATGGGGGCCCTATTTGGTAAACAATCAAAATCCACTCTTCGGTTTCAAAATTTGAGAAGTTGGTTCGAAATCCGTTAAATGTTCAATTCCAAATTCTGGTTGTGTAGCATTGTAGGACAGAGTTCGAACAAGCAAGATAACATTATCCCCGAAATCGTGATTCGTGAAGTCATCTCAAGTAATGACGACTCTTTTGGGAAGGTGGGAACTGACGTTTTTATTTTAAATATCTTAAGTTAAATGTGCCAATGTACCAAATTTCCATAAACTTGCGACCTTAGTTCAGAGGTGAAATAATAAATTTGAAGCCGCAGGTGGCGCCCGACTTTTCCACTCCAGAATACTTCTCTCCTCCAAGTTTGGATAGGCCGTCCTCAATAGGTGTTTCTATAAATTACGGGAGGTCACGTGTAAATGTTTTTTTTTCACGTCACTAGCTATAGTTATTGAAGATAGAGAGCACGCGCTCGAGTCGATAAAGATTTTGGAATTTGAAGACCACGTGCGAAACGCGCGTGCCAATAAAATACTATAAAGCTCAAGCTCGTGACGCGGATAAAAACATTTTTATACTTTTAATTTTTTATAGTTTTATTTTATGGAAACACCTATTTATTTGGAATTGTATAATTGAAACTAGCTGAGACAGGTAATGTATGTTTTTTTTTTATTGGCAACTAAGTGTTTGTGCCTCTTAAAAAGGGTTATTTGAAAATGCAGTCGCTATTTCGCGGTTTCGTGTGACTTAAAAGTGCGTGCTTATTCCAAATTAACCCATACCACCATAGTGGTTTCTCTTAAGGAAATAATGTCACTGGACATAACCTAATAAATGAAGATAAATCCATAAGTATAAATTGGTTTTGTTTTAGTTTATGATTGCAAAGAGAGAAAAATGCATTTTAGTTTTTTTCGTTGCTAACATTAGGGGGATAACGAAGGGCGAGCGAAAAGGTGATTGAACCGAAGGGCAAGTCACTATCGTGATTATTACACCGTCAAAAAATAAATGAATTAAATCATGATTAAATAGATTAAAGGGAATAAATCATGATTAAATAGATTAAAGGGAATAAATCATGATTAAATAGATTAAAGGGAATAAATCGTGAATAAATAGATTAAAGGGAATAAATCATGAATAAATTAATTAAATCATGAATAAATTGATTAAAGGGAATAAATCATGAATAAATTAATTAAATCATGAATAAATTGATTAAATCATGAATAAATTGATAAAATCATGAAAAAATGGATTATATGAAAATATCGATAATGGGAAATGATCTATAGTAATTTTATAACTTACTATTTTAATAAAAATGTTAAATTTTAACTCTGATTAAAATTTTAGTTAAAAATTAAATAATTATAATTACTAGAAACAACAGAATACGAAGCCTTCCTAGCGATTTTTTTCGTGATATGCCGGCACTACGCTACATTGATTTATCGGACAACTTAATGGAAACTCTCCCACCAGATGTCTGGTCGCCAAACTGGTCTCATCTACTTGACATTTACCTCAACGGTAAAAGATTTATTTAACTTCTAGCTTAAACATATTACACTCCCTTTAAAGGTTGTCAACTATCTTCGTATCTTATAAAAGAATAAAAGCTTTAGAGGCCCCGGGCATGGAACGCTCTTCCATCCAAGCTATGCCCCCTGCGATATCAGTAAAACCTTTGCCTCAAAGATAACAGTCAAGGCTTTGGAGGTGCCGGGCATCGATTCCGGTACTTCTCGCATGCTAAGCGATCGGTCTTCCATCTGAGATACGCCACTTGCGAAAGCGGGTGTCTTATCGAATTGTCGGCCGTCTTTGCCTCAAAGATAACAGTCAAGGCTTTGGAGGTGCCGGGCATCGATTCCGGTACTTCTCGCATGCTAAGCGATCGGTCTTCCATCTGAGCTACGCCACTTGCGAAAGCGGGTGTCTTATCGAATTGTCAGCCGTCTTTGCCTCAAAGATAACAGTCAAGGCTTTGGAGGTGCCGGGCATCGATTCCGGTACTTCTCGCATGCTAAGCGATCGGTCTTCCATCTGAGATACGCCACTTGCGAAAGCGGGTGTCTTATCGAATTGTCGGCCGTCTTTGCCTCAAAGATAACAGTCAAGGCTTTGGAGGTGCCGGGCATCGATTCCGGTACTTCTCGCATGCTAAGCGATCGGTCTTCCATCTGAGCTACGCCACTTGCGAAAGCGGGTGTCTTATCGAATTGTCAGCCGTCTTTGCCTCAAAGATAACAGTCAAGGCTTTGGAGGTGCCGGGCATCGATTCCGGTACTTCTCGCATGCTAAGCGATCGGTCTTCCATCTGAGCTACGCCACTTGCGAAAGCGGGTGTCTTATCGAATTGTCAGCCGTCTTTGCCTCAAAGATAACAGTCAAGGCTTTGGAGGTGCCGGGCATCGATTCCGGTACTTCTCGCATGCTAAGCGATCGGTCTTCCATCTAAGCTACGCTACTTGCGAAAGCGGGTGTCTTATCGAATTGTCGACCGTCTTTGCCTCAAAGATAACAGTCAAGGCTTTGGAGGTGCCGGGCATCGATTCCGGTACCTTTCGCATGCTAAGCGATCAGTCTTCCATCTGAGCTACGCCACTTGCGAAAGCGGGTGTCTTATTAAATAAAACACTGAACATTATCTTGCGTATAAAGATTCTTATATTATAGTCTAATATGGCTTTCAACTTTACCTTTTAAATTAAATCTTTTTTGTAGACTCTACCTTTTTGGTTTAGCATATTTTCGTTTGTATATAAACTTAATGATATTGAAAACTGTAGAATTATGAACTATCCTCGGAGGAAACGCTACTTTATTGTGCAATTTATTTAAGTTACAATTTTGAAATCTGATCTGGTGATATAATATTTTATAATTGTTTTTAGAGAACCATTTGATTTGCGGCTGTACCTTCAAATGGCTGCTTAAAGCGGATGAATCCCTGGCGGAAGAATTTAAGCGCCAGAGGTTTCTGGAAGGGATGTGCGCCGCTGAGGATGGAAATTACACCACTCCACTCACACAAATTGACAATTATTTCGATTTCTATCCTTGTCAATAACAATTATAACGCCTTTTTCAAAGATAGTTTAAAAAATACTGCTGTATTAAGTCTTTTACCTAGTTTATACATATTTTTCATTCATAAAACTAAAATATTGATCATGTGTTTCTTTAATGAAGTAAACTACTAGATATAATCATCTCCAATGACCTCTATAGTTTTAATTTTAAATATTTGGTTCTTGGACCGCTTTAAGATTAACAATTGTAAGATTATCGAAGATCTCTTACAATTGTTAGTGAAAGCAGTAAAAAATTTGTTGACGATGTAAAGTAAAAAAAAAGTGTCACGTATTTGAAGAAATTTTCTACGTTTAAAATATTACAATTACTACTAATGTATTAGGAAAATAAATTTCGTTCCTGTGATATCCAATTAATCTAAAAGATAGCTTCGCTGAATTTATCTTCAGAAATAGTTTGATACACAAAAGAGTAAAGATTCTTTCACATAGACAAATGCCACAAAAGGCCAAGACTAATTCTTAAATACCTTAAAATATCAAATAATCATGAAGAAAATAATCTTTTCCGCGTTCGCTTTTATGCCTTTATTCCAGTTGAATTTATGTTGATAGTTTTAAAATAAAACATCGCAAAAAAGTGTTAGTAGTAGTTTTTAATCCTTTAAAACTTTAAATTGGCAACACCTACTACAAATAAGAGCAATAAAATTCAAGCTCTAATGGCTTTGCTCTAAATGATTGTTTCCGTGTTCCAAGCAATTTGTGAATCAGTCCATTCCAAATATAGTTTTAGGTAGATATGGTTTGAGCTTTTCTTTCAGTAACTAATCACAAGAGAAGCCCAGTTATATATTTTAAATGAAATGTACGAATTTTTAAGACGAGGTATTTATATAATAATCCAAATTTTTTGGAGTCCTCGTACAAAAGTGATAATAAGTACAATTTAAAAACCAACTGTTTGAAGTGACAATGCACCAGATTTGAAAATTATCATTTGGCCTGCTTATCGTCCACGCGATAATGACTCAATAAAAAAAACCTCGTTTAATCTAAGGTCTCTACATTTCATTGTTGGAATTAATCGAGGATGTTTTATCGATTTCTGGCTGAAATGAATATCTCTAGTTTATTTTACTTGATATTTCTTATTTTCGTCGTTGAATGGAATTGTAATGCCGAAGGTACGTTTGACTTTTCTTCTCAATATAATAATATTATAAGTTAATACGTCGACACACATGTTCTCTGCCAGGAAGGGTATTTTCGGTGGAATTGACCGAGAGTAGGACGCACGTCGTTCCAGGAACCGAAGTAACCATATCATGTCGAGTCAGAACGAACAGTCCACCGAAATTCAAATGGCTCAGAGATGGAAACAACGTTCAAGATATCGTGAACTGGCCAGGAAGGATTGAACAAACTCAAACGCTCCATCCAGAGGATGAAGACGGTCATCCGGTGTACATAAGCGTGGTCAGAATCAAGCCAAGATCCAATCACACCTTTATTTGTACAGCATCCAACAGTCACGGCCAAATCACGATGGACACCAATATTTTCGTAGGTAAGGACCAAATTGGCTTATTGCATTTTCCCCTAGAAACGTGTTGTTTTCTCGATTACAAAGTTAATATCACTAATAATGTATTTAGGGATGACAAGGCTAGCGTTTCTACCACCAGCAGCCAGTATGATACACCGCTTAAACGTAAATAAAATAGGCCTGGTTTCTCATGGGCATTGGGCTTACTAAATTACAAAACACTAAAATATGTTTAAAAATACTTTTAGTTGAGAATAGAAATGCGAGAAGTTTCTTTTCAAGTAACAGATTCAACACTCTTCTGCACACTCTTATACCTATTTTGGACGTTGCTTCTAAACTCTGTCTTAGACCTCATTTTATAAAGCAAAGTTCTTCTAGTTTACGCAAAGAGTTGTTTAACCAAGAATGTATTTATTTATACTTAGACATAATGAGACGTTTTTCGGAATTCACCTGACGTGGTCTGCCAGTATGCTCCTCCCCTTAAATCAAATTAAATCGACCCTGTATCTCATTGCTTCCCTAAAGCTTAAGTCGTCCAACGCGATTAAAATACAGACGACTTAACCTATTTCCTCCCCCTTACCTGACGTGATTGCGCGCGGATAGCCTCAACATATATTAACGCTCCTTAGGTCAAAATGAAACTGATTCCTTTGGAAATAATTATCTTCCACTAACCTGCGCACACGCAAATTTGCCAGCGCTCGAAAACATGTTATGATAACTTGCAGGCGTGTAGATAATACACCGCAAAGCTACATCTATATCCTCTAACACGATTGCCCTACACATATTCTAGCATTGGCTTTTCCCCTTAAAACTCAATCAACTGCGCTCCTGGTGTCAAAAACATGAAATTTATTGATTTAAAATCGAATATCTTACTAAGGACAATGCAATAATTATCTTTAGGAGCGAAGGCACTCATTACGGACCTGGAGAAGGAGCCGACCGTTGCTCAACCGAAGGGACACAACGTCACTGTTCGTTGCAGCGTCTTATCCGTTCCAAAACCGGAATTCATGTGGCATTACATCGACAACTTCGACTCGAGCCCGGACGGAGAAGAAATAGAAATACAAGTGGACGATCAGTTCGGCGTTGTGACGGAAAAGGACGATTTGCTCTGGCTCAGCACTCTACACCTGATTCCCGCATCCAGTGACGCCAATTATTCCTGCACAGCTCGAAATCCCTACGGATCGGACAAAAAGCGAATTGAGGTAACTACAGGTAATATTTAAATTCACTAATTAATTTGTTGAAAGTAAAATTACTAAAATTGACCTACCAAGAACTTATATATTTGCATATAGATTATACGTACGAAGTCATATTGACTTTTGATATTACCATTTGACACAAAAATGAGATTGCTTCCTCAACGGTATAAGGTCGGGAGTTTAATTCTATAATCATCAGCTTATGTGGAATGGTTTACAGTTTGAAAAATAATAAAAAAATAACATTTAATAGGTACTATTAAGTAGTAACATAAAAAACTCATAAATACAAGTTTATAATTTTTGAAAGGTAACAAGTTTTAAATTTATGTCAAGACTCAAGACGCGATTTTCAACAATACAGCAAAGATAATAAAACCCTGTACTGTTCTCAGAAGCCATTATAGAGCGCCCAAAGTCAGTTTGAGGAACTCAATGAAACAACAGGGGCGTGCCATGGACAGTCGGACTAGGGTAGATGACATGCGAAATATTTTCGGAGCCACGTTTTGAATTTTTTTTAAAGGTTTAATTTTTTGAACTGGCATCCAAAACCGTCTCCCAATTTTAGTATGATAATAAAGATTGGTAACTTATTTTTGCAGTGGATTTGCAAATAGGTCAGTCGTGTGGCGTCGATCTGGACTGTTCCTATTCCGTCCCGAATTCTGAATGCTTGGATGGAAACTGCACTTGTCCCAGTACTCATTCGGTTCACGTGCACAAGTTAAAGAAGTGTCTTCCAGGTACCGTTCACCTACATACATATTTTTCCTACCATAAGTAACGTAACACCACTGTCATACTTATCTTTATTATGCTACTTATGGTTCAGGAAACTGTAACTTTTCAAATTGTGACCTTGTTATATATTTGCACTCTATTGTTGGGCTGCCATAATTACATTATATACTCGTTACGAGAAAAGTATTCATCTAGGCCATTAAAATTAAACGTGTACATTTGGAGAATCGAGGCAGTTTTCAATGAACGGAAATTTCGTGTTAAAATCGCTTGTGTACACGAACTTAACCACCTGTGTATGAAGTATTTTACTCCACACTGTTTGGTTGTATAACTCCATGGTACTATATTCTGGTCTAAATTATGGATTTAATAATAATATGACAAACACTGACTCAGGTTTTCTTCTAAAGTATCACCGAGGCTTATGCTTTCAGACAAAGTTTTTATGTTTAAATTGTTAAAAACCTCACAGGCACTTGAGCTATAGAATTACATTCCTTCACTTTGTATTTTTATTCTAGAAATATTAATAACTGTAAACCGGATTTTCAGCAAAATAACGCGAACCATCCGTGGGAAATAATTTCGCGATAATTCTGCTCTCGTAAACTATCTTGCCCTAAAATGATATCATTTTCGAATTCGTTCTTATTGGCAAAGTAAATCACTCCAAAGAATATAAAGCCCCAGGAAAGGAAGGTGTAGTTCCGTCTAGTGGAACTTTTGCGCCTCTCGTTTTTAAAGAGAGACCGGGTTGCGTTAACCGTTTCCGGTTACTGATTTGCTTTGCCGGAAGTTTCTAACGCAACCAAAACACGCGGCCAATAATATCAATCCTTCCATTCCTAGGGCTTTATATTCTTTGATCACTCGTGTAGCGCGAAAATAGGCTCCACCCCACGTTCTCTCGGAGTATACAGTGGCAGGAATTCATACCTCGTACTTGGAATGGTTATCCGGCCGTATTCCCTATGCTAAGATCTCGGGGACCGTTTTCGGTGACGTGTACATGTATTAGAAAAAATCGACAACTCGCACGCGTCTCCTCTCATTAGGAGTTTTTACCCCGCGCAACCTCCCGTTTTTACAATTGTAGTTTTTTTGTCGTCCGCTCTTCTTGGAAATCATCTGGAAATATACACACTTTTAAGAAACGTTTACGGGCGCTGCAGACAACCAACGAGCAATCCTCTACCGTAGAAATTTCATCCCCCCCAAAACCGTTTTTTTTTCATCACCCTCCCCGTAGACTGTAAGGTAATGGCGATCGATTGGGAAGGCGCGTTTAAGAGTCTATATAACTGTCAGTATATCACTAAAGCAATCAGAAGTTTTTGTTTCAAAATACTTACCACCATTATCTTTCTCACTATTCAAAGTTGGTTCATCATCCAAAAAGTTACCTAGAAGTTGATTAAAAAAAGTTTCTTTAAATTCAAAGTACATAATAAAATTATATACTTACAATTCCATATAATCCGTGCAGCCAAAGTTACGCTGCTTTCTACAATTTTCGAATTAGTAGAGTACCATATAACCCTAATAATTTTGCCTTTTTATTATTTACTATAAAATCATTAATGCATTTTTCCCACAAAGCTTTGTATAAAGATTCGAACGTGTTTTCCTTATTCTCATTGAATCCCAGTATCTTTTTGTGGCTCTCCGTTAAATTAAAATGACAATTCCCTATCAAACGTTTTTGTTCTTTAAAAACTTCATCTAATTTAACTGATTTTAATTTTTGTTTCAATAGGTTTAGTGTTACTTTCGACTCCCCGGCCATTTCGAAATTTAGGGTTTGGTTTGTCCAGATTATCTAGCAGAAGACTATAATAGGTAACTGGGGGATCCAGGATATAATTTTTGGTAGGAGATTTTTAAGCCAATGAAAATCGTAAGAGAAAACACATATGCTCTGACGTCAAAATGATGGAAAAAAACGGTCATATTCCTGGGTTAAATAGATTCATAGTAAGACGTTATAAAAATCAGTTAAAAACACGCGTAGCCATTACGGTGTACGTATAAGGACTTTTCAATGTACAATCTCAACTAGCGAATAATAACAACTCTATGAAATTGTCCAATCAATTAAAGTGATTTTTTGCAAGTTGAGATATTAGCGTTCGAAGGTTGCTCTTAATATAAATTATATGGATTAATTTTCTCGACTAAACTCCGTTTAACAGTCAAGCAAAATTATGAGACAACTCTTATTTTATTATCGTTTTCTTTGGTTTCTTTTTTCACTTTTCGTGCTGTTAAAAGTTCACTATCTCAGACCAATAGCTGTTTCCCTTTTTTTGCTTCGGAAAATTTCAAGAGGTGGCTGAAAACAACACTTTTAATACGCCTTTCATGCCAATTCTAGCATCTAGCGTGTCAGGACGAAGCTCAAGCAAATAAAGAGTATAACATATTGGTCACTTATTTATAACAGATACGTTAATCACGTCTGGTACTATTAAACAAACCGAATAGCTTTGATTAACTTTACATTGGTGCCGACTTCATAGAAAATTATGTAAATAACGGCTAACAATATGACATCTTCCAAAACATCTTTATTTGAAGATTTGGAGAACACCCGAGTGTTAGATTAGAGGCTGTGTGACGCCTTAAATTATCTGCATTTACGTATTTCTTCTTTCGTTTTTTCTCAAGCTGTACCGTTCAAGGGAAAATGCGACCACAACGACCAATGTGCGGCTCTAGACGTAAATACATTATGCACCACCCAAGGCAGAGAAACGTGCCAATGCAAAGAGGAATTCATTTATTCAATGGACAACCTACAATGTATTGAAAGTAAGAGCAATTTTTATAATCCTCTATGTTAAGCTTAATCCTCAAAGTAGCGTCTACTAGAAACATTTCACGCAATATATCCATCACCAGGAATCCATTCCTCGGCCTAGCG
Source organism: Leiobunum rupestre (assembly GCF_980474605.1). NCBI lineage: Eukaryota > Metazoa > Arthropoda > Arachnida > Opiliones > Sclerosomatidae > Leiobunum > Leiobunum rupestre. Next base: position 17,800,683 of record NC_143387.1, on the reverse strand, counting down.
ATGCTTATCGTGCTTTATCCTGTCTAACATGAGAAGCCACCAACGGTCGAACATTTACAAAATACACAGAAACTTGGTAGAAATAACCGTTTTTTAATAAGAGAAAACCGCGGTACTTCGGCAATATATGCCTTCAAGGCGGGTACAAGATTTAAAACTAATATTTGAAAGAATAAATAAATAAAAGCACGCGCCAGAAGGATCGTGCAAAAAAAATGAGAGAAACCGCTAAAATGAAAATTACAAGTGGAGAGGAATAAGCTAAAATTACCGAAAACAAAATGACAAAACCTTAAACAATTTTTCAAAGAGGAACAAATACAAATTGAAAATATATACATACACATATATATACATATATACACACATATGCATATACATATATACATACACACATACATATATATATATATAAAAATAGACCAAAATTAAACGCGACAAAACTAACGGAACGAGAGTTTTTCGTTCAATCCGAATGGGTGTTCAGTTCCCAATTTAAAAATTAGACGGTTCTCTTCGGTAACTCTGAAGGGACGATCTCCATTAAGGGACTTAAGGACACAAACAGAGATAGCGTTGATAGTGTGTACATTGTTGAAATGCCGAGTTACGTTATTTTTGTCGCGGTCGTTGCGTATATCGCGCAAGTGTTCGCGAAAACGGTCAGCCAGGCGGCGTCCAGTTTCCCCGATGTAAACAATACACTATTTGCGGTATTGTTGAGATTGGGACCTAACTAACTAGTACGGAATTTTTCTAATGGTTGAATTGAAAATAAAAAGATTAAAGTTTACTTACGAGAGTATTGCAAGTTACAAACTTATAGTTGAAGGCCTTAAGAGACCTAATCTTACACCTACATTGCTGAACTTTATATACAACATTAAACAAGTTGGCAAGCCAAAATATACCTCTCCTCGGAAGAATTGTCCCTAGTGGTATTAATTTCTCGATATAACCCTTAAAGATATATGTCCGCAATTTAGAGTTATTTGTTAAAAATGCTATCCCAGTTCTATCCCGCCCGGTATAAAATTTTAATTATAATTAAAATAATTGAGACGAAACGACCAATTTTAATTTATTCAGAATATCATAATGTTAAGTAGTTACAACAGTGAGTTAGACGTACTATAACAATGCACAATTGAATTACACCCTTTTTACAGTACAAGTTTATCAGTTAAAATAATACAAAGCAAATTTTAATGAAATAAATATCTACAGAGGGTATTATAACGACCGTTCGCTTTTTTAACGGAATCGGGCTGATTTTAATTAAACGATAGTTTATCGAAATTTTGTTAAAATAATATTCCCTAGGGCCGCGCGATATATTTACGAGATTAATTTCCCGTCGCCGTTATATCGAAAATTTATTTGGTTCGGGATTGCCAGAACTGTAATGTCGTGGGCGAGTGATTAGAAAATAAAATTGCAACCTGAATTATGAAAAATTATAAATGTTTATTTTTATTCAGAACAGTCTCTGGAACGTTCTAGATTTAACTTTCATCAATAATCCAACAATATATATCCCTTCTACGTAATTATACAGAACTGGTACTCAAGTGTCTAAGACTAGATTAGATTTGTCTTAGTTCATCGTGATTGAAACATAAACCAAAACACACTTACTAAAAGTAATTATCATAAATTATACTGAGTAATTTTAAACTTCATCTTAATTAACAGCTGACATATGTTCGCTACTAATTACTTCCAATCTACTTAATAAGCCTCACAGGTTGAGTTGATAATTTCAAGGGTATAATTAGGTTATTCCAATTCAAAAAATAAAAACAATCAATTTTATCTTACATCTGACTTGAGTTAGTTCACAATTACTTTAACACTTTCAGTCTTAAACACGCACTGTTCATACACTTAAGTCCATTCACTCACGTTCCAAACGCGAAACACAATTTAACTCTTTTCTTGACCGAAGACCGAACATACTAATTACAACCGCAAAGTTCGTCATAACTTTTGATCGACACCAGGACCCCGTCCTGTATTAGTTCGTTTGACAGCCAAGAACTAAGAAAGAATAGATCTTCTATATTGACGGCAACGGCCTTATATACTTTTATTTTGTGTTTGTTTTTTACCCGTCGAGATTTGACTAAAGTTCGAAAAATTGAAGATATTATATTTTTTACCCGGTTTGATTGATTTACACGGTGGCGCTATATTATTACTTTGATTTAATTTCCGCGGGAGTTTTGAATAATTATCCTTTTTCTAAGCGTTATTAAAAGGTAACAATGAACTACTTTTTGTGTTTTAACGAACTTTTGTTAAGAATTTAACAAAACAAAAAACCGTACCAAAGAATAAACAAACAAAGTTCAATAAACAATATATACAGATATTGTAGTAATCCGTTTAGTAAAAAAACCCGCCTTATTATAATGGTTTTAATATTTTCCCTAAGGAAGTCAATGGCTCGGCGATGAACTATCCGCATTGTTACAATGCGACCCGATTCCTGATCAAATTTTACATTAAAATACTAAAATATTTAATTAAATATAAGATTAATATAATCTATAAATATTTAATTAAATATAAAATTAATATAATTTATAAATATTTAATTAAATATAAGATTAATATAAATTATAAATATTTAATTAAATACAAGATAAATATAATATATAAATATTTAATTAAATATAAGATTAATATAATTTATAAATATTTCATTAAATATAAGATTAATATAATTTATTAATATTTCATTAAATATAAGATTAATATAATTTATTAATATTTAAAATGATGTAGAATAAATTATAATACCTAACATTCGCCAAAGCTGTTTTTTAGAAAAACACCGTAAATTAACAAGCGTTGGTGGCTGAGTGGTTAGAGTAAATCTCTTGCACGAGGCAGACCCGGGTTCGATTCCCGGCCGGCGCCAATAAATCGCAAATTGATACTGAGACGAATACCGTGTGCAATTGGTGGAAACCCAGCCATTGGACGTTGAGAGGTTGCATAACACTCAGCGCACGGTCCGTCCCAAAGCCAATAAGAAGAAGTTGAAGAGAAAACGCCCATACAAACACAACAGACTCATCATCCACAACCAATCTAACACAAACAAAACAAACTCAACACCCACAACCATCATAACACGAACTCAACATCCACAACCATCATAACACAACAAACTCCACACCCACAACCGTCATAACACGAACTCAACACCCACAACCGTCATAACACGTATTCAACATTACAATAACTAAATACCCAATAAAACCGAGTTAAAACCGTCACGACGAAAAAACACCATCCAAACCAAACCCATCCGCAAAATAGTCCGTCAACGCTCACCGTCACACGGTGGTTTTGCCAACACTACGAAAAACTGCGAACGCAGAGATTTCGAGACATTGCGTACATTGATTAACCTTTGCACGGAAAATGCGAACGCGTTCGCAGAGCAGACAGACACGGTGATTGTATAACCCCTCGGAGAGGTAAAAACCGAGAAAATTATCTATTGAGAGAAGTTCTGTAGACCATATAAAAAAAAACTTTTTAAAATATTCAGTGAAAAAAATTATTTTTTTCATTATTTTATACAGGGAGTTCGGAATTGCTCTGACTGGGCATTTTTTTCAAAAACTACAACAGTTAGAGTTGCGAAATTTGTTTAGGGAATTATTTTTAATATGGGAACGCTTTACATTTTCAGGAAATTCGGAAAATATTTTCACGTTTTTCAAAAAAATTTATATTGGTGGGAAAATGCTAGAAGAAAACTTTCAATGAGAAAGTTGTAGAGAATTATCGAAAATGTACAAGAAAGTTGTTTTCATTGAAAAATTAAGTTAAGAGGAACCACGGCTATGGACTGCATTGCAAAGAGTGAATAAGTAGAATAGCTCATAATGAAAAATACTAAAAAAGCTAAACCCTAAACAAATTTGAATTTTTTTAAAAACTTATAAATAAATACATACTTGGTTATATTTGGATTTTTAAAAACTAGTTCACCGTGAAAATATGGTTAAATATCCCTAGACAGTTTTTATTGTTACGTTTTACATCGTTAGAGAGTAATGAAGGCAGAAATGATACCGCCGTGATGTGGTGTATGCTTTAGAGATAAAATCGCGATCATTGAAAACTGTCTCTATCCTGATTTATTTTAACTTCAGAAATTAAGCCTTTTCTTGTATATTTCAGTGAAAGCCGAGAAAGAGTATTTGACGGTGTTATTGGGGATTGGATCAAGCCTGGTGCTGATAGTGTCCCTGACGTTGCTGCTCTATTTCAAGAGGAAAAATGCCGAGAAACGGCTCTTACTTCGAATGAAGACAGCAGACAGTGTCAACGTGGCCGTTGATCTTTCGAACAATAACGACGTCGCAACTGCCAATGGTTCACCGGTTGAGAATGGCACCCATGAAAAGAAAGTTCACTTTACCGGCTAAAATTTAAACCACTTTTAAGTGATTCTCTGTAACCGCCATCAGGAATGTATTTCTTTCTACAATGAATATCGAACTACATCGTTCACATAGGCGTGCGCGAGCTTGTATAAAGTCAGGCTCGACAAACATATTACTTTGCGCCTTTTAACCATTGTGCCCCTGTATTCTAATTAGATGGTTATTTGCGCCTTTTTTCCTTATTTGTCAAACTCAAATTTTTTTCCTCTCACATAAATGTCAGGTTGGGCCGTGGCCCAGTGGTATTTTAACAGACAAAGAAAATTATTTGCTATTCTTAAAAAATATATCTACTAGAAAATCAGAAAATTATCGTAAATAAAGCTATTAACTTTTAATATTTTAAACTATTTTTGTTTAGTCGAAATGATGAGTATCAAAACTTTATGAAAAGCCATGACAACGTCACAATAACAAAAACTACCTAATTCAGTTCGATATTCCGTGTTGAAATGAATACATTTGTGCCAACACATCTGATTGTTATATCTTCGTCGTATTAATTGCTCCGATTTTCAAAGGTCTGATATCCACAAATATCGCGTATCTGTCGCGAGAGTTTCTACGAAATCTCAGATTAGCTTTACAACAGAGAGATTAAGCCCGTACAACATAACACGAAGGAAGAATGCGTAGAGCAGATAAATTTCAATACACGAATGGTTTAATTATGATTAATTCGTTGTTAAACACAGCAACCATTCGTTAAAGCGCAACAAAAGTGGCGAGGCAGAAATTGCTTGACATTGTTCGCCTGTGCCAAGGGCGTACTTTCTTTGAACTAAATCATGGCACATTTTCCCCCTTTCACCAGTGTCACGGTGCAGCTTTAGCAGATTCTGCCCCTTAGTTTCCCCACGCCACTTCAAATGAAGAAAGCAGAGTTAAAATCTGGTAGATCCTCCTCTTCGGTTAAAGGTATTGTCGGATTTCCCCAGGACTATTTCTGGAACTCGGGGGGGGGGGGGGGGTTATTAAGTAAAATTGAAACTCCTGTGTGGTCTTTTAAATACTAATTGTGACATAAATAGGGTGATTTGAATAATTTTAATGTATCACCTAATTTCTCAATCTTTTTTCTAAGAACTATATTTTGGTATTTCAACTAAATGAACTATTTTTTAACAATTGTTTTGTTTTAATTCTTTAAGCACGGCATACGAGATTGAACTAGATATTGCATTAGTACAGGGGCGTCTAAATGGCGATTTTGACCTTGAAAATGGTGGTCTCGAGCTACGAAATGGCGATCTTGACCTTGAAACTGGTGGTCTCGAGCTTCGAAATGTTTATCTCGACATTATACTAAAATCATATAATAAAATAAACAAAAAACGTTGTAATCTCGACCCTGATAATGGTGTTCTCGACTTTGTAACGAAAATGATAATAACCTGCGGTCGAGACCCATATTGCAAGCAACTCTCTCAAATCCGTTGACAAAACATTTAAACTAATTCTGAAAAGTGATTAGGGATATGCGAATAGGCTACGGGTTATAATAAAGGATTTCGAATTTACCATAAGAAACATATTTACTAAGTGCAATTGAATTAAACCTTAACACTAGCTGAGAACAATGAAATATAAATACACGCGAACATATCAATACCACTAATTCCAAACGCGAACAATACAATTATACAATGTGTTCAATACGCGAATAGGTAGAATAGTCCATAATGAAAAGGTACAAAAATAGCTCTAAACAAATTTGAAGAAATTAAAAACTTACAAATAACACGTACCAATAGGTCTTCGAGTATTATATTATATTATATAATATAATACACTAAACGCGAACACTGAAATACTAAACTTATAAATGGTACGTACCATACTACTAAATCCCAAGGATAAATATAAAATATACGCTATTGCACTGCGATTAATATTACGTTAAGGGTAATTTTAGAACAATTGAGCCAGTGTGGCCGTTACATAGTTTTTAGCAATATCTCGAATTCACACTTTTAGAGCGCCGATATTGTCTAATGTCGGTACTTTTGCGAACGACTAACATAGCGTCACGAAGATCTGACACTGTGGCAAACTTAGCTGGACGAACACGTTGCTCGTTCCGGTACCGTTACGTAATTAGTTCAATGTTAGTACTTATCTACGGTTCCGCTCCAGCGTCGATACGGTGGCATCTAGGAGCAACAAACACAAGGAGAACGCAGCTAGCCTTTAAACACGCCAACGAAGGGTTGTGTACGAATTTCATTGGACGAGCGTGACGAGCCTTTACGCTGAACGTTTTACGGGTGGGGGGAAGACAATTTCCGAATTTTCCCCTTCCGACGGCAGCAGGCGCTAAAGCGTCCAGCCAATGAAAAATGAAACAAGAAAATCCACGACTTTTGACGGGTTGCGTTATCCTTGTGTGGGGTGCTGTGTTTGTTGCTCCTAGGTGGCATGTTAGTGTAGCTGATCGCGAACTTCCCTCTCGAGGCTCTCGGTCATCTAATTGCTTAGTCCGTAACTTCGATCTAAATATGGCACATGTTATAAAATTAAGTTGTTATAATATCTTGAGATAAAAGAGAATAAAACATTTATTAACTGTACTCTATTACATCGTATAGTGAACTGGTTTTTACTATTCCTTAACTTCAATCCGCCCTCTAACCCCGCCGGTGGCGGCCTCTACTTTCTTATTAAAACCATAGTCACATGTTCTTATTTACATATTACATCAACCTTCTTTTTTTTTATTTATTATTCATGTCCATATCGGAGTGTAGGTTTTATAGGTCTGTCTCTGTTTGAATGAATTTGAAGTCTTTGTCGTTTCTGAGAAGTGAAGGGTAGAGTGGCTGGGAATGGTGAAGGTACTATGTCCTTGTCCAGTGGCAGAGGTCGCGGTGAGTTTCCGGGCACTATCGGATCTGGATGTCTTACTCCCGGACGCACATTAGGGTGTGGAGAGGTCCCTGGAACAGTTGTTGATGTATTTGATCGTATTTTGATTATAGAAGGTTGAATGGTTGGAAGATCAGGATGGGAAGTCACTTGATTTGGTAATTTCCGTTGAGTAGGTGTGGCTGTTGTTGTTGGTAGAGTCATCTGTGGTGAGACCGATGTTGCTGGTTCTACCAGTGACGCCTGGTGTTGCACCGGTGGTATAGGTATATTCGCAGCTTGTTGTGCTGCGGGAATTAGCGCTTTGACGACCGGTTGAATGGATGTACGGTACTGAACCACAGTTGATGGTCTTTGGCTCGCTGTCGTCAATGATGGGCTTTTATTTTCAAACCGCGTTGCTACTGGAGGTGATTGTGGACCCAAGTCTGGGGATGACAGTACTTCCTCCGAATCTGCTTCCCTTGTAGTGTCTATGCGCAGATGATATCTTGATCGCCGAAACGTGTTTCCTTCCACCGTTTTAATAATGTAAGAATGTGGTTCTTTAGCCAAGCTAATGATGGTGGCTGGTAGCCATGTCCGGTGTGCTGTGTAGTAGAGTATCCGTTGACCGACTCGTAGATGATGCGGTGTGAGGTGTCGCTGAGCCTGATCTTTGCGGACCATCTCTTCTTGCCGAGTTTGTAACGCCTGGTCGATGTCGTATGTTGGAAAGTGTGGTTTTAAGGCAGCATTCGTTGTTGTTAATGGGGTCCTTAAACGGCGTCCCATCAGCATTTCAGCTGGGGATGGAAGTTTTCCGATTGGCGTGGCCCGATATTCCATCAGTAGATATTGTATATCACGGGCGTCCTGGGTAGCCTTAATTACCATGTTTTTAATTGTCTGTATCGTTCGTTCGGTCATGCCATTTGAACGTGGGTAATATGGGCTAGATGTTACATGTATGACGCCCCATTGATCCAAGAAGTGTCGGAATTGCTGTGAATTAAATGGTGGCCCATTGTCGGATACTAGGCGTTGCGGTGCTCCGTGACGTGCGAAATGTGGATTTAAAAACTTGATTACGGTAGCTGTGTCGGTTGTCGGTAATTCGGCTGCCTCGACATACTTAGAATAGTAATCGACTAAGAGTATTAGATTCTTCTTCTTGATATGAAATAGATCCGTGCCAATTGTTTCCCAGGGCAAGGTCGGTACTGCATGTGGGTGTAGTGGTAATGAGTGATTGATAGGGTCTCGTGTTCAACATGTTGGACAGCGCCGGATAAATTCTGTGATGTCAGCGGTGATCGATGGCCAGTATACATTCACCCTTGCTCTAGCTAAACATGCATTCACGCCTTGATGAGCAATATGTATTTGCATCATAATGTCGGTACGTAGCGTTTCAGGGACATATAGGCGGTCACCTCGATATATGAGACCCTCTGCCTCATGAAGTTCTTCTTTCAATGCCCAGAATGGACGTAGATTGGCATGTAGTCTATCCATAGCTGATGGCCAGCCATGGCGTATGTGGTATAGTAGTTCTTGAGAGGTGTTATCTTGTGTGATGGCTTGTCGGAAAGCCAGTTGTTTGGTGCGTGAAAGTACCGTTACTGAATGGACTGCAGCACAAGGACCTTCCAGTTCATTCGTGTCGATGTCCATCTGAGGTAGTGGAGCTCTTGATAATGCATCGGCGACTGGAAGTTGAGTTCCTGGGACATATTCGATAGTAAATGTGTAGCGTAATAGGCGTAAGACGAGTCGTTGCAAACGGGGTGATAAAAGATATAGAGGCTTGTGTACTATCGATGTGAGCGGCTTATGGTCCGTTTGGATGGTGAAGCGTGTACCAGCCACGTAATAATCATAATGTTCACAGGCATGAACGACGCCGACAAGTTCTTTCTCGATCTGTGAATATTGTTGTTGCGTACTGTTGAACGAAGTTGACGTGTATTCGACGGGTTTCTGGTTCTGCATCATTACCGCTCCAACTCCAATAGGACTGGCGTTAACGGAAATAGTTGTTTGTGCTTTCGGGTCGAAGAGCGCCAAGACTGGTGCTGTTGTGATGATATGTTTTACCCTCCGGAATACCTTTTCAGCATTGTCATCCCATTGAAAGACCGTGTCTTTTTTAAGTAGCGCACGTAGAGGAGCCGTCTCCTGAGAGTAATTCGGGAGAAATTTTGCCAAATAGTTCACCATCCCCAAGAGACGTTGTAGTGCAGTTTTATCTGTTGGTGATGGAAATGCGTCAATAGCTTTGGTTTTAGAAGGGTCTGCATGAATACCTTGTGGAGTAATAATATGTCCCAAATAGCGAACTCTTGATACAGCCAACTGCATTTTCTTAGAGCTGAATTTCAGTCCGGATTGACGAGCCCTGTCTAGGACACTGCGAAGAAGCGGGTTGTGAGCTGCAACTTGCCGGGCTATGAGCAAAAAGTCATCCGTCGAGATTTTAATATCTGGGAACTATTGTGGTGGATAGATGTCATGCATCGCCTGTTGGAAAATCTCTGTCGCCGTGCACACTCCATATGGAAGGCGTAAAGAACGAAACCTGCCAAATGGTGTGGCAAATGTGCACAAGTAGGAACTAGCCTCATCCAAGGCAATCTGCCAAAAGGCACTCTGGGCATCCAGTACCGTGAACAGTTCTGAGCCATGGAGGTCGGAGAAGATTTCTTGGGCCGTCAAGGCATGACGGTTCTGACGACGAATGGCTTTATTTAGCTCCCGAGGATCGAGGCACAGTCGCAGGGATTCATCGGGCTTCACTACAACCACAAGAGCGTTGACCCAGTCTGTTGGCTCCGTGACTGGTGCTATAATGCCTTCCGTCACCATTCTTTGTAGTTCGGAATACACTTTGTCATGGTAGGCCTGAGGAACCTTCCTGGCAGCAGTGACAAATGGAACGGCACCGGGTTTAAGATGAATATGGTGAAGACCAGGTAATTTACCAATGGAGTCAAAACAATCGCTATATTCTTCCATTATTTGTTTCGCTGTAGCCGTAGTTTCAGAGACATCACGAGCCCTGGTTGAGGTCATGGCTAATTTCATTGATTCGAGTTGCTCTGCAGGCTGGGCCGAAATTATAGCCGTATTGGTATTATCCATTTGTGATACTTGGGGTGGTCTTGCTTCAGATGTTGGATGAGGTGGAGATGGCAATGTTTGTCCTGCGGATGGTGGGACCCGAATAATGAATCCCAAAGCTACCGTGGCAGTAGCACCCAAAATTGGAGTTGTGGCCTCAGGTGTAATATAGAAGCTGCATGTAACCATCGTATGCTCCGAGACGCAGGGAAGATTCATGACCCCCTTTACCGGAACCGGGTGGCCAGAGTACGATGATATCCGATAGAGTGGTCGTTGCAGTAGTGGGCGATAAAGTAACTGATTGTAAATGCTTTCAGGTAAAATGTTTACCTGTGATCCGGTGTCCAGCTTAAAAGATATAGGCATGTTACACAGAAAGACAGTATCGTACCATTCATCCTCTTGTTGTACACCAGCCTGAGTAGTGTCACAATATAATGTAGCTGTGAATGAATTAATGTAGAGGGTACGAAGCTCAGGTGGTGGATGGTGTGATGTATTTAGCAAATCCGTGTGATAGTGGCCCCCATAGGGATATGATAGTTCAGCGTGGCCGTGTGAGTAATCCTCGCGATAGTGTCCCGTCCCTTGATCTTGGTCCCATAAAGGAGTGGTGATGTTATGAGGAGAGTGATCTAGATGAGGAATATCATTATGATCAAAATATTGTGGTAGGTAAGCAAGTAACTCATGAGTATGTCGTGCAGTAGACCGACAGAAACCCGCCCAGTGACCTTGGCGTTGATAATTATAGCATGTCGAATTAATAGCGGGGCAACTATGTGGATGTCCATGGGATGTGCCACAGTTGCGACATGCGGAAGTTGACGGTGGAGGATGATTGCGGTTTGAAAACCCTGGTGGGCGGTTGTATGATGATCCAGGTGGGCGGTATGCCATCGTAGGAAGCGTATGTCGAGGTGGATTGACCCGATGCTGAGACGAATGAGATGGGTTGTTGTGGTACGATGGGCGTGACCGGCCACGATGAGACATAATTGGTCCTCCACGACGGTGGGAATAATCAAGCTGAGGATTCCTTGCGGGGTATTGGTGCAGGGCATCTAGGGTGACAGCAGACGGAGCACCCACTCCATTGATGTGTGAGGGGGGTGCAAGTGTTTTGGCATGGTAAGTAGAAGCCTCCTCAGATTTACAGAGCTCCTCCACGAGATCCAATGTGAGATTACGCTTGGCCAGTATCCGTTTCCGCAATTCAGTGCTGCAGACTCCCATGGCAATGAGAGTGCATAATAATGTATCACGGGCTGTGCCAAGCTCACACAACCGAGATTTGGTTTTAATGATAGTCAAGAAATCAGCAAAAGGCTGATGAGGTAGTTGTTTCGTGGTAAGTAAGTCAAACTGGGCAGCTATCAGGTTCTTGTACGGTGCATAATGTTCATCAAATGTAGTGAGAACAAGATCAAGAGTTAACCCTCCCTGAGGAACAGCAATGTCAAAAGTGTTATACAGATCATTGGCAGTCTTACCCACGAAGTACAAAAAGTTGGCGATTTGGACGTTGGCAGGAGAGTTAGACAGTTGAGTTGCAGTGGCATATATTTGAAATTGCGCTTTATAATCAGCCCACGATTTAGCAGAATTATTCGCATCCGGAACAAACGGCTCAGGACCCGTAAACGTAGTAGATGTACTAGGGCCCGCCATAATGAAGGACAAGGCTTAACGAGCCGTGAGGTTGACGGAATAACAGAGGCACTAGTTAGCGAATAAAAGCGATGGGTAAATAAAAAGAGACGCGAGTACGATAACTTCTGACACCATGTTATAAAATTAAGTTGTTATAATATCTTGAGATAAAAGAGAATAAAACATTTATTAACTGTACTCTATTACATCGTATAGTGAACTGGTTTTTACTATTCCTTAACTTCAATCCGCCCTCTAACCCCGCCGGTGGCGGCCTCTACTTTCTTATTAAAACCATAGTCACATGTTCTTATTTACATATTACATCAGCACAAAGCCGACTGGAGAAATTAAAGAACCCAAAGATGGTTGAACATCTTCGGAGAACGAAAAAACTTTCAAGGGCGTCTCTTCGACTGTTCGAGCAGAGATCGTAAAATTACGATCTCTGGTTCGAGCCTCTTCAATCCGACTGCGCACAACACGCACGAGATACGAGATTTCGCAATGTGATTAAACTTGCGTAAAACCCTCAAACGGAAAAATACCAACAAGTCCGAAAATATATTAACGATATATACACGTATAAAGAGTACAGGATTACAATACGTACCTCAAGCTGGGTTTCGAAATCCTCCAAGCCCAGCCACTCACCAGAGAGAGTGGAATGCAAGACTGGGACCTTCCCAAAATAATCCCTTTGTTGAAAATTTCAGCGAAGGGATTATTTTGGGAAGGTCCCAGTCTTGCAGCGAAGGGATGAATGATCGGGTCTTCAGGGTTGCCAGTTGGGCGAAAAGTCGCCCAATTTGGGCTACTTTCAAAACGATTGGAGACCAAAAAATGCTTGGGCGATTTGGGCGATTTTTGGGCTCCTTTATCTGTCTTCAGTCGCCCGCACTATTTTCAAAATTGGTCGAACACATTTTGGATAGACGTATACTGTTTTCAAGATGCTTCTGGAGAGCACATAATGAAGGTGCAATTAAGCTTTTAAGTTTAGCAATTTCTAACGCACAAGTAGAACGAGTTTTCTCCCAAGTGAACTTGACGAAAACTGATCTTAGAAACCGAATGAATCTCGATTTATTGTCTAGTATATTATATGTTAAATTCGGACTAGCTCGAATAAACAAAATGTTCGGAATTTGTGCCTCCAACTGAACTTTTAAACGCATTCAACCAATCAATGTATAACCAATAAGCATATGTAACATAATTACTCATAAGTATGCCACTGAACCTTTATTCCATTAAAAAATCTTCACTAGCGGTTTGTTTCACCACGAACCAGTATAAAGGTGGACTACTTTAGATTTTAACCTTTTTATTCATCCTAATAATTTTGGGAATCACACTATTGGCTACTAACATATTTATTTAAGCCAATGGAAAACCTCTAAATTGAGAAGGAAATTTTTGCGTCGGAATTTTAGTCAGCCCAATGTAGCTTTATTGAAATTTATAAACTCCCTCGGTTTGTGCGGATGAAGTTAAATAATGAGTAATTTAGAAAAATAAAAGGTTGGGGAAAATGATCAATAAGTGATCGCTTTCCGAAAATGGAAAAAGTCGTCGAAGTGGAATATTCCACCAGCGTTATTAAAACCCATATCAAGCCTAGAAGAGTTAGTCCTAGGCTCAAAAGAATTATAGAATCTGCAAATACTCCAATCTTGTAGATGCGCCAGAAAAGCTCAACCTGAATTTCAACTATATATTTTTTCCAATAAACCTGCTTCTTTTATTTGACAATGCAAATTTATTTTAGAACGTGAGTCTCCGAGAACTTCATTAATTTGCAATTAACAGAACTTCATTTTAGCTCCTAAGCCTTGGTTGTTCAACCGGTTTGTTTACTAAAATAATGGCCGTCGGTTTATCAGAGGTAGAGCTAATTGGGCGACGGCATTATCGGCATTTGAGATTTGATGACGTCACATATTACGTAGGGTACGGATGACGCAATATCTGTGAAACAAACCGTTAGTGAAGAAATAGAGCTAGTGGCATACTTATGAGTAATTATGTTACATATGCAATTAGTATAATGTAACTTCTACATTTTTTAATAAAATGATTGGTTTGATTTAAAAAATTTAGTTTAAGTGAGCTTGTACCATTTGGTTATTAATGTTTTACTTTGGGCGACAAATTGGGCTACTTAAGAAAGACTGAATTTATTTTGGGCGACAAATTAGGCTACTTTAAAATAACTTTTGGGCGACTTTCTCAAAAACGACCTGGCAACGCTGGCTGAAATCATAGACGAAGAACGGGTAAACCCTGGACACGCGACGTACGCCTTCCACAGTAGAGAGAGAGATTTTGAAAATTGTTCGGAATTTGCTGGTGCGCGACGCTGGCGCCTCTAGTGGCCGTCATCAAAATAACGGCTACTGCGCAAGCCCAAACTTTTGTTTCTCTCTAATTTCCGGTCTCGGGGTCATAATCGAGGTTAGGTGAGTCACGGCGTTTTGTAAGCCTTATTCTGCAAGTTTAAATCAGTCTTGCATTTAGTGCGTTATTTGTAAATAGATTATTAGACATAATCGACTATTTACCGTGTGTTTTCGCTAAATAAATAAAACATCGTGGATTTATAATTTTAAGTATTATTTTATATTTATCCTGTGTTGATTGTAGAAAGTGCTTAATTTTATAATCGCATAATTTTCTATTAATAGGACTTTGTCACCTAACATCTTTACAATTCCTAAAGCCATCACAATCTAAATTACAAAAAATATATAATATTGAGGCAGTTAGGAAGAGTGAAATACAGTAATGTTAATAGTACTCACCATTAAACATTTCATCAATAAATTCATCATTATCGTTTGAATTCATCGTCCAATTGCTAAGCCTTAGCTTAAACGTGTGGGATCTCCACGACCAGACTTGGAATTAGCGGGAGTCTTGGGGCCAATGGCTCTTAATAAAAATCAGTGGGCTCTTAAAATAAATCATTCGAACGGGGGTTGCGGGCCACCGGGGCTCTCAATTGAATTAAAAAATATTTATTAAACATTTTACGGAAATTTCTGGAACATATTGATATTTGTAAAAAATATCACTATTTCCAAGTCTGTCCACGACCCACGTGATTCGAAAACGGAAATTGATAAGAGAGGAGGAGGAGGAGGAGGGGGGAGCGCGAGGGCACCAGCAAACAAAGAAGCAGCGCCTCTAACGGCACTAACATTTTTTCGCGGAGAGAGGCGTACGTCGCATGTCCAGGGTTTACCCGTTCTTCGTCTATGCTGAAATAGAGATATTTTAGTGACCACGTGACTAACGTCACTAATGCTTTTTAGCATTGAGAAACCCCCACAAATGGCGACCGTTTCCACTGGTAAAGCTATGGAGAGCAGACGACGTGATACATCTCTATTGGGCTAAAAACAACTTATGGAGCCCAAAGTATTTCGAATAAAGTAGCCAAAGAGAAGATGTACCAAAAAATTGGTTTCAATTTCAAAACGGCGATCTTCAGGTTCCTAAACTCGAGTCATGACTCTGAAGTTGAAAACTATTGACTGACACCGAATGTTCGATTGATAAAGAAGTCGCTGCGACCTAGTGTGTCTCTTGTTAGTGCGCGGAAATTTTAAAATAGGTTTCAAAATAAAGTTCCATAAATACAATTCCTCTAGTAATGGAAATAACTTCAGTTATTTTTCTTTCGTTATTATCTACGTATCTGTCGTCTTGAAAGGTGATGCGTCTGCACCCCACTTACAAGGAGACATCCCGAAGTGTAACCCACCGATTTTGTTCAAACTCGAGGGATTGGTAGACCTTTATGTAACTTGAAAAACCCTAAAGGGAATTTATTCAATGGGCAACGGTTTTGCCATGGCAACGAAAAATGTTTTTGACAACAGATAATGGAAATTTCCCCATTGAAAAAAGAATGGGATTCTGACCGATTCCAAGGGTCTGTGAAAAATTTAAAAAAAATTCAAAAATTTTAATAAGCCCAAATTAGAAGAAATTGATAAAAATTGACGAAAAAAATCAAAATTGATCAATTTGAACAAAATGGGTGAAAAGTAACAGAAATGGCTAAAATTGAAAAAATGTGATAAAAATTTAAAAAAAAAATCAAACATTTAAAAAACGTATTTCAAAATTGTTTAAAATATTTTTTTTTTCAAAATTAAAAAAAATTTAATACAATTTTTAAAAAAACATCAAAATCAGAAGTTTCGATCAAAATTGATAGGAATTGATGGAAATTTATTAGTTGTGTAAAATTGGATTAATATAGAGATAAATTGTTATTTTTGAAAGAAAATTGATTTATTTTGGTGAATTTGATCAAACTTGACCAAAATTGGAAATTAATAGATCAAAATTAGAATTTTTTAAAAATTGGTAAAAAATGTATAAAAAGAACTAAATTCAACACTCTATCTCAAAACTGTTTAAAATATTTTTTTCAAAATTTGAAAAAAATTAATACAATTGATTTTTTTCTCTCCAAAATCAGTAGTTTTGATCAAAATTAATAGGAATTTATGTAAATTTGTTAGTTGTGTAAAATTTGATTATTATATAGATAAATTGCTTTTATTTTAAAGAAAATTGATTTATTTTGATCAGTTTGATCAAAATTGATCAAAATTGGAAATTAATAGATCGAAATTAGCTAAATTTTAAAATTTTGGAAAACATTTATAAAAAAACTAAATTTGACCATAGACAGTATATATCCTTAAGTAGGGATATATACTGTCTATGATTTGACACACTATCTCAAAACTGTTTGAAATATTTTTTCCCCATTAGTTGAAATTGACTAGGGGAGAAAATGAATTTTATTGTTGTAATTGACGAAAATCGAGGTTATATCAGAAATGTATTTCGAATGTATTTCAGTATCTAGAGTCAAGTGAGATTTAGTTATTTTAATTAGATTTAAATATTTTAATAAGTTAATTTGAGAAACAAAACAAAACTTCAAAAAATTTAGTTTACTCTGTATGTTCTTTAAATTTCTTGTATATTAACTACATTTGAGTAATCATACATAAATTGGAGAAACTTAGATTGATATTGAGACATTTCTAGTGCGTTTCAGAGTTGCGAAGTAAAATGGATTTATGTATAATTATATATTTTGGAAAAAGTAATATCTTTAAAAATGTATTCTGTTTAGTTTTAGATTTTATTTAAAACAACTATAACTATTAGATGGACAATTTTAAATCTTGAATGAAGTTTTAATTTAGGTGTTAACAAATATTTACAACTTTTAATGCTATACACTTTTCCTAAATCGTTTATCTACACTTGTTTATAGTAGAAATTATATACAATAAGAAGTCAGTTAAAGGGATAATGAAATGGTAAAATAACCTACTTTGAGTCTATTCCGCTTCCAAAATTAGGAATTTGGTCAAGTTTGATCAAACTGACCAAAATAAATAAATTTTCTTTCAAAAAATGCAATTTATCTATATAATAATCCAATTTTACACAACTAATAATTTTACATAAATTCCTATTAATTTTGATCGTTTTTGATCAAAACTACTGATTTTGGAGAGAAAAAATTTAATTGTGTTAATTTTTTTAAATTTTGAAAAAAAATTTTAAACAGTTTTGAGATAGTGTAGAATTTAGTTTTTTTTTACATGTTTTACCAATTTTTAAAAAAATTCTAATTTTGATCTATTAATTTCCAATTTTGGTCAAGTTTGATCAAATTCACCAAAATAAATCAATTTTCTTTCAAAAATAACAATTTATCTATATATTAATCCAATTTTACACAACTAATAAATTTCCATCAATTCCTATCAAGTTTGATCGAAACTTCTGATTTGGATGTTTTTTTTTAAATTGTATTAAATTTTTTTAAATTTTTAAAAAAAAATATTTTAAACAATTTTGAAATATGTTTTTCAATGTTTGAATTTGTTTTTAATTTTTATCACATTTTTCCAATTTTAGCCATTTCTGTTATTTTTCACCTATTTTGTTCAAATTGATCAAAAGTTGATCAATTTTTATTAATTTCTTCTAATTTTGGCTTTTTAAAATTTTTGAATATTCTTAAAATTTTTCACAGGGAATAGCTCAGAATCCCATTCTTTTTTCAATGGGAATTGGGGAAAATTCCATTGAGGAATATTATCATAAGTAACATAATAAACATAAGTATGGCACAGAACGAAATCGGTTAATGATAGCCTGTCGTGGAATGATTGCGAAATAGGAAGATTCCGAACATGAAACTCGTCCCTTCCTACTCTTTCCGGTGATAAAATAGTTGGTTAGCTTGATGGTGAGAAATACGAGCGTACACGCGTTTAGGTTTGAAATTGGAAACACACTAACTTCTGAAATGGAGCCAGTGTTTATAATAGTTATTTTTATATTCGGATTCAATAATTCATCATTATTTTTCAAAAGAAAGTGTTATTTACACTTTGGAAAGCATTTCAATTGGCCTTGCAAGTTAGTCCGTCGAAAAGGCTGCCGGTGGATCGGCGGCGATTTTCCGGGCATCCTCCAAATACTAGGAGCAGTTCGCGGAGAGTTTTCATTTCATCGGTAAGTAATGACTTACGTGGTCATTGGCGAAACAGACGGTCATTAAAATATTTGCATTGAGTGAATAGGAAGCGTAATACTTTTGTTTATTATGTTACTTATGGTATTATATTATAGCATATGTTCTCTATTTATTGTTTACCTTCTTCATACTTCATAATTTGTCCACTTCATTATAAAATACCTAGAGAGTCCCATTATGGTTGCATAAAAGCTTATACTAAGCTTAGCAATCTATGTATATTGTGTGAAAAAATTAAAAATCTTTTTGCGTTTAGAGATAAATCGAAGTAAATACAAATCGTTTACATTTTTAATAAAAGTTTTTATTATTTACATGAAAAGGTACATAGCTTACCTCAAATCTTTTAGTGATTTTATAAAACTAGCTTTTAAAATTCCCTGTTTTTAAAACAATTGGCGGGAAACTAGAATTTAAAAAAAGGAAAACTCGTTGTCGTAATCTTCTTCTTCGTCCATATCGTCTATTTCGTTCTGAGAAAGACCGTCGACGCCGGAAGCGAGAGGCAAACCTTTCGGGTTGCCAACCCAGGGGTATTCATCGGGACATTCAGCGCATGTTTGCATATACCTAGTCTCTTCCACGTCTTCTTGAATGTGCCTCAGCGCGCAATTCCGCGGATATTCGCAGGTCGGCGGTAGTTCCTCTCCACACTCGAAAGCCGGATGAGCGGATCTGGTTGGAACTGGATTAATGGTCCATTTGATCGCCCGCTTTACGCTGACGAACCAGACGTCCTTATGGATGCATTGGACCTTCTCGATAAACCTAACGAGAGCGGCGACTTTCTCCGCCCTCTGGAACCAATTGAAATGGAAGTAGAGACCGAAGGGAGCTCTGTTGGTTTTGTAGTGTCGGTAAAAGTTCTCCAACAAGAAATGGTAGATTGTGTCTTCATCAGCCTCGAAAACGCATTGATCGGCCAAAGCGCATCTTCCGTTGAAGCCATCTTCGGAGTACAACATGTTCAGAGGGTATTCCCAGATGCCTTCGAAAGAGCGAGTCGGACACTGACTTCCTCCGACGCAACGATGCGGTATTCTGTAATCGAGAGTGTACGGCCATAACGGGACTCTTTTGGCTGCAGACAAGGACGAGTCGTACAGCAGTCCCATTTCTTTCATCACCGCAGCCATTTCGTTGCCGCCATTCCTCAAGAAAGGCGACCGCATTCCGACAATGCTGTCGTTGCGCAGGCCGCCGAATTTCACCAACATGGTCCGCAAATCGTCGAACTGTTCCTTCAGCTCGTCCTTCGTTGCCGTTTCCCACCATTGTTCAGGTTCGCGGGAGCTGTTAAGGTAATGCATCGATTTATTATATTTTCTAATCATTTAATTTGACAAAATAAAATGTGTACAGGAAAATAAAGACATAACGCGAAGCGTTTAGGAGTTTCAATTTTAACGCCTTTAGTTGTAATAGATGGCGCAAAATTTAAACTTTTTAGCGGGAAGGCAATAAAAACCATGTTATATTTAAATCAAACTACTATTATTTATATAAAAACTATCAATAAAAATTCGGCTCAACACTGAAAGAACCACCAAAAAATAATTACTCCATCCGCTAAATTTGTTACCTCGAGAACACATCTATTATTTTTCAAACGTTTATATGCTTACTAAACTCCGTTGAGGGCGATTTCGTGTCCAGCGGCGGCCATTTCTTGTATGTTGTTGTAGCTGGAGTAATGGTGAGACACGAAGAACGTAACGCTGGCGGGATGTCCGTTGGGATTCTCGCGAATGGCCTGCAGAATTTTTTGGTAGTGTTTGGCGTTCTGGTAATTTAAGGCTCCGTCGAAAGTGATGGTGATCATCATTGGAACGTCTGTTGGCGACAAACCTCCGGGGATTCTGCTTCCAGAACGGCTGCAGTGGCACTTGGGCAGTTTGCAGCGAGACTTGTCACATTTGGGAGCCCGCAAAGGATCTGGCGTCGCAGTTACAACGGGAGCTAAAGCGCATTTCATAAATTATAATATTTGCGATATTTATAACAAGAAAGAAAACCCCTATAAACTCTTTTTAATGACAGAAAATCATGGCCCACTAAATATATTTCGATAATTAAGAGTTAGGCTTCAAAGAAATCTAATTTGGAGAACAGATCTTTTAAATTGTATTTTTAAACAGCTCATTAATTTACGTGGTTTTTTTACATTTTTAAAATTGCTTTTGTTTGGTTTTGGAAAATTAAAATAATTTATCATAAGTTTATAATTAACTGTCACGTAAGTGTGCCACATAACTATCCTACATAAATTAAAAATTTACTTATCAACGCATTTTTCTAGACTTTGGAATAAGTCACCGTGAGTACGTTTGATACACACTTCCCGCGAAATAACTTACACGCTAGACACTTTTTTTGCGTTTACACAGTTTCCGAGAGTTGCTATTACGGTCTACTATACGTCATGCTTATCATTTTGGTAGGACTTTATATTAGATCACTCTACACATAGCTAGGGATGCACCGATATATCGGCTAATTTTTCAAATATCGGTATCGGCCAATATCGGCTTAAGCGAGGCCGATATTAGCCGATACTTCTGGTATTAGAAAAACATTTTTTTGATCGCTGTTGTAGGAAATAATTATTCGCGTCCAAAACGGTCAGGAATCATAAGTGGTTTTTAGACTCCAAAAGCCATAGATCATATCATTTTTAACAGGTGGTTACGAGAGTAAACAAAAAAGCATAATATTGTGATAGGTAACTTTGTTAATATCGGCCGATATATCGGCTGTACCCATATCGGTGCATCCCTACACATAGCTAACAGTAAATATTACGAATAACCAGTGGCGTAGCTAGAAATTTGTCAAGGGGGGTGGTCGAGAAGGGGGTGGAATCTTAGTACAGTCAAAAGGTAGGCACAAGGGGGTCTGGACCCGGAAATCCCCATTGTGTACGCCACTGCGAATAACTAGCATTAACCGATTTATGTGTTGTCGGACATAAAATATTAACGATAACCCTCTTTACGTAATTGAAATTTCTAGACATTTCTACAATTGAGAGTTGTTCTGGTACTTACGAAGTGGAACTGGACCGCAGACTAAATCATTGGACTTGTAGCGACAATGTTTCTTGGCGTCATCGAAATAGAGCGAAGGCGGGCAAGACTGTTCGACCGGGAGATTTCCGGAGCACATGTAGAATCGGCGACAAGATTTGGGATCCGCAAACAGCCCCTGCGGACGGGGACATTTGAAGGGCGCCGCACTACCGACCATAAAAACTGTCGACGACGGAAAATGTTATTTACAAACTCAACAAACCACGATCTAAACGGATGTATTTAATAAGTCTATTACGAGACAAGTATCCGTCTAGCACGTAACAATGAAATTTGTACCTTCGCGTGATCGAAGCAGTTCTTAATAGACGTGATTGTCCCGTCGAACTGTAGTAGCATAAACCACTTCGCGGCTCACAAGTTACCACGTCTATTAATCCGCTTAACTACGTAATACGTAACTATGTACACTGCCTAGAAATATCTATAAATATTTAAATACACTTTGGTATTCATATTTGTAAACTATTCTTATTCTTTTCTAAAAGCATTACAATTACATTTTTCGCAACGCCCAATTTTTCATTCAAAATTATGCTTTTGAAAGCATCAGCGGGAGCCTGCGAAGGTACATGTTTCAAGCGAATGACATGATCAGTATAGGGATCTTCTGATCTAACGTATTTTTTAAAATTGTAAATTCTTGACATAATTACGTTTCTGTATTAAAAAATAAAAGTTCTAATTACCAAAGACGTCGAAAAACAACATAGTCATAATTAATTTCATTTTGGTCGAATATGAGGTAAGTTCTCTCTGACGGAACCGAAGACCTGCTTGTGGACATTAAATCAAGACTAGTTGTCGCTTAGAGAAAGACCGTAGCACTGCGAAATGCCCTTCCGATAGTCTCGCTTTTATAGTCGCGCGCCCATCGTGGGTAAACGAGACTACAAAGTTCGTTAACTACGTCACACGATTTTCGTCGAATCCAATTGTTCATTAATATTTTCAACTAAATGTTTACTGGGCGCGAAGAGTGTTAAACGACTGCAAATTGTCAAAACGTAAATTTTCCTCTGGATTTGATGTAAAGATAAGCAACAGATATCGCGACGGAACGTTTTTCTGTTATTTACAAAATAAAATAAAATTTCCACTTAAGGCGAAACACGGTAAAAAAAACGAGAACGGAAAATTATCTGTTTTATTTTAGACTAATCAATGAATGAATATTTATTTTCTATGCCGCACAGGATACACATTTGACGAAGGAGATCCTTTAAGGGGGGTAACGTCATTAGAGGAAGATTTTTAAATACCCAAAATCTTACCAGAATTCTGAAACATTCGAAATTAAATCTTGAATTTTAAAATTTTGTTCCATGGTTTTATTTCAATTTGTTGTAATGATTTATAATAAAAAGTATTATTATTATTATAAATCATTACAACAAAACGAAATTAAATATTTCCAGAAACAGCGAAAAACAATTTCATTATACTATTTCAATTTATTATACATGTATTATGTTATTTTTATTTTATTTTTGTAAGTTGAATTGTTTCTGAGTTAAACTTTTGTTTGAATTTTTTTAAGTTTAAATTGGCGCCATCTAATATAAATAAAAGCATTTAAAATCGACCCTTTAATTGCTCTTTCTAAATGTTAATCGGTGGCGTTAGAAGGGGGCGGAGGTTGGTCGAGCACATCCAATTTAAAGGGGGTGGGCAAAATTTACCATTTTCAAATGAAAATGATTTCCTTCGGTTAAAGTAGCTAGGAGGATGGAAATACTGGAGGGGAAATATGGAATTCATAGGCCTGGCAATATTGGGAATTCGGACATAAGATACTAGATACACCTAGCGGACACCGTAGTCAAAATTTCGTGCGCGTGTTAGACTTGGTTAGAAATGCGTGCCCGTTTTAAAATCGCGTTAAAGATTATTTATTTTGCCTTCAAATTAAATAAACATCTCCGAAATAAGTTTCATAGAAACCAGGTAGAATATTCGTGTTTCAACTTGTACCAAAAATCCTTGTGAATATAATCATAAGTTATGATATAATGAAAAGTAGGCAAAATTTATAGAGACAAAAAATCCGCCTATTTTTACGATGGCGCTACGCTCGTATGTCCGAAATTGTATAGCTCTCGCGTTGCCGAAGCTAAAACAGCGAGTCCGTGTACTCCGTGATGGGGGAATATAAATTTATGTTCCAGGTACCCAGTATTATATTCCTAGAAAGTAGTACAGTCTACATCGAAAACTTTTCTGCTCAGAGCCGTATATAGCGGTTATGGCACCCTTGGCAAATTGAAAAGTTGGCGTCATCTCAGTGGTGTAGCAAAAGGGGCGGAATTTTGACCCCTGAGGACCTTGACCAGCACGCCCTGATTTAAACAGTCACACTAGATGTCAGTTTCAACATAGGCTCCTTTGCATAAATCATAATTCACTAATTTAATAAAAGCCAACATTTTGCGACATACTTCTGAAATAATGGGCTCTGTTTCTGTTTGGCACAGTTGGTCAGCTAATCCAATTCATCAAAACTGAACGAAACAGTTTAAGGATAACGTCGTAACATAGAATTAACGCCCATACGCTGATACGCGCGCGCATTTTTTTTATTCAAAGAAGAAAGAAGGGCTGATTGAGTCTGAGAAGTCCGCGAGCCCGGCGAAGATCTGATTAAGCATGGCGAGATATGTGTAACGGCCACACCAACGGTGGGATACGTGGGGACAGGGGTGGGGACACCCGTGGCGGAAGTATACCGACCACCCGTTGGGGAATTGGTGGTCGTCCTCACACTACCATCCACAAACTCTGCCTCCCAGACGCTTGGGATTACCGGAGTACGCCACAACTCCCGGCTACGCGCGCGCATACCTCAATTTTAAACGTTTTAGTGTAAAGACCAACACGTGACGAATTAAAATTAAAGTGGATCTTCCAGTCTAGGAACTTAAAGCGACGCTATTCTAAAGGCTAGTGACCTCTATTGGATTACATCTAAACTTCTTGTAATCTTTAAAAAATAATAAAAGGAAGCTTAAAGTTAGTCGAATAAGAGGTCGCCAGCCTCTAGATTAGCATTGCTGCAAGTTCCACGACTGGAATTAACTGTATTTCGTCACGTGTTGGTCTCGAGTTGGTCTTTACTTTAAGAATTTCAGTGGGTAATCTCTAGAAAAAAATGTGCTAGTGTCGCAGTGGATTTAAATTTTGTGCTTGCCTGGGGTTTTCTGGTGTCCTTCTTTACCTGATCTAATATAGAACAGCCTTGGACTATAGAAATTCTATACGCCTAGACCATCTAACATGAAATGAAATAAAGACGGACCTCTGAAAAGTGTAGACAAGTACAAAGCCCACATAACATTTTAATCAGCTATCTGTATGTACAGCTCGGCACGAAATTTGAAATTAAAATTCCTATTTCTAACCAAAAATTAATATTTAGTGTCAGGGTTCCTATCAGTTTGAGTGTTTGATTGTTAAATGGCGCCCCTTGCCTTAACTCGCCCTTGGCGGGGACCAACCCCACCAATGTCTAGGTACGGCACTGCATCTGCTAACAACGTGCTGCGGCTGGTTTTTAACTAACTGGCACCAGTGACCCCTAGCTTCTGTTACATCTGATGGCAGAAATGTCATATTAGGTGTAGGTGATACGCTCTTTAATCAAAGTTTTTCATGAAAGAGAACCTCAGGAAGTGGAACATACGACAATGTTTTATAATTTCCTCGTCATGCAAGTGCTTGTTTTAAATTTCCAGAGAAATATTTAAGGTTAGCGTCGTCTGCCAAATTTTCCCCATTTTACATAAGTAACATAGTATCAGTATTATTATTGTACTGAAGTAATTTTTTCGCTTATGACTGTATAAATTATTACGTGGCCAGGTAACGATTCCCGGGATGGATCAGCAAAGGCTTATAGAATTTTAAAAAGCTTTCAAAAGAAAGAGTTAATCAATGAATCGAAACCTCAATTTTACTATTATAAACTCTCGTTTCTCGTATCAATGTAGTTACTTTCAAATTAGAGACCTAAACGCCACCCAATAAACTTGAGAGTAATTTCTTAAAAAATTTTGCCTCTTCCGAAACATCTAATTACGTAATCACTTTGCGGCAGGGACTTTCATTAACCGAAACCGTTCAGTATTATTACTTATTGTTATGTTACTTATGGTAATTAACACAGTGTATTTTGAGCAGTTTTTCGATGTGCCCTTCCAAGTTTTCGAATGAAATCTGCCCCGACATGCGTCCTACGTGTTTTCCTTCGTTAGTTCTTATGTCGAGGGGCTGACCACTATCCATAATCGGTGTACAAGCCCGTAGCTTTGACTGATACTAAAATAATTACGTAATCGATTACAGATTTAGCACTACCAAAGGCTGTACTCGTCGTAATCGGTGTACAGAATTTAAGGAAGTGGTTAGCCCCTCGTCTTATGTGTAGTCCTAAATTAGACACCTCTGATATAAGGTAGAAGATAGATTATGGGGCTGTTCGAAAATTTCGTAATGACAGCCCTCCCACCTCGGAACGAAGAGTAACAACTGGAACGACGCCCCCCCCCCATAAATTAAGTAACCAATACAAAAACTCCACTTAATTTTAATACCACCATAAATCTTAAAATTATAAAATTTCTATCAAAATTAAGTCAATTTATTTATTTTTTTATTGTTTTATTTCTACAAAATGTTTCGTGCTATAATAGATGAAAACAAAACAAGTATTAAATTATTAGTGTTCCTATACATGTATAAAGAACAGAGAACCCCTGCTGTACAATAAAACTTTACTTAAAAGCTATGCATAGCTTTTAAATAAAGTTTTATTGTACATCAGTGGTTCTTTATATACTTATAATATGTACAATATAGTCCTTAAACTTATTTACTATAGTGTTCCTTAAAATAAATAATAAATACAATGGAACATGTAATTGTAAAACTCTCAGAACACCAATAATTGTATTACGATTATGGCTTTGTGTAGTATTCCATAAGTGTGTAAGTTAGTTTCTTGCATTGTTAGTGCAGAACGTAAATGGACGACTAAGGTAAACGGTTCTTAAAGGCAAATAATAGCATATGTTTTAGTGAACATTTTCGGGTTCAACACCCCACGTCGATCGAGGTAGGGTTGCAAGGGGGGTCAAAATTGTAGAAATATAACCCTGGATCATACATCGGCGGCTCCGGCCTCCAGTCTCTAGTCACTGGTCTCCGAGACCGGAGATCCGCGATATCTATGGATACTGGAGACCTGGAGACCGGAGGCCTCTAGTCACGATGGAGACTAGAAGATTGGAGACTCTAGGCCCAGAGACCCAACTTTTCAGTGGAGACTGGAGGACCGGAGACTGAAAGCCCAACCAACTAGTAGAGACTGGAGGATCAGAGACTGAAGGACCGGAGACTGGAGGCCCAGCCTTTCAGTGGAGACTGGAGGGCCGGAGACTGGAGGCCCAACCTTTCAGTGGAGACTGGAGAACCAGCCTTCCAGTGGAGACTGGAGAACCAGCCTTCCAGTGGAGACTGGAGAACCAGCCTTTCAGTGGAGACTGGAGGGCCGGAGACTGGAGGCCCAACCTTTCAGTGGAGACTGGAGAACCAGCCTTCCAGTGGAGACTGGAGGCCCAACCTTTCAGTGGAGACTGGAGAACCAGCCTTCCAGTGGAGACTGGAGAACCAGCCTTTCAGTGGAGACTGGAGGGCCGGAGACTGGAGGCCCAACCTTTCAGTGGAGACTGGAGAACCAGCCTTTCAGTGGAGACTGGAGGGCCGGAGACTGGAGGCCCAACCTTTCAGTGGAGACTGGAGAACCAGCCTTCCAGTGGAGACTGGAGGACCAGAGAATGGAGACCCAGGCCGCGTTCAGTGACGCTCAATGGAGGGGAAATTGTTAATTAACCGTTGATCTCCGTTTGCAATCGTGACGCCACGTCTGTTGAACGCTTTTCTACGATTGTTGTAAATGTTATAAAATATCGTCCGTCGTGTCGTCTGCAACTACACTTCCCGCGTGCTGTGACGTCACGATTGCGTTTATCAACAAAATAACCAGCTCTCCCAGCCACTTATTTCGTTGACTCTCCGTTTGCAAACGTGACGTCAATCCCGGAAGTGAAAAAAGTCGTACAGTAGCGAATGCGCATACAACGGTCCAACCGTTTGTTGTTACTGAACGCGGCCCCAGCCTTTCAATGGAGACTGGAGGACCGGAGTCTGGAGACAAAAAGTGTGGCGACCAATGCCCTGGATACGCCCTTGTCCTACGTTCGTGTACGCGCTCACTATGACGACGAGGCAAAGAGCATTTATTATGCCTAATTATTTACTCTGAAGTCCACAAAAAAGTGATGATTCAAGATTCAAAATTTTGTTAATTGATTTGTCTAAGGATACAACCCTTTTGTAACATTATCTAAAATAATATATTCTAGAAATGACTACACTTTTAACACGTGATAGCTAGAGAACTAAGAAACGATTTCAAACACGATTCAATTAATTTAGATTGACAAAAATATCGCCAATTTATGCAAAGTTAATGCGTTATCCCTACTCGTGTTGATGTCAGACTTCAATATTTGCAAGACCATAATCACGAAACCGGCAATTAAACGTAAAGGGCTTGATTCTGCTGAACTATAAAATTTTCCCCAAGGGTAAAGATAGATAAGCGATTTCAACTGTGTAAAATATAATTGACCTTCGAGTTGTCAAAGTTATCTGAATTGAAATTTATTAGAGATTTTAAAGAGATTATTCATACAGGTTGAGTAAGGCTAAGACAATTTTTGATTTGTAAGCCCTCTTTTACCATGCAATTGTAAATTAAACAGACAAATATGGAAATATAAATAAGTTGTTTATACAATAGAAAATAAAAATAAAAATTAACATTAAATTACCCTAGGTTTCTAAAATTAGATCCTTGAGCTTTCGTTTGAAAAGATTTAATTTAGTATTTAGGTCAATTAACTCTATTACAGTGTTTAAGAGTTTTACACCGTTATATAGGGTGTTTGAAAAGGTTATGCAAAAATTTTAAGGAGTTGTAGGGGGTGAGTTGAGAAGTATGCCTGTTTTCCCCCCATTTTCTTACGATGAGTTAAAGGGCAACGCAAGCTCTGTGGCAAAAAAAAAGAAAAAGCGCTTTAGTCCCATTCGACCGAAGGCGGTTTTTGAGGTGTCCCATTCGACCGAATTCCGCCGAAACGTGAGGTTTTTATGTGTCCCATTCGACCGAACGCTTTTATGTGTCCCATTCGACCGAAGGCTTTTATGTGTCCCATTCGACCGAACGCTGCTATATAAATTGGCTTTTGCTATGTTTTCAATTTAGTTACTGAAGTCGTTTGCAATGGAGCGGATAGCTAATAAAGGAGGGTATTTATACATCAATAATAATTATTTATTCCGTCTTAATAAAAAGAAAGATACGAATTGCTATTTTTATTGCCGAAACGTGATGTGTAAAGTAAAAATAGTAGATGCAGTAGCTATGAATTTAGCTATGCCATTTTAATATCTTTGTACTATGCATTTATTTCAAAATAAAATGGAATGAGCATGAATTATATTTTTATCTTCACCTAGTCAAGAAAAGTAACTGAACCAAAACTGAAATAGTTAACTTAACCAACTCTAACCTAACCTAACCTAACCTAAACATGGATCTTCGATAGTACATACCTTATAAATAAAATACCAAATCACCCCGCCAATTGGGCTACATTTTAAAATTCTTTCGGTCGAATGGGATTTCGGTCGAATGGGAATAAACGGAAAAAGCACCGTGCTTTTTAACCCCCTACACCCCCACTCGATAATAGCGAGACCACGCAGAGTTTACCGTAAATTTCGCACTTTGCATACACAAATGCCAGCTCACTTGCGTTGCCCTTTGAAAGAGCGCCAGAGAGCTTCAATGTGGGGCCTACTAGCCCCTGAAAGTAGGCTGTAACAAGCACAAAACCAAGCAGCAGGGACTTTAAATACTGTTTAAGTTAACTTTTTTACGCTAGTTATCTCGATTTGTTTACCTTTTTCACCTATCACACGAACCCAAACCTTAATGTTCCCATTTCCCTGCTGCTTGGTTTTGTGCTTGTTGCAGCCTACTACCTTCTACAAGCCTCCCCCTCTCTCGTTCCACAACGCAACCTTGGCTTTGGTCTATGCAGGAACCGTAAGCCCGGAATTTCGAACAGAAAATGAGAACATTTTTCTTGTTATTTTTATATCTCTAAAACTATTTGTCCTGGGCCAAATCTAAAATCGCCCCTGGATTCCTAGCGTCGCAAACATGTGTTTCAATTTAATTTGGTTCATTTTTAAGTGCATAATCATTAATTTAAAATAATTGGAGTATTTTAAACAGCTTCCCTAACAATAGACAGTTTGGCGTATCCAGGGCTGCCAGAAAATCTAAAGAGTGTGACGCCCAATTTGTCGTAAATCTAGCCCGATTTCAAGCCCAACAAAAAACCGCGAATTTCAAACTAGCCCAAAATTTCGTCCAAGCGAATTTAGAAATTAGCCTAATTTTTCACCCAAAAACGGTAAATATTTCTTAACAGTCCAAAAGGAAGCCCAAAAATATAACTTTTGGTGGGCAATGTTTAGGTAATAAGTAGATTAGTTCATTAAGAAAAGGGATAATAAAGCTTATTTATTTAAGAAATTTAAAAACTTACTAATAGCTCGTACCGATAGGTCTTCGAGCAAACAAAAAGACGTGAAAGTCGGACCAAATAGATCTTCGAGTGAAAATTAAATTAAATTAAATAAAATAGCCAGAAAATCCAACGGTAGACCGGTTTCGTCCTATTTGGGACTCGTTAGCACCGTGCGGGAAATCTGGCTTGCGACTATTGACGGCTTTTAAAATTCATTTTGCGCGTGAAAATACCTCTACATGTTATGGTCAAAAAAGCACGCAAAGAAGGCTGTGTGCCCAAGACATGTACGGGTAGTGTCGCGCGCTAAAACGTCATTTCAAAATCCGTCAATAACACCGAAAAGATAAAATAAGCCTAAATATTAAAAATTTCAAAACGAGTTGCATAGCAACGGAAAGCCGAATATTATTTAATATTTAGGCTTATTTTCTCGAAAAACGCGCGTAGCTCAAAAGCAAGCGGACAATTGAAGACTTTTAAAATTCATTTTGCGCGTGAAAATACCTCTACATGTTATGGTCAAAAAAGCACGCAAAGAAGGCTGTGTGCCCAAGACATGTACCTGTAGTGTCGCGCGCTAAAACGTCATTTCAAAATCCGTCAATTCAAATTCGAATTTTTACTGTAAGAACCAAGTAATTCAATAGTGACTTTAAAAATATTTTTTTAACTAAAAATCGTAATTTCACAGAGAGAAAACAAGAGAAGCCCAAAAAACTGCCCAACAGCAAATATATCGTGAGTGAGCTTTTAAAGAAGCCCAATTGGGCTGGAAAACTGCCCTGGGCGTATTACCTAGAAGGGGAAAGAAAATGGGGAGAGAACCGTTCATAGGGAGGGAAGAGAGAAAAGTCAGGACTTGGGAAGCAAGGGATCGACGCTTCGACCATGACCATACCCGTTCTTCGTCTATGTTTCGACGTATCGCTTAGAAGGGGAAAGCCAACGGGGAAAAACCGTTCTCAGAGAGGGGAGAGAGAAGTCGGATAGCAAAACTAGTTTTAGGTCACGTCGACGTCTACATGACTAGTTTCAGTTTTACGTTATTTTCCCTTTACTTTAGGTTATCGGATTCACTTTTTTAATAAAATTTTTCCCTACTACTAGTGTTGTAAGTCGGAAAATGACCGATGCCTTTTTTCCGGAAAATTTTCCGTATTTTTCCGAAAAAAAAATAAAAAAGTTTTCATTCCATGATTAGTCTAATATATTGTTTGCAAATTTAAAGAAAGCGGCATTTTCGCCTAAGTTTTTCGAATCTAAAAGTAAAACTAAACCTCTAGACTAGTTTAAACTGATTAACAATGTAACACTATTAATATTTGGTAGTAATAAAAAGTTAAAAACATTAAAAACCTTTCAAAAGTAATTTATGTTTCAAGTTTTTATTTTTCCGATTTGCGGAAAATTTTCTGGAAACTTTTCGCATTTTATTTTTCCGGAAAATTAACAACACTACTTTACGTCATCGGTTACACTTTAATAACCTTTGGTGTTATCGAAATTGCTTTAATATTAATGCATTTTATTGAAACTAAGTTAAAAAATAACTTCGTTTAATTTACTTATTATTTACTGAAATGTTACGGCTAAAAAGTTTCAGATATTAAAATAGACTGAAAATACTTTAAGAAAAACTCTTAGCGTTAAGCGATTGTGTGAAAACTGAAAAGGGAAACGTGATTTTTGACCCGGAAAATCATCTTGTCGACGTCACTCTCAGCCGAAGTCGGACAAAAAGAATGAGCCGAAATAATTTTATTTTTCACAAGAAAATTACTAAAAAAAAACGGATCACATGCCGACTTGCACTGGCCCAAGCTACGAATGCCTACTCCATTTATTTACTCCTGGCAATATCATAAGTAAAATAAGGCCTAAAAGTATTATCATAAGTAACATAATAACTATAAGTATGATAAGTAGATAATCACCGAACTGATTTTCACAGATATTGCGCAATCCAGGTTTCGTTCAGCACAGAGCCCCCTAGCCCAAATTGAAATGAACTAATGCCAAGGACGATAATATACTACTCAGTTCTGTTGCGCGTCCAAGTCGGAGCTGGACGAAAGGGTCAATGTTTCGGTTAGAAATTTAGCATTGAAACCGTAGGAAGCGTCATATTTCTGGTTAATATGTTACTTATGGTATTACCCTGCCCATTTTTTAATACTAATTTCCTGACCAAACCTTTTTCGACATCAACATTATAACCCAGGTCCAATTAGCAATTGAAATCAGTAGTATATTATCGTCCTAGCCAATAATACAGCTCTCTATAAATATTATTATTCAGTCTTGTTCTCGGAATACGAAATTTAATTTTAAAGTGTATTTATGGAGTTCGGCATTTTATTCAAGACTAGTAATAAAGTAAACCGATAGGTTTACTGTTTATTCTTACCCTCGACTCCCGCCTTTGTTCGGTATCTAGTGCCTTTGAGCAGTGGCCCTAAATGGGTCAGAGTGTGAAATAACTGGTGACTTAACCCGGGAGTCGGGGTCCGGCTCTTGTAACCCATAAGGGCGGTGACGCACTGGGAGATGTTAGCTCTGATCAAATGGTCCTATCTCCCCCTCTGACTTCAGTCAGGTATGGGCTGAAAACTGAGCTTCGGCTCAGGCTAACGGAGAGGATCCAGGCAAACTGACCGCCACGGAGGATTTGGTCCCATTTCCTGGCCTTTTGGAGTTCACCGGGATCCCCGGTGCCAGCTGTGCCGGGCTATGCGGACCGCTGTGTGCCCGTCGTTCTCCTTTAGACAGTTTTTCTGAAAGGTAGGTAGGGTGCCGGCTGGAGTTGAGTGGCTTGTGTCTAAGGTGAGGCCATCAGTAGTAGGGTACTACTACCCATGCTGAATTTGTCACCTGTCCGGGCTTGTGGACGCTGGCGTAGGGTACTTTGATGATAGACCTCCGGTGGTGTGGTTTTAATCTTACCGGTACACCGGGCTATAAATTCTGACACACTGCCTTTGAGCAGTTCTGAGATTTTAAAGCATGTGTCGCTCTTTTTCAACAGATGTCGCTATCGTCGTAATTAAAACAAGTTAGTTAAGCAACATTTTTAGCCAAAAGGCGGGTATTTATAGGTACCCCTCGCCTTGTTTGAATCGTTTGTAAATTGGTCAATGACATAAATTACAGTAATTTTAAACAATATTTTTTACATGGGATATAGAGGGTGTTTTTTTTTGCTCGAAAAAGTGATTTATTTCAAAAACTATGTTTTCTAGAAATTTGTACTGTACATTATACGTGCCGGGGGACACGTTCTACCAAAATTGCATCTGAATTTAAATTTTCAAAAAACGTGAAAATATTTTTCGATTTACATACAATTTTGGTAGAACGTGTCCCCCGGCACGTGTAATGTACAGTACAAATTTCAACTTTCTAGAAAACATAGTTTTTGGGAAAAAAACCCCTTTTCGAGCAAAAAAACACCCTGTTTATAGTTTGATTAAAGCCCACTTAATAGAGTATAAGTTGTCTAAATATAATACTCTACAAAGGCTCTATGACCACGTTATCATTTGGCTGTTTTGAATTTAACTTCCTTTGCCATTAATAGATCACGCTCTCCACTAAATCACTTTTTTTCGGAGAATCGGATAGATTATACAGGTGGCTTTAAGGTCCGAAATGAAGTAATAATTTTTTTTGCGTCGTAGACGAATTCTAATATAACCACCGGATTCCTTACATATTTATTTAAATTCCTACAGTTAAGTTAATTCTTATTAGATTTATTTACAAAATCATAGGTTACAAATGAAGTGAATTACTTTTCTGCAATTTCGACGTCGCCTGTTAGATTCCGGAAGAACCGTTTGGAGATAATTGTTTTTCTCCTTTGACTACGGAATCTCCAGCCTGTAGTTGAGAGGGGGCTTGTATCGATTAAATAACCTTACAGGGATAGTTCCTTCTAATACATTGTACTATTCTACGAGTTGAAGAGGTTTGTTTCAAACGAGGCTGCCATATATTTTTGACGTCCCCTCAATTTTACCCACTTTACCGATACAAATACGGAACAAGATTTCATGACACGTCGCCATCTCGCGTCGGCTTTTGGCGAATTTAATATTTTTCCAACGGTTGGTTTTAATATAACATTGGAAATTGAAAAATTCAATCGTGGTCAGTGCCTTAGCTTCCTGGTTAAATGTGGGAAATAAATACTGTAAGCGACATTTTTGATATTGTTTTTAAGCCATTGATGTATATAACCTTATTTCTCGTTTTATTGTTTATAGGCTTTCAAACTCTAAGCAAGTTTTCAATAGATAGGTCTTGGCCTACAAAAATAATAATTTCATCAATCATGCGTATTTTAAAGTTTGGGTTCTGGAATACCTAAGTTTCGCAGGTAAAGGCCGAAACCATTGTCTAAGGTTTATTAAGGATGATAAAATTAGCGAATAAGTAGATTATTCCATTAAGAAAAGGGATAATAAAGCTAAACCCTAAACAAATTTGAAGAAATTTAAAAACTTACTAAGAGCTCGTACCGATAGGTCTTCGAGCAAACAAAAAGGCGTGAAACTCGGACCAAATAGATCTTCGAGTGAAAAACTAAATTAAATTAAATTAAACAGCCAGAAATTTCAACGGTAGACTGGTTTCGTCCTATTTGGGACTCGTCGGTACCGTGCGGGAAATCTGGCTTGCGACTATAACACCGAAAAGAGAAACTAAGCCAAAACATTAAAATTTTCAAAACGAGTTGCATAGCAACAGAAAGCCGAATAGGGGGAGAGTGGTGGAGATAAGTATATATGCAATGTTTAAGGTTTATTAAATTTGTTAACGAAATTGCGACAAAAAATGTAAAATCCATTTTACAAATAATAGCAAACTAAAATGAAATCGCGATTGCATCATTGCACTCCCTTTGCAATTTTCCCCAGGTGTATCGGTAAAATCGAGACTTCCGTTCGTTGAAAATTCTGGCCACCAGGGTAAGTCTGGATTAAATATTATACTCCAGAGTCCAGATAACTATCCCCGCTCGACTATCCCTGTAAGGTTATTTAAGCCATACCCATAGGGGCCCGGGCTGTCTGGCTGGATGAGGGAAAGAAGATTTTGAATTTTCGGCACATCCACGCCACCGAGTGAGGCTGTTAAAAACAAGGAAACCAAAATAAATTTTTGTAATATGAATCGTGTACCCGTGTGTAAGTGCGGGTTTTTCTCAGATTGTTTATTGTTAGTAGTTATTTTAGTTTAAAGAGTGTAATTTAATATTTTTCACAATATTTTTGGAAATACTACTGAAATGAAATACTATTATAAATAATTATAAGTGAAAAATACAGCAATTCCAAAACTCTTCGTTATTTTTTTTGTAACAAGATGGCGTTGGGAGCCCTAAAGGAATTAAAATGACAAGATAATTAATTCGAGGAATTTAAGTAATATTATTCGAGGAATTTAAGTAATATAAATTCAAACTTCAGTCTTGTATACCAAGATATGGCCCCAAAGATAGATATCACATGGGTCCGAATCAGGAGATCTAGCTGGCCATGCAACAGTTCCGCCTCGACCTATCCATCTCTGAGGAAACTTGGCATCAATATGAGCTCTAACCCGAATGCTAAAATAAGAGGGTGCTCCGTCGTGCATAAACCAGATTCGTTTTCTTACTGCTAGCAGTACGTCTTCAATTAGCTCTGGTAAAATGTCTTGAAGAAAAGTTAAGTCCGATTCACCAGTTAGTCTTGGTGATAGAAAATAAGGTCCAATTAAATGGTTGCCAACAATTACGCATCAAACGTTGAGACTAAGTTGCACTTGATGTGACCTAACGGTATTCGCGTGCGGATTATCTTGCTCCCACTCATGACGATTATATAAATTGAAGATTCCGTCACGGGAAAAATTAGCCTCGTCAGAAACTAGGAACGTTTTTAACCAACTGACAACGTTAGTCTGCTCCTGAAACCACTGACAAAATTCGACGCGTGTTGGATAATCAGCCTCATTTAAAGATTGAACCAGTTATAAATGGAATGGGTGGTACTGGTGTCCTCAAAGGATACACCAGAAAATTACATGGTCGACTCGCAATTGACGTCCAACCTGCCTCGTACTTGTCGTAGGATCATCCTCGAAGATAGTAAGAAGTTGTTCCTCCACGTCTTCTGAAACGTCTCCTTCTGTAGTAGCAGGTCCCATGGGTTGTATTTTTCCAGTTTCTCTTAAGCGTTTGTCAACCGCCGTGAACGTTTGTCGATTTGGAAGCTGTCTTTGAGGAAAGTGCTCCTGATACAAGCACGAAGCTTTAACCATCTTTCCCATATATATATATATATATATATATATATATATATATATATACAGGGTGTTTCAAAGAAGTCTGGCACAAATTTACAGACGTCCTAAGAAACGTTTTCCTAAATTGAACTGTATCAAAAATCGGTCTCCAAAACGTCGAAAAACGCGCAAATGTGCAGTTTCTATTATTCCTTGGACCCAATTGTTTCCTTTCACTAAGCATTGGTTTCTTATCTTTTTCGATAAAACACAAAAAAGTATAAAAAGTGCGTTACTAAAATGAAAGAAGTAAGCTACTGCAGAAATACATTTTAACAATATATATATATATATATATATATATATATATATATATATATATATATATATATATATATATATATATGTTGTTTATACAGGATGTTTCAAAAGGTTATGCAAAATTTCAAGGAGTTGTAGGGGGTGAGTTAAGAAATATGCCTTTTTTCATTTTCTTACGATGAGTTAAAAGAGCGCTAGAGAGCTTCAAAGTGTGGCCTACTAGCCCCTTGAAGTAGGCTACAACAAGCGCAAAACCCTCTCACCTTTTCCACCCCACTAAGCTCCGTCTACTAAAATTAGCCCCTCCCAATATAGTTCCATTCTCGACCGCACAGCTGCGCTGGCTCCGAGATTTTTTTAAATTTTTTCATTTTCGCGGGAATCAAAGAGACATGTTTTGACATCAAGTTTTCTAGATAAAGATTCCACCTTGAAAGGGCTTATTTTACTATTTAGAGATATCACAAACTTATGCTGTTACCATTAGCTTCCTTCACATCAATGGTTTGAATTGAATTTTGTTGGCTCTCGTAATCCGCCATGTTGGTTATATTTTTTTTCAATAGGAAAAAGCATGGGTGACGTCGTGCGTGACGTAGAACTCTTAGCTCCCTATAAAGTAACTACCGCACGCTGCCGAATGCCCGGGTTAATCTAGCCGTGGGTCTCCTGTTACGTTTATTTTAATTTGGGAAAATTGCTCAAATATTTGGTTTTGTAAAATTGGCCAGTATATTAAAACGGCTGGCTTAATGAAATGCTTCTAGAATGATTAATTTTCCGGAAAAATTAAATGCGTTAAAGAATCCGCAAATCGGAAAATAAAAATTGAAACGTATATTATTTTTTAAGGGTCTTTAATCTAGACTAGTCTTCGAAAAAATTAGGCAAAAATGCCGCGAAATTTAAATTTACTTTTTTTTCGGAAAAACACGGAAATATTTCTGGAAAAAAGACCTCGGTAATTTACCGAGCGGGAAATTTTACGACTTACACCTCTTAAATGCTTCTGACATCTGAACAAATAAATTTTTAAAAACCTATACGTATTTAGAACCATTTTTGTTACTACTCTACCTGTAAAAGTGGCTTCCGATATTATTCGAATCTTAGCAAATTTATTAACCTTCTGAAGTTCACATCCAGGAAGTAGAACTCCACTGGCAATTTTTGAATTAGTAAGAAACTGGCTGATGAACCGTTACGAAAACATCTAGATGACACTGACTTCCTGCACTCGTGTCAGCAAGGGTTCAGGGCCAAGGAATCTTGCACTTCCAATGACTGGACTGCCTGGCTTGACGATGGGAAACCAGTTGACGTGATTTACCTTGACTTTAGCAAGGCCTTTGATACCATCCCGCATTGTGGCCTTATCGAGGCATTACGCGACGCTGGAGTTAAGTGGGTGGCTTAATGTTAAGAACAGTGGTGTGAACCACCACGGCTCCAACAACCTTCGCGAGTGTTATCAAATCGACGGTTCCCCTCTTCCAAAGCCGGATGCTCCGATTCGCTATTTGGGTATATGGATGGATCGTTTCCTAAATTTTAGTGATCATACAATACGTTGTTAAAAAGATTAATTCGATCACTGGCTTGACGAGGAGAACGTTTTTCTTTCGGTCTCAGAAACTCATTTGTACTCTCTACAATTCCTTTGTGCTTCCACACATCAACTTCACCTCTGAGGTCTGGAGCCTACCAATGATTGGCAATCAAACGCGTCTAACCAAGACCCACAACCATCTCGCTAAGCTAACACCCTACCCCCTGAGGAACGGAACAAACGTCTCGGCATCGATGCCCCCTTGTTACGCCATGCCGTCAATGACATAATTCAAATCTGGAACATGTAGTCTGGGAATTCCGCCATTGCCCCCTCTACCCTCTTCCAGTTTCCTAGCTTCCACAACACTCGAGGCCACTGCGCCAAAAATTTTCAAACCACGCGTAAAAACTAATGTACGCCGTTGGCACGTGGCGTTCCACGCCGTCGATAAATGGAATTCGCTGCCCCCGGCTGCTTTTGACTGATCACGCGTTCAGTTTCAGAAAACATGTTAGTGCGTTCATATGTAACCAACCTGTTCGTTTCTTTTAACCTGTACAATTTCTTCTTTTTATTCTTTTTTTTAATATTTATTTTTATCCTTAAATTGTACAACGGTATTGTCCCTATTGTAAATGTTATTGTACAATGTATATTGATATGGTTCTGTCCTATTTTGCAACGTTTCTTCTTTTTTTTCTCTTATTCTTTAGTATTTTATCCTCACCGTATTTACCTCCAGGGCTACTCAGTGTTGCCAATTCGTGGGAAAAATCCCATACCGTGGGATTTTTGAGAAATGGGATAAAGGGTTTTTTTTTTACAAATTCAAAGGTTTTCATGGGATTTTTCAGTTTTTAAGGAATTTTCGAAGGTCAATTGAACTTTCCCGACTTTAAACAACAACCTCGGCATTTTCAATTGCATACCTCGAAAATCAATTTCAATAAAAAAATATTTTTAAGTAAATTCTATATAAAAAAATATTATTTCATTGGTCTCAAAACTTTGTGTCTATTTTCCGCGGAGTTTTCACTCAATTGATTAAATAAATAAATAAATCTTGAGAGTGATCTAGCCAAAAGTGACGTAATTACCAAAAGTGTGACAATCCCTGTACTTTCATATGCTAAGGGTTTAATGAATGCTCGACTCGAGATCGACCACATAAAAGACTATTTATTGTTGCCTTTCTGAATCTTTTTTAACTCTATGGTATTATATCGTAGGTAGATGGCGATAGCATCTCCACAGAACGACGAAAAATGAAAAAATACACCAACTTTGACCAGTGCTACTTAGTTCCTCCGTTAATCACTACGAGGTGTTATTTGCTGGCTTTAACTTCCTTCCCTCCTCAAGGCATACTTTCCCTTCTCAGGCCCGGACTGCAGCCGTTTCCATAAGACTGTGAAACGTGAAAAATAGATAAAGTAGCAGTAACACAATCTGATGTGTATTTAATTTACTCAGCATTCGCTTGTTCCAACTGCGAAAAACTAGGCTCAGGCATATCATTATCCACCACAAAGGTGAAGTTTTCAATTAGTATTTAATGTGAAACAATTTTTTCCAACCATTCTCTAACGTTTATTGAATCTAATCAACATGCCACTATATTATTCTCGTGATCAGCGTGCTTATATGGTTGAGTTTTTTTATGGTGAAGCCAATCGTAACGCGCATAGGGTTAATGAATTGCTCACCGTTCGATATTCAGATAGAAGACTAAGCCACAACACCGTTCTTGGAGCTATTCGTGACTTTCAGACATATTGAAACGTCAATCCTAGATTTCGTGGACCAGATCGTTAAAACATCAACATGGAAGACACCGTTCTAGCCTATTTTGTTGCGTATCCTCGAGCAAGCGTCAGACGTGCAAGCGACGATCTCGGATTATCGACGACCTACGTGTGGACTACTCTTCACAATCACAACTTCCATCCGTATCGAGCGACCCTCCACCAAGCTCAGCAAGAAAGAGATATGGAACGTAGATTTGATTTTTGCAACCGACTAATAACCATGTCTGATGATAATACAAATTTCATCAATCAAATGCTGGTGACCGACGAGTGTTCCCTTGGGAGAGACGGGCCTTTCAACCAGCAAAACACCCACATGTGGTGTGACGAAAATCCTCACTGGGGTTTTCCTCACCATCATCAACAACAACTCCGACTGAATGTTTGGGCGAGTTT
Source organism: Leiobunum rupestre (assembly GCF_980474605.1). NCBI lineage: Eukaryota > Metazoa > Arthropoda > Arachnida > Opiliones > Sclerosomatidae > Leiobunum > Leiobunum rupestre. The sequence continues at coordinate 17,759,906 of NC_143387.1, read as the reverse complement.
GCTCGGGGATCGAGTTATTCGCCCATTTTTCCTCCCAGCTCGTCTTAATGGACAACGCTACTTGGTGCTTTTGCAGGACGCAATAGCAGACGCTTTAGAAGGTATTCCGCTGGAAGCTTACAGACAGATGTGGTACCAATATGTACCTAGATGTGTAGTGGAGCTTCTTAACAACGAGTTCCTCAGCGTTGGGTTGGCAGGAACGGTCACGTTCGATGGCCGGCGAGATCTCCGGACCTAACTCCGATAGACTTTTTCATGTGGGGGTTCATCAAAGCACACGTTTACGTAACACCCGTTGAAAACATCGAAGATTTGCGTCACCGAATCATTGCAGCCTTCGAACTTGATCAGACACTCGTTTAAAAACATGCTTCATCGTGCCCAAACATGTATCGCGGCAAACGGAGGTATCATACAACCTCTCTTGCCAAATTCTTATGTTTATTCGAATAAAATGTTCAATAAAATCTTACAGACATTTCTTTCATTTACGTACAAAAATACGAAGGCTATTGGCCCCCTATGGACCGCTTTTTTTTCATCAGCTCATATCTTCGTGAAAAAGTTATATTTTCCAATGAAACCATTTCTTTGAACATTTTCGACAGCACTCTACAACTTTCTCATTGAAACGATTTTTTCTAGTACCTACCGCGGTTAAAAATATTTTTTACAAAAACCTGAAATTATTTCCGATTTCTCTGAAATTTAGGATTTAAAGCGATCCCACACTAGCAATAATACCCTGAAAATTTCCCAACTCTATCTCTTGCAGTTTCTGAAAAAAAAAATGCCCAGTTCATAGAAATCGAATAACAAACTAGAACGATTTTGGAAATTTTGTCGAGTGGTCCGATTAGAACTTTTAAAGAACCCTGCCTTTGGCCCATGTTTTTCCTTTGGCTGGCAACGACAGTTACGCCATCGGCGCCGCACTGGTGAACTAACACTCTATTTCGCCTAGGATTAAATGGACAACTTAACTTGACGCTAACGCGGTTTTTTTTACTTCTTTAAGGTGACTTATTTTTAATCACGGCCAACTTTGATCTCTCGCGCTACAGCGACCATCTCATTCATTGACGTTTCTGTGTTAACCTATGAGCAAAAGATGTGTATGATGTGAGCGCCCCTAGCGGATGATTATTTTTAGAATAGCTTTTACATTGAAGACAATATAAAAACCGAGCGTGGCGCTGAACTCCTACACGTTATAGTACAGTTTATAAGGGAAAAATCCTTGCTCGCGGAATTTCGACGAATGTGTTGGCCGCTGTAGCGCGAACAGCGCGTGATCAAAGTTGGCCGTGATTTAATTAAAGTTGAAGAATGGCTCAAAATTGCGTAATTAAATCGAGAAAGAGTAAATACACCAACAAAACATATCAATTTCACAGGTTAGGGTTAGAAATAGTTTTCTTTTTACCATATTTTGAAATCGCTAAGAACGCACTAGAAAACGCGTTTCTTTCAAATCATAGACAGCTAGTTTTTTAAATAAAAAATTAAGAATGGTTCAAAATTGCGTAATTAAATATTTTAGGAGTAATTACTCAAACAAAAACATATATTTTCACAGGTTACTGTTAGAAATAGTTGTTTTACGCGCAATGGTTATCAGGGAAACCGGTGCACACTAAAGGTTTATCGCATTTTTCCTACAAAAAATGTTCTATGAACCTTTTACATACGAGCAATAGTTGTGTCGTATTCGCGGTTTTAACGTTGTACCCGAATCACGTCTTGCAATTTTGCGCCTTCGTTGACTTCAAACGCGTCCGCCGCTCTATATGTAACCGCGTTAAAAATTTACCACCCACTCTTTGTTATTTCTGCAATAAATCGCTTGAAAATGAAGCTATTATGAAGGTTGTGTGAGATAAAATGATGGCAAAATCTGAATAACGGGTCACTTCAATTTAAGTTCATATTGACTTCCGTAAGGATTAAATCCACAAGACCAGTATCAATGCTTTGAAAAGAAAACACGACACCGATGAGACTGTTCGGCATGTAGAACGCGAGCGATTCAAACGTATAAATTATATTTAATACTTTAAATTAGTATATACATTGTGAATTGTTTCAACGCTAATTGAAGACCACAGAGTTAGCAAGAATATACTTGGTTAATACCTTATATAATCCGTTAGCAAAGACAGTTTCTCTAAACAAAAGTACATCTAATTTTAACAGAAGCAAACTGAAAACCTACTATAAACTAAGTATTATAAATAGTTAGGCCTATGCGACCAATGTTAAATTCCCAAACAAACAGTGAAGAAAAATTTAACTTTTGGATATGAGCTGGCTAGGTTACATATTTGCATAACATATATTAGCTTACAAGAGTGACAGAATCAGATAGCAAAGGCTAAGCCTAAGCCTTCCTAAATAGCCCTTAATACAGTTAACTATTTTTTTAATAATAAAGATAAGTTACAATAATTATTCAAAAGATAATCTATCATCTCGTAAAATAATAAATAAATGCTGTATTTACCTTTCGAAAAATATGAATCCGAAAACCACATTCTGAATAGTTGCAGCCTTCTCTCGCTTTGTACTTACAGCTAAAACCGTTAGAGAAAGTGGAAAAGACCACTAATGAATCAACAACACCTGTAAATGGTTATTTGCATCCGTACCTACGCTATTCACAAATTAAGTAGACCTGATCACTAGATAAAATAAGCTTCGTGCGCGCGTCTTAGATGGTGTAACTGTCGTTTTAGCCAAGAATCTAATCGGTGGGCCACCAGCCATTCGTTTAAGCGTTCTAGTTTGTTATCCGATTTCTATGGCCCAGTCAGAGCATTTCAAAACACCCAGTATTTATAACCGGTTTAACCTCCTCGCGGCTACTAATGATTGGACCAAATGGCTAGATTCTGGTAAAGCTGTCGATGTAGTCTTTCTTGATCTCAGCAAAGCTTTTGACACAATACCTCACGATGGTTTACTCGCCGCTTTAGAGTCTGCTGGAATAACTGAGTTAGCTCTGCATTGGATTCCAGACTTAATAGTCGGCCGTTCACAAACGGTGCTTCTTCCGATGCCCATTGTCCCCTAAGCGGAGTACCTCAAGGGACTGTACTTGGTCCTCTCCTGTTTTCGGTCATCATCAATGACCTTCCATCTGCGGTTTCGCATGCTACGCCTTATTTATTCGCTGACGACACGAAGCTGGGATACCCTCTTCTTACAGACAACGATTGTATCAATCTACAAGACGACCTTGATAGTGTTAACGTTTGGGCTTCCAATCTTGGTATGGCTTTTAATCCGTCTAAAAGTATGATTCTCCACCTTGGAAGTAACAACCCTCGGCATTCCTATACGCTACGTGGATCTTCTATTGAGTATTTTACAGAAATTCGTGATGTTGGAGTTATCGCCGCAACTTTTACTTCCGCTCAAATACTCTAATACGAACCATCTATTGTTCTCTACTTCTACCGAATATTGACTTTGCGTCGGTTGTGTGGTCTCCCGCTCTAGTGGGTGACAAAATCATCCTGACTAAAGCGCACAATCGTTTCACGAAACTTACTCGTGGTCTCAACAAATCTTCACCAATTCAACGAAATAAAACCCTCGGCATTTTGGACCCTGTGACCCGTTATCGTGTTAACGATCTTGTCTATTTGTTTGTTCCCTATCAACGTGTTCTAAAGGCGCCGACTCGCGATACATTTTTTGAACTTGTTGATTCTTCCACTAACACGAATACTCGGGGTCATCCGTCAAAATCATAGAAATCTTATAACATAGAATGATAAATACAAAATGGGCCAATTACATTTTCGGAGGTTTAATCATTATCAGCCAATCACGATTCAAAGAGTGACTACGGCAACGACTCGTTGCCATCTAGTTTGAGTTACTGAAAATAATAATTTGATTTTATATTACGTCACCTTAAGAACCCGCATTTGATTGGCCCACGTCAATCGAGTCACGGCCCCCTGCAAGTGCTCACGTGAGCGCGTGCAGGGGGCCGTGATCGAGTTTAATGTAGTTTTTAAACTGCAAACGTTTTGGGTAACTATTGCGTTGTTTGTTGTTATGGCTCCTCGATGCTTCATTTCCACATGTAGAAAACGATTTGCGGTGGACGGTAATGTGTCGTTGTACAGGTAAAAGTTTGGGTTTCCTTAAACCTTGGGGCATTTTGAAATGTTAACAAACGGCGGGCTTTCAAATTGATGATTTGGTAAAAGTGACTTCAGGAAGTTCAGTGAGCCTAGTGGAACAACAACTCAGGACTATAATTACTGCAATATCCTTTTTTTTAAAAACACTATTTAGCATTGTAAATATCGGTTTTCGTTGAGTACTATCTCTTATGTTGTTTAACAGTGGAATGTTGAATTTAAGCAGAGTGCGAGACATTTATTTTGGCTAAGCTTCTAAGACAAAAAGCATATTATTAAATAGAAGGTAAAGTTTTGAAAAATAGACAATTATCAGTATGATTGTTGCTGTTTAACAATTCGTCATAAGTGTCATTCGTTAGTGTAATGTATTTTTTCTGGGATATAATAAGGTTTTTGTTTATCCAAGTTTATACAAACATAATAATAAATATAATATTACTTACTTTAAATGTGAAAAAACCTTTAAATACAAAGGTTAATACTAAGGACCTTCAGTCACTGCTTCTCCCAAAACTGCCATTGACATTGCCTGCTATTTTAATATTTTCAAAGCGAACCTTAACGAAATATTATTTATCTTCCTCACAATGGCATTTAAATATTCCTTATAATGAATAAATATGAAAACAAAACTAAAAGTTCAAAAAATCTTAACACTTATTAAATAAGATGGATCCTGTAAAAATCGTCTGAGCTTCTACTATTTTTAACCGCCATGTTATGGCGCTAGCGGCTTGCCGTAGTCAATGAATGGCCGCTGATATAATCATTAGTCGTTGCTACAAAATGACTTGGCGTCAGGTTCTCCCGTAGACGGGAGCATTCTAGGTAGGAGTATAAGATTTCTATGGGCAAAATTATTTAAACCACTTGTAAAAAAACAATACGGTAACAAATGACTGGAACGCTCTTCCCCTAGAGATTTTGAAATCTCCTTCTAAAGTCTCATTCCGAAAGGCGGTCTCATTGTGGATTCAAGATTCACTTTCCCAATTTTAAATAAAATTTGACGATACCTTTAGTGTGCGATACAGTGGTCTACAAGCTGTTGTCTCTTCTATAAATTTCATTTTCTTCTAAGCCTAACGCAGCTAGTGCGGCGATAGCAGCAAGAGCTCCGGGAAGCGCCTTAGTGAAAAATGATAACAAAATGGCGGAACAAGCGCCGGAAGTCCAACACTCATGACGTAACCACAGTCAATAGAAAAGCAAAGGCAAGAGAATTCCCGCCAAACATTTCTGCCAACCGGAGCTTCTTAAGCAAGAGGGCGGTTCCTCTCTTGCCTAGGGGGTCATTAAGGAGGATAGGAAGGGAGGCGAAGTAGGAGGGATGAACGCGCCAGCATCCTTGTAAGAAGTTTAGCGCGGGCTCGGTGGGAAAATTTCGGAAAAATGGCGGCAACACGTAGCGTAGCGGCCGCAATCTTGCAGCCATTTTTCCGAAATTTTCCCACCGAGTGCGAGCTAAACTTCTTACATGGATGCTGGCACGTTCATCCCTCCTACTTCGCCTCCCTTCCTATCCTCCTTGGGGTCATGCAAAATACGGCTGTATGTCACTTTTGTTTAGCGATAGTTTTCGGTCGCGAATTATGCGCGTGGTGTTAACTAGTCCATGCCCGACTTAAGGTCTGTCTCTAGCCCTGTTTTAGTAATTCAATTTTTTAATATCGTCTGCAATTATTCCTGTAAATGTAATTTGCTCGGTATAATATGTAGAACGGTGTAGATTGTAGAACCAAAATTAAATGGTATTTGAAAATGGCGAAGAACAAAAAGGTTTTAGGCATGTTATATTTTAGTGATACTGATTCGTCTGATGATGACATTCCACGCAAAAATATTACAAAACTAGAAAAAAAGAGTGAAAATAGTACAAAGAATAGTTCGTTGGGAAAATCTTTTTATGCTGTTCATGAATTATCAAAGAAAAGTGGTTCTGAACCAGTTAAACAATTTGATATATATACAAGGCAAATAGGTAAATTTGCCAACACAAAACGGAACCTTTACAAAGGTATGAAAATGCGAACAGTGTATTGAAGTTTGTAATAACATCAATTATGTAATGTCTGACAATTTTTATTATGGTTCCAATTTTATCTCATTGGTTGGTAAGAGTTAAGGCTCTGTGGCTATAACTTCATTTCTCCATTCTTTTCCGATGTAGCTGGTGTAACCCCTTAGCTATGGCCTACAGTAATTTGGGGTAATCTGTTCATGAAAGCTCTAAAACTTAGTTGAGAAAAATGCTTATGATTCAGTTAAATAATTGGTTTAAATCTTAGGCATTTCCCAAGTTGTCAGTTGCGCTAAGTATTACAATAGTCTGTCATTGCAGATGCAAATTATAATCTGGGTCTAATTTAATTCCGAAAATGGGAAAATAAAATGGTCCTAGTTGAACCACCATTTCTGACATAGTTTTTTCGTATATGGTTGAATATATTTCTAATTATAGACTAATTTTCAAACAGATAATATCTTTCTTTTAATCTTAAAAGTAATGGTTTCCATATTACTGTACTTATATATTTAATATCTGCTTGTATAATTTCAAAATCTGGAGTATGAAATACTTCAAATTCCAAGATGACAGCCAGTTTTGCATTTTACTTGTATTTAATTTGTTGAGGTTTTACCCATTTTTGACAATTTCCTTGAACTGTTAAATTTAACCTAATACTTTGATGTCAGCTATGTTTTTTTTATTATTATCAGTGTATGTGCATGGGTTTTTAATAACTGGGTTAGTACACGACCTGGAATACCTGGAAAACCTGGAAAAGTCAGGGAATCTGAAAATGTTTCCAAAAGGTCAGGGAATTTGAAAATGATTCCCAATGGTCAGGGAATAGTCAGGGAAATTTAAAATGGTCCGAAATAGTAAGGGAATTTTAAAATTACCCCAAAAATAAATCCGGAAAATAAATTTTTGAAAAATGTCTTAAAAATACATAATTAACATTTTTCAAGATTTTACCTCAAAACATAAATTTATTCTACAAAAATGGTCAGGGAAATTTGGCAATTTAGTCAGGGAAAACCTGGAAATGTCAGGGAATTTTATTCCGGAAATTTTGTACGAACCCTGAATAATTTTATAATTAATGCTCTAATAGTACCATCATCAAGTATAGCTCTAGATCAGGAATGTGAAAATGTGAGTTCTGGAGAAGATATTCCAGAAAAATTGAACAGTAAAAAACCCTTGAAAAAAATCAATTCCAAGAAAGCTAAAGTCAAGGTGAAGAAAACATCAAATGAAGCTTTGGATAAACCAACTTCAGTAGATCATGATGTAGATATAGTCTTAAACAGTTTGGTAGAAGAGGATTCTCCAAGAGATGAGATAGCAGGGTAAGCCACATCATTTCATTTGCTATTTCAGTGTACCCAATAAAGCATAGAGGTATACTAAGAACTATGACTTAAATTTTGGCGCCATGAAGTTATACTTTGCTGATGGCTTAAGCCTAACTTGGGCCTTGGTGTAATGGATTTTTATTTAGAGAGAGAACCGTCGGCTGCTTAGACTGCTTCTGAAAGTATAACAACAAGGCAGCATGGGCGAATGTTAAGGTTCATAGTTCTTAGTACCTCTATGCGTTCTTGGTGTACCTGATTTTGTGTTAATAGAATTAAACATTTTTGAGACATTGATAGGTTGTGAAAAGTTTACAATACAAGAATGCTTTATTCTAGTATTGTGTGCATAAAAATACCAGTACAACTATGCATTTATTCATCAAACACATGAAAAATAAAACCTGTGTAGATTGCCCTATTTATTACCATGTTACTGTGGTAGAGCCAGGCCTATATTTATTGATTTTTATATAACGCTCTGAATTTCGCTCTAATTACTACTCTTAAAGTCTTGTAATGGACTATTTTAATAAATCCAATAAAAGTAACTAAATAAGTCGAAAAACATACCTGGCGCGCCCAACTCCAACTATCTCTTAACCTTTTTCTTTTCATTTGATGGCACTCCACTTGACACTTTTACAATCTTAAATAAAATAGCTTATATTTCTCATTAGAGATTGATTTTTTAACATTATATGTTATCTTTTGAGATATATTTGTCCTTAAAAAAAGACCAACAATGATTGTGGTAATGCGAAACTTCCTACATTTGTAGTTTTGAGAACGTAAGCCTAAGTACCCTTTCAAAATCTCATCTGGTTTAAAGTAGCTCTTTTTTCAACAGATGTTGCTATCGTCGTAATAGAAACTAGTTAGTTAAGCTACATTTTTACCCAAAAGGCAGGTACTTATAGGTACCCCTCGTTTTGATTGGATCGTTAGTAAATTGGTCAATGACATGAATTGCTGTAATTTTTTACAATATTTTTTATATGGGATATATAATAATAATAATAATAATAATAATAATCAGCTAGGCTAATACTCTTGGCACCACCTTAGGCCTAAGTCATCATAGGTTAGGGTAAAGCCCATAAAATAAAGTATAAGTTGTTAAAATATAATACTCTACAAAGGCACTCTGATGACGTTATCATTTGGCTATTTTGAATTTAACTTCCTTTGCCATTAATAAATGGCACCACGCTCTCCACTAAAGTCTGATAGATTCATGGCCATCTCTAAAAACAGGGCCCTTTTCATAATACAGGTGGCAATGATAGAACCAACAGTTGCTTTAACAGTCTAGCTGAGGTAGCAACTGGGCTCTCTCTATTGCTGCCTCATTTTGAATAGTGATACCCTGCTGCAGAGGGATATAGCTCTGCATCTACAACATGCAGTTGTCTTCAAAGTAATATACTGTTTTATGCTCATGGGTTTATAAGTATAAATTCATGGTATTATTTGAAGCATAAAGCACTTATTACATTCATATAGAGGTAGATAGTTATAAGCATATGTATTACAGGGCCCCCAGAGGTCCTATAATTCCTATAAAATCCTATATTTTCAAAAATGTCCTATAACATCCTATATTTTTAGCAAAATCCCTGAAAAGTCCTCTAAAATCCTATAATTTTGATATTTTACCCATTTCAAATCCCGCCACTCTGTTAAATTGCTAGATTTAGCTATAGGCTAAATTCCTATACCAAGTCACTCCAGTCTTTACTTTTGTTATTGTTAACATGGTTAGCTACTAGTATATTTTTGTGATAAAATGGTTAAATAGTTTCTATTTTTCTAGTGAAAATCAAAGATTTATTTCACTAAATATAGATTTTGTTTTTTAAATGCATAAAGTTAGTAAATGAAATAGCATATTTAATAATATAAAATCCTATAATTTGAAAAAATAGTCCTATAAAGTCCTATATTTTTAGAAATATAACCCTATTTTTCCTATGAAAAATTTGAAGATTGGAGTGGGGGCCCTGGTATTAACTTAGAATGTACAATGCATTGTTTCCATAGTGTAGAGTAGTACTACAGAAATAAGCAGATCTGAAAATTACTTTTTTTTATTACATTTAAGAAAATGTAATTTTTTTAATTGGTTTTCTACACTTCAAGATGGACGTTTAGTTTAAAACAATTTATGTCAGTTATAAGAAAAAATTATGTTTAGTCATTTGGTGATGAATTTTAGCTTTCTTTAAGATGAAGTATAACATCAAACTTTTATAAAATTTTATGGTACTTCAAAAAACCTAAAACTTGAAATCTTAATTGTGTGCTCATGTTTTCCGTAACATTTTTAGCCTAATTTGCTTTGAACTAAACTGATTCAACTGAAAGCTGGGCCAATGATGACAAGAAAACTAGGGATATTTTTTGGGATACCAAAATTACGGATTAAAATTTTCATAAGCCACATGTTATGCAAAGTGGTTTTTTGCTATATTATGATGTTTGATTTAATTCATTTTTAAAGGCGATTAAGAAGTGGAACCAAAGGCAGGAGTTCTCGAATTCTATCCAACTCTCCAGTTTCAAAACGCAAGGCACCAGGAAAAGCATTTTCAAAGTATGTTTTAAAAAGCTGATCTAGGATTTGAAGGTTGTTCTTGCAATGTTTTTAGATTCCCGAAAACTATTTAATTTTTTATTCGGCATTCGCGCACAAGACAGCGTGAGTGCATGAATTATGTCATGGGTGCATGATTTAATTTTTCATCTTTCTTTTCATACGAACTATTGCTCTGAAGAAAATGTGAGGGGAATGTAGTTCTTGAAATCCCTTTTATTTCGCAAACAATATTACAGAATAAAATCAAAAACTACGCTGCAACCAATATCAGTTGATTTATGCTTAAAATTTCAATGATCTTAGACCAATCGAAAATTGATTACACACCTATTAACAGGCCTTTCTATAAAATAACTTCGCTTGCTGAACTTGTTTTTATGTAGCTCATTCGTCACGAAAAATGTAGAAGTTCAGTTCAGTTTATGCTTTAAAACAGGGTATGTCCAGGGCTTTTCGTAGTGAACTGTCATCGATGCGTGACGCAGCAGCAACATCCAAACAAGAAGGCCAATGTTACTATATAGAAAGGCCTATTCTAAGTAACCTTGTAAAATTCACATATCTTGCTTCT